>NC_059338.1:115475808-116096433 GCF_018350155.1 Leopardus geoffroyi | reverse complement strand
GGCCAATTAAGTACTATAGACCCAGGTGCCTCTAAGATCACTTGCACTGAGGTCTTCTTGGCATCGACATGTAAGTGAACTTCACCATTACCCAAAGGTGAGAAAATTTATGCATTACAGAGTAAAGGAAAACAATTATGACTGCAATAGGGCAAAAAACTTATGCATTAAAATGATTAAATGCAATGCATTCTCTAGCATAAGACTAGAATAACCTGCTCCCAAAAGAACTCTTTTGCACTTTAGTAAATCAGGGCAAAGGTTTTACCCTGAGGAAAAGGCAAATGGGAGGTCTCTGATAAGGTAGACTCTTCATAGCCAAAAAAGACACCAACCAGAAAATGTGCATTCATGTCTATAATCTGGGTTGTAAAAACCTAATCATTAAGTTCACAAACCATTTTAAAAACATAAGATGATAAATGAATACTACATATGTCATATGGATCATATGCCAAATTACTGTATGCTATACTCCTAAGTGCTATTAATAAATACACTCAATTCATGCTACAAGAGAAAGAATTGAGACTTAATTTCACATTTCAGAATTCCTGAGTCTTATCAGAGAAAAACAAGTACCAAAAAACAAACAAAATAAACCTACATTATAGTAGGGCAAATAATACAAATTTGGGTATTAAGTCAATATTACATTTATAGTTTTAAAGCTGAAGACTATGGGGACAAATATATATGTAATTCGGTGGTATTATAAACATGATTTTAAAGCTTGGTTTTTTAAAAAGGCGATTTGATCAAACAAGGCCACCTGAGTGACATCTTTAATGATGGAAAGCCCATCATTTTAAAAGAGTAGATCTTTATCTCAAAGCCTAATGATGAATATAAAAAGAAAAAGAAATTTACTAAAATTTTTTAGTAAGACTGCAATGGGACAGCCCTTTGATGAAAGATCTAATGAGCGTAAAGCCAATGTAATGGAATTAGAACTTGAGTTCTAATTTGAGCCACCATCCATTAAATAATTTCCCTTTTGCCTTGCATATTACACAGTGAAAATAAAAAGGTATCTTAAGAGCACTTCAGTCCCACAATGTAGGATTTAAGCTTGTGTGAATAGGTGTAAATGGCCCTGCAATGATGCTTGCAAAAATACATTCAACCCAAAGTTAATGTCTATATTCTAACTAGTAAAGAAAAGGGAAGCAAAGTGGTCCCTCTTAAAACAACAAAACAAAACAAAACTAAACATTATCTTTTCTGGAAAGGACAAAGAACACCTAAATAATGTCATACATTTAAAATTACATACTTCTACTCATCATTGTAAGTAGGGAAGATGCAAACAACTACTCAGGGACTTTATAAATAAAGACACTAAGCAGAAAAATATTTGGGTTATTTCTTTGTTCGTAAGTACCCAGAAAGAAAACAATTAAAAAACACTAAAGTGCAGACCTATAGGCCATTGCGGGCATAATAAACGATAAAGAGGTGCAGCCCAAATTTGCATCTACGTTTACACTTACATATCCAGAAAATGATTCTTCCTTTAAAAAAATTGTGCAATTTAAAAACGAGTCAGTTTTGTTTGTGCCGTAATACAATTAGAACTTGTCTCTGCCCCACTAGTAAGGTGACCACTAGACCTCAGACAGCACACTAGCTCTCGACAATCATACATTTTGTTAGAGTCATACAATATTGATTCCACCTCCAGAAAATGTTAGGGTCCTCTTGTTGTAGAATGAAGAGCCACTGGTATTTGGTTGATTGCCTTGAACCAGAGAGGTTTTCAGTTCCATTTCACAAGCTACAATAGCTGCATTCAGTTCCACTTGAGCTCGGTGAACTACGTAAAACATGAGGCCTATACTTATAATAATCTGTGGACAAAAATAAAACATGACAGTTAATCATATTTTACACAGAAAAACATGGAGAAATAAATCCCATAAATATTTGGCTTAGAAATGTTTCAAACGGGATGCCTCTCCAATATGGTCAGGTAAGATTTTTAAATGGGTTACACACAGTTTCCATTCATTCTTTCCTTGGCTGCTTCCACTGGGAAGAGAGGGCTGAAATCTAGAAGTAACCATCAGAGGATATCAGGCTAGCACGCATACATCCTTTTTAGTCCATATAAATGATGTTTGCTTGATACAAGTCAAACTCGTCTCCTGGTACCAAAGAGCTTCCTTCAAGGAATAAAAAAATAAAATAAACAAAACAAAACAAAACAAAAAAGTCTAAAATAGAGGCAACAGCCGGCTAAACTTTATTAATGTAATTAATGATATATCTTTGCAGGACTATAAATGTCCACAGGTATTCCCAAGCCCACTTAGAGAGAAGCACTACCATTTACAAATGAACTATCTGGTGCAGCCAAACTTTAAAATACTATGAACCGCTTTAAAAAAGTGAAATGTCGGGGCGCCTGGGTGGCGCAGTCGGTTAAGCGTCCGACTTCAGCCAGGTCGCGATCTCGCGGTCCGTGAGTTCGAGCCCCACGTCGGGCTCTGGGCTGATGGCTCAGAGCCTGGAGCCTGTTTCTGGTTCTGTGTCTCCCTCTCTCTCTGCCACTCCCCCGTTCATGCTCTGTCTCTCTCTGTCCCAAAAATAAATAAACGTTGAAAAAAAAAATTAAAAAAAAAAAAAAAAAAAAAAAAAAGTGAAATGTCAATAAACTTCAAAACAAATTAGCAAGAGATCATGAACATGAAACTGTCTGTACTTAAGGAAAAGCAAAAACAAAGGAAAACATGATGATCAAGAAAAAAAAATGCCCAAGGGCTATGAAAAAACGCATTGAAATCAAAATCCGGTGCTAGTCTTGACTTAACCGCTCAACTAGTGATGTGATTTCACATCACTAGGGAGGCTTCTCCCACTGTCCTATAGGAACCTGTGGTCCCTCTTTATATGTTAATGTGCTTTAACATTCTATATACAGTTCATCAGAATGTCTAGGCAGTACATATCTTCTAAACTTAAGTTTTTATTCCAAACTTCATTTGTAAGTCAGTTCTTTCGAGTTTGGAGCAAATATTCTCAGGCAACAAGGTTAGGACAGGTAATTTTTAATGTCCCAGTAAGTTTCAAAAAAGATCAAAGGCTACTCTAACCATAGTGACCCTAAAATATAACATGATATAAAATAAAAGCCTATCCATAATTTTAACAGTTTTGTGGGAAAAGTATTCTAAATAGAAGCATTGAGGGTAGTGAGGGAAGTGCCGAGGCAGAGCATAGTGGGGGTGGGTTGGCGAGGGGAACTTGGAACTTGTGCAAGGGGGGGGCATTAATAAATGGGTATCCAGTACTCCATAAAATTCTTATTTAAGCTTATTTATTTATTTTGAGAGAGAGAGAGAGAGCAAGAGCAGGGGAGGGGCAGAGAGAGGGAAGGAGACAGAGAGGGAGAGGGGGAGAGACAGAGAGACAGAGACAAAGAGAGAGACACAGAGAAAGAGAGAGACACAGAGAAAGAGAGAGAGAGAGAGAGAGAGAGAGAGAGAGAAACTTACAAGCAGGCTCTGCATTGTGAGCATGGAGCCCAACGCGGGCTTGAACTAACGAACCACAAGATCATGACCTGAGCCCAAGTCAGATGCTTAACCAACTGAGCCACCCAGGTGCCCCACAATTCTGAGCAAATTAGGTATTTTAAAGGTGGGCCTTCAAATGCTGTATTTGCTCTCCTAAAAAACAAGATATACTAACTGATATGTAAGTTTGATACCTATCAGTGTTATGGTGACACCATGGAAAGATGTGGAAAACTGACTTGGGGAGGGTGCAGGAGAGCTGCTGAGCTCTGCCTCAGACATGCTGGATTTGAGGTGCCTGTTGGATATCCAAGGCAGTGCAGTGAATGGGTCCAGAGCTTAGAAAGAAGGCTGAGCTGAAGATGTGTATTTGGGAGTCTTTACGCAAATAAACCTAATAGCAGCCACCATAATAACTGCATTTCCAGGAAGAAGAGTTTTCAGAGTAAGAACACAAAGCTTAGGCTAGAATCTTGAGGAATATCAATTGTGGGGTGCAAAGAAGAAGAGATGGTGACAAATGAACCAAGCACGTGGGAAAAAAAAAATCAAAACAGCTAAGGGAAGAAAGCGTTTTAAAAAGAATCTTAGGTTGCTGAGAGTTCAAGTCAGATGACAACTGGAAAGTATATCTGATTTTGACAAAATTAATGATGACAGCCACAGAAAATAGGCTTAAATCTAGTGAAAAACTTTTTCAGGTTTCCAGTGAGGGTAAAATCTTTACATGGGATTTTCCCCAGATGCGCTTGTAGACCCAGGGCCTGGCAATATGTGCTGATTCTTTCCCCAACATACTACCTTATTAAAGAGTAAAAAAAAAAAAAAAAAGGAACAAAAACCTGTTTTATAAAGTTTCCTTATGAACACAAAAGAATCAAACACAAACAAATGGACCAGCCTTCCACAGAAAGCCATCTCCTCCACCGTCAACTAGAGAGCAGGCTGAGAGCATGAGCAGAATACCAGACAGTTAGTAGATTTCTTAGATGGAAATTGAGGGGTTTCCCACTTGAAGCGTTCTGATTTTTCTGTTAATCAAGAAAGGCAATCTGTTGAGAATGAAGTGGAAAGTGGGGACAGGAGCCAAAATTAGGAGGAGTGAAGATAGGTTTGCCATAGTCATTGAGGAAATGGGGGGTGGGAAGACAAAGGAAACAGTTAAGCTATGGGGAAATACTGAGAAACCAGAAGTTTTGCAATCATGAATTAAATATTACCAATGTGGTTGTATGACTTCCCCCAAAACAACAGGTGCGAAACATACCAAAACTTGGATTCATCCAGGGTTTTGGTCAGTGGGTACACCAAAAAATACAGGGCATGGACAAGAGTAACTGAATTGCAAGACCACAGCATCTTAAGTTGGATTTTTGTACAAGAAATAGTTGTTCCTTCCTCTGAACATCTATTTTGTATTGCTTTAATTTTACAGATGCTGTGGATTCTATTTAGGTGGCTATAAAGCTCAGAGGCAGACGAGTGACTTATTTCTAGCAAATATGAGAAACCTCACGAATACACTTACTCTACTAACTTTAACCTAAGCTTCATCCTTTGTTCCCATGTTAGTTTCCCTCTTCACGCGGACTTCTTTTCCCTCTTGTTTTATTCTGTGTTCTTTTGTAAGCTGAATGAAATCCTTTCTGAAATATACTAAGTTAGAAGGAACATCAACAAATAAGTCCGAGGTATAAACATGCCTTTATTTTTTTTGTTGTGGCAGTTATTGTTGTTTTTATAAACGTCTGGGCTAAAAAATATTTGCCTTTCCCCCCTGTCTTGTAGCCTAAGCTGAAATTTGTCAACTCAAAGGGGTAAGAAGTTGTTGGAAAAAAACAAGACCCTATATTTTTAGAAGCACTACTGACAAATGCATGAACTACTTTGTTCTATTATAACTCCACTAATTATAGTTGAGTGATTTACTAAGATACATAGAAACAAAGTATCAAATAATGAAAAACTTATGAAAACTACTGATAATGACCAATTCTAATTACTCAAACATAATGTAATGGGAAAAAAGGTATTTCGAATGGGTTACTCATTTTCAGAAAACTAAAAAAAATATAAAATGTGCTTAAATATATGCTAAAAAAAAAATCTGTCATTCAGGGGCAGCTGGGTTGCCCACTTGGTTAGGCTCTGACTCTTAATTTCAGCTCAAGTCATGATCTCACGGTTTGTGAGTTTGAGCCCCACATTGGGCTCTGTGCTGACAGCGTGGAGCCTGCTTGAGATATTCTCTCTCTCTCTCTCTCTCTCTCTGCCTCTCCCTTGTTTGCAGCCACTCTCTTTTTCTCAAAATAAATAATAAACTTAAAAAAATCTATCATTCATGGGGTGCCTGGGTGGCTCAGTTGGTTAAGTGTCCGACTTCAACTCAGGTTATGATCTCACGGCTCATTAGTTTGAGCCCCATGTCAGGCTCTGTGCTGAAAGCTGAGAGCCTGGATGGAGCCTGCTTCAGATTCTGTGTCTCCCTCTCTCTCTGCCCCTCTCTGACTCACACTCTGTGTGTCTCTCTCTCAAAGTGAAATAAACATTTAAAAAAATTTTTTAAAAATCTATCATTCAGGTTCTTTAAAATACATACACATACACGCATGATATATATCATGCGTGTGTGTGTGTGTGTGTATGTACATATGTATCACGTTGTATAAACAAGTAAAAACAAAATGGATTCCCGAATAGGAAAAATATTACAAATTTTTTCTTAAAGTAAGCCATTCACTTGATAAGCTTTATTTATAGCTCAATGTAAATATTCCTGGACTTACTAAACTTCTACTACATAAGCACAAAGAAAATCAACTCTGGCTTTATTTATCATAGTATTTTTACTATAGTAACTTAAAAAGAATAATGCTAAAAGCAAATTTGTAATATGATTAGCATATATTTAATAACTATAAATTAAACCTAGCAAGTGAGGAGACCAGGAAGATAAGCTGGCTATCTCAGTGTTATCTGCTCTGTAAACTATCGTCCTGGCTATGAGCATGGTTCCCACGGCCAACTACCTTGGTTCATGTCCTGGTCCAACCCCTTGCAGCTGAGACTTTAGACAAATCACTATCTACTGGTGTGCTGATAAACTAGCTCTTGGAGATCAGAGGTAGGAGTCTTGATTTGGAGCACCTGCCATTTTCCATAGTATAAATATTCCTGCCACTGCTGATGTCGCCGAAGAGTTGGGGAGAGATGTATGCAATTAGTTGGACATAAGAAAAGGAAATACCTTCTAGTGTTTTGGTAGGGATTAAATGAGCTTAAATATATGGCATATAAAGCTCTCAAAAGTTATTATCATCGTCTTACTAAACCATCAAAAATGTTGGTGATTTTATATTTTCAAAAATCTCAGGAAGCAAATATAGCACAACTTACGAAATGAATTTTGAACTCTTCCCGTTGCAACTTAAAGGCACTGAATAAATGTGCCTACATAACAGGATTTTTTTTCTTTTATCAACCTTTTATATGGAATTGTATTACCCTAAACTATATTACAATTTGCATGGTAATAATAATCCATTATGCAAATCTTACTTGAATTTGTAATGGAATACTTCAGACACTTTTATAAAGCAATCCTTTCTAAAAAAAAAACCATTTTTTTCTATATCAAATTGTACTAGAAAAAAAATTACATTGCCAGTATAATATTTTTTAAAAATACCAATTAGAGTTCAATAATTTGAAGATAAAGTCAGATAAAAACCCAACCCTACCAAATCTCACTAAAATTATCTTCAGAAACATAGTATTAATGACACTTCACAAAAACTTGAAATAGAGTGATGACTGAAAATCACTGCAAAAAGAACCCTATTTTTGTCATTCCCTTTGTTTTAAGAGAATTTTTAAGAAGCATCAGTTCAGTTCTATGCACTTCCATATATCCACAATTAAAATGTAAATGTTGTAAAAATATGAAGTATGATTGAAAGAACAAGAAAAGAAATAAAAAGAAAAATTCTCTTAAATCATTCTCAATGAAATCTGTTAGGTTTAAAATAAACAATGCCATACAAAAAGAAAAAAAAAAAAAAGAGAGAGAGAGAGAGAGAACCCTTAGCCTTAAACTCACCTGTAAACAAAACACAAAATATCCACTAACACTCTGTTCTGCAATGACATCTTCCATTGTCCGCAGGGTGGTACCCAAGTAAGAATTCAGAAGCTGGGTAGGAAGCAGTCCAACCGAAGATGCCATCAGATAGTTGGGTAAGGAGAGATCAGTAATCTAGAAGAGCAGATTAAAGGGAATGATTCGTTATCAAGTAAAATTTCAATTTTACATAAAACTGTGTGTACAAGTCTTGCTAATGGTTTTTCCTTGGGAGTAGAAGGAGCTGAAATATTTTACAAAGCATTCTCATTTTTTTTTTTTTTTCAACGTTTATTTATTTTTGGGACAGAGAGAGACAGAGCATGAACGGGGGAGGGGCAGAGAGAGAGGGAGACACAGAATCGGAAACAGGCTCCAGGTTCTGAGCCATCAGCCCAGAGCCCGACGCGGGGCTCGAACTCACGGGCCGCGAGATCGTGACCTGGCTGAAGTCGGCCGCTTAACCGACTGCGCCACCCAGGCGCCCCACATTCTCATTTTTTAAAATGATTATAAAGGGTATACATGTAGAATGTAGATTGAGAATGAACTAAGAGTTTAAAGAAAAATTTTAATATTCCATGATTCTACCACTAAAAGATAACATTTGTGATAATATTTTTCTTCGATGTAAATAAAATGTGCACACACGCGGATCACTCTGTAAAAACAGATTTGTAAGTTTTCCTCATGTCATTAGAAATCTTCATAAGCGTGTTTCAACGCCAGTGTGGTTACTGGGCTCTGAAGCCAGATAACCCTATAATGGCATGCCGGTGCTGAGAATTCAATGAACTCTTTTGTCTCTGAGAATCAGCATTTTCAGCTGTGACCTGAAGGTAATAACATGGTTGTTGTCAGGATCAGAAATATTAGCACAGTCAGGAGCAAATGCCTAGCATGGGACTGACTCTCGAAAAGGTAGACATGATCATTACTACACAATTATACTACCACTGTGTGGATATGGTACAATTTAAGCATTCTTCTGCTATGGAATATTTCAATTGCTTCCTTATTTGTTTCTTTGTGTATATGTGATTATGTATTTATATTTTTGCTATTATAAGTTAAAAAAAAAAAAACACTCCGATGCAAACCTTTGTATGTTAACCTGTGTGGCAGTGTCTAAAATATTCCAACAAAACTCGTCCTCTGGTATTCATGCCCTTATGTGATATTTTCCCCTAGAATGTGAGTTGGACCTAGTACTTACTCCTGGCAAACAGACTATGGCAGAAGTGAGGAGATGTTTCTCTCAAGATTAGGTTACAAAAAGAATGGACCTTCAGCTGTCCCTCTAGCAGGTAAGTAGCTCCATGGAGAGCGCCATGTGCAAGGAACTAGGGTCCTCAAGCCCACAGCTAGCAAAGACCTGAGGCCAGCCAACAGACACATGAGTGAGCCTGGAAGCACATTCTCCCCCAGCCAAGCCTTATGATAACTAGAGTCCTGGCCAACGCCTTGATTGCAGGGTTGTGAAAGAAACCTGAGTCAGAGGCACCCAGCTATGCTGCACAGGAATTCCCAACCTACAGAAACGCTGAGATAATAGATGCTTATTTTTAAGTCACCCCCTTTTTGGAGTGTTACACAGGAAGAAATGACTAATACAATATGTATCTCCACTATTTAGGATGCATCACTAGGAGTAGAATTACTGGATCTAACAATAAAACCTGTTTTCCAAAAAAGTTCACACTGATTTACATATCTATCAATGAATAATGCATAAGTATGTCTATTTCCTCATACTCTTACCAACTTTAAGTATTAAACTTCAATCTTTCCTAATTGATGGGGTAAAAGTGATATTTTATGATTGTTCAATCTATACATTTTAATATATATTAATATTAGTTTTAAACATACATTTTTCTGTTTGCATTTTTTATGGCTTTCCTTGTTCATATTTGCCCAATTTTACTGGAATGTTAATTTTTTTCTTATTTATTCATAAGAGCTCTTCAAATATATGGGCAACCTTTGTCCATTATATTTGGCAAACATTTTCCTCTAAAGTATTCCTTATCTTTTATGTTTTGACATACAAATGTTTCATAATTTTTGTATAATCAAATATTACCTATCTTTTCCTCTGACTTTTCCTTTTTTTTTTTTTTTTAGCTTTAAAAGGTCTTTTTAGATTTATTTTTTTTTACCTGCATTTCTCTTCTGATTCTATTTTCCTTTTTAACATTTACCACTTATTCCTTCTGGAATTTAATTAAAGGTGAAGATACAGCCTTATTCCTCCCCTTCTCCAGTAGCCAGTTTTCCTAGCATTACTTATTGAATAATTAATAACTTCTCCTATGATTTGTGATGTTTACTTTATAACAAATAAAGAAATTATATGTAAAAGGGTCTACTGGGAGCTCTAACACTATCCACTGACATCTTTTTTTTTTTTTTAATTTTTTTTTTTCAACATTTATTTATTTTGGGGACAGAGAGAGACAGAGCATGAATGGGGGAAGGTCAGAGAGAGAGGGAGACACAGAATCGGAAACAGGCTCCAGGCTCGGAGCCATCAGCCCAGAGCCCGACGCGGGGCTCAAACTCACGGACCGCGAGATCGTGACCTGAGCTGAAGTCGGACGCTTAACCGACTGCGCCACCCAGGCGCCCCTCCACTGACATCTTAAATCTTATATTGAAACCAGATTGTTGTAAAGACTATTAGTTAATATCTGGATACAGAATTCCCTATCCTGCAAACCCCTTTATTAGTCTTCTTTTTAAAAATGCCATAACTATTCATACCTATTCATTTTTACAGATATATTTTAGGACCATTCTATCATTCAAAAAGAAAAAAATCAGCAAATTTTCTACTGGGATTAAGGTAAATTTCTAAATTAATCTGAATAGAACTGAAATCCCCAGAATATTCAATTATTCTTATCCAGAAATGTGTCTATAATTATTCAAAACCTTTCACATCTCTTACTAAAGTTTGATGGTTTTATTCACATATTATACATTTCTTATTCATTTATCTCTAAGCATTTGTGTTGTGGTTGCTCCTGCTTTTAATTTTGAGAGTAACTTTTCTATAGCCCCATCTAGGTTTACTTGTATGTAAGAAAGTTTTTGGCCACTTTACTAAACTTCTATTTGCTAATGTGAAGATCTGATATGTTAAAAGAGTAACCTACAGCTAGTCTAACTACAATCTAATCTAATAACCCTGTAAATCCTATTTTCAGTAAAGCTACATTCATCTCTATGCACAGATCATTAACTGGAGACGTGCCAATGCTGGTCTGGAAAGAATACTATAGTGACTGGCTAACAATTCAACTAAACAATCACTGACTCTATTTTGCCCAGGCCAAGATGTTCCGGTAGGTGCCTGCAAGGGACAGAAAGTAGGGTACAACTTCTACCTCAAAGGATTTACAAACTGACAAGGACACATCAACTACCCCAGGAAGGGGGGCTTGAGAAGGACTGTGTGGAGCCTTAAAGAGTAAACAGGGATTAGTATGAGCTGCAGGAACAGGGGCCAAAGGGCAACCATGTAAAAAAAAAAAGCAGCATTCGAAATGGACTCTGAAACCTAAATATGCGTTTGGCAAGCAGAGATAGGTGGGATGAGGAAGCTAAGGCGTTCTAAGAAGAGAACGAACAAGGAAATGTGATACAGAAAGTACAGGATGTATCAGTGAAGTTGGCAGCGAGGTTTGGATTGTTTACAGAGCACACGCAAGGGAAGCCTGTACAGGACAAATACTTGGGTGATACTTGTTAGGGGCCCGGAGGGAAAAGAGAAGTAAGTCTGTACCCAGTAGAAAAGTACTGGGGAATGTATAGTCAAGGAATGATGTGAATCGGGTGAAGAAAGGTTCCTCTGTCAGTTTGGAGTACTTATAGGAACAGAGACCTTTCTTTAGAATAAACATGTCAAATATATAAAATGAGTAAATATGACAAAAAAATGAGTCACAAAAACTATGATACTGCAGTTAATAAGATCACATTGCATATTTTGGAAGCTATCTTACTTTTTTTAAAGTTTATTTATTTATTTTGAGAGAGAGAGAGAGAAAGGCAGAGAGAGAATCCCAAGCAGGCTCTGCACTGTCAGTGCAGTCTGATGTGGGTCTTGAACTCACAGAACCATGAGATCATGACCTGAGCTGAAACTAAGAGTCAGATGCTTACCCAACTGAGCCACCCAGGTGTCCCGAAATTTGCCTTTAAAATAAATATTTCAATTCCCAAAATGTCAGAATGCAAAGCTTTAGTCCATAGTCTTTAAATGAAGACTTAATGAAGTAATGAAGTTTCTCTAAAATGCAAAACTGACATTCAGATAGGACATCAGTAATATCCAAATGGTGATATTAAGAACAGATCTCATAAATGTGAAACAACTCTGCAACTCAACTCTTTAGTCCTTTGTCCAAAGCAGAAATCAAAGTTCATCAAACCCTTTTTTGACAAAACCTCATCCTAGGGAAAAAGCAAGTGTTATTGTTCAAATACATGCCCTTTCTGAAAAGATGTATATCCAAAGAAAGCATGCTACATGCTAAGATCTTACTCAGAATCTGCATCTAGCGCCATTCTTTGAAAATCATAATAAAGTGAGAATACTTGTTCCCAAAGAGACCTATCCAAACTTCTCTCAATAAGTTCTTATCCACCAACTTCTTAAAAATCTGTCTGCTTGTCCTACTTGCCAGAAAGACATTAAATGTGAGCCCAGAATATTTCCATTGGAATTCCTGCCTATAATATCCTGGGATCTTGGCTCAAGATTATTTTCCTACTCCAAAGAACTCCTAGAAATCTCAACCTAGGATGTCATTGTTGTCCTATTAGTCGGTTTCTATGATCATAAATACTCCAGTAAGAGTTTTAGGGATGCTGAGTGTTACTTGACTGCCATCCTCCCATGCTTTTAATACTCTAGAAGCACCATAAAACTATATGCATTCCTGCGGGGCTTGAACTCAGGAACCCCAAGCTCACGACCTGAGCTGAGGTCAAGGTCAGACACTTAACCAACTGAACCACCCAGGTGATCCTATGCATTCTTATTCCCAAAGGTACTGGGCTTTTTGGGGCACCTGGGTGGCTCAGTCGATTGAGCATCTGACTTCGGCTCACATCATGATCTCACAGTCTTGAGTTCAAGCCCCGCGTCGGGCTCTATGCTGACAGCTCAGAGGCTGGAGCCTGCTTCGGATTCTGTGTCTCCCTCTCTCTGACCCTCCCCTGTTCATGCTGTGTCTCTCTCTGTCTCAAAAATAAATAAACATTAAAAAAAAATTTTTTTTAAGGTACTGGGCTTTTACTTGGGGATGTAATTCACTTCTCTGGGCCAGTGGGGGTTAATGTAGAACATTCCCTTATACCAAATAGATCCTGAAAACAAACAGCCCACCTGAGAAGGAAAAAACAAAACAACAACAACCAAAAAAAACAGAAAAAGAAAAAAGAAATGCTTAACTCTGAAGAGCAAGAGCCGACTTACGTTTGGGGCTGACAGTAAGAGAACCTCTATTTTCAGATGCATCACTCGACTGCTTGTGGAACCTGGGGACTGCTGTCCTCTTAGGCACTGTACTAAGTACCCTCGCCAGGCAGCCCTGCCTCAAGCCCCTCCACTTTTTCAGTTTATAGCTATTTATACAACGGTTTTACCGGCTTTAATTTAATCCACTAAGAAACTTTATCTAATTTTTACATACAGTATCTTGACATAGATCTAATTAAGAATATAGGGGCACCTGGGTGGCGCAGTCGGTTAAGCGTCCGACTTCAGCCAGGTCACGATCTCGCGGTCCGGGAGTTCGAGCCCCGCGTCGGGCTCTGGGCTGATGGCTCAGAGCCTGGAGCCTGTTTCCGATTCTGTGTCTCCCTCTCTCTCTGACCCTCCCCCATTCATGCTCTGTCTCTCTCTGTCCCAAAAATAAATAAACTTTAAAAAAAAAAGAATATAAACGTGATCTACTGTATTCAGAGGAACTCAAATTTTATCCACAGTTCTATGAATCTAATATTAGTTTTAGTGAATTATGCTTTCCTGAATTTTCTTGGTTTATACAACATGGATGCTGTTTTATTGACAAGGTTGCTTAATTAAGGTAAATTACAATTAAACACGTATTTAATAATATTATACAGAAAAAAATCATGAATCCCCAAAATATTTATTTTTATTTATTTTCTTATATAATTTATTGTCAAATTGGTTTCCATACAACACCCAGTGATCATCCCAACAGGTGCCCTCCTCAATGCCCATCACCCACTTTCCCCTCTCCCCACCCCCATCTACCCTTAGTTTGTTCTCAGTATTTAAGAGTCTCTTATGGTTTGCCTCCTTCCCTCTCTGTAACTTTTTTTTTCCCCCTTCCACTCCCCCATGGTCTTCTGTTAAAGTTTCTCAAGATCCATATATGAGTGAAAACATATGGTATCTGTCTTTCTCTGCCTGACTTATTCCACTTAGCATAATACTCTCCAGTTTCATCCACGTTGCTACAAATGGCCATATCTCATTCTTTCTCATTGCCAAGTAGTATTCCATTGTGTTTATAAACTATAATTTCTTTATCCATTCATCATTTGATGGACATTTAGGCTCTTTCCATAATTTGGCTATTGTTTAAAGTGCTGCTATAAACATTGGGGTACAAGCGCCCCTATGCATCAGCACTCCTATATCCCTTGGGTAAATTCCTAGCAGTGCTATTGCTGGGTCATAGGGTAGATCTATTTTTAATTTTCTGAGGACCCTCCACACTGTTTTCCAGAGCAGCTGCACCAGTTTGCATTCCCATCAAGAGTGTAAGAGGGTTCCCGTTTCTCCACATCCTCGCCAGCATCTATAGTCTCCTGATTTGTTCATTTTAGGCACTCTGACCAGCGTGAGGTGGTATCTCAGTGTGGTTTTGATTTGTATTTCCCTGATGAAGAGTGACATTGAGCATCTTTTCATGTGCCTGTTGGCCATCTGGCCCAAAATAATTTTTAAGAAAGGAATGATCAAAGGAAACGAAAGTGAGTACAGTTTGATCTTTTCATCTAATTACTATTTATTGATAAACTGTGTGTTTTATCATATATATATCCTCAAAATACTTTATCAGTATTTCAGAAATAGTTTGAAATGGCAACTATTTGACCCTTGACCCTTGAACAAGGGTGTGAACTGTGCAGGTCTACCTGTACATGGACTTTTTCCAGTAAATACAATACAATACTGTAAATGCATTTCTCTTTCTTATGATTTTCTTAATAATATTTTCTTTTCTCTACCTTACTTTATTGTAAGAACATAGTGGATAAAACATTATTTGTATATAATAACATACAAAATATTTGTGAATTGGCTCCTTATGCTTCTGGTCAACAGTAGGCTATTAATAGTTATGTTTTCTGGGGAGTCAAAAGTTATTTATAGATTTTTGAGCGGAGGGCGGGGTTCAGTGCATTGAGAGTCAACTGTAGTATTCACTTCCAGAAATATAAAAACTTCAAAACCAGTTTAAGAAAAAATATTAACTGCCCCTTCTCCCTTCCTTTTCCCTCCCTCCCAAAATACCTCTCCCTGTGTCCCCTAGCTAGACACATCACAAGTCAGTCACACAGCTCATTCCTCCCTCATTCCCAAATCCAATCATTTGCCCTGTCTTGTCAATTCCACTTTCTAAATACCTACGAAATCTACCTACTGTCTGTTCTATTCCTATTCAATCTCTCCTCTCTAGTCTTCATACCCAGACTTAACCTGCACTCACCACCTGTGCTAATTCCTGCTGAAATCTTTTAAAAATGCAAATGCAGGGGTGCCTGGGTGGCTCAGTCTGTTGAGTACCCAACTCTCAATTTTGGCTCAGGTCATAATCCCAGGGTCATGGGAGCAAGCCTTGCATCAGACTCTGCGTTGAGGTGAAGCCTGCCTGAGTTTCTCTCTCTCTCCCTCTACCCCCCTCTCCAGCTGCTCTTTCTCTAAAACAAGAAAATAAAATAATTTTTTAAAAAACTTTAAAAATGCAAATCTAATCCTGCTTTAACTCTGACTGCCATCAGAATAAGGGTCACATTTTTCAACAGGCAAAGTGCTTCACGCCCTAGCCTCTGATTATCTCATGCTTCAAATCACATTATGTTCCAGGCACATCAAAATTCTCTTGTTCTTAGAACACTTCTTGCTCTTTTTTCCTTTTGGGCCATTGTACATTGTTCCTCCTGGAGAGGAAATTCACACCTCCTCCCACTCCTCTACTCGGGCAAAAGTCCTACACTGTCTTTCACTACTCAGTCATCAGTGTCTCTAGCAAACCTTCCCTAAGCTTCCAGGTCTGCATTAGGAACAGCATTCAAGTTCTCTGACAGGACACTAGGCACTGTCACTCCCCAGTCCCCTTCACACTAGTGAGTAACCGAAGACTTCACCATCTGTTTGCCCTTCACCCCTTCCCCAGACTATAAATTTTGTAAAGAAAGGGACCCATCTGTCTTATTCTTCACTGTGTCTCTAGTCTTCAGCAAGATGCCCATTATATACTATTAGGTGCTAAATATATGTTCATTGGATGCTGACTGTATCAACATCAGAAGTGTTTTATAAATGTGGAGACTTACAATAATTGCCAGTTTTTAAACAGGTTAGGATGCA
Source organism: Leopardus geoffroyi (assembly GCF_018350155.1). Classification (NCBI taxonomy): domain Eukaryota; kingdom Metazoa; phylum Chordata; class Mammalia; order Carnivora; family Felidae; genus Leopardus; species Leopardus geoffroyi. Next base: position 116,080,154 of record NC_059338.1, on the reverse strand, counting down.
AGTCTACTTGTAATCATCTGTTCTGAAATTGAGAATACCTTCCTCTGTCCCCCAAAAGGAAATCATGTTATAAATGGAAATTATCAGCAAAATGTATGCCATAGTATACCCAGAATGCGATTTCTCCACTAGACTGTAAGCACCTTAAGGGATTTGGGATGAACTTTACGTTATGTACTGCGATAACTCTAGCATCTAGAACAGCCGTGGGCACAGATTAGACACTTACTAGTTACTTATTAAGTGAACACTGAATAAATACTAAAAGCATTTCCAGTAATCTCTGAGGTCAAACTAATGTCAAGGCTGAGACCTTCTGGTTAAGTGGCAACTGGGAAAGTACTGAGAAAGTCTTGGTACCGGAAAGAAAAAAACAAGGCAGGGGCTCTGAGAGACCCTACTCTAACAGCTGAAGAGGCTTTCAATGTACAGGCTTCTACTGACAAAGATGGTTAGGTCAGTAGGTCTATTTACAATGCAGAGGCCATCTTCACATACACAGACTTTTTCCTTAGTTTGATGTCCCTAAATGAGGAATTGTTTTTAATGGTTCCTAAATATTTTAAGAGTCACAGATCCATTTGAGAATCTGATTAATACACACACACACACACACACACACACACACACACACACACACTAAACCCTTTCCCCAGAAAAGAAATACACTCATACTTTACTGCATATAATTTCTGGAACATAGTCAAAAAGATCTTATTATAGAGTTGAAAAACTATATAGACTAATTATTTTTACTCACCCAACAAAAATTTATCAAATGCCTTCTATACATAAGACCCAGCTCTCAGCAGGGATAAAAATACAAAGATAGAAAACCATAGTTGACTGTGTGGTCACTGTCTGTCATTCTGTGCCAAATTTAATAACCACAATGTTCATTACATCCAGTAAGAGGCCACAAAAATCGTTTACAACATTTACTCACAATGTTATATAAGGAAAGCACATGCAGCCATCAAGGCAAAGACTAGAAAAATCAACACTAAAATGTTAATGACTATTTTCTTCTTTGTACCTACTATACTTTGCAAATTTTACAATGAACACTGCTAAAGAAATATTGTTGAAGTAAGTTTTAATAAGACTTGTCTGCTTTTAAAGAATTTTTTTTTTTTTTTTTTTTTTTTTTTTTTTTTTTTTACCTAGGAAGGGGTAATAAGACATTCAGTATGTGTTAAAAGATGCAGTAGGCTAGAGATACTGATTTGTGAATTGTAAGCCCAAAGATGAAGCATAAAAACCACAGAAACTGATGAGATAACTGAAGAAAAGCACAAAGAGGGGCAGTTTCAAGGAAGTAATGGCCAGTTGTACTCCGTGTACTGTGGGGCCTAAGGGTGTGAGTTGAGGTGGCATCACATTTGTCAACTTGGCCGTATGTGACCCTTCAGAGACAGACCCCAAGCTCCTTCAAAATACAGCCTGATCTCCATCTTTCTATTCCCTCCAAACTATACCACTGGCAGTGAATCAGTGTATTTTAACAGGGAGAAGAAAGGATCATTAGATACATTGGTACAGTGACAAGTATCACAACCCATCAACTATACTTGAATCTGTGGTTATATCCATGATACAGACAAAGAATTTAAGACGAGAAAACATTTTTTTTAACATTTATTCATTTTTGAGAGTGAGAGAGACAGAGCACGAGCGGGGGAGGGGCAGAGAGAGAGAGACACAGAATCTGAAGCAGGCTGCAGGCTCTGAGCTGTCAGCACAGGGCCCGACGCGGGGCTCGAACTCACGAACCGCGAGATCATGACCTGAGCTGGAGTCGGACGCTTAACCGACTGAGCCACCCAGGCACCCCAGCTAACGCATACTTCTTTAAAATGGTTCCAATGAGAAGTGAGCCAGGGTGAGGGGTCAGGCCGTGCACTTTTAAATTTACTAAGTTATTCATTTCTATTTTGTTTGCATTTTACTCACAGTGCACATATATTTATTGCTTTTGTTTTCTAAAACATAATTTTTCAGGGGCACCTGGTGGCTCAGTCCGGTAAGCAGCCGACTTTGGCTCAGATTGTGATCTCACGGTTCATGAGTCTAAGCCCCAGATCTGACTCTGAGCTGGCAGTGAAGCCGGCTTGATATTCTCCCTCCCTCTCTCTCTCTTTCAAAATAAATAAACCAAAAAACCCCCCCAAAAAACAAAAAAAAACCCACACTATTAAAAAATATATTTAATTTTGTTAAATACAAAGGTAAATATGACACATAGCAGAGCATAAGGGCCTCTTCCTACAGTTGCAGGGCTCAGCTTAATGGTTGCTTTATTACAGTGACTGATGAAGCTCTAATACAAACTTTTTCTATAAAATGCCAGGCAAGAAATATTTTAGGCTTTGTAGGCCACAGGGTCTCTACTGCAACTGGGCCATTTTAGCTTAAAAGTGAGCCACAACTAATATAAATATGAATGACCATGGCTGTAGTCCAATAACACTATTTAGACACTGAAATTTGAACTTCATGTAACTCTGACATGCACAAAATAGTCTTTTGACATTTCTTCTGATCATTTAAAAATGAAAAAACCTGGGGTGCCTGGGTGGTTTAGTTAGTTAAGCGTCTGATTTCAGTTTAGGTCATGATCTCATGGTTCCTGAGTTCAAGCCCTGTGTCAGGCTCCACACTAACAGGGCAGAGCCTGCTTGGGATTCTTTCTCTCCCTCAATCTCTCTGCCCCTCCCGACCCCACCCCAACCCCCCTCCCCTGCGTGCAAGTTCTCTCTCTCTGTCTCTCTCTCTCTCCAAATAAATAAATAAACTTTTAGAAGATGAAAAAAACATTTTTGGTTTGTATACCATATAATATCAGACAGTGGACCTAGTCAGGGACCACAGTTTGCTGACCCCTGTTGTAGAGTCCTGGGATGATGTCTAATTCAACTATGTAGGACTGTGCCCAGAGCCTGACACGTGGGAAGTCCTCCATAATATTTATGTGACGCGCTATAGGGCAAGTGCTCTGAAACTAGAACCAAGAAATCTCTGAGAAATTCAGCTCTTCTTGGAACAACAATGGAATATTGGGTAAGTTCATGACTACCGTTTACTAACTGTATGCTCTTGGGTTACTTTGCCACTTTGTATCTCAGTTGCCTTAGTGGTAAGATGAGGTTTAGGGTTGATATGAGCATCAAACAAGTCACTATGTGCCTGTGAGAACAGTGCCTGGCAGTTAGTAAGTGCAATACAAATATTTCTGTTAAATTACAAAAGAAAAAAAACTCTGAGTTTCAATGCCCTCCTTTTGGAATGCAGAGGATAGAGAGAAGGAAATGGTAAATAATGAGTAAACTATATATTTAGTCACATCACATAACAAGTATTATTAAACACACTTTACAACAGAAAGTATGGCTCAAAAGAGTAACTATAAGTATCTCAAGATGTCACACTGAATGTCAGGACCAAATCTGATTTCAAGGGTGTGATATCTGTCCTCTATATCACTCCACCTTTTAGGCAAGGATAGCCCCTCAAAGGACTGCTGTAATGATTAAGGAGGATCATGTATGTTAATTTGTTCTGCAAACTGCAAAGTGGTATATAACATATGAATAAGAGAATCTTTCACGCTTTGCTTCATGTTTTTATTTTAGGTTTCAAAAATTAAATGATGATGGAAACAAAATTTCCCATGGGGAACTATGCAAGAAAAGGAACCTACCACACCTTTGACTTTTTAAGTTTTTCTATGACCAAAGTAAAAAAAGAGAATGACTTTTAGGATCTCCCTTCTGGCAGCTGCAAGTATCATTATGAATTCTGTTACTCATAACAACCAATTATCACATAATATTTTGGGGATTAAAATTGACATTTCACAGAAGGTAACTGCAAACTGTAGAAAAGTCCAGATGTCTCCAAGGGAGCATCTTAGAACAGAACTTACAAGACCATTCTAATGCGCATTAAATATAGGATGGGATGTTCTTCTTGTGAATGTTTTCAGTTTTCAACTTTACAGACAAGTTTCTGCTAGACGGCTTTACTCTTTTAGGATTCCAGCTCCTTCTACACCTCCACCAACCGTCCTTCTGTATTAAGAACTAGTGTGTTTTCCAGCAACTGATAAAAAGGAAAACTTGGAAGTTGCAAAGCTACAGGCAAGACTTGCTGTTTGAATCTGAAATATCATGTGTACCTCTTAGAATGCTTGGGGTTCAAGAAGTTAACACATCAAAAGGCACTTAGTAACCAAGGAATGGCAGGAGACAGGCTGCAGAGGTATGTATGCTGTGAGGGTTTGGAATTTATCCTGAGGGGAAAAGAAAACCCACTTGAGAGTTTCCTGCAGGGGAGTAACAAAATCAGATTTTTCTGGATAGAGAAAAAACTGGAAATCCTTAGCCCAAAGGCAAGGAAACCAGGTAGGAGGCTTAGACGCCTGAACCAGACTGATGGCAGTGGGCCAAACCGAAGTGTTCAGGAGGCAGAATCCACAGGGTTTAGCCAAGATTAGTTGTGGGGGAGAGAGGAGGTAATCAAGTGACAGAGTCATGAAGACTGCTACCCAAGCACCCCAGTTTTATCTCCTTCCTGGCAAACGCATCGCTCTTTTGAAATCAGCGCTGGCCATGTAACTTGTTCAGGCAGTGAATAGTGGGATTATATCCAGATGAAAGCTTTAAAACCCTGTAGGCAATCCACTGTGTCCCAGTAACCAAGTGAAAGAGGGTGGCTCTGTCAGCCTGGATCCCAGGGTAAAAGTGACATAAAGCAAAGATTCCCTGCCCCTCCCCCAAACCAAGCTGAATCTGGATCTGTCAACAGGTAAGCAAACCTTTAATTCTGAACCTACTGAGATGGAGGGGTTTTCACTACCGCACAATGTAGCCTGTCCTGACCGAAGCTGTAAGAAATGCTCATCCTAGGGGTGCCTGAGTGGCTCAGTCAGTTAAGCGGCTATTTCTTGATTTTGGCTCAGGTCAAGATCTCATGGTTCGGCTCCAGAGTTCGAGACTTGCATGGGGCTCTGCACTGACAGCGTGGAGCTTGCTTGGGATTCTCTATTACTCCCCCATGCTTGTGCTCTCTCCCTCCCTCCCTCTCTCAAAATAAACAAAGGAAGGAAGGAAGGAAGGAAGGAAGGAAGGAAGGAAGGAAGGCAGGCAGGCAGGCTCACCCTAGAGGTATGTCCATAAACAACAGTAGTTAGAAGCACACATAAACTATAAGTCTATATATCTGTCTTAATAGGCAGTAATAACTACAGATACAACATTAAAAATGGGGAGGGAGGAGCTTTAACTATTTCCCAGCAAAAACAATAGCTACATTTTTTAAAAAGGAAAAAATTTAAATATGTACTTGGGAAATTGTATTTCTTATGATCTAAGAATTGATACTATAGAGTGTTATGTACTTTTTTCCTATTTCAACAGTTTCAAAAGTGGAGGGTCAGCTTGCACATCCCTTTTTAGCACAGACGGGAAGAGCAAAGAAATATGGTTAATAACAGACACAAAGCAAGGGAAAACCCCTTTTGTTCTATATGTTAACCATTACAATCAACTTCTGCCTCTAAAATGTAAATTCCACTTACCTCCACCACTAATAATAATAATAATTGCTAACAAAGACTGAGAATTGACTGTGTCAGGCAAAGACCACCTTCACTGCACTAGCTTATTTAACCTTCATAACTCATCATGGGCTAATCAAGGACTATTTCCAAAGCCTATGCCGCTCATGATCACTCTATCTCACTTAAAGTAAGCTCAGATAAATTTCTTTAATCACGGACATTAAGAAAATGAGTTTTAAGTGGAATAGAGGAGAAAGAGGAGGGAGGAAGATCTTTAAAAAGACAGGAAGGGAAAAAGAAAACAAGAGAAATATGCCTGGGAAGCAGGCAGCTGTGGGCAGTCAGAGGTTTATGGGGATACAGAGGGTGGAAGTAGAATGATGTTATACAAAGCAGAAGAGAAAGTCAAACTATAGCAAAAATCAGTCTAACCTAAGCTTTCTTTTCATCTACATACCCTGGGTGAATTCAGTAAGCTTTTTGGTTGAAAGAACTACTAAAGCAGATAGTTAAGAATAACAGAAATGACCAAAGAGAAAGTAACAGACTGTATCCACTGGCTCGACAACCCACCCTGCTTAGGGCTAGAAGTAAGAATTTTACAGTATAACGCACCTTATCAGCCCATCTTGGTTCCCAACCTCGGCTCCCCACCTGGTAGGTGAGTGACCCTGAACAAGTCACTGGAGGGCTGAGCCTCTGTCTCTTCCCCAGTAAAACTGTGCCAATAATACCTATTTCAAGAGAACATTTTTCTTTTTTTCCTTCTTTTCTCTTGAACCCACAGCACCAACTTGAGACTTGCCCCTTGTCAAGTGTGGTTTCAACTACATAATTACGTTCAATTATTTCCAAGCACAAACTATAACTTTTTATTCACAGATTTAAAAAGACATTATAAAAAAAACAACAACTGTCCTACCTTTAATTAATAAATATATAATGAATCCTCATTATATAACCAGGACTACACTACGTACTAAATATGCGATGCAGAAATAGAGTAATGGGTTGAGACCCTATCATCAAACCATAGTGCAAGAGTTTTACTTCACCATCTATTCAGTACTTAGGTGCCCTTGGGTAACCAAATAGTAATGGTGACAAAAACCAACATGTGTTTGTTAAGCCAGGCTCTACTGCATGTATTTACCTTATGTAACAGTCTCAATAATCCTATGAAGTAGGTACCACTACTTCCCCCATTTTTCAAATAAGGAACTGACCACACAGTGGATAAGCAACTTGACCAAGGTCACCAGACTGTATGCAGACGACAGGCCTCTAGAGCACCAGTCCTGTGCTCCAAACTATTAAACAAGAGTCTACACTATATGCATAAGCACATTCTCCAGGGCTGTTTTAAAGATTACAAATAATATTTGTGAAGAGCTTAGGATAGTAAGCACACAGTAGGTGAACAAGAAAACACACAAGGATGCAAGCCATACTGGAGAACAAAGCAAACGTTAGAAGGAAATTATTCGGGTTCCTTAGTCCCAACCCTCTTCCAAAGTCTTAGGACACTTGATCTATTATTATCCAACGTAAGGTCAAAGTTCCATGTTTATACTTCATACTACAGATTGTTGTAAAAGGGAAAAATTTAAGTCAAAAAACATATCAAACCACCATAAACACCAAACTTTCTCTTCACAGAAAACCCCTTAGCTATCTCCATGCCTCCATGAGCTTCATTCTACAACCATTAATGATGTTGGTCAGAATGAACATGAGATTTGCAAAAGACGTTTAAAAAAAGAAAAGAAAAAAAAATTCTTAATTTCATCACAAAAATGGGGTAGGTTGGTTAGAATTATTCTTTTTTTTTTTCTTTAGATAAACTGCGAGTTTATTCATGTTGTTTAACCTGATGGTTACAGCTTGTTAAAGTTATATATTGCTTTAAGAGCGATTGGTGGTGATAAAAAACTATTCACAAAAATGAATCAGAAGTCATTTGGGCTTTAAAAGGATACCACACTCCTAAAAATACCAATTTTTATCTTTTAGGAATGGGTCGTTGGAATTATTCTTAATACAAAGCAAAATGAGAAAGTTTCCAGAGAATTTGTTTTTGAAGCAATACAATGTATCAGAATCACTAACAGAATATAAAATACATCTATCCCTATGGTTTTGAATGCTGTATCTCTTAACTTCCATACAGTTTTATTTAAGTCAAGCTGAAGGGCTGAGTTCCTAGAAATCTCTGTATGAACTCTTTGTAGTTTTGAATCATTGAATTTGGGGAACTCAGTAATCTAGTTCAACCCCTTCACTTTAGAAAAGAGGAAAGCAAGGGAAGAGAGAGTTAATCATTCGTTCCAAAGTCATGAAGTTTGTAAAGACTGGCTTCCTTTCTTCCAGTCGGATGATCTCCTCTCTAGGAGTATTCCTATTCCTCAGTTGCACTGAGCTAGAGAAAGCTAAATTGGATAAGCAGAACATACGAGTATTGGGCAAAAAAAAAAAAAAAAAAAAAATGTAGGTGTGTATAAAGAAAAATATATGCTCACTAGGCAAAAGGTCATACGTCCTATTTTGTTTTATCCTCTACCTAGTGATTTCAAAATGAAGTTCCTCCAAAGAAAAATGAACTAGAGGATTTCTCCCTTTGCATTGTACCAAAGCAAACTACTTTATACTTTATGGAGAAAAGGCCTACTACAAATTTTAGGAAACTCTGTAATATGGAGTCTGAAGCTACGCCCTCCACTGTTTACCCAAACACTTCCTTTAGCCCCCGTGTCCTTAAAAACTTGAGTCAAAACCCGGGATGCATTTATGCAGGCAAGAGGGAAAGCTAGGAATGTGAAGCCGTCACTCCCTGACTGTTGCCAACCACAGAAATAAGATGGCAAATGTATAACATGGACATTTTCATTCATTTCTCCTTAAAGTTAAAAGGACTCTTCCTTTTTAATCAAACTTATACGCCAAAAAGGAGTAGTTCTTTCTCTACCAGATGTCCCTTTGAGGCCCCGACTTAAAATCGGTTTTATTTGTGTAAGATTCCTCAGCGTGCGACGCAAAGTGATCGGAACTCCTGTTTGTCAATGTCACTTCTCTGTTGGCATTTGTCTGATGGAGCGCCCTCCCAGGGCCGTCACAAGACCGCTGGAAAACAGCCCCTGGAAACGGATGGGGGCAGCGGGATACCACTTACCGAGAACACTGCATTCTGAAGCCCAAAAGGTATGGGGGTCAGTCTGGCCAGCGCCACCACTTTCAGGCCGCTTCCTCCCTCCACCACGCGAATAACGGCGCTCAGCTTCTCGCTGCTCTGGATCCTGGCGGCCACCCAGGAGGTGAGGAGCCGCTTGCAGACCACATGGGCGATGAAGGTGCCGATGAGGACGCCCACCACCATAAGTCCCATGCCCAGCACGAAGCCGTACAGGTAGCCCGCGGCCACGTTGAGCACGATGTAGCCCCAGCCGCAGGGGAACGACACCACGATGAAGCCCACGACGAAGAGCAAGACCCCCAGCAGCGAGTCGAGGCTTTCCACCCAGAGCAGGAGGTGCTGCAGGTAGCGGCGGACCAGGGCCAGGGAAGCGAAGCACAGCGCGGCCAGCACGCACACCAGCACGAGGCTCCGGCACCAACAGGTGCTGCCGAGGCAGCAGCAGCGCCAGTTTCTCACCTCCGCCACGCCGACCACCACGCCGCCGCCGCTGCCGCTCCCGGGGCCGCCCGCCAAGGCCCCGCCCGGCGCCGGCAGCTCCGAGGCCGCAGGCGGACCGTGGCGCTCCAGATAGGCGCCGAGCAGGGCGCCGGAGGCAGCCGCCGCCGCCGCTGCCGCGCTCGCCCCGCCCCCGCGAGGGAGGCGATCCGCCGCGTCGTCCCCGCCCGCCGCCCGCGGCGTGGCCCAGCGGGCTGGCAGCCCGGCGCGGCCCTGGAGGGCGGCGTGCTGCAGGAGCCGGGGGAGTGCCTGGAGCAGGCTCCCGCCGGGGCTCCACATGCCTCGGCCGGCGCGGGCCCTCAGCCGGCCAGCCCCCCCGCCGCGGCGCCTGTCAGGCGGCGGCCCTTCATGGCGCCCCTCACGCCCTGCCTCGACTCCCTGCGTCCGCTCAGGGGGCAGGAGACGGCCCGGGGTGAGGGTAAGGACTCAGCGGCGGAGGGACGGGTCCGGCGGAGAGTGTGAAAACTCTGGACCCAGCACCGGCCGGGCCCGCCCCTTTTCGGCCAGAGGAGGCGGGGCCTCGGCGCAGGGGCGTGGCCTAGCGCGAGCGGCGTTCTGGCACCGCCCCCCGTGACGCACAGTCCAGCCCACTACAAGGACGGGTTGGAGGGGGTCTGCGGCCGGGTGGTCCGGCCGGGGCTGGGGCTGCTGGGGGAGCCGTTTGGAGGAGAGAAGGCTCGGAGGGGACGCGGGCACCTGAGAGGGGAGGAGGGGGCCGTCAAGTGGAGGGTGTGGTGACGGGCTGGGGGCCCAGCGCGCTCCCGGCCTCCGCTGGCGGGCGCGCGCGTGCCTCGTATCCGGGCGCGCGCTCTTTGCCCCCGGACCCAGTCCCAGTCCGCAAGCTGCTTGGATCCTTGCCCATTGCTTATTGTGCGTTTCTGCAGTAACCTCTGATACGAGGGAGCGACTCTTGGGACGCTCACATCCACAGCTCCTTTGGCAACACTGGAGGGAGAAGAGTTCTTGATGTGCTCTGAGGAGAATTTGCTAATTGTTTACCTCCCCAGGTAGTGAAATCCCCGTGTGAGTTTCACGTCATCGCTTGGTCCTTCAGGGGATGAAGAAATTAGGTAGAAAGGCCCACCCTTGACGGAATGCCCCTTCTGACCCCAAACGTCCATTACGGAATGCCAGGCACTTGGACTAGGGACTTCTCAAAAAGGTTCACAGAAAGACATTTGTTAAGGATTCGCACTATCCAGTGGCTCCTCAAACTTTTTTTTTGCTGGTTTCCGCCCTTTAACTTTAATGTTCCCCAGGTCCTCTTTCCTTCTTTCCTTCTCCCTTTTTAGAGTTGGTTGAGCCCTCTCATTCATGCCCATAACTTTGACCCCACCGTGTTTCCCATGTGTTGATGACCACCAAGCCCGTCCTTCCCTTGTGCCCCAGTCTGTGGACACATTCAGGTGGAGTTCATCATGGCTTCGCAGACAGACAGCAACTTGGGCTCCAATGCAAAACAGATAGATTTACTAAGTGTGTGTGTAGTCAAGTCATTAACCTCTGAATCCCAGTGTTTGCTTTTAAATTGTAAAATGAACATCATAGTACAACTTTACTATGTAAAATTGTTGTGAGGATTAAATAAAATACAGCTGACCCTTGAACAACAAACACAGGTCTGAACTGCATGGGTCCACTTAGATTTTTTTCAATAAACACAGTAGAGTACTGTAAATGTATTTTCCTTATGATTTTCATAATAACATCTTTTTTCTAGCTTACTTTATTATAAGAATATATATATGTACATATATATATTACATATACAAAATGTGTGTTAACCAACTAATTATTGCTAAGGTTGCAATCAACAGTAGGCTATTAGGAGTTAATTTGGGGGGGAAGTCAGAATTTACACAGGGATTTTTGACTGTGTAGGGGTCAGATCCCCACATTTTTCCAGGGTCAGCTGTAATAAAGTAAGATGCTTGGCACTATGCCTGGAATCAGTGTTCAACTATGTGAAGTATCCATAATTAAAAGACCCACAGACCTGCTCTTCCTTTAGAGTTTCTTATCTCGATGAATGACTTTCCACCACTTGCCTGCTCGATAACTGACCAGGACGCTTTGGGTCCTTATTGATCAGGTTCCTGGTTGCTCCTTCATGGCGTTCTCAATCCACGTTGATTTTGCTGAATCAGGAAAAGTACCTCAGTGATATCAGACACATGCTACTTCCTTCACTGCTTCCTTCACGTTTTCCAACTGCTGTGGTTCACATGGTAGAGCAGTTAGCTGATGTTTTTCTTCTGCTCTAAAAGCTTCCAAAACTACCTTCCTATCACCACCACACTCAACTTGATGTTTCCTTTCCATTTCTACACTATTTGCTACATAATTATCATCACATTTGTCCACTGTGTTGAAACTTTTGTTTGCATCACTGTCTTTGTCTTTAGACTGAATTTCAAGGTGGGCCTATTACTTACCTGAGCACTAAAAATCAGTAAGCACTCTATAAATACTTGTTGAATGAATAAATGATCACAGTTTATAGGAAAACCTATTAAGGCAGGAAAAACCAGACAGGAGGCTAACAGAATTTTCTGGACAAGAACCCATGGAGAGCTGAACTAATGGTCATGGAGTTAGTAGGATGAGAATAAACTAGAGGAAAACATCTTGGATGTTGGAAGAGAGGGAGGAGTCAAAGATAACATCAGGGTTTCTTATTTGATATAGTGGCTTGATAATGGGACCATTAACCAAGAGAAAGAACACAGAAAGTTTCTGGGAAAGATAAAGGGTACAGTCTTGGTACTTGATATTTGAAATGTCTATGATATAATCCAATGGTGGCATTCCAGTAGGTAGTTGAAAATATGGATAAGGAGTGAAAATGGGGCATCTCCTAGAAATGTTAACATTGGTATATAGGCAGCAATTAAAGCCGTGGTTATAGACGAGTGAATGGTGGTGAGTGTATCAAATATTTTCTGTTCTCTTTCAGGTACAAGTAGGATTGCATTTCCTGGCTTCCTTGTAGCTGGGATGAGCCACGTGACACATTCTGCCATGAATTGTGAGCCTAGCATCTAATTGCTGATGCAAGACCTTCCGGAACTCTTTTTCCCTTTGCCATGGCAATCAACAATGTTCCAGAGAGTATATGCTCTGTAAGTCTTGGTCTTGGAGAGAGGATGATGCAAAAAGAGTCCCATTCACCTCATGATGGGTATTTAAAGTGAGTGAGAAGTAAACACTGGTTGTTTTAGGCAACTGAGATTTCAGGGGTTTGTTACCAGAGCAGATCTTTGTCACTTCTGACTAACGTGAAGAAGAAGAATGAATGAATCTTGAGGACATTAGTGCACTCATTAGACTGTTGTGCATGCAAGAAGGAGAGACCCAGTGACCACCTTAACTGAAAGGATGAAAACAGGAATGTTTACATGGATATATGAGTAGTTATTAGGAACCAAGTCACCTCTAGAGAGAAGCTGTTCTCATTTATTTCCCATTGGATCTCCATTTTTCTCTGCCTCTTTGACCTGTCCTTACACTACCGACTACTAATTATCTTCTTATCCTCCAATCCACATCTCAGCGGAGCACAGCCTAGTTGCAAGAGCCCTTATCTCTAAACCACATCGTGGGCTGCCAACCAGTCTATAGTTGGGCTACTCATGTGTCAGGCACATCACCTGACCCAAACAGTGCCACCCCTACACAAAACACCACCCAGCAATCCTGAATGTGGAAACTTGAGTCAGGGCAATGCAAACTGTACCAGGATTCTTGTCCTGCCATAACTTATTTTTCACAGAATTGTGGAAGCATATTTTACGAATGGAAAGTAGGTATATCTTAACTTACAAACACTCTGACCTCCCACCCCAGCCTAAAACCTTTCTGTTGCATTAGTGAACCTCCCCCCCACCAACTCCTTGCCTGGTCTACCAAACCCTTTGTGATCTAGCCTCTGCCAACCACTCCTACCTCATCCCCTGCCACCCTCCCTCCAGCCACACTGATCTCCTGTCTCTCCCTGGGATAAGCCAAACTGGTTTCCACTTCAGCATGTTTGCACTCTTCCCCTGCTAATCTCTCTTGTTTAAACACTCATCCCCTAGTGTCTAGAAAGATTATTATTCCTTCCTTCTTATTTATTTTAAGTTCTGTCATCTCAGAGATAGAGTCTACGTTAGAGTCATGGTAGTCCTTTTCTTCATTTGTATCTATGATCTCAAGTTTGTATGGTTATTGCTTACTGCCTTCCCCAAGGAGAATGAAAGCACAATGATAGTGGCCATCTTTTCTGTCTTGCAATCCTCTGTATTCCCTAGAATAGTTGCTGGAACATTAAATATCTTTAAGTGAATAAGGGAGTGGTAGGGAGTGTGCTCATGCCCTGGCTGTTCCCTGTTGGTTCTCCATCTGGATTCATCCTCTCCCCTTCTCTACCTTGCTATGTGTCTCAGGAGGCTGAGCTCTAGAGTTTACATCACCAAGCCTCTATGCTCTGGGTTTCCAGCTAGGTTTGACCAATGAAAGGCACCAGAAGAAGACTGGAGGTTAGTAGGAGTAGGAGATGGTCAGGGCATTTACCTCTTCCCAAACCAGCTTTACTGTGTTTTGGACAGTGACTGAATTCTTCCATGACCATAGTTCCTTTATCAAGTTTCTAGCTCCATCCTGGCTCTAGTAATGGTTTCCTGTCGCATCACCATCCTCGTAATACTCCCTTGATTAGATTCTCTTTAGTATGGCTTCTGTTGCCCACTGGGACCCAGACTGACAGCTGGAAAGGTCAAAGGCTGATTTGTTCAGTACAACTAACACCTGAGTTCACACAACTCACCCAAGGCTACAGAGAGAGTGACGGAACCAGGTTTTAAATTCAAAGTTCAGGGATTATTAAAGATAAGAAGAAATTGTTATACCAGAAACCCAAGGAAGAGAGAATGTTAAGGAAGGAAAGGTCAGCAGTGCTCAATGTTACAAAGGGTTCAATGTGAAAGAAGGACCCATAAGTGTTCCTTTGATAATCTGTTTTAAAAGTAGCCACTGGGGCATTAGGGAAAGTACTTTCAATGAAAGGCAAATTGCAGAGGTGTGAGAGTGAATGAAAGGGGAGTAGAGCAGAGTTTAAACAGCTTTTTTGATGATCCTGAACAGAAAGGAAGGAAAAAAGGTAAAAAGGGGTGACAGCTAGAAGGTAATGCCGGTGAGGAAGATAGGGAGATTGGGTGATGTTGTAGTGTGTTTATAAGTTGAGATAAAGAAGCCTGGGGAGAGAAAAGGTCTGAGAAACAAAAGAAGTGATGAAACTAGGTTCTGAACAAGATGAGGGAGGGATGGAATTAAGATCTGGGGAAAGGATTAGATGGAGGAAGGCAGTGCTGTCTCTGAGGTTTAAAGGAATGATGTAGAAATGAATGCAAAGTTGCCAGTGCTGATTTAGAATTGTAATAGAGTCTGTCATTGGGGGTTTATTTGGAGAGATGCAGATAGTTTTTCTCCCCCCTTTGATAGGTAACGGCATGATTGCCATGAATTTCCCTTATCACAAATAATTTCCCTGATTTATCTTCTCAGCTCTTCAGGTGTCAGTCATACAGTGGGTAGAATTTTCCAGCCTCCTTATTATGAACTTTCCATTGTGTTTTTCGTTTGGATTCCTTATTTTATTAGTATCGGTGAGGAGAGGGAAGAAGGTAGAAGAGGGAATCCATTGTTAATTAATCATATTTGAATGCAAAATGGTAATATGCTATTAAAAACTAATTCAGTGATAAATTACTCTGCAAACACTAAATTATTTTATAATTATGGGTGTCATAATATTTCACAATATTATCTTCACTTAAATTTAAGTACATCCTTAATGATAAATGCATTGCGATATGTGGGTATTGAAATTAATAGTTAAAATTAATTTGCTGAGATTTATTGTTATTCATGCAAAATGTTTCTCATGCACAATTAGGAGTCTGCACAATTGTGATGACTTTACCTTTCTGTGTCTCATAGTTACATCTTGGATTGGTATGTTTTGGGGAAGAGTATAAGGTTCTGGGATTGAAATTAGAATCTGGCTTATTTGTGTGTTTTTTAACTGTTTGTTTATTTATTGTGAGAGAGACAGAGACAGCATGAGCAGGGGAGGGGTAGTGTGAGAGGGAGAGAGAGCATCCCAAGCAGGCTCCACACCACCAGCCCAGAGCCCAACGTGGGACCTGAACCCATCAACCGTAAGATCATGACCTGAGCTGAAACTGAGAGTTGGACGCGTAACCGACTGAGCCACCCAGGTATCCGAATCTGGCTTATTTTGGAATACACTTCCAGAAGCCTTGAATTCTTCATGAAGCTCTGTGCCAAATGAACACACATGCCAAGCATCCTTCAGTGATTCCTCCTGAAGTCAAAGGAAATCCAAGTGTCAGTAATGCATCAAATGGTAGTATCAGAACAGTGCTGTGCTTAAGCTCTCCAGCTAGCAAGGCAAATACTTTGAACACCATTTGGAGCACATCACAGAAGACAGGTGCCTTCTCTTTTCAGTCTTGCTTAAGATACATAATTTAAATGAGTATCTGGACCCTGGCTATTTCAGTGTTGGCAACTAATTCTTTCTGAATGATGTGCATTGAACTTATTTCTTCAACAAGAGGATATTGGGGATGTATACTTTGCTACCTGCCTTGAGAATAAAAAGATGAACTAAAGACATTTCTTGCCTTTAGGAAGTACAGTCTAATTGTGAAGAAGAGGACATTAACTCAATTACAGAGCATGGGTAATGGGTGCATCAAAGTGATGTCAAGAAGTTTGGATGGCAGGGCAAGGTAGATGATTCCTGATAGCTGGCCACATTTAACATGTGTTCTTCATTCTGGTCCTGGCTTGTATTTAACTAGACACTTGAAAGTGACGGTTTCCTTAATTCCATGAGCAAATTATGAACATAACCATTTTTTTTAATATGAAGTTTATTGTCAAATTGGTTTCCATACAACACTCAGTGCTCATCCCAACAGGTGCCCTCCTCAATACCCATTACCCACCCACCTCTCCCTCCCACCCCGCATAAACCCTCAGTTTGTTCTCAGTTTTTAGGAGTCTCTTATGTTTTGGCTCCCTCCCTCTCTAACCATTTTTTTTTCCTTCCCCTTCCCCATGGTCTTCCGCTAAGTTTCTCAGGATCCACATAGGAGTGAAAACATATGGAATCTGTCCTTCTCTGTATGACTTATTTCACTTAGCATCACACTCTCCAGTTCCATCCACGTTGCTACAAAGGGCCATATTTCATTCTTTCTCATTGCCATGTAGTATTCCATTGTGTATATAAACCACAACTTCTTTATCCATTCATCATTTGATGGACATTTAACCTCTTTCCATAATTTGGCTATTGTTGAGAGTGCTGCTATAAACATTGGGGTCCAAGTGCCCCTATGCATCAGCACTCCTGTATCCCTTGGGTAAATTCCTAGCAGTGCTATTGCTGGGTCATAGGGTAGGTCTATTTTTAATTTTTTTAAGGAACCTCCACACTGTTTCCCAGAGTGGCTGCACCAGTTTGCATTCCCACCAACAGTGCAAGAGGGTTCCCGTTTCTCCACATCCTCGCCAGCATCTATAGTCTCCTGATTTGTTCATTGTAGACACTGACTGGCACGAAGTGATATCTGAGTGTGGTTTTGATTTGTATTTCCCTGATGAGGAGCGACATTGAGCATCTTTTCATGTGCCTGTTGGCCATCTGGATGTCTTCTTTAGAGAAGTGTCTATTCATGTCTTCTGCCCAATTCTTCACTGGATTATTTATTTTTTGGGTATGGAGTTTGGTGAGCTCTTCATAGATTTTGGATACTAGCCCGTTGTCCAATATGTCAATTGCAAATATCTTTTCCCATTCTGTTGGTTGCCTTTTAGTTTTGTTGATTGTTTCCTTTGCAGTGCAGAAGCTTTTTATCTTCATGAGGTCCCAATAGTTCATTTTTGCTTTTAATTCCTTTGCCTTTGGGGATATGTCAAGTAAGAAATTGCTGTAGCTGAGGTCAGAGAGGTTTTTCCCTGCTTTCTCCTCTAGGGTTTTGATGGTTTCCTGTCTCACATTCAGGTCCTTTATCCATTTTGAGTTTGTTTTTGTGAATGGTGTAAGAAAGTGGTCTAGTTTCATCCATCTGCAGGTTGCTGTCCAGTTTTCCCAGCACAGTTTGTTAAAGAGATTGTCTTTTTTCCATTGGATATTCTTTCCTGCTTTGTCAAAGATTAGTTGACCATACTTTTGTGGGTCTGGTTCTGGGGTTTCTATTCTATTCCATTGGCCTATGTGTCTGTTTTTGTGCCTATATCATGCTGTCTTGATGATTACAGCTTTGTAGTAGAGGCTAAAGTCTGGGATTGTGATGCCTCCCACTTTGGTCGTCTTCTTCAATATTACTTTGGCTATTCGGGGCCTTTTGTGGTTCCATGCAAATTTTAGGATTGCTTGTTCTAGCTTTGAGAAGAATGCTGGTGCAATTTTGATTGGGATTGCATTGAATGTGTAGATTGCTTTGGGTAGTATTGACATTTTAACAATATTTATTCTTCCAATCCATGAGCACGGAATGTTTTTCCATTTCTTTGTATCTTCTTCAATTTCCTTCATAAGGTTTCTATAGTTTTCAGCATACGGATCTTTTACATCTTTGGTTGGGTTGATTCCTAGGTGTTTTATGCTTCTTGGTGCAATTGTGAATGGGATCAGTTTCTTTATTTGTCTTTCTGTTGCTTCATTATTAGTGTATAAGAATGCAACTGATTTCTGTACATTGATTTTGTATCCTGCGACTTTGCTGAATTTATGTATCAGTTTTAGCAGACTCTGGGTGGAATCTATCGGGTTTTCCATGTATAATATCATGTCATCTGCAAAAACTGAAAGCTTAACTTCATCTTTGCCAATTTCGATGCCTTTGATTTCCTTTTGTTGTCTGATTGCTGATGCTAGAACTTCCATCACTATGTTAAACAACAGCGGTGAGAGTGGACATCCCTGTCATTTTCCTGATCTCAGGGAGAAAGCTCTCAGTTTTTCCCCATTGAGGATGACATTAGCTGTGGCTTTTCATAAATGGCTTTTATGAAGTGTAAGTATGTTCCTTCTATGCTGACTTTCTCAAGGGTTTTTATTAAGAAAGAATGTTGAATTTTGTCAAATGCTTTTTCTGCATCCATTGACAGGATCATATGGTTCTTTTCTTTTATTAATGTGATATATCACATTGATTGATTTGTGATTGTTGAACCAGCCCTGCATCCCAGGAATGAATCCCACTTGATCATGGTGAATAATTGTTTTTTTATGCTGTTGAATTCAATTTGCTAGTATGTTATTTAGAATTTTTGCATCCATATTCATCAGGGATATTGGCCTGTAGTTCTCTTTTTTTACTGGGTCTCTGTCTGGTTTAGGAATCAAAGTAATGCTGGCTTCATGGAATGAGTCTGGAAGTTTTCCTTCCCTTTCTATTTTTTGGAACAGCTTGAGAAGGATAGGTATTATCTCTGCTTTAAACGTCTGGTAGAACTCCCCTGGGAAGCCATCTGGTCCTGGACTCTTATTTGTTGGGAGATTTTTGATAACTCACTCAATTTATTTGCCGGTTATGGGTCTGTTCAAGCTTTCTATTTCTTCCTGTTTGAGTTTTGGAAGTGTGTGGGTGTTTAGGAATTTGTCCATTTTTTCCAGGTTGTCCAATTTGTTGGCATATAATTTTTCATAGTATTCCCTGATAATTGCTTGTATCTCTGAGGGATTGGTTATAAGAATTCCATTTTCATTCATGATTTTATCTATTTGTGTCATCTCCCTTTTCTTTTTGAGAAGCATGGCTAGAGGTTTATCAATTTTGTTTATTTTTTCAAAAAACCAACTCTTGGTTTCATTGATCTGCTCTACAGTGTTTTTAGATTCTACATTGTTTTTTTTCTGCTCTGATCTTTATTATTTCTCTTCTTCTACTGGGTTTGGGGTGTCTTTGCTATTCTGCTTCTAGTTCCTTTAGGTGTGCTGTTAGATTTTGTATTTGGGATTTTTCTTGTTTCTTGAGATAGGCCTGTATTGCAATGTATTTTCCTCTCAGGACTGCCTTCTCTGCATCCCAAAGCATTTGGATTGTTGTATTTTCATTTTCATTTGTTTCCATATATTTTTTAATTTCTTCTCTAATTGCCTGGTTGACCCATTCATTCTTTAGTAGGGTGTTCTTTAAACTCCATGCTTTTGGAGATTTTCCAGACTTTTTCTTGTGGTTGATTTCAAGCTTCATCGCATTGTGGTCTGAAAGTGTGCATGGTATGATCTCAATTCTTGTATACTTATGAAGGGCTGTTTTGTGACCCAGTATGTGATCTATCTTGGAGAAGGTTCCATGTGCACTAGACAAGAAAGTATATTCTGTTGCTTTGGGATGCAGAGTTCTAAATATATCTGTCAAGTCCATCTGATCCAGTGTATCATTCAGGGCCCTTGTTTCTTTATTGATCCTGTGTCTAGATGATCTATCCAATGTTGTAAGTGGAGAATTAAAGTCCCCTGCAATTACCACATTCTTATCAATAAGGTTGCTTATGTTTATGAGTAATTGTTTTATATATTTGGGGGCTCCTATATTTGGCACATAGACATTTATAATTGTTAGCTCTTCCTGATGGATAGACCCTGTAATTATTATGTAATGGCCTTCTTCATCTCTTGTTACAGCCTTTAACTTCAAGTCTAGTTTGTCTGATAAAAGTATGGCTACTCCAGCTTTCTTTTGACTTCCAGTAGCATGATAGATAGTTCTCCATCCCCTCACTTTCAATCTGAAGGTGTCCTCAGGTCTAAAATGAGTCTCTTGTAGACAGCAAATAGATGGGTCTTGTTTTTTAATGCATTCTGATACCCTATGTCTTTTAGTTGGAACATTATTCCATTTACATTCAGTGTTATTATAAAAAGATATGGGTTTAGAATCATTGTGATGTCTGTAGGTTTCATGCTTGTAGTGATGTCTCTGGTATTTTGTCTCACAGGATCCCCCTTAGGATTTATTGTAGGGCTGATTTAGTGGTGATGAATTCCTTCAGTTTTTGTTTGTTTGGGAAGACCTTTACCTCTCCTTCTCTTCTAAATGACAGACTTGCTGCATAAAGGATTCTTGGCTGCATTATTTTTTCTGTTCATCACATTGAAGATATCTTGCCATTCCTTTCTGGCCTGCCAGGTTTCATTAGACAGATCCGTCATGAGTCTTATCGGTCTCCCTTTATATGTTAGAGCATGTTTATCCCTAGCTGCTTTCAGAATTCTCTCTGTATCCTTGCATTTTGCCAGTTTCACTATGATATGTCGTGCAGAAGATCGATTCAAGTTATGTCTGAAGGGAGTTCTCTGTGCCTATTGGATTTCAATGCATGTTTCCTTCCCCAGATCAGGGAAGTTTTCAGCTGTTATTTCTTCTAGTACACCTTCAGCACCTTTCCCTCTCTCTTCCTCCTCTGGAATCCCAATTATGCATATATTATTTCATTTAAATTATGTCACTTAGTTCTCTAATTTTCCCCCTCATACTCCTGGATTTTTTTATCTCTCTTTTTCTCAGCTTCTTTTTCCATAATTTTGTCTTCTAATTCACCTATTCTCTCCTCTGCCTCTTCAATCCGAGCTGTGGTCACCTACATTTTATTTTGCAGTTCATTTATAGCAGTTTTTAGCTCCTCCTGTCTGTTTCTTAGTCCCATGATCTTTGTAGTGATAGATTCTCTGCTGTCCTCTATACTTTTTTCAAGCCCAGCAATTAATTTTATGACTATTATTTTAAATTCATTTTCTGTTACATTGCTTAAATCGTTTTTTGATCAGTTCGTTAGCTGTTGCTACTTCCTGGAGTTTCTTTTGAGGAGAATTCCTCCATTTCATCATTTTGGGTAGTCCCGGGGGTGGCACGGAACTGCAAGGTTTTTCCCCTGTGCTGTCTGAGTAACTTGCATTGGGGCTGCAGTCAGACCTGATGTCTGTCCCCAGCCCACTGCTGGGGCCACAGTCAGACTGGTGTGTACCTTCTCTTCCCCTCTCCTGGGGACAGGACTCACTGTGGAGTGGTGTGGCTTCTGTCTGGGCTGCTTGCACACTGCCAGGCTTGTGGTGCTGCTTTGATGGGATCTGACGTATTAGCCGGGGTGGATCCGCAAGGTGCACAAGGGCGGGAGGGGCAGGCTCAGCTTGCTTTGTCTTTGGTGGTCTGCTTCAGGAGGGGCCCTGTGGAACCGGGAGGAAGGCAGACCCGTTGGAGGGATGGATCCGCGGAAGCACAGCATTCGGTGTTTGTGTGGTGCAAGCAAGTTCATGATGGGAACTGGTTCCCTTTGGGATTTTGGCTGGGGGGATGGGCGAGGGAGATGGCGCTTCCCAGCACCTTTGTTCCCTGTCAAGCTGAGCTCTATCCTCGGGGGCTCAACAACTCTCCCTCCTGTTGTCCTTTAGCCCTCCCGCTCTCTGAGCAGAGCTGTTGACTTATAACATTCCAGATGTTAAGTCCTGCTGGCTGTCAGAACACACTCCGGCCGGCCCCTCTGCTTTTGCAAGCCAGACCCGGGGACTCTGCTTTGCCTGGTGGGCTGGCTGCCCCTCCACCTACCTGGCTCCCTCCCGCCAGTCCGTGTATCACGCACTGCCTCTCCGCCCTTCCTACCGTCTTCCATGGGTCTCTCGACTACGCTTGGCTCTGGAGAGTCCATTTGGCTAGTCTTCTGGCGGTTTTCTGGGTAAATTAAGCAGATGTGGGTGGAATCTAAGCGATCAGCAGGACGCGGTGAGCCCAGTGTCCTCCTACGCCGCCATCTTCCTCCGACTCCCTCCTAACCAGTCTTCTTCTATAACTCCCTCTGTCCATCACTACAGTTGTGATGGGAAATGCTATTTCTTACCCAAACTTGACCTGCCATCATTTTGTTCACGTACCTGTCCATCCTTTACAAAGTACATATCCTCCCAAAGAGTGTATCTCCAACCTCCCTCTCCTCTTATACTGCTCTTCAGTGTATATTTGACCCAGAAGAAGTGAGTCTTGATGGAGGTGACAGGTAAAAATTGGTGGAAAAGGGGGGAAGTACCCACTCATATCAGCTGAGTAATTACCACTCACAGTAAGAAAATGGAAAATTATAGGCTGATGCTACAGATTTAACTTCTAGTCCAGAATAGTCAGAAGATTTGTTGTTTCTCATTTCAAGTATTTTCAATTCTGTGAAAACAGTATATCAAGGTTCAATTAGAAAACTGTGGTTCATTCACGATAGTGGATGAAAATGCCAACCTTTGCAGTTGTTATAAATCTGTTACTATATAAGTAGATGTGCACCCCAAGGATTGCTCAGTCTAGCCGGTACGTTAATTAGCACCATATAATATATCAGGGAGAAAATGAGTATAAAATATTATGTTTAAAGTTTTGTTTTCAAAGGAAGAAAAAAACAAAATGAGAATATCTTACTGACAATGAGCCTTGTTTCCCGGTGTAGAAAATATGATCAAAGACTGGTATTGAGTATTTATATGGGCTAAATCTATTATTTTTAGACACACCATACACATAATTATATTTTCTAACATTTATCAAATATTTATGGCTTTTCAACTGTTGTATTAAATCAAGCTGTATGGAGAAAATTTGATTAGAGAATATTTTTAAAATTTGGATTTGTATCAGGACTATTTGTTTCATTTCTCAAGTATGAGTTCAGGAGGAAAGGCATACTCTGCTCACCTCCAGGCATAAAGTGAACCATCAGGCTGGTATTCTTTTGCCTCATCTCTTCATGTCATCCCCTCTCAAATCTATGCTCCCATTTGAAGTGGAAGAAGAGAGCAATCTTCCTTGGAAGAGGAGGATTCATTTTCAGTTAAAAGAAAGGAATTGAAAAAAAAAAAAAAAACGGAGTAGACAGGCTTGCTTGTTAAACCACCAAATAAGGTCTTATTTTAGTAATTACTTATTGAGAATGTCTATGATTTCAGCGTTTTAAAGGACACATGAGGGTGAGACTCCACCCTCATAGATCCCTCTTGCAGTGAGAGGCATAAACACCTACAGTGTGGAGTGTTAGGTACAAGGCAGCACAAAGCAAGGATTGGCTAAATCTGGGAATCAGAGAACGTTTTGCAGCAAAGGTGATATTTGAGCTGGGTGTTGAAGGATGAGTATACACTTATTTATATTCTGCTCATTCCAAAAGGATTTAAGGTGCCTTGGAGGAGTTGACCAGATAGTGGAGGAGTAAAATAGCATTTCAGACACAGGCAGTGCCAAAGCATAGAAGTGCAAAAGGGCACGATATGCTTGGGAAGCCGTGGGAAGATCCGAGGGAAGATGCACAGAGTACACATGTGAGCCTGGGGGAAGTGAGGCAGATAGTAGAACCATTGTGCCAACCTCTGGCAGTGGTTTGCAAACTTGAGCATGCCTCAGAAGCCCCTGGAGGCTTTTAAAGGCACAGATCACTGGGTCTCATCCCCAAAGATTTTGATTCTGCAGATTTAGGGTGGGAGAGGGCAAGAATTTGCATTTTCTTAAAAAAATTTTTTTAATGTTTATTTGCTTTTGAGAGAGAGAGAGAAACAGAGTGCGAGTGGGGGAGGGGCAGAGACAGAGGGAGACACAGAATCCAAAGCAGGCTCCAGGCTCTGCGCTGTCAGCACAGAGCCTCACACGGGGCTCGAACTCACAAACCATGAGATGATGAGCTGAGCCAAAGCCGGATGCTTAACTGACTGAGCCACCCAGCACCCCTGCATTTTTTTTTTTTTTTTTTTTTACAAATTCCCTGGTGATGTTGATGCAGCTCGTCTTGGGATCACACTTTCAGAACCACTTCTTCAGAGTCTGGATTTTGTCCAGTAGTCAGTTGGGAGTACCTGGAATGTGTGTAGCTTGAGAAAGAAAGAATCAGTTTTGGATTTAGAAAATTTCCTGGCAGCTGTGAGGAGAATTAGAGAGGGAAAACTCTTGATAGATTATTTCACATGTCCAAGAGTCAAAGTAAATGGGCCTCATCGCATTTATAGAAAGATGAGATACTCTTGAGAAGATCTAGAAACGTAGTCAAGATTCCTTGGAATGATGGGGCACCCGGGTGGCTTAGTCAGTTAAGCATCCAACTTCAGCTCAGTTCATGATCTCATGGTACATAGTTCAAGTCCCATGTCGGGCTCCGCACTGACAACGCAGACTCTGCTTGGGATTCTCTCTCTGTCCCTCCTCCTCTCTCTCTGTCTTCCTCTCTCTCTCTCTTTCTCTCTCTCTCTAAATAAACTTAAAAAAATTACTTGGGTGATTGAATATGTGGAATGAGAGAAAAGGAAGAATCTCAGAATGTTAAAATCATATTCCATAGTGTAAATCAAATGCTATAATATTTACGTATTCAAAAAATCCTATGCTACCAAAATCTTTAAAACGAGGCTGAAGAAATCGCACAAAACTTCAGATGACTTTCTTGCCAGTGAGATGTGTGATGCCTTTATAGTTAAGGAGAGAGATGGCTTGGCCATGGTCATTCAGCAGCCCCTCAAAATGTGTGACGTGAAGCCCACTCTGATACAGTCAGGCCTTTCTAAGGCAGCACTCTCTAGGGGTGCTGTTTATTCACTGTGCCCACCTTGAACATCAGAACTTTGGCTGCAGGTGTCAGGTGTCGTCTTTCCCGCCTCAATATACTCTTAATAACTGTAGGAGTTTCCCCCACTACATAGGACTTTGTAGATAAAATATGAAGGATAAATTGCAAGCGGCTGAAACCACAAAATAGAACAAGAAATATATATGAGAAACTTGATCCTAAATTGAACCCATAATAACATTCAGTGAAGTTTTGATCTTAGCTTCAAGTTTCTCTTAGCCAAGTGTGCCTACAGAACCTCCTCTGTTCTGTTCTCTCTTTGTTGTTCTTAAGATGCCAGGTTCTGTTGACCCTTTTCTTGTGTTTTGTGCCATTCTTTCCTTTTGCAGGGCTGTTGATATGGTCGCTTCATTGTACATGCCCTTTTTTTTAATCTTTTTGCAATCTTTGAATTTTTCCATCAGTATAGTCTCTGCCAATGGGATTTCTAAAGGAGGCTGCTGTGTTCAGTTCTCATTGCTAAATACTTACAACCCATTAGCTGCTCTTTGTTTTTGTAGCCCATGAACCCTCTGTGTGCTGCGCCTTGGTAGTAATGAGGTGGAGGGAAGTGGGAGGTAGGTATGGAGTGGGGTGCCAGTCAGGTGTTATATTTTGCCCCTTTTGACTAGCTTCACTTTCAGATCGGGTATAAACTGAAAACACATCTCTCCTTCGGACGGAAATGTTACCCTTTCTTTAACAACATTAAACATAATCTTTGGCTGTAGCCTCTCAGGAACTTTTCTGAGTCACTATTTTATGCTCACAAATTATGTGGGACACAAAAAAGCTTCATAATACATTTGGCCATTGTTGAGGTTAGAAGAGTTTGTATGTTACTCTTTCTCCTCCCCACCTAAATTCTGATCTGATTGAGAGAGACACATGAGTCAGGAAAAGGAAGGTCAACACT
This sequence comes from Leopardus geoffroyi, assembly GCF_018350155.1. NCBI lineage: Eukaryota > Metazoa > Chordata > Mammalia > Carnivora > Felidae > Leopardus > Leopardus geoffroyi. The sequence continues at coordinate 116,054,345 of NC_059338.1, read as the reverse complement.
TTAACTCTATTACTGGTAGGGTTGATGAGGAATATGTCTTTGGAGGAAAGACAAGTAACGACAACCTACTGACACCTAGTCCTTTGAACAGCTCGACAGAGAGGAAGTCTGAATCCTTAGTGCAGACACATTAACCCAAGCCATTGGCTGTCCCCCTCCTCCCAGGTAATTCCTTCCACCACCATGTTGAAGAATAAAGGGGTGGTGGGTGAAAAGTCCAGATAAACACTCTTTCGTGGAGACCAGGCAATGAATTATTCAAGACAGATATGTTTTCTAATGATGTTTTAACAGTAGTTCTAAGAAAATAACAATGACCATAACAGTGTCTAACAACTGACTTCTGAACGATGGAAAATTAATTTCTTCCTTTAAGGTAATGTCAAACACAGTAGGAATTTTTAAAAATCAGGAAAGTTAAAGTTTATTCCCCACTCTATGAACGAACATGATGAACGTTGTAATTAGATGCAAACTTGTGATAATTCCACTAATGATCTATTCAATTTAGAAATATATGATTCAGAGAGTTGAATTTTTTTTTTTAAGTTGTCACATGCTGTTAGTTATCCCCGCCTTTCCTCCACCGCAGTCCTCCACCTTCCAATAGTGGTAAAGTTATATCTGGCTACACAGCCACCCCATGAAAGAAATCCTTACCTAGCCTTTCTTACAGTGACAGGTAACCATGTAAATATGTTCTCAGCAATAGAATGGCAGAGTATAAGTGATACCTGCAATTCCAACCTCATTTGCTTAAAGGAAATGCCTTGCTCTCCACTTTCTTTCCTCTTCTTGGGCTGAGATACTGAGATGATAGAGACCAGTGGCATCAGGGCCCCTTAATAAACTAATGGACCAGAGCCTTTCTACCACCTTAGACTGGCTGGACTTTAAGATGAGAGAGAAACACACTTCTGTCTTTTTTAGGCCACTGTGTTTTTTGAGTCTCTTTTTAATGTCAGCTTAACATTTGTAGCAACTAGACAAATATTTACGCCTATTTTTAAAAGTGTTAAAATATTCAATAGGAAGAAATCTGTACAATGAACTATTGTAGTGGGTTGAACGTGAGCTTACTTGGAAAAAGAAGAATTATGTTAAGGATCTCGAGGTGAGATCATCCTGCATTAATTGAGTGAACCCTAAAGCAAGTGACACATGTCCTTATAAGGGACAGAAGAAGAACATAGAGGATAGGGAGGCCATATGAAGATAGGGAGGGATTCAAGGAATGCATCTACAAGCCAAAGAAATCCTAGAGCTGCCACAAACTGGAAAAGGCAAAGGAGGATTCTCCACCTTCAGAGGGATCACGACCCAGCCTGTAACTTGAATTCAGACTTCTGGTATCCCAAACTGTGAAAGAGTAAATTTATGTTGTTTTTAAGCCACCCAGTTTGTGGTGATTTGTTGCAGCAGCCCTAGCTATCTAATAAAATTTGATAATGATTTTTTTAAAAATCACTCATAAATCCAACACCCAAAGGAGAGCATTTTGGTGTATTTCCTACCACAGCTATCTAATAAAATTTGATAATGAAGTTGGAGAAATTCAAAAATCCTTTTTTGTTTTGTTATGCAATACCGAAAGGAACATAGAGCACTAATATGAAAGTGGTTCATTCATTCCTTTGTGAGACACCTTCTGATTGCCTGAGGTATATCAGCCACTGAAAGGTACAGAGTATGTAAAGATCAGAGAGACATGGTCCCAACCTTTAAGATGTTCATAGTCCTTGGAAAGGAGATATGTACATGGACAACACAGTTTGATTCGTTTAAAAAAAAAAAAAAAAAAAAAGGAAAAAAAACCTCTTTGTCACAATTATAGGCTACTCGGCAATGAGAAAACCAACCACAGAGTTTTGGGGCAAATATGTTTGACCAACTAAGAAAGTCAGATATTCAGTTTGTTTCACAGCAATCATTCTGTCTGGGGAATATGACAAGACTGTATTAATAATGGTCCTTGTATTTGTAAAGCTTTCACTTTATAAATTGGGATTATTATGGATCTGGATTCCTGTTTTTTGTATCTTTATTAACTTAAAAGTAAGTTTATGAAATACCATTCTGTTCTAACTAGTGAACATCTCCAATTTAGAGTAAGTTTTAAAAATCTATTTCAGGGTGCCTGGGTGGGTCAGTCAGTTATGCATCTGACTCTTGATATCACCTCAGGATACAATCTCACGGTCATGAGATTGAGCCCCATCGTTGGACTCCAGCTCCGTGCTGGAGCATGGAGTCTGCTTGGGATTCCCTCTCTCCCTCTCTCAGACCGTCACTCAACCAGTAAATAAATAAATAAATAGATACATAAATAAATGAACTTTAAAAAAATCTACTTAATGAAGAGAATTTTTCTAGAGTAAAGAGAATTGTTCATAATTCCTTCTCCTGTCCCCAGTTTATGAAATTCACTTTTTATATCTGGCAACCCCATAAATCGGGATCTATTTCAAAATTATGTTCAAAACAACAAAAATTGTTCTTATGATCACATAGAAAGAATGCATTGAGTATTATTTCTTGGACTGCATTTAGACTTTGGTATGAACAATGCAAGATTCTCCCCTATGTAAGTAAACTAGTAAACAATATGGAATCTATTGTCTAAGTTACCTCTAAATTTTTTTATGGAACCAAAGATCCTTACTAGATTCTTTTTTTTATTATTGTTTATTACTTTTGAGAGAGAGAGAGAGAGACAGAGACAGAGACAGAGAGCAAGCAGGGAAGGGGCAGAGAGAGAGGGAGGCACAGAATCCGAAGCAGGCTCCAGGCTCTGAGCTCTCAGGACAGAGCCCGACGTGGGGCTCAAATTCACTGTGAGATCATGACCTGAGCTGTAGTCAGCCGCCCAACCGACTAAGCCACCCAGGCGTCCCCCTTATTAGATTCTTTTATTGGGAAGGACATCTTCCTTAATAACTCCCACTGTCTTCAATGTGATGTAGGTAATGTGAAAATCTGATTCTACCCTCTCTCCTAGTACTTTAATGTTTCATATCATTTTTTTTTATTTTTTATTTTTATAAGTTTATTTTTGAGAGAGAGAGAGAGGGCACAGGTTGGGGAGAGGCAGAGATCAAGGGAGAGAGAGAGAGAGAGAGAGCGAGAGAGAAAATCCCAAGCAGGCTCTTCACTGTCAGTGCAGAACCAGACATGGGACTCAAACTCATGAACTATGAGACCATGACCTGAGCAGAAACCAAGAGATGGAGGCTTAATCGACTGAACCACTCAGGCGCCCCTCATTTTTTATTTTGACTCACTTCCTATTTTTCACTCAGTGCCTAACTTGTGTGATATCTCCTTTTATACTAGGCAGACTTATCTTGGACACACAAAATGTATATTTACTGTGTAGCAAGCATATACTGAGAATAAGTATGCATAAAAGTACTGGAAGGAAATACACCAAAATGCTCTCCTTCGGGTGTTGGATTTACAAATAATTTTTTAAAAAAATCTCCTCTGTGATTTCTGTCCTAACCTTCTATAATAAAAATTTAATTGATTTTGATGTTTGTTTATTTGCAATTTAAGGTATCAACTTCCGTTCTCCAAATGGTATCCATTCTACAAATGGAAATAGGAGAGTGCAGTGTGGTCTCTGTCGCTCATGCTCAGTGAACACAGCTGGGTCCAAAGTTGTCTTTCCAGGATTAGATGGCGAAGCTGGAGTATCACTTGTGAGGAATTCCTACTAAGGAATCTCTGCCTAGGCGGCTTGCGGGGCAAGAGTAGGTGCTGAGTTGCTCTCCTCACCAGTGCACGAGGCATGCAGGTAAAAATAAACAACATTCTCAACAGTTTACTCAGTCCAAATTCATTTTAAGTAAAATATTTACGACATTGAGAAACTATAGTCCCAACAGAAAACAAAAAACAAAAACAAACGGCATCACTGACGTACTCAAATTTAGCTTAAGTTCTGAAAAAGGTAACGAAATGACATTTTCATTTAAATACCTAGGTATTTGCTATAATCTTAGAATGCCATATGGTGGTTACTAGTTTATTAGGTAGAAACATCGAGCGTATTTGTATATATTTGTAGGTGCATAGCATTTAAAATTTTTTTTTAACGTTTATTTATTTTTGAGACAGAGAGAGACAGAGCATGAACGGGGGAGGGGCAGAGAGAGAGAGGAAGACACAGAACCAGAAGCAGGCTCCAGGCTCTGAGCCATCAGCTCAGAGCTCGACATGGGGCTCGAACTCCCGGACCGTGAGATCGTGACCTGAACTGAAGTTGGGCGCTTAACCGACTGAGCCACCCAGGCACCCCTATGCATAGCATTTTAATGAATTGCCTTTTTTTTTTTTTACTACTAAAATTCTGTATACAGCTCATCTCAGTACTATTGGTATTGATAATATAATGTTTGATAAACTGATATAACCTTTGGGAAAGGGTAACATGAGATGCCTTGTTCTTTTAAAGAAATTTTTTTTAATGTTTATTTTTGAGAGAGAGAGAGACAAAGCATGAGAGAGAGACACACACAGAATCCGAAGTAGGCTTTAGGCCCTGAGATGTCAGCACAGAGCCCAGTGTGGGGCTTGAACCGACGAACCGTGAGACCATGACCTGAGCCAAAGTTGAACGCTTAACTGACTGAACCACCCAGGCACCCCAGGAGATCCCTTGTTCTATGAAATTAAAGCAGCCAGGAGCACCTTGGTATTTTAAACACCTACTCAGGTACCAGCCAACAACAGAATCAGTTTTGTGCTGATGTTGCTGTTTCTTCACTCTGAGTAAGATTGTTGTTTGACTCAAAACCATTTTGCTTCTTGGAGTGAATCTTCTTTCATATTTTTCATCCAGGTTTTCATATGGATGTTTTCAAATAAAATATATAAGTAGAAAAATATGAAACCAGCCAGGGGTTCAGTTTCAACCTCAAAACACAAAAGAGAAAAAATCAAACGTGGCAAAGAATAAAGTTGTCCTGTGTTTTTAAGACTTAAAACATTCACTTATAAAAACACTCATATTCTCAGACAAACAGAAAAATATTGCCCCTAGTGAAACAGTGTTTGCTATTATATGAAATATAGTCAAGTGAAACGGGAAATAAGGGCAAGCATAGACAGATACTAAAGAGAAACTTCATTGTGTAAATGTCCTCAGAAATGAACTTGGAAAAACATACCTCCCTGGGTATAAATATTTCAGCTGAGTTTATGCAAAGGTGTAATCTATTGAAGTCAGCAGAAATCATGCCTTCATACAGTTCTGGCTAGAATATGGTTTTTTAATGATCACTAACATCTCATAGAAAGGTCTATATAAATTTTTTGTCTTAATTACTTGAAGTAGGAGCTCCTGTTTCCATGGTGAGCTTTTCCATGAGTTAATATTTTGAAATACCCATTTCCTAAAAATGAGGGGATGATCATTATTTCAGTTGTAAACAATTAGTTGCATTATTTTCTTTTGCAAACCTGCCTTGCAAATATTGTTTGAGCATGTTAGCATAACACCAGGTAACCTCATGTTATGTTTTAGTAATGTCTGTGTAGATATTTCATTTATGGGAGATATTTCATCTGTCCATCATGGGTCAACCTATTGGTAAACTGTGCTTATTTGAAATTTTCTGTTTAGGGGCGCCTGGGTGGCGCAGTTGGTTAAGCGTCTGACTTCAGCCAGGTCACGATCTTGCGGTCCGTGAGTTCGAGCCCCGCATCAGGCTCTGGGCTGATGGCTCAGAGCCTGGAGCCTGTTTCCGATTCTGTGTCTCCCTCTCTCTCTGCCCCTCCCCCGTTCATGCTCTGTCTCAAAAATAAATAAACGTTGAAAAAAAAATGAAATTTTCTATTTAAAAAAAATTGTTTTTAAATTTTAATTTAGAGAGAGAGAGAGTGCATGCAGGGGAGAGGGGCATGGGGTGGGGAGGGGGTGAGAGAGAGAGAGAGAGAGAGAGAGAGAGAGAGAGAGTCAAGCAGGCTCCATGCTCAGTGATGAGCCTGACAGGAAGCTAGATCATGACCCTGGGATCATGACCTGAGCCAAAATCGAGAGTAGGCCACTCAACCAATGGAGCCACGCAGGTGCCTCTGAAGTCTTCTGTTTTTAGCCTAATGATTTATCTAACTGACTTTTGGAGTCTGTAAAAGAACAAAAATGGTTTGGGATTAAACACAGTCCATATCATCATAAAGAGAGAAAATGCGTTATAAAGAATAAACTAAAGCAGTTTTAGCACATCAGCTTGATGAAGGCCATCTGCTTTTGTTGCCTGCATAAATTGCCTTCTTTAACTTACTTATCTGCAGATGCTGCCACGGAGTCTCAGCTCTATGCAAGACCAGCCCTGATCATGCCTTAAAACAGTTTGAATCAAGCTGGCATTTTCCCCCACAAAAGTTCAGCAAGCATTAGAATATACCAGTCAGAACACAGAAGAGAAATACAACCTGGAGACGCAAAATTCAGAAGGCACCAACATTTTAATGGTTAGTAAAGCCATGGCAATGGGTGGGATCATCTAGCAAAGGGAGTAGAAAAATCTTTATCAGCTGTCTACAATTCATGTGCTTTCTGAATAAACACAACGCCTTTACATCATAACTGAGAATCCTAGCAATATCCACATTATTCCAGCTTTCGTTTTTGTGGTCTGTATTATGAAACTAATATTTTTGCTTCTTTTTCAAAACACTGTAAAATTTGGGGCACCTGGGTGGCTCAGTCGGTTAAGTGTCCGACTTCAGCTCAGGTCACGATGTCGCAATCTGTGAGTTCGAGCCCCGCGTCGGGCTCTGTGCTGACAGATCATAGCCTGGAGCCTGCTTCGGATTCTGTGTCTCCCTCTCTCTCTCTGCCCCTCCCGTGCTCATGCTCTGTCTCTCTCTGTCTCAAAAATAAATAAAAACATTACAAAAAATTAAAAAAAAAAACACTGAAATTTAATACGCATTTCCAGATTATACGTGCAAACTCCCTGATGAATAAGGAGAGCAGCTAGGAACTCAACTAAGGGAATAGCCATGGCTCCTGTCCACCTCCCAGGCTTTCTAGACAGCAGATGAAACCATCTGGGCAGATATCTTTGAGACTCAGTATACAAAAGTCAGAATTTACAGGATGCTCTTGGAAGCAGCAGGTAATATCCGTTTCTAAACATACGTGCAATGAGAAGTCTTGAGCATTGGTTTTTGGAAACCGGTGTGGCGATTGGTAGTTCCGTTCATCACCCAATTTCAATGTGGCCGCAGTGTGACTCACAGTAGACCTGATTTTATTACCGGTATTCAAATAATTTGTGTTTCTCTTAACATTTGATAGCTCTCGAATTCGAAACCCCAGAAAACAGATGAACAGGTGTGTGTACTAGCATGGGCACCCTTTGTTCAGTGTGGGCGGTCTTGGGTTCACCGTCAAGATTTGTTGAACTCCATGGTCTGGTTTGTAAATGTTTTATTGGTCTGTATACCCTCTTATCAGGGCCTTTACTGACACCAACACCAGTAAAGTGTTGTATTCTGCAAACAAAAATAGCATTTTTACTTCTAATCAGTTTTTCCTGCTTACGTTGTTTAGAAATTCGAGTGAGTCAGGGTACTATTTAATGATGTTTTGCGGGACAGTACCAAGGATGTCCCTGAAATTGCCTCAAGTAATTATATCCTCCCCAATACTTCTGAGAGGTATATTCTCATAAAGCAAAATCAAGGGCAAAAATAACCAAACAACAACAGTGAAAATTTTATTAGTTGGGAATTTGGCTTCAAGCCACAGTACAAAGCTCTAGTAAACTGGGCCGAACACATGAAAGGCTTCTTTTTCTTAAGCTTGTTTGGCCTAAATAGCCTCAGGCGAAAGCAGGCTCCTAGGATTGCTCTCTCTTCCTTTCAAGCTTCAAAGGCAGCCAGCCCTAAGACTTCAGTGAGCACTAATGGAAATGGAGCGAAAGCCAAAGAGGACCCTGTTAGCTTTCCTGTGTGTTGCTGAAGTAAACTTTGTTGGGCCTCAAACTTAGGGAGAGGATAACCTTCCCCCCCCCCCCCCGCCAGCAACAGAGAGGCTTGCAGTGACCTATAGCCTCTTGGAAAACTGTGCCCTTGATAAAAGCAGCTTAATTAGTATTCTATGATCTGCCAGTGCAATCAACCCTCCTCCCTCCTCTATCCTTAAAGTGGGATAAAGTATGTGAATGTGGAATGGTGTTTTATGCCTAAGGAACAACAAAACTATTTCAAGTAATTGAGTACATTTCTTAAAAGAAAGCAATGTATTGTTGCCTTCTTGTCTTCTGTTAGAGCTTTGATAAAAAGAGGCTCTTTGGGGACCCCCAGGTCTGTGAAAAATAAATCAGCCATCTTCTGATTCCTTGGGGACCAGTGGAAAAGTGTAAGCATACACACACGCACATTCTTTACAATAAGTCTCTGGCGTTAACCCAGAGCCCTAGTGAGCAAGGCTGAGTCATAGATTTCTACAAGGACTCCTTTTGTGCTGTTGGCCTAAAGCCTAGATAAAAAGAAAGCAAAGAGGTCTCTTTGACTTCTCTGGCCTAGGCCTACACTCAAATTTTTGCTTTAAGAGTCTTGCTACTTTGTTAATAGTAAGAAGGGAGGAAAGAAAAATTTAATAAAAAGAGCACCAAGGGTAAAAGAATCTTTTTCTCTTACACTTAGAGATGATCTTACCTGAGTTACCAAGTCCTAGGCCATTCAACACCGGGGTGGGTATATGTGTTGGGGGGCATTTTAAGAAAAAATCAGGTGAAAGGACACACTGTTTGAGGCAGAGCAGTGAAATTGCAATTCTCACAGAACCCTGAAGATGCCAAAGTCAGAGCTATTTACTTATCTTCAAATCTCTCTGAAGTCTTCTGCTACTGGCTGACTGGCTTTACTTCATTATAACTTCCCTCAGCTTCTCCTCTTGAGACGCTCGTCAAGTTTTGTTGTTCTTCCACAGCCATCTTTTCTTAGATTGGAAGCTTTCTAAGGGCTGAGACATGTTTGTCTTATTCTCTAGCACTTAGTAGGCACTGAGTAGACTTTTTTTTCCCTATTGAATAACATTTACATTGTGCCCTTGACTATAACTTTTATTCAGAGCAGCATTGAGAAGGGTATTTCAGGTGAGTGTTTCTTCACCTCCTCCAAAGAGTAGTGTTTAGCCAACATTAACTCAAGAGATATTATCATGTGCATAAATGATGAGGGTGGGGAAATTAAATCTCATACGTTTATGTTTTGTTCATTGCTGTCCCCTCAGACTGGGATTTATGTGTCCTTAACCCCATGGTCATCCTTTCGTAGACCTCTAATAATTTCTTCATAAAAATTTGCATTTCAACTGGACTGTAAACTCCAGGAGTTGCAAGAGACTACTCTGCTTTGCTCACTACTGAATTCCTAGCACCCATCACCTGGCCTAGCCTGTATTTAATAAGCATCTGTTAAATGAATGGATAAAACATTCAGGAATTTTTTTCCAGACACTGATCATTAACTGTAAAGCTACTTTACCCACTGGATCGCCTCCATGTTTTTAGTCACAGACCATTAGAAGACTAACGTGTATGCTATCTATTGGAGTGACTATAGCCATTGATGTTCAAGATGATTTTAGGCTTATGCTTCAGCGGTTCTTATATTTCATTAGAAAGACAAAGGAAAAAGAAATATCACTATAGCTGAAATACATTGTAAAAGATATCTGAAACTCAGCTCTAAAACACACACCTCTAACTTGTGACATAAAGTAGCACACAGATCTGTACCCAATCTGGCAGTATAATAGCTTTTATTGCATAAAAGTTTGTGTATATGTTAATGATGGTAGAACCCATGTTTGAATTTACATGTGGTCCACAAGTAACTCTTGGTTCAAAGTGGTGTTTCTATTTCAGATAATTTTCATGAAGTCCACTTACTTAAGGTACCTTATATAAAGCACTTTTTAGTGTTTAAGTATAGATACCAAAATGACTATTAATTTCTTGAGTTACTGAATTTCCAGCAAATTATACCTTATGTATAATCAAGAAGTAGAACTTAAAAAGTCCATTTCTGTTTCTGCCTCATACATATTATTCTATTTCTTTAAGGAGAAAAATGAAGAGAGTAGGAGACAGTGATAATATCTTATTAATACACTATGTGCTTTTAAAAAATATACTTACCGTATTTCATATTAAGTACCTCTTAATGAACATTGTCAAAATAATAAAGACCTAAGAAGTCAAAGCAATCTAGACAGACTCGTTCTGAGAAAAAGTTGTTAATGAAACATAATATTGAGTCCAGGAAAACTCAAGTTTATTCAATAAACATCTAAATGTAATTTATTTCCATAAGGAACAGCTGTATGGAGGAGGGATTAAAAACAGGAGAGAGGAAAAAGGAAAATACACACCAAAAAATAATAAATTTCACACAGAAATGAAGGAACAGAGGGTGAACACCTGAGAGGAGTAAAGTACTGTTGTGACACCTTGCCAGTCACTTGGGCTGTAAAATTCAGCATGTGACACAATTTCCCATGCCTTTTGAAGTACTAATTACATGATTAAGTACTCTTAACCTTGACCCTGGAAGCTCCAGGAGCTTTCATTCATTATTCATTAATGGGGTTTAAGACTGTTCTACTCTGGAGATACAAAGACTGTGCCTTCCAGGAATATGCAGTTGATTAGAGGAGACAGAAAGGTAATGAGGGGGTGCTAATCTGGTTTAATATGTACTATAATACTGGAAATGCTATTTTCTTGTGTGTGGCAAAAGCATACTAGGAAAATGCTCCAAAAACTCTTTGTCAGGTTTTTTATATGTCAGATCCTAAAATGGCATTTCAGGACTTTTTTTTTTTTTTTAGCTGGTGTTGGTTGCACTTAAAATATGTATCCTATAGCAATGGTACTTAAAATTATTTTATAGCCTCCTATATAATAAAATTAATACAGTTTTAGTCAGATTTTGTTTCAAGTCACTGTAAAATTTTTATCTTCTCCCAGAACTAACATAGGACCAGCCTTCTTCACACTTCACATCACAGAGTAAGTGGAGAAGAAAACTGAGAAACAATGAATTTAGCATTTATTATCTTGCTTTAGAATAGAATTATGGTGGGGCGCTTGGCTGGCTCAGTCGGTGGAGTATGCGACTCTTGGTCTCAGAGTCATGAGTTTAAGCCCTGAATAGAGCTTACGTACAAAGTAAAAATAGGGGAGCTTGTATGGCCCAGTTGGTTAAGTGTCTGACTCTTGGTTTTTGGCTTCAGTCATGACCTCGAGGCTCAGGTCATGATCTCACAGTCGTGAGATGGAGCCCCAAGTCAGGCTCAGCATAGAGTGTGGAACCTGCTTGGGAATCTTTCTCTCTGCCCCTCCCCTCCTCATGGTCATGTGCTCTCTCTCTAAAAATAAATAAACTTAAAAAAAATAGAATAGAGTTATGGTTAAAATATGTTTAAATGATAACTCCTTTGAAGCTGCCCCAGCTTTTTCTGAGTCTAGGGTGTTGGGTATGTATGTGGTTCTGTGGCGGTTGGGCAGTGTTGCTATAGGGAATTCTATGTAGCACTGAACAGCATTTTGTTACTTTTGTTTATGTGATAGATCATGGTGATCACTTTGATCTAAAATTAGGTAAAGTTCTGGAAGCTTCAAAAGTGTCATTCCATTATCTAATCTGGGCTGAGCAAATAGTCTATGCAAAGGCTATTCCAAGTAGTTTCTTGTAGAGGATGTGGTTTGGTAGGTTGCAGGTGGGGAATACCCAGGGATAGCCAGAGACAAGCAGGAGCAGAGTCATGAAGGACCTTATATATTATGTGAGGAAACTTAGACTTTATTGTGAAGTTAAGTTATTTTCCATCCTGATGGTATTTCACAATCTAGTAGAGATTTAGACAGGGTCCTGCTACCTAATTTATCTTAAGTGTATGTTAGCATTAACTACTCTAAAACAAAAATCTCAATTGGGTTGATGTTCTCTCCCCTCCTCTGATGGAGGCCATGTTACCTGTCAGAGGTGAGGTAAGTGGTGATTATGTCAGGATTCTGAGGAAAGTATTAACGATTCCCTGTGGATGTTATGGGGAAACAGTGAGGAGGGAACAAAAAACAATTGCTGAACAGAGGCCATAAATTTGTAAGGAAGTCAATTTGTTCATTGCATTATTTTTCTCTAGGAGTCTTCAGCCTCATAGAAGCATAGAAGGCAAATTTTTGGAAGATTGGGAGTTTGGTGCAAGGGTGCAGCTGGACCTACATGAGGTAATGATAACAAAGGAAGAAGGGGTTGGTTTGAGTGTAATTTTTATATAGAATTAAATGAGATTTTTAAAGAAGTGGGTGAAATGGGAGATGATTTGCAGGTTCCTGACCCGGGTGACTGGGGAATGTTAATGTCCAGGTCAAGGTAGAAGCTAATGAATTTAGCTTGGACATGCTGAATTGAGGGGCATTCCTGGAAAGATATCTAGTAATTGGGTATTTGGTATGATGCTTAGGAGACAGAGCTAGGCTAGTGGTGTAATTTGGGAATCAATGTGTATTGGTGATTAGTATATTGGTGATTTAGACGCTTACCCAAGGAGTGTGTGTGTAATGAGGGAAGAGAAGATCAAAGACGAATTCCAGGGGAATACCAACATTTACAGAGTGGAAAGAATGAAGACACTTCTTAAGAAAATAAAAAGAAACAGAAATGATTGTCATGGAAACCTTGGAGGGGCGAAGACTTTCAAAAAATAGAGTGGTCAAGGATATTAATCTGTGAGGGGTCAAGTGAGAGAAAGACTGGCTAACATCCATTTAATTTGGAAATTAGTAAGAACAATTTCAGTTAGTGGTGGTAGCAGAAATCAGATTCCTGTGGGTTGAGGAATGAACAGAAAATGAAGAATTGAATTCAGAGTACTCTTTCAAGAGGCTTATTTATGAAGGTAAGAGCAGACATTAAACTACAGCTAGAAGAGAATCCAAGGTTGAAAGAAGTTTTTCTTTAAGATGGGAAAGATATGGGTTCATTTGCTTGTGGAGGGGAAGTCAGTGGGAAAAAAATCTTAAGAGAAAAGCAAGAGGGAAAAATCTATGCCACAGAAATTAGTACGAGCAGAGATATAGCATGGAGCTTTGGAGGGGGGATTGGCTTTAGACACAAGACTTTAGACTGGTGGGTGGTAGAGAACTGGGGATTTTAGAAATGCATTGATATCTAGTTTAGTTTAATTGCACTCAGATGCGTGATTTCCTCCTTGGAGAGAATGCATGCCAGGCTGTCTCCACTCCTTCACTCACACCACCTCAGGAGAGGTGGAACTAATAACATACTTAGTAAATTTGATTAGAACAACTGAACATTAGAATACTTGGCTGAGGCTCGCCTGGATGGCTCAGTCGGTTAAGTGTCCAACTTCGGCTCAGGTCATGATCTTGCGGTCCATGAGATCCAGCCCCGCGTCGGGCTCTGTGCTGACAGCTCAGAGCCTGGAGCCTGTTTCGCATTCTGTGTCTCCCTCTCTCTCTCTCTGACCCTCCCCCGTTCATGCTCTGTCTCTCTCTGTCTCAAAAATAAATAAACATTTAAAAAAATTAAGAATACTTGGCTGAATTCCAGCCACCCTCCCTTTTGGGAGCAATCTGCCTACAGAGAGAATATGTTCTCCTGCTCCTTCAAGGGCACACTCTTCCCCACCACAAGGAAGAGTTGCCTTGGTTCAGTGCTGCCTTAAACTTGATGATGTGTGTCTCCTCCTGCAATTCAGCATTGTAAAGCTCCTGTGGTTAACATACACAAAGCCATATCCTCCACCCTGGACTTTGTAAGTAATAAAGATAATATTTTGGTCTCTGTTATTCCTTTCTTGCATTTATCTAGTAGTAGATCAGTGCTGGATGAGAGAGAAGAGTATAATCTTTGTGTCAATTAATCGTTTACTCATCAAAGGTAGCACTGCCTACATGAGTATGGAAGACAGCTAGTTGCCCCCCACGGTCTGTTCTTCCATTGTTATTTGGATTTGGCTGCCCAGGTAGAGTCTATGTTTCCCAGCCCCCTTGCATCTAGGTGTGGCCAGAGGACTTAGTGCTTCTGTGGAAAGTGATCAGCAGTAATGAGTATAATTTCCACACCACTTGATTAAAAGGAAATTACTTTCCCTCTTTTTTTGTCTGGGACCTTAGATATGGCTAAGGTCTTACACCTTAGATATGGCTATGAGCCAATTTGACTTCGTAGGGGAGGAATGAGCCCTAAGGATCAGCAGAACATTTAATATGGAGGGAATCTGCATTGTTGAATACCCTTATAGAGAAGAATTGACCCACTAGGCTACATTGGACTATTACAGGACAGAGAAATAAACATTTACCTCATTTAAGTCATTGTATATTTGGGGCTTTTTCTGATAGCAGCTTAGCCTTTACCTTAAAAGCCAGGATTGAGTTGTTAGAGCCTTAACCAACTGAGCCATCCAGGCACCCCTCCATCTACCTCTCTGGATCTTAAAATATTTAAGTGTCCCACTTCAGCTGAGGTCATGATCTCGTGGTTCACAAGTTTGAGCCCCACGTCAGGCTCTGTGCTGACAGCTCAGAGCCTGGAGTCTGCTTCGGATTCCGTGTCTCCCCTTCTCTCTGCCCCTCCCCCACTTAACGCTGTATTTCTCTCTCTTTCAAAAAGAAAAAAAATTTTAAAGATCCCGAGTGGTAGTTGGAATTTAACCTACTAAAGTCTTTAGCTATGAACTAGACCACTGGCATATAGATACTATATGCCAGTTTCTTACATAAATGAATAGCATAATTTCTTTTGTTTTATTTATTTACTTTTAGAGAGAGGGGGAGAGAGAAAGAATCCCAGGCGGACTCCACACTGTCGACACAGAGCCCAATGCAGGGCTCGAATTCACACACCATGCAATCATGACCTGAGCCGAAGTCAGACACTTAACTGACTGAGACACACAGGTGCCCCAGAAGAGCATAATTTCTAGTATAAAAAAAATGTGACAACTATGGATATAATGTTAATATGTTCCAAGAATGGTAGGTGAGACAGAAAGCTCTGTTTGTGCTTGTAAGTCCCACAAAGCAGGCTAAATAAACTTACACTCATTCAAATTCTGTTTATTTGTACCAATTCGTTTTCAATGACATTAGGAAAGTTTAACTGAGAAAATTACTCTGAGCATTCCAGACAGAGGGTATAAATAGCAAGCATAAAGTTCCGAAGCCACCCGTGAACTCAGCATGCTCAGGGTTAGGAAGAACAGTGTGCCTGGTACACTGGTGAGGAAGAATCATGGGAAGTGAGCTTAGGCAGATTGGCTGGTCCTTGTAAGTCAGGATAAGAAACACGGGTTTTATTTGAGGCATGATGGAAACCATGAGAAAAGTTTAGGCAGTCCAATGGCATGAACAGATCTGCCTTTTAAAAATACCACTCCAGAAAATGGGTGCAAGGGAGGAAGCAGGAAAACTGATTAGAAGATACCGCAGTAATCCCGGCAAGTATCTGTCGGAGAGTGGTTCAGATCTTTTGGACAGTTTGGGGACTTTGAGCACAGCAAGCCCCTTCTTCGGCAGCAAAAGAATAAATGTATTTAGTTGAACTGAAGAACTCAATACATATCAAAGATGTTTGTCTGGCACTCATTAGCCAGAACATTCCTTCACTCCCAAGCTCTGATAGGCTGCTCCCAGCGTGCCTTTGTTGTCAAGGAGTGAATGTCTTGGCTCAGCTCAGAAACCCTGAACAGGGGCCCTTGACCACAGCTGCTTGCTTCTGGGAACATGGTCAGTAAAATGAATGTCTAGATTTTCAGTTAATCAAATGAAACACCAGCTAGCCTTTTGGTTCAGTACTTCCCAAGTAAGTTCCTGCCAAATCCAGTCAATGTTGTGAGCTGTTAAATAGGCTTCGACAGCTGCCTGGCCTGGGAGACACTTGTGATGGTAAAGCTATTGACGGCTCACAGATGGGAGAGCTTTCAATATTAGCTGATCAAATGTGCCAGAAGAAAGAAAACAGCAAAATTGTCAAGAAATGGGTGCCTTCTGATTGGCACGGAAGTGAGGCACCAGGGAATTGGAGCAGATGAATCTCACCCAAAGGCACATCCTAAAATGGATTGCAGATTGTTTCATTTTCCTTGCAGAACTAGTTCTCTTGATCTAATCTTAACCTATGATGCAGGCTTGACTGACTCCTTTAGATGCAGGAGCTCTTCCTACTGTGGGTGTTCCAGGAGCACCAGCCGTAGACAGGGAGCAACCTAGAGACCTTTCCACCATGATTCTGAAACAGATCCTGCCCACCACCAATAAACTGACTTGGAGAATCTCGATTTGTGGAAAAACGGCCTTATATCTGTGTTCAGGCATGCATTCTCTCAAATGACAGATTTCTACTTTAACTAGAAATGTCAACTTGTTGGTCCAGTGTGTGGTGAGAACAAGGTTGGCAGAGGAATGTCAGGGACATTGAAAAGAAGAGTAGATGAGATGAAATGCTGCTGTGAAGAATTGGAGAGGAAACTCACTGAGGTGTGTAGAAGGATTGTTTACTGGGTAAGGTGGGAGAACACACACACACAGAAGCACAGTCTGCAGTATTGTTGGTTTCTCCAGCAGCACGCTGCAGCTTTGCAGTAGAGGGAGTGAAGGCAGATGTCGTACAGAGCATGAGTACAAGTTTGGCAGGATAGCAGGGGAGAAAGACCCAAGTTCACGGTATTGACGGGCGGCCATGTGCTTGGAGCAGTGAAGAAAGCAGCATAGGCTGGGATAGGAATGGATGTGAGATCAGGAAACAGCACATAGAATGTGATTTCTTTCACAGAATTCATGGAAGCAGAGAGTGAGCGGAGTGAGAATAAGAGGGAGGGAACCCAAAAGAGAAACAGTAGTCTTTTGACAAAGATGCATTCTCATTCAATCGGACACCATTACCTAAACTCTAACCTCTGAAAGGGTGATTCTCCTCCTTTTAGTCATTGGACAATCAGAAAGTTGAAATCCTGCCCCCACCAGAGGGGTGATGCTATGTGTCTTATAGTCAGTTTGGGCGAGATAACAAATCAATGGAATAGATTGAGTGGCTTATAAACAACAGAAACCTATTTCTCACAATTCTGAAAGGCTGGGTAGTCTGAGATCATGGTGCTGGCAGATGTGTTGTCAGTGAGATCCCATTTGCTGTGCCCTCACATGGCAGAAGAAGGGCTAGGACACTCTCTGGGGTCTCTTTCATAAGGGTACTAATCTCATTCATAGGTTCTTCCAAAGATCCCAAAGATCCTACCTCCTAATACCATTATATTGGAGCTTACAGTCTTAACATATGAGTTTTGGGAGGACACAAACATTCAGCCCATGCCACCATGCCAACATTTATTGAAAGCTTACTCTTTGGCAGTCGCCATGCTAAGAGGCTTTCACAAGCGTTCACAACTCAGTGGTGTGGGTTTTTTTAAGGGGGACTCTACATACCTTGCACAGTCACACATTACTGAGTGACAGAGCTGGGATTCACACTTGGGCAGAACACTGGCCAACCTCTTGTCCCCATGCTTAGCCATTATGCAGTACCATCATCTTCTCACTGGATGGAACAACTGGACATTGTTAACAAAAATTGTGATTTGAAAATTACTGTTGAACATGGAATGATTCATAGATAATTTATAAGCTTGGGAATATGGAAATCACATTAGTTGATTTATTCTTTTTCTTAACAACCTTTTGTTAAGCACCTACAATACAAAGCCCAGACCCTAACACAGTATAAAGTATGAATTAATGTTACCATCATCATGTGAAATACTGTATATTCAGCAGTTAGGAAAGAAATGTATTAGAATGTTACATATAAATATTTCAGAGTATTCTGTGTAACTCTGGACCTTGCAACTGAGTTGGGATATAAAAGTTTGAGTAATTATTCAGAAAGAGCCAAGGATATATACAACTTATTGACATACAGAGATTGAAATAAAATTAAAATTTGTGTCCTAAGTTTAATAAAAGAAGAAACCAAGTAGTAATATCCATGCAATCTAAAGGATCTTTTTTTTTTTTTCTTTTTTGATGATTAGTGAGCAACCTGCTACACAACAAATTCCTGAAGGAGGAAATGAGCAATTATCTATATCCATGAAAGTCACGTTGAGAGAACATATTCATGGGGACAAATTTAGGATAAATGCAAAGTATTTCTTGCCTTTGGAAATTATCAGAGATTAGAATGCCAGGGGATTGTGTGGGATCATCCCTTTGAGTAATAAAGAGGAGACAGAAAACAGGCAGTTACCTCCTGAGTATCTTTCATTCTTAAGGTGTGGGTCATCTGTGTCAGATGGATTCTAAATGCCATCATCACCTGGACAATTTGGGTGATGAGCAGGTTTTGCCATTACCCAAATAATCACTGTCTGATGGAAGTAGGAGCTCCATGGTTGTCCCTAAGTAGAAGAGGTAAAATACAGAGGGAGGAAAGTAGCTTTAAATAGAAAGCAAGAATGAGAAAGTTCTTGCCATCCTCAAGATGGACACTCATTTAAAGAAGTCTTCTGTACTTGTATCTCAGTATCTATCTTTTAAATACAGATTTCCTTGGATTTATCATGGAGTTACATTCCTATAAACCGATAAATTGAAAATATCATAAGTCAAAAACACATTTAATACATCTAACCTACTGGACATCATAGCTTAACCTAGCCTACCTTAAATGTGCTCAGAACACTTACATTAGCCTACCGTTGGGCAAAATAGTCTAACACAAAGTCTATTTTATTATAAAGTGTTACATATCTCATGTAATTTATTGCATACTGAACTGAAACTGAAAAAAGTTCAGTATGGGTACAGAATCATTGTAGGTGTTATTGGTTGTTTACCCTCGTGACCACCTGGCTGACTGAAAACTGCAGCCTGACTTGCTGATTCAAAATTCGAAGCGCAGTTTCTACTGAACGCATATTGCTTTTCCACCATGATAACGTCAAAAAATCATTAAGCCGAAAGGTTGTGAGTTGGGGACTGTCTGTAATAATATGCTTAAGTAAGAATGGCACGGTAGTGAAAACATCAGGTAAAGTATACTTTAGTCTGAAGCTTAAAGAACAGCTCACATTTTTTTATATAAGTTTTATATGTCGTGTGATAGGAACACAGTTGAGAGTTGGGTAATTATCATTATTTAGAAGCTCTTCTGCTTGACACATCTCATTAACTCTGCTAGTAAAGTATCACTTCAAATGAGAACATGTTTATGTTGAGTATTTTTAAATGGACAGTGTAGGGTGGGGGTTGCATTTGGTGAAGTGGAAAAATTAAAAGTTAAAGGTCATACTTTGAGGATGAAAATAATTTTTGTTTCTGATGTTGTTAAAAAGGAAGAAAAGGGTTTTGATCAAATTGAAATAAAATTTTAGAACTCTGAATGTTTGGAGACAGTAATCTCAACATATAATATTTGTACTTTCAGTGGACTGTCTTATTATAAGATTGCATAAGTCACATATATAGCAAAATGAATAAACCAGAAGTCATTTTATTCTAAATAGTTGTAACAATACTTTTCTGATAGGGATGCCTGGGTGGCTGGGTTGGCTAAGTGTCCTACTCTTGATTTCATCTCAGGTCATGATCTCATGGTTCATAAGTTCGAGCCCCTCATTGGGCTCTGTGCTGACAGCATGGAGCCTGCTTAGGACTCTCTCTCTCTCTCTCTCTCTCTCTCGCTCTCGCTCTCGCTCTCTCTACCCCTACCCAACTTGTGTGAGCATGCATGCACTCTCTCTTTCTCAAAACAAATAAATAAACTTAAACAAAAAAATAAGGAATACTTTCCTGGTAGATACCTAGCCATTGTTATCTAAGAAATGAACACTTATGAATTCTTCCAAAATGTACTCAACAGTTTTGAATCTATGCCATACCTCTAGTCACACTCCATGCCTTCCTTTTATGTAATATTTCTTGATGTTTCCCCTAGTTGTTATTTCCATACCTTTCTGTTATTGTTCTTTGCTACACTCTTAGTAAAGAACATTCTGGAATATTACAACCATTTAGGAAAAATAGACTCCTAATGGAGAACATAAAAACAAACCAAACAAAAAGAAATCCCACATAATTCCAGATGACAAACCAGGGAAGTTTTCTGATAATAAAAGATAGAGACTTGACTTTACCTCACAGACCTTCATTTTATGCTTGGAACCCACTCCTCACCCTGACACCTTTAGTTACATGAATATGTGGTGAAAACACCTTTCTAAATTAGAAAAATTCAAGATTTGAGGACTTCACAGGATAAATTACTCTGGAAAAGTTAAAACTTGTTTCTTTAATGGAAGATGAAATTGAAATTTTGCAAATTATATTTTCTTGAAGAAAATAGTTGCTTTCCCCCCCACCAAATCTACCTTCTTATACACCTGGAGTCTTATGAAAAAATACAAATTATGGGGGGACCTTTCTTTCTCTCAAAAATAAATAAAACATTTAAAAAAATACAAATTATGAAATCATTTAAGCCCTACTGGATCAGAATTGGAATAGGGGGAGAAGGAATGTTGTCGCCAATCAGTATTTTTTAATTCAAGTATAATTGACATATAGGGTTATATTTGTTTCACTTGTATAATATGATTCAACAGTTCCGTACATGACTCACTGTTCATCATGATAAGTGTACTATGAATCCCCCTGGGAACCACTAGCATGTCCTCTATATTTAAAAGTCCTATTCTGTTGGTCTCTTTTTTTCTTTTCTTTACTTTTTTTTTAATTCTACGTATGA
Organism: Leopardus geoffroyi; assembly: GCF_018350155.1. NCBI lineage: Eukaryota > Metazoa > Chordata > Mammalia > Carnivora > Felidae > Leopardus > Leopardus geoffroyi. Next base: position 116,033,552 of record NC_059338.1, on the reverse strand, counting down.
GTAAAATCACATGGTATTTGTCTTTCTTTGACTAACTTATTTCATCACCATTATACACTCTAAATACATCCATGTTGTTGTAAATGGCAAGGTTTCATTCTTTTCTTGCGGCTGAAAAATATTCCATCATACACACACACACACACACACACACACACACACACACACCACCATCTTCTTTACCCATTCATCTATGCACGGACACTTGGGCTACTTCCGTATCTTGGCTATTGTAAACATAGGGATATATATATACGTATACGTGTGTATATATATATATATATATATATATATATATATATGTACGTGTATATATATATACGTACACATATATATACATATACATATGTATACATATATATGCTAATTCAAATATATATATATATATACATTTTCTTTGGGTAAATGCCCCACAGTGGTGTTACTAGAGCCTATGATCATTCTATTTTTAATTTTTTGAGGAACCTCTATACTGTGTTCCACAGTAGCTACACTAGTTTGCATTCTCACCAACAGTGCATGAGGCTTCCTTTTTTTCCCACACCCTTGCCAACACACTTATTTCTTGTGTTGTTGACTTTAGCCATTCTGATGGGTGCGAGGTGATATCTCATTGTTTTAATTTGCATTTCCATAATGATGACTGGTGTTGGCCAGAGTGTCTTTTGGCCATCTGTATGTCTTCACTGGAAAAATATCTGTTGATGTCCTCTGCCCATTTTGAATTGGACGGTGATGAGGAGGATGAAGATGATGATGATGATTTTGGTGTTGAGTTGATTAAGTTGTATATTTTGGATATTCATTCCTTATCCAATATGTCATTTGAAAATATCTTCTCCCATTCAGTAGGTTGCCTTTTTATTTTGCTGATGGTTTCCTTCACTGTGCAAAAGCTTTTTATTTGGGTGTCATCTTGATAGTTCAATTTTGCTTTTATTTCCCTTGCCAGAGGAGACATATTTAGAAAAATGTTTCTCTGGCCCATGTCAAAGAAACTATTATGTTTTCTTCTAGTAATTTGATGGTTTCAGATCTCATATTTAGGTCTTTAATCCACTTTGAGTTTATTTGTTTTTTTATTTTTTTATTTTATTTTTTTTTATTTTTGAGACAAAGAGAGACAGAGCATGAGCAGGGGAGGGGCAGAGAGAGAGGGAGACACAGAATCCAAAGCAGGCTCCAGGCTCTGAGCTGTCAGCACAGAGCCTGACATGGGGCTCGAACTCAGACTGTGAGATCATGACCTGAGCTGAAGTCAGACGCTTAATCGACTGAGCCACCCAGGTGCCCCATTTTGAGTTTGTTTTTGTGTATGGTGTAAGACAGTGGTCCAGTTTCATTCTTCTGCATGCAGTTGTCCAGTTTTCCTAACATCGTTTGTTGAGGAGAAGGTCTTTTTCTCATTATATATTTTTGCCTGCTTTGTTAAAGAATAATTGACCATATAATCATGGGTTTATTTCTGGGCTCTCTGTCTGTTCCACTGATCTATGTGTCTGACATAGTGCTGGTACCATACTGTTTTGATTAGTATAGATTTGTAGTGTATCTTAAATTCTGGAATTGTGATAACTCCAGTTTTGTTCCTCTTTTTCAAGATTTCTGTGGCTATTTGGTTTGTGTGTGTGTGTGTGCATGTGTGGTTCCATACAAATTTTAGGATTATTTGTTCTAGTTTTGTGAAAAATACTGTTGGTATTTTGATAGGGGTAACATTAAATCTGTAGATTGCTTTGGGTAGTATGAGATTTTAACCATATTGGTTCTCCCAATCCATGAGCATGGAATATCTTTCTGTTTGCTTGTGTCATTTTCAATTTCTTTCATCAGTGTTTTATAGTTTTCACACTACAGGTCTTTCCTTGGTTAAGTTTATTCCTGGGCATTTTATTTGTTTTGGTATAATTGTAAATTGGATTGTTTTCTTAATTTTTTTCCTGGCACTTCATTATTAGTGTAGAAATTCAACAGATTTCTGTATATTGATTTTGTATTCTGCAACTTTACTGAATTCCTATCAATTCTAGCAGGGTTTTTTTTTGGTGGAATTTTAGAATTTTCTAAATATAGTGTCATTTGCAGATGGCAAATAGTGAAATTTTTACTTTTTTCTTACCAATTTGTATACCTCTTATTTCTTTTCTTGTCTAATTTCTGAGGTCAGGACTTCTAGTACTATGATAAATGAAAGTAGTGAGAGTGGACGTCCCTATCTTCCTCCTGTTCTTAGGAGAAAAGCTTTGATTTTCACTCTTGAGTATGATGTTAGTTGTGGGGTTTTGGTATATGGCCTTCATTATGCTGAGGTGTACTCCCTTCTAAATCTACTTTTTTGAGGGTAATTATCATGAATGGGTGTAGCATTTTGTCACATTCTTTTTCTGCATCTATTGAAATGATTGTATGGTTTTTATACTCTTGTTAATGTGATGTGTTACATTGATTAATTTGCAAATATCAAATCACTTCTGCATCCTTGGAGTAAATCTCACTTGATACGGTGAATGATTTTTTAATGCATTGTTGGATTTGGTTTGCTAATATTTTGCTGAGGATTTTTACATCTATATTCATCAGAGATATTGTCCTGTAGTTTTCTTTTTCTGTAATGTTTTTGTCTGGTTTTATATTAGGGTAATGCTGTCCTCATAGAGTGAATTTGGAAGCTTTCCCCTTTTATATTTTGGAATAGTTTGAAAAGAATAGATATTAACTCGTCTTTAAATGCTTATAGAATTCACCTGTGAAGCCTTTTGTTTGTTTCGAGTTTTTTGATTACTGACTCAATTTCATTGCTAGTAATTGATCTGTTCAAATTTTCTAGTTCCTCCTGATTCAGTTTTGGAAGGTTATATATTTCTGGGAATTTATCCAATTTCTCTAGGTTGTCCAGTTTGTCATTGGCATGTAGTTTTTCATAACATTTTCTTGTAATGGTTTGTATATCTGTGGTGCTGGTTGTTAATTCTCCTCTTTCATTTCTGACTTTGTTTATTTAAGTCCTCTCTCTCACTCTCCTCTCTCTCCTTTTTTTTTTTCTTTTTTTTATGAGTCTGGCTACAGGTTTATTATTTTTGTTGATCTTTTCAAAGAACCACCTCCTGATTTCATTGATCTGTTCTATTGGTTTTTTATACTCTATTTCATCTATTTCTACCTTAATCTTTATTATTTCCTTCCTTCTACTGGCTTTTGGCTGTATTTGTTCTTTTTATTCTAGCTCCTTTAGATGTAACCATAGGTTATTTGAGATTTTTTTTGTCCCTTGAAGGAGGCTTGTATTGCTGTAATCTTCACTCTTAGAACAGCCTTTGCTGCATCCCAAAGATTTTAGACCATTATACTTCATTTTCATTTGTCTCCATGTATTTTTTTAATTTCCTCTTTAATTTTTTGGTTTATGCATTCATTGTTTAGTAGTATGTTATTTAACCTCCATGTATTTGTGTTCTTTTCAGATTTTTTTCTTGTGACTGATTTCTAGTTTCGAACTTTTATGATTGGAAAAGATATGTTATATGACTGCAGTCTTTTTTTTTATAAAATTTTTTTCAATCTTTATTTTTGAGAGAGAGACAGAGACAGTGTGAGTGGGGGAGGAGCAGAGAGGGAGACACAGAATCCGAAGCAGGCTCCAGGCTCTGAACTGTCAGCACAGAGCCCGACGCAGGGCTTGAACTCACGAACTGCAAGATCATGACCTGAGACAAAGTCGGACACTTAACCAACTGAGCTACCCAGGTGCCCAAACTGCAGTCGTTTTTTAATTTATTGAGGCTTGTTTTGTGGCCTAGCATGTGATCTATTCTGGAGAATGCTCCATGTGCCCATGAAAAGAATATGAATTCTGCTGTTTGGAATTGCATGTTCTGAACATATGTGTTAGATCCATCTGATCTAGTGTGTCATTCAGAGCCACTGTTTCCTTATTGATTTTCTGTCTGAATGATCAATCCATTGATGTGAGCAGGGTTTTAAAGTTCCCCACTCTTATATTACTATTGATTATTTCGTTAATAATTTTCTGTCTGTTAATAGTTGCTTTACATAGTTGGGTGCTTTCCTGTTGGGTTCATAAATATTGATTTACGTTGTTTTATCTTCTTGTTGAATCATTCCCTTTATCATTATATAGCGCCCTTCTTGCTCCAGTCTTTGTTTTAAAGGTTATTTTGTCCAACAAAGTAATACTCCAAAGTTGTAACCCCAACTTTATTTTCACTTCCATTTGCATGATAAATGTTTTTCCATTCCTTCATTTTCAATCTGCATGTTTCTTTAAATCTGAAATGGGTCTCTTGTAGGCAACATGTAGATGAATCTTTATTTTTTTATCCATTCAGTCACCCTAACTCTTTCGGTTGGAGCATTTAGTCTATTTACATTCATTTGCTCTTAGCCAAAATGCCGAGAACCGATTAGTCCATTTACATTCAATGTGATTATTGATAGGTATATACTTAATGCCATTTTGTTACTTGTTTTATGGTTGTTTTTGCAGTTCTTCTGTGTTCCTTTCTTCCCTTGTTCTTTTTCCTTGTGATTTGATTGCTTTCTTCAGTGATATGCTTAGATTCCGTTCTCTTTATTTTTTGCATATCTATGTAACTTTTTGATTTGTGGTTACCATAAGGTTGATATATAACACCCTATGCATATAGCAGGGTATATTAACTTTATGGTCACTGAAGTCTAAACCCATTCCAAAAGCACTAAATTTTAGTCACCCTCTCCCACATTTTATGTATATGATGTCACTTTACATCCTTTGGTTTTGCGCATCCTTTGACTGATTTTTATAGATATAGATATTTATAGATGTAACTGATGTTACTGCTTGTGTACTTTAATCTCCATATGGTTTTAAAAGTGATTAATTTATTGCTTTTAATATGTTTTGATTTACCTGTGAAATTTTTTCCTTTCTCTAGTTTCCTTACTCTTGGTTGTGGCCTTTTCTTTCCACTCTAAGAATTCCCTTTAATTTATGAGGCTGGTTTAGTGGTGATGAACTCCTTTGACTTTTGTTTTTCTGGGAAACTATCTCTTCTTCCTTTCTGAATGATAGCTTTACTGGATAAAATATTCTTGGTTGCAGATTTTTTTCCCTTCAGCACTTTGAAAATATCTTGCCACTCCCTTCTGGCCTGCAAAATTTCTGCTGACAAATCAACTCATGGCCTTATGGGCCTTCTTTTTTATGTAACTGTTTTCTTTTTTCTTATTGTTTTTATTTTTTTAGTGTTTTGATTTTATTTATTTATTTACAGAGAAAGAGAGAGAGAGAGCACACATGAGCAGAGGAAGGGCAGAGGAAGAGAGAATCTCAAACAGGCTCCACACTCAGCACGGAGTCTGATGTGGGGCTTGCATCCGTAAATGTGAGATCATTGCCTGAGCTGAAATCAAGCGTTGGATGCTTATTTGATTGAGCTACCCAGGCACCCCTCTTGCTACTTTTAAATTTTATTTGTCATTACTTTTTGCCATTTAATTACTATGTATGTTGGTGCGGATGTCCCTGGGGTGATTTTTTGGGGGGCTCTCTGTGTCTCTTGGATCTGGGTGTCTGTTTCATTCCTCAGATTAGGGAAGTTTCCAGCCATTATTTCTCCTTATTTGTGCCTTTTTTCTCTCTTCTCCTTCTGGGGTCCCTATAATTCATATGTTATTATACTTGATGAAGTTGCTGAGTTCTCTTAACCTACTCTTTTAAAAAAAATTTTTTTTTAATTTTTATTTATTTTTGACAGAGAGAGACAGAGCATGAGTGGGGGAGGGGCAGAGAGAGAGAGGGAGACACAGAATCTGAAGCAGGTCCCGGCTCTGAGGTGTCAGCATAGAGCCCGAGGTGGGGCTTGAACTCACAGCCACAAGATCATGACCTGAGCCCAAGTCAGATGCTCAACCGACTGAACCACCCAGGTGCCCCTTAACCTATTCTTTTTTATTTTATTATTCCTTTTTTCTTTTTGCTGTTCATCTGATTGTTTTCCATTACTTTGTCTTCCAGCTCGCTGATCCATTCTTCTGCCTCCTCTAATCTATTGATTCCCTCTATTGTATTTAGTTATTGGGCTCTTCATCTCTACTAGGTTCTTTTTTATGTGGTCTATCTCCTTGTTGAAATTCTCTAGTTTTTTCTCAAGTCCAGTCAGTATCTTTAAGACTATTACTTTGAATTCTCGACCAGGCACATTTCTTCTCTCCATTTCATTTAGCTTTCTTGCTGTGATTTTTCCTGTTCTTTCATTTGGGACATATTCCTCCATCTCCTCATTTTGTCTAACTCTCCATGTTGGTTTCTGGGTATTAGGAAATCAGCTACATCTTCTGATCTTAAAAGTAGTGTTCTTGTGAAGAAGAGGTCCTATAGTTTCCTGTAGTGAAATGTTCCTTGTTCTTTAAAACCAGGCACTTTAGGCATGTCCCCTGTGTATTATATGTACCCTACTGTTGTGTCTGAGCCACATTTACCTTCATTCCAGTTAGCTACAAGGCCCGCTCTATCTATTGTGGACACGGTTTGGTCCCTGTGCTGTAAAGGGGCCAGCCAGGGGCTGCATTGCACTTGTAGTTGATTCAGACCAGATGCTTACTGGGGCTGATGTTTCCTGGGCTGCAATCACACCAAACTACAGGGCTCTCTCCTTGTGTTGCCTTCTCTGAGGTTTTTGTTGGTGCATGGGACCAGCAGTTAGATCAGGTATCTGCCCCCAGTCCACTGCCAGGGCTCCAGTCAAATTGATGTGTACAGTTATCTTCCCCTCTCCCTGGGGCAGGAGTCACTTTGGAGGGACACTAGTCACTGTCAGGGCTGCTTGCAGAATGATACATATCAGGAGCCACTCTGGAGTTACTCCTGCCAAGTGGGGTGTGTTGGATAGGGTGAGTCTATGGAAGATGGAGGCAGGAGACAGATGTTAGCAAGCAAGGTGGAAAGTGTTCTTGCTGGTTCTGCAAGTATCCTGCTTTCCAGGCTGGGGAGGGGTTGATGGCATCTTTCAGTTCTTTTGTTCTTGGAGAAGTCTTCTAAAGATCCCTGCCCTTCCAGGGAGCATGGCTCTCAGATTAGTAAATAAATCTCCTTCCTGTGTACCCCAGGCACGTTTCAAACTGCTACTTCTATGCTGTATCTTGGATGGGTTTGTTTGTTATGCTGTCTTTTTAAGGGCATGGACCCAGTTTTCTAACATCCTCCTAACTCTCCCAGGGCTAAGCCCACTGTTTTTTAAAGTGCTCAGAGTTAAGCTCTGCTGGTTGTCCATACTCATGAAGTTAAGCCCCACTGATTTTCAAAGTCGAATGTCTTGGGAACTTGTCTCCCCAGTGCAGGTCCCCCAGGTCTAGGGGACCTGGTGTGGGATTTCTTCCTTTCCCTTCTCTGTGCTTGTGGTGTCCTTCCTGTTTGTGGTTAGTCTCACTGAGAGTTTCTTTCCCAACTGCATCTTCACCCCTCCTACCCTTTTTGATGTGGTTTATTCTTTACAATTAACAGTGGAGAGGCTGTTCTGCCAGTCTTTGGATTGTTATCTGGGTTAGTTGCACTGATGTGGCTATTGTCGAAGGTGTATCTGTGGGACAAGGTGAGCGTAGGATCCTCCTACTCTACCACCTCCCCAGGCTTCCAAAAATAATTGTTCTCTTACTTTTTGTAATGTTGATGCAGACTGTTCTTTTGGGTTGTGGTTTGAGGGAATACTCATTTGGGGGAGAAAGATTTATATGTCTTATTTAAGCTCTTTCATCCCAAAAATGAAGAGAACTAAAGCTTGAAAGGAAGATTATGGAGGTATATTTAAGGGTAATATTTTGAAATATTTAATTTGTTTCCTTTTTTATACTGAATCCCCCTTGCCATTAAAACTAATATCAAAATATTCATGACTTATTTCCCCAAAGAAGAGAGACCAAGGAACACAGAGAGGCAAAGGAATCCATTAAGTTTATAAATGGATTTTGAAATAGCTCAGCATAAATAATAGTTTTGAAAGCCTTATTCTCAAGACCCAGTTGTTTACATTTTTTGAATTTCAGAACTTTGTTTTTAATATCAGGGATTTAGGACATGGAATTTGATGTCTATGTTTATTTAATGAGAGTAGATTGACTATAAGATTGTAAATTTACAACTGTGCAGAAATGGAAGCTTTTGAGTAAAGTTCAGTGATAGACCAAAAAGAAAAAAAGGTGCATTTCTGCATAGTAATGCTAGTGACTAAATTTTGACCTGCACATATCAAAATTATAAAGGAAAGAACAGCATGGAGCAATGTGGCCTCCCCCTCTACTTGATGTCACTTAATGCAGTGGAGGACAGTGATCCCCAAACTAATAGCAAAATAAATGGAGTAGAGAGCAAAATTAATTCTGGAACTAAATGACATGAGAGATGGATATGGACGACAGCTCCCTTCCTGTCTTCCCTAAACCCCCTCTTCCAAGTCATCTAAACTGAGGAACAGGAACCTTGAAAATAGGAAGAAAGGCAGGAGTCCTGCTAGTCTAGGGATTGGAACTGATAGGTCAACACATTCAGATTTAGAAGGAATGGACAAGAATGACATGCTTATTTGTTTTTTAACTTAACAAATTCATTGAGGGTTTTAACACACACAAAAAGGTTAATTGCTCTGCCATAACATCATTGGTTTTTACTAAAGATAATCTTGACATTTCGATGAATATGTCAACATATCTCACTCTTCCAAGATACACAACTTGCACCATATACACACACTTTACCTTACATTTTTGCATTTAGTTGCATATAAACTCTCATATATTTTGCTATTCCCACCAATCACTACATAATTAAGAATTCTCAATTCTTACATTCTTTTATTTCAAAATGGTATATATTATTCTGTTTATGTGCCATAATTTGTTAGAATCAGTACTTAATAACAGACATATTGTTTTTCTTTTTTGCTGGAGAACAGAAGTGGAATCCATTGCAGAGCTAGTATATATAATCTTTTGCTCTTATTTAATTATTTCCTTTAAGTTTGTTTTTCTTGGAACTTGAACTGACTGCGGCTGCAGGTGGTTGGCTTGCTTCCATTCTCAACATTCAGTTGACTATGAAAGAACATCTGACTTTTTAAAATGAAAACAAAACTTCGATTCTCAATTTGGATGGCAACAGAATTCTCTTGAGCCAATAAACAAACAAAAAGAACCAAATTTGAGAATAGGGCTGCACGAATATATTTTTGTTGTTTGTTTAAACAAATTTAATGTCAGGATACTTTCAGATTTATTCTAAAAATCGTATGAATAGTACAACAAAATTCCCATATGCCCTACATCCACTTTCCCCTGTTGTTAGCAGCTTATGTTAGTATGACATTTACAACTAATGAACAAATGATGACACATTGTTATTAACTAAAGTCCATACTTCACTTACATTTCCTTCCTTTTAGGGTATTTGTTTGAACTGTTGTTCAGCTTGCTTTATGCAATGGGTATTTTAATTGTATGAAAAATTGGTTTAAAAAAAATTCATACTGCTACAAATGGATGCTCTGAATTACCTTAGAAGTCTAGGGAGAAAAGAGCTTATTAAAAATCCTTTGTACCTCACCACACAAGTATAATTAGGCAGGAAACTTGTGGCTAGAAAAGAGGAAAGCTCTAATTCTTCACTCTCACCTTTTTTTTCCCCCACTGGTCCCAGGGCAGGACATTGCAACAGATGAGTAATTTCTGTTGGCACACTGTGGTAGGCAAGGGTAGCCATAGTCATGACAGTTTTTAAATGCTGGAAAGTCCCTTGAATTTCCACTTTGTGCCTGAAGGGTAGAGTTGGATCTTAATGCATCACTGGTAAAAGCAAGCTCTGCATACAGGAGAGGCTTCTGATGACTTGGAAGATCCTCTCGGGTCTTATAGATCTCCCTTATCTCACCTTGACCCCAAGCGTTAGGCATGGGGTTCTTTCTATCAGAACAGGGTCTGCTTCTTAGGACATGCTTCTGTTGTGTCTGAAGTATGGCCATATTTCCTAATGGCTTCATTACTCCCAAGACTCAGTCAGAGAAGCAGATGCAGCCCAGACGTTTTCCCTTACTTTAATAGATAAAACTAATCCTGAGCATAAAAATAAAACCAGTATAATGACCAATCCATGCTAACCACTGCAATGTAATCTCTAGATCATTACCAATAGCTGGCATGGGCCCATCACGTGCTAAAGCATATTTACGTAGATTATCTTATGTAATCATCACAACAACTCTTGGGAACTATTATTATGCCCATTTTACAGATGAGGAAACTGACACATAGAATGTTAAATAGCTTAAAAAAAAAAAGGACTATTAAATAACTTCCCACAGTCAGTCACATATCTAGTAAATGGCAGAGTTAGGATTTAAACCCTAAGCCTACAGTTTTAATCACGTTGCTATAAATTTTACCCCTAGTTTTGGGGGCATAGACAGTCAACAGATATTGCATAAATGAGTTAGTGAATGAATAATGAATGAAGGGAACATTTCCCAGGTGGTGAATCCTTGAGTGAGGTATGTGTTATATGAGTTGAGCTTAGTTTCCTGAAGAAATACAAATATATTTTGGTGTGCTTTTGAGTTTTGAATGGAAATAAGAAGACTGCCTTCAAAGATATAAAAGAGGAAATGATTCTGTATATAAGGGGCAACATGAAAAAGTCATAGTGAAGGAAATAAAAAGGTAATAAAACAGCTACACATTCCTTTGACTGAATTCAGAGCATCACATGGAAAGAGACTGGGGACCTATGGTTTGAGTAGTTAATGTAACTGTATGCAAACAGTAGTAGGGAATCATCTGAAGTCAGTGAGAGGGGGTGATTCAGTAATTGTTTTTCTTATTTAGTTACAAACTTTTGTACTGATCAGGATGCAGAGGGACCAAAGGCAGGAAATGGGAAACAGAGGAGGCTTCATTCATCTGCAGCCTGGATACATGATTGGCCATAGACACAAGGTGGAAGGAAACGTTTGAGGAGCTACTGGGGGGAGGCCGGAGGGAGAAGACATCCTCCTTATTAGGTCATTTCGAATGGGAAAAGAATGTAGTGTAATTCATTTCTCTTCCCAGCTTCTGAGATTCTCCTTTTTATTTTTCTTTTCTTCTTTTCATTGTAAGTCAGAATTCAATATTAATTTTTCCCCAATGAGCATGGGGCCTAATAAATTTTAAACATGATTATTGTTAAGACTCAACTATGCCCTCTAAGGAACAGTAACACAGAAAGTCCAAAACCGTGCTTGTTTTTAACTTTAAAATTGCATTCAGTGCTTTGGAATGCGTGAGGACATACTTTTTCCTCATTTCATTTTGCTAAGATTATAGTGAAGAAGGTTTACATTGTCACAAAATGCAAAACAGACTATCAAGAGATAGTCTGAGGAGGAGTTTCAGAAATACAGAGACTTCAGGGGAAAATGAAGTAAGATTTAAAACCTTCCCTGAAAAAATAAACCTAAGTGCTCTCACTTAGACCTCATCTTGTAGCCTGCGTTTCTCACACACAAATGCAACTCTGGAATTCTCTGTGAGGAATGCCAGCAGAGGGGAGAGTTCAATCACATAGCACATAGCAAAACTTCTATAAAATTCTCTTTGAATATCTTTTTTTGCTCCAGGATTCCATTCTTTGTGGAGGCTATCATATATCTCTTTTCTCTGTTCCAGAAAAATCCTTTCAGCTTTTCCAGTAAAATGCTACTCTCTTCCTTTCTTTCCTGTATAAAGTTCCAAATGTGCTTGCATATTACAATTAGCTAGACAAAAGCAAAACAAAACAGCACCAAGCCAAATCCACAGCTATCCATTAGCCTTTTAAGTGTATCACTGAGGAAGCTCAATTTATCACATTATATAATATGTAAGTAATAAACTAGCCAAAAGTAAGGTTCTTTGTCAAATGCAAGGGGCAAAATAAACACATTCCCCTTCTTCATCCCATTCCTATACTATAACTGCTCTTTCTTTCCTAGTGATATTCATTTCATTGTTGTGATTCACCCTTTGCAGAAGGTCACATACTGGTCCATCCGTAATACTTCTTCATAGAGAAAATATTAAGCCACCAGAGGAGCCATTGACAGAAGAAGCATTTTTAACAGGTGCTATGAAAAACAATGAGACCCTAAATTTATAGAGTTCTAAGCACTAGTCTAAGAGATGATGTGTGCACATGCCAGCCTTTTTAAAAATTATCATTATTTCAAATGTTTACTTAGCTGAGGGTAAGGAGATTCTCCAACAACAGCTGTCAATAGAGTTAAAGGGCTTGTTTTGGAGAAAGCAGTGGTGAGTGGAGGTTTTGGAAATGAGAGGAAAGGAAGCCATCAGAGGTGTAAAAAAAACATCATCAAATCCTGTCACATGCAAAATAAAGAATTCAAATATGATTAGTGGCTATGTTAACATAGGAAGATTTTGGATTTTTTTTTTTTTTTGCTTCTATGAAGACAAATGGATTGATAAAGCAATGTAGTGTACCTTACTTAGAAGTTATTATAGATGCTTTCTTGCCCTAATGGTTTAAGATTTGGTGCCTGTGATGAGACCCAATTCCCACTAGACTGTAAATGCAATGAGGACAGAAACTAATTTGCCATTTTTACTGCAGTGTCTCTGATGCCTTGCATGCAACAGGGGTCATAATAAATATTTGTTGAATAAATAATGACATGAGGGTACATCATAGATATAGATAATCTCTGATCTGAAGGACCTGATGATGATGATTACAAGTAATAGTTATGATTCATTGTATTCCTTCTTTGTGCCAAAGACTACACTATAAATTTATACGTGCTACTTCACATTTCATTTAATCCTAAGGAGTATGTAGTATCATATTTTACAAATGAGAAAATTGAATTACAGACTTAGGACGACACCCCACCCACATCGGTCTGACATCAAGCCTGATCCTTTTACTGACTATCTTTGGACAAACATGTTCTATACACACACTGTGAACATAGAACTGAGTTAGGAACAACAGATTGAAGGTAGTATGTACTCTTGCCTCTTAAGGAGACAGTTAAAGGTAAATAACAATACTGGAGGGAGATGTTGCAAGGCCAGTTTGACAGATAATTGGTACAGAAAGTCAGTGCTGCAGTTTCAAAGGGGAAGGAATTTGCTGTGTCCTGAAGAGCTCAGAAAAATGTTCATGGGGCAAGGAAGCTTGAACTGAATGTTGAAACATGAGGAGAATTTCAATAGGGAGAAAGTGAGGGGAAGGATATGAACCAAGTTGAGCAGCAGGAATGCTCACCATGTGTTCAGAAAGGAAGGAGGAGACACAGTGGCTGGAGCAGGCTTTGGGGGACAGTGTTCATTTAAAGAAGTTGTTGGTAGACACCCAGTGCTGGGCAGCTCAGATGCTCGGCTAAGTTTGAAATGGGTCCCCTGACAACCCAAAATGTTTCAGATAGTATACGATTGAAAATAATTATTTTGCTTTCCATTTTAAAATGTTCTGTCTCGAACATTTTGCTTGTCTTCTTGCTGGTTTTATTTTCATGGATGTCTCTCACAAGGGGGGGATCATTTTCTGCGAAGGGAAATGAAATGAGATGGAATACATCCAAGTTACAATTGAGTCCACATCCTGGTCCTAGAAATGTCTCCTGCCACTGCACCAAGATGCAGGGGCCAGGCGCTGGCGCCACACGGGTTCACACGTCCACGGCCCACATGGTTCCGAGTCGTGTGCTTTTGCAAATGCCCTACAATCAAGGTTTACATGGTGGGTTCTCAGAACTGCTGGGTCCCTGAGCCATGTCTCATGGCTGCTGCAGACAAGAGGTGAGACTGCTCAGGAGGCTTGGAGTCAGTCCGCTGCCCTTCGTAAGCTCTGCCACTCCTCCACTGAATGTTTACTACATTGGAGTAATGCCTACACTGTTATTTGAAACATGAATTCTCCAGAAGAAATACATTCAAAAAGTTCTTCTCCTTCACAAGCTAGACCCAGTCCAATCACTGCAGCCTTTAGAGATAAAAGAATACCATTTTTATGGCAAAGGCTTTCAGTTTATCATTTGCCTTATAACTTTGTTATGCTTTTTGGCATTTCTTTCGGTATATAGTCAAATCTGATTTTTCCTTTGTGATTTCTCTCATAATTTTTATTTGGAGAAGATTCTTCTTACCAGCCAAGAGAAAATCTGCCTAGACTCTCCCCTAGTTTTCTATTTCTTCTTTTTTCTTCTTATTTTAACTCTTTAATCCATCTGGAAAATTTTTGTAATATGATGTGAGGATGTGTTTAGTTATTTTATAAACAACCATTTTACCAGTTCTATTTCTTGGTTAATTTCTTCCATCCCTGTTAACGTGAGTAATTTGTAGACAAGGGTTTATTTTTATATGGTACCAATTATGTTTTATTCATCTCTTTGTCACTGTTTATTTTACTCAGGGTGGGGGAGTATTAGCAATATTTGGCCATGTGCCTGACTCACAGAAAAGAGCTAGCTGTTCCAATTTATCTTTTTTTCCCTCCAGATGAATTGGAGTCATTTCTTTTTTATTGAAGTACAACTGATACACAATATCCTATTCACTTCAGGAATATCTCTTAGTGATTTAATATTTTTATACATTGCAAAATGATCCCCATGACAAGTCTAGTTACCATCTGTCACCATGAAAAGTTATTGCAGTATCATTCTCCATATTCTCTAGGCTGTATATCACATCCCTATGACTTTTTTGTTTTATAACTTGCCTCTTAATCCCCTTCACCTATTTAGCCAGCCTCCAACCCCTCCCCCTCTCTGATAGCCAGCAGTTTGTTTCCAGTTCCTAGGTCATCTCTTCACCCCCACCCCCACTCATATTCCCCACCTTGTGTTTTGGAGTGATGATGAGTAGTTTTGGCGATTTCAGATAGGTGTGATCTCATGAGGAAAGTCTAGAGCTGTATTTCAGTGTTCCTTGGGCCACTTTATCAGAATTACTACATCAGCACCTTTGGGGGTGGGACCCAGCTTTTTGGTGTTGAGAGCACCTGGTATGGAAACAGAGGTACACACGAAAAAGATTCTGCACAGATGAGGCGTGAAGGCAACAGGGTCTAAATAAATATAGTGGTAGGGATAAAGAACCAGACAGGTATAATCTATTTCAAGGTAAGAGTTGATAGCATTTTTTGAGCATTTATTCTATTGAGTTTGAATTCAGGAGATTGTTAGACGATCTGCCGCTGATAGAAATAGTGGACTGAGGGGGTGCCTGGGTGGCTCAGTCGTTAAGGCTGGACTTCAGCTCAGGTCATGGTCTCATAGTTTGTGAGTTTGAACCTCTCATCGGGCTCTGTGCTGACAGCTCGGAGCCTGGAACCTGCCTCTGTGTCTCCCTCTCTCTCTGCCCCTCCCCTACTTGCACTCCATCTCTCTCTCAAAAATAAGATGAAAACATTAAAAAATTGGAAAAAATGGGGATTGAGGAAGGATTTTTTCCTTCTGGGGGAAAACCATTCATTTATAAACATGTCAAATTTGACATGATGTGAAGATTTCTAATCATTAAATATCTTTTAAAAAGTAGATGGACACATGTACTTTGGCTCAGGTGAGAGAGGGCTCCAAGCAAAAGATGCACAGGGGTTAAAGCATTAGCTTTGGAAGTGATTTTATGTCCACCATTGGCCACTCAAGTCTCCGTGATCTTGAGCGGATTATCTCATTTCTCTAATCCTCAATTTTGACACATGCTTGTAAATGAGAGGTAGGTAGATGTGATGCTTATCTACAGAGAGAAGGCGACTGCGAAGCCATCCAGACTAGATTACTCTGCCAATGGGGAGGGGGTGCCAATGGAAAGCAGAGGACAAAGGACTGAGACCGAGAAGCCACCACATTTAAAGGATGGTAGAACGAAGAGCTAGTAAACCAGCATAGAAGTTGGAGAAAGTACGATTAGATAGAAACATTTCTAGCTCACTAGTGTCCCATATTTTTCAGTCCCCTGTCACACTCAGTTGGACAGTGATTTCCATTATGTTTTTGTTAGCCACAAGACTCCTACTTCAAGTGGCATCTGTGGCCAAAGTCTGGTGTGTAAAACGGGCAAGGGGAGATACTCTGGCTGAAGTGGGGATGCCGGCAGGAATCCCAGGCACTTGTCTCCTCCCTCGGCCTCTGAAAGCTGAGCTCCCAGACATCTCCCTAGAAGCTCTGGCTTAAACAGCAGGGTGTGGGATAGTTGTAGCAGGGAGGACCACATTCCCTCTGTCTATGCAACAGCAAGGTAAACTAGCAGGCCCCAAAATACAAGGAGAGCCTGATCCTTGGTTTGTAAAAGAATGATTGGCTGAGTACTGACCTGGCTTGAAGAACACAAGGTTTGAAGTCACAGCTTTGTCTATGCATGAAATATAATACTACCCCCACTTTACTGTGATCCTCTGGCATTCCAGAAATGTATCCTACTTAGGACATTTATATCTTTCTTGTCCCAAACTACTGTGGATATTTGTGTTGTTTAAGTAAAAATATTTATTATACTTAGTTCTCCAGAAATGTGATATTAAAGTCCCAGGAAAGAAATATAAGGAGAGCAGGTGATTATAGAGAGGCGTGCAGGAAGTTGATGGACATTTACCTTTTATGATCCATTATATTTTGTTCCCTTTATCTACTAACTTAAAAGTAAATTTAGAATCTGCCTAATGTTTTTTAAAAATATCTATTATAAAGATTAACCTTGATTGTTACTTTGCCTCTGTCAGGCTACTAGTATTCTAAATTCCACTTAATAAGCACTTCACCCTCTGTTGAGAAAGATAACAATGCAAGCAATTAATTTCCTCTTTTAAGACTGATTCTGGCTTTTATATTCTAGTCTTTGGGGAACTAAAATTAGACCACAAATTACTTTAATGAAGAACACAAAATTCTGCTAGGCAATAGCAACTTCCTGTAATTTGCTGAGATTTAAGGATCATGTTCCAGAGTTGATACAGAAATTCAAATCTTTCCTGGAAAAGTGGATCCATTTGTAACTTATAACAACTTGGGGAGTAATTTGTAAATCACTGAGTTGTAGTTCTTAAATTTTTGTGTGGATGGCAACCACCCGGATTGCTAGTTAAATCCTGAATTTCCAGCTTCCACCTTCTGTACTTTGATTTCAGTAGGTCTGGGGTAGGGCTCTGCCTCTTAATGAACCACTCTAGGTGATTCTGATACAGGTGGTCCACAGGTCATAGTCCGAGAAATGCTGGGAGTACAGACTAAGCTGACATTTGAGAAATCTTTTGAGGAAAGCACTTGATAGGTTTCCCTGGAGTGGCTAAACCATGGAGAATTTTCACCTTGCCCGGAAGCCCTGTGTTTTTATGTCAGCGGAGAGCTGCTGGGTGGTGAGCAGGTGCAGGTGAGATCCATTTAAGGGTGGAGATGAGGAAGTAAATAATCAGCAATATTATGGTCCTACCATAGTTATTTGGGCTGTGCTCTTGTTTCTGTTTTGGAAACTCCACAGTTTCTTCTGATGGTATCTTAAGTAATTTTCATACTTGCTGGTCCTTGGGTTCTATAAGCTTTTAAAATATATATATGAATACCAGCTATGCAAGTCCAACTGTTAAGAAATTACCTTAACAACCGTGTTTCACATTTTTATAGAAGTTTATTTTCATTATCCATTCTTCCCTCAATATTTCATCATGTATTAGAATTTCCCTTCCAAAGACACTGAAGAAAAAACATAATCAAGTTGTTTGAAACTAAGGCAGTTTTCTGAATTACGAAGGAATCGCCTTTGTAATACACCCACAACTACAGATCCATTCACGGATAAGTTTCCTTTAAAGGGGATTGTGTAAAGAGAATATTGTCATCCCAGGGGCCTCAATGATAACTGGGCAAGAGGCAAGGTTTACCTTCTTTTCTGCTGATCTTCAGCTGGGGGTAGCTCTACATGGTCATTGTTTAGACAGGCAGCGGAGTATTGCTGCAGGAGTGCCGGACGGTGTTACAAGGAGCAGCCTTGAGATTTGGCTTCAGTAGTTCCAGCCATTAGACCTTAGTAACTGAAGTTTGCCACTTTCTGCTCCCTGCTCCCATATTTTACATCTATTATCTCTTTCCCATTTATTTTTTTCAGTCACTCAGTACATTTTCTTTGACACCTACAGGGTGCCATATTTCTCGTTATGTGCTAGGGACGTGCTGATAGCACTCCATAAGGGTGATGATGGTGGTAAAGATGGAGAGAAGTTGATGAACTCACTGTGCAGTTTTAAGTTTAAATGACATAATGCAAGGAAGCAGTGTTTAAAGATATAAAGTGCTATGCAAATGTAAATTATTAATATTTTGTTTCTTATAAACTATCCCTATCTGCCCATTTAATTGAAGTGCCCCAAGGTCTCTATTTGAAGAGCCTTGCAAATACAGATCTTCATTGAATACTATATGAAATGTTTAAAGATTAGAAAAAACCTAAATATCTAGATAAGTAATCGATTACATAAATTATATTTATTTAATACCACATACCTGTACAGTATTAATACCTATTCACAGGAATATGTTAACAACAAATAATGACAATAAGTAACCTATCTGAGAACTTAATGGGTGCCAGGGATAACTATAAGTTGCTTACTTATTATAACACCCCTATAAGGGAACTGAAGAAGAGAGAGGTTAAGTAATTTTCCCAAAGCCTCAAACTAATAAGTGATGGCTTTGGAATTTGGAAGCAGGTGGTTTGGTCCTTAGTCTCCACACATAATACTCGCATTTCGATAGGCAGAATGAATAAAGCGGCTCTATATGTACTGGAAAGGAAGCTCTCGAAAACATATTATGAAGTGCAGAAGGGGTACCATCCCCCCCAAAGAGAGAAGGCAGAAAGGAAGGAAAAGAAGCAAAGGAGATCTGATTAGAAACATACATGCATCTGTAGAGAATATCTCTGGGGGGAGACACACAAAAAATGATAACTGTGGTTGCTTTCGGAGAGGGCCTGTAAATAGCTGAGAACAAGGATGGAAGAATCATCTTCACTATAAACCTCCCTTGCGACTTCTGATTTTTGTGCTCTATGAATACATAACCAATTTTAAAAGTAAATAGGTTTTTAAAATCGTAAGTCCTCATAATGAATCCATCTGAAGCAAATAATAGCCTTGTAATACATATCTTACATCCCAGTTGGGATGGCCTACAGTCACAAGTTCATGTTCAGCATGCCAAGAGGACCTCACTGGAGGATAATGACTTCAGGTTATTTCTCCATACGTGGCTAGGAAGCGGGCAACACTCCCGAGGAATGTCAGTCTGACTGCTCACTGACAGACTTTCCCCCAGCAGCCCAACCCAGCCTAGTCCAGAATGTTCTCTGTGGTGCCTGTCAGCCTAGGCCAGCATATTAAGGCTTAAGAAATCTGGATGAGCAAAGAGGAAGGGAATACCCAATGAATGGCACATAAAAGTTGTCTAATAAATAAGTCCTGATGGGTAAGCCAAAAAGAGCAAAGGAAGAAAAAAGACCAAAAAAATAGTTATATAAATGTATGTGCCCCACATCTACAAAACAGTGAGGTTGATTTTTTCACCCAAATCTGATAAACTGGCTCTGAATCCATCCTGAAAAAAGTTCCTGGAATGATCTCAGCAAGAGCCATTAGCTTAAAAGTCATCAGTGATACAAAAAGTTCTATTTAAACTTACCTTTTCCCCCAGAGGTCGGCAGGTGGATGTGGGTATGAGAACAGGATTTTAACTTTATCATCATATCATGTACCATTTATCCAGCCCATAAAAACCTTTGAAGTTTATAAAAGCAAAACACAGTGTTCTACTTAGAATTGCAGTTTTACATAGAGACTTGTTAAGACTTGAAATTGAGACAGACAAATATTTGAGGCTGTGGCTTCAGAAACAGTTTGGCTACCAGGCAAGACAGGGCTCTAAGGCTCTTTAACCCCTCAGAGGATGACAGATACAGCGTAGATCCAGATTGGATTCACGCATTTAAATGGATCAGAGGCCAAATTAAGTTCCCAGTCCTGACGAGGTGACACTTTACAAAATCAGAAATACATTCCACTTCTAAAAACATAAAGAATATGTCATCGGGGTACCTGGGCGGTTCAGTCCATTAAGCATCCACCTTTGGCTCAGGTCATGATCTGGTAGTGTGTGAGTCTGAGCCCTGCATCGGGATTTCCTCTGTCAGTGCAGAGCCTCCTTTGGATCCTCTGTCCCCCTCTCTGTTTGCCCCTCCCACGTTCGTGTACATGCACTCTTTCTCTCAAAAATAAATAAACATTTAAAAAATTTAAAAAATAATAAAATACATTTAAAAACTAGGTCATTAATTGTATCTTCACTCCCAATTTTTCTTGGTCTTCCCTGTCACAAGATTGTAATTCTGTACCTTGCCATGGAACTTGAAGTAGGCCTTCTCTATGAGGAATATATTTCTCCATTCGATTTTTATCAGGCTTGAGGATGTGACTGGTTTTGGTCAGTGGAATAAGAGTGGAACAAACGTACAGGACGTCTGAGCAGATGTTTTAAGAGCTATCACAAAGTTGTGCCATTGTTCCCACTCTGTGCCTAGAATGGTCTGTAGCAAAGGGCCCCTGCTCCTTCAATCCTGGATTCTGGAATAAAGAAGACATTTGGAGCAATCTCTGAGACAATCCCTAGCTAATTTGTAACATAAACGAGAAGTAAATCTTTGTTGTTGTAAACACTAAGATTTGGGAGGTTTTTTTTTTTTTTTTTTTTTTTTTTTTTTTTTTTTTACTGCAGTATAACCTAGGGAAACCTGACCAATACAGAATAACAACTTGAATAGCCATGCTTGCTGCAGGAAATTTTCAAGGAAAAAGAAAAATAAAGGCAGTAAAACCTAAATTTGTAAGCCAGCCTTCTCACTGCCTTGGGCTGGGTGAATGATGGGCCTGGCAGGGGGGTCGGCTCCTGGTGTAGCATGCCTAGGTTAAGGTGGGTGGTAACCTGGGCATCTCAGCCGCAGGTGGGACCACTTTCTGCCCTTGGCCTCTGGGCTTGTATGGATGAACATTTGGGGCTCCGAGAATGTGTTTGGCCACACACATCTGTGGTATGCAGTCATCCAGGCTGCTGTGAGAAAATATTCTAATCCTGTAAACTCTTTGTAGGAGAAGTAGATAATTTAAAGCAGAATGTCGATGGTCTTGGTAAGCTTCACAGGCACTTGGATGTCTTCAGTATTAACCAGGAATTGCCTGCTCTTGTGAAAGTGGAAATGATATTTGAGGAACCAATAGATTTTGACATACATCAAAGAACATGTGTAAAGAGCCAGATAATAAATAATTTAGGCTTGGCGAGTCATACCAGCTCTGTTCCAAGTACTCAATATCTAACAATATCTAATAAATAATTGTGGCTCTGTTCCAATGAAACCGTATTTACAAAAACAGGTGGCTGGCCAACTTTGACCTGGTAGGCCGTACATTGCTGACCCTTGATCTAGTGGAAAAGAAAATGGAACTTAGTTCCACCAATATCACACTACAAAATCTGGTGTCTGTTAAAGAGGGTTTGTTGTGCACACTTCATCCAGAGAAATTTGAAATGACCTGTTCGCCCAAGAAGCCACTAAAACCATAAAACCAAAAACCAGCAGCTATTTGGAAAGTTTAATGACAAACACTGCATCAATCAAATACAATGAGAAGTCCAGATGCCTTAATGGGGTGATCTGCAGACATATCACAGAATTTGGGGATCTAGAAGCACCAACTATGGGAGAGCATGGTATATATAGTAGCAGCCAAAAATACAGGTTCTGAGAGCATAGACAGTATTCAAGTTGAGAAGCAAGTGTCAACAGGGATTTATTAATTCACTCTGTATCATTGGGAAAGGTGTGCACTCATTCTACATTTGTTTTGGCAAAAAGGACAATGGCTCATGGTACGTGTCAGGAGAGTAATTTTGAGTTGATTTAGGAAAGGAACAGTAGAACAGGAGTGATTTGCTGGATCTTGACCTTTTTTGTTACTTTGCTTGGGAGAAGAAATATTTCATGTTCCAAGAAAGGATTTTTTGTTTGTTTGTTTGCTAAACAGGAAATACATTTAAATATTCGATATCCTTTCCCCAAAGTCCAAAACATTGAAATATAAGTTTCTTGGGAGTTTTGTTAAGTTTGTTGTGATCATTGAAAGAACATTCTCCTTGGCTTTTTCAGAAAGAATGTTATTCTTAGAGGATCAGGGCAGTGTTCTTAAACTTAGAGACCTAAGGATATCCTGGGTAGCTTTTAGCTTTCTACAATTACAGATTTATAGGCTTGAAAGATGCTTAGTTCTGGGGTGTGGTTCCTTATTATGCTGTTTAACCAGCAATGCACATGATACTGATATGGGTGGTTATTCAAACAAGCAGTGAAAACACAGGCACACCAATTCCTTTTGACTGAATCCTGTTGAGCTCTGGGACAAAATTTATCTGCCAGGGCTCAAGTTTGGGTTCTACAAATGCCACACCACATTCATATACCCCTCATCTGTTTAGTGGATTATGTTACCTCCCACTGACCTGAGGCCTTGTAGGCCTCCTTTAATTTAGAAGATGTGCTTTTAGTTTTATGAATAAAACAAGTAACACAGCACATAACTGTATCATTTTCATTTCTTAATATAAATCAGATATATTTTTCCTAACACATGTTGTAACCCAACCAACATTTTTGTTGTTTCAGAGGACATGGTGTGGGATACCTCAAAAGAAAAAAATTGTTTGCTAATGTCAAGGTTTTGCCTGAGGTTTTATGCGAAAAGTAATTTTGCCAGAGGGTTCCTGGGTGGCTCAGTAGGTTAAGTGTCCGACTTCAGCTCAGGTCATGATCTCACGGCTCTTGAGTTTGAGACCCACATCGGACTCTGTGCTGACAGCTTAGACCCTGGAACCTGCTTTGGGTCCTGTGTCTCCTTCTCTCTCGGCCCCTCCCCTGTTCATGCTCGGTCTCTGTCCCCCTCCCTCAAAAATAAATAAAAATTAAAAAAAAATGTTTTAATAAAAAATATTTTTTAAAAAGTAATTTTGCCAGAAGCATAGACATAAAGCCTGAATTTTGAACTTCTTATACTGTTAATTTCTAATGCTACATCTTTTTTAATGTAGCCTTTAAGTAGAGTAAAAATAAAGGCTTTGTATAATGGGATATAATACAATAAATTTATATATATTAAGAAAAGATACGGCCTGGGGTCATGTATAATTCAAATAACATCATTAAAATTAACAGTGGATTTTATATAAATAAAAGAACTTTATTTGATATCTATACTGATATCTAATGTACCGTTCACTAGAGATGCTTTAGGCTATTTATATAAAAGTTTTATCTCTTCCGCAAGAATGTAAAGTCAAATTACAAAAGTATTCCAAGGAGAAAATCAGTTATAGGTGAAGGCATAACAAAACAATCAGGAGGCTTGGAATCAGATAGATACAGGTCTGCCTATTGGTTTTGCCATTCACCATCTGGGTAACCTTTTTCCCTCAGGTCGACTGATTTCTCTGACCTTCATTCTCCTCCTCTGAAAGTAGGAAAAAACATATCCACTTCATTAGAGTTGTTATAATAATTAAGTGAGGCAATGCTTATAAAATACTGAACTCACAATGAGCACTGAGAAAATGTCAATTCCAGTCTCTATACATTTGACAGTATGCCTGAACCCTGAACAGAAATGTTTTTTTTTAAATTTCCTGTATTTAAGTATTCTATATTCCTTTTTACGTTACTTAGCTCTATACACCATGCTTTTGTTTTGTTATACAAACTTGTCATAGTATCAAAAAATGTACGGATAAAGAAGAAAAGTCATATTCATTAAACAAAATTTCATTTCTGATTCAAGCCCTAACATCGTAATGCTAACGAGCATTGTATTTGGTTCATCAAGTATTTAATCCAAATTAGTTTGTGTTTTTACTTTATTTTAAAGGTTAATTTTTACTATTAGTTTTATCAATTTAGTTTTATCAATCTTGGAAACAAAATGAGTATTTCATCTTCAGTCCTACAGCATAAGCACAATCCAAGCACATTACTGTCTTTTTTTTAACTTTACTTTTTTACTACATACATACTGTGGGTTCATTGTAAAAGGATTAGAAAATAATAGATTTTCAAAAGTAAAAAACCTGTCCATACATTTATGAATCAGAGATAACCACTGATTATATTTTGGTATGGACTCTTTGAGATATTATATATTAATAATACTACAACCCTTTGGAACTCTAAAATAAATAATGGCTATCTCTCTCAAATATACTTTTATAATATAATAATAATTATTTATTTTATATAATATATACAGCATCATACTTAGTTGTTTGCGTATGTTATGATTTTTGGTAACAAATTTCTATTTTTGAGTAGATTATTCATTTACTTTTGTTATTATAAAAGTGCTTCCAGTCAGTATCTATCTTTATAAAATTATTTCCTTAGTTTAAATTCGTATGTGTAGAACTCAGACAGATTTAAAATTCATCATAAAGTTTCCTGTGGAACCTCATATATAATTTGCCTGCTGGAAGCTTGTTTCTCTGCTTATAAAAACTCACCTCTGTAGATGTTAATTCAGAGTAGGTAGCATTGTAGACATGAAGTCCATAAACTCTTTTTCTTACTGTTAATGTTTCATAGCACTCAGCCTCTAATTAGTTCTACCAAGATTCTTTTTTTAATTAACAATTATAGCTGTCTCAAAATTTTATTTATCATTCATTTTTTTATTTATTCATATGTAGTTGAGATTCAATTAGAATAAGACACTGTTGAAAATTAAAAAAGGAATTTAGGCACTCTCCACCGTGGTCATGATTATATGATTAGAACATGATTAGAACATTGGTAGTGTTCGCTCCTTTAAATATCACTCTAGCCTCTAAATTAAATCCCCAGCATGGGGCTTCTGGTTAGTTCCCTGCCTGCTTGAGGTTGGACATCGTGGTTTTTTGTTGTTGTTATTGCTGTTTTAATGTTCATTTATTCTTGGGAGAGAGGCACAAGCAGGAGAGGCACAGAGAGAGAAGAGGACAGAGGACCTGAAAGTCGACTCTGCACTGTCAGCACAGAGCCCGATGCGGGGCTCAAACCCACACACCACGAGATCATGACCTGAGCCTAAGTCGGATGCTCAACTGACTGAGCCCCCCAGGTGCCCCCATAATGTTTATACTCTAAAGACCTTTTCCTACTCACTGTGCCAGCAGCACATATATCCACCATATGGTGTCAAATATCATGGATAGAAGCATCCACAGCCAACAAAGGACAGGGCTTCAGGTGGAAAGTATCTTCTGAATTGGAGACATCAAAGGACCATCTGATGAGGAGACAGCATTTGAAGTTGACCTGGAGTCAGTAGAGTTTTTGTAGGTAAAGTAGGAAAGAAAGTTCTCATTATTCCTCTGATGAGTACTAGTGAAGAAAACAGAATGAGACCATATGTTCTAACTCTGCCTCTGCCACTTTTGAGCCATAGGTCCTCTTGGCCCAGGTTTGTCACTTATAGATTGGGTGAGTAAAACTGCCCTGATGTTTCACCAGAGAGTTGTGAGGTCAGAGTGAGATAATGCAACAGAATATTTTAAAACTGTACAGCAATATATGAGTATAAAGAATATTTAAATAGTCCATGTTAGCATGTTTGGGGTCAAGATATTAATTCACGGTTTATGGTCCTACCTGGAATGCATCTAAAGAAAGATCATAAGAAAATATAAAATGGTCTCAGTATAAATTCAGCTATTATTTTGAAAGCAAGTAACTTTCAAGTTAGAATGTTTGGGGTTTCATAGAGTTATTTCACAGATTATATCCCTAATCGAAATAACTGTTATTAATGTATCAAATACTATGTTAGGTACCTCACATGTATGTAGGCTTTGTGCCTGGGTCTTAATTTATAAAGGTGACTGAGTGATGGCACCAAGAGATCTATGCTATTTAAAGAGAAGTTTAATGTCATTCACAATTCCCCTAGAAATAAGAGACATGGCTTGTCACACAGGGCCACGGAGGAACACAGGTTTTGATCAGGAAGCAGTTGCTGGAGAGAGTGATAGGTTTATGCCTGAGCTTTTACTAGGGTTTCTGTGGGAAAGCCAAGACAGGGAGGATAAACAGTTTAGGGTTGGCTAGTTTGAATAATTTCGGCAGACTCTAAGCTATAGGAGTGGCCCCTAGTTGTCTGGTACCTCCATCTGGGATGATAAGAGATTATTGCCTCCTGGAACATGGGCAGAGAGAAGGGATATGACGGTGGATTGGTGAGTTTTCATATTAGAGGCATCCTCTTGGCTGAGTTTTTTGCTATCTCTGAGAGCTGGCAAGCGCCAGGAGGCACAGTCTACTCCGAGCAGGAAATGTTTTTTAAGATGTCAAAACATGATATAATACAGTGAATTATTTCGTTAAACCATTGTCATGCTTAACTGAAACTTTATGCTCATTGATTGGTAACTCCCCGTTTCCTATAAGCCCTAAAGATCTGCTGTTCGGGGCGCCTGGGTGGCTCAGTCGGTTAAGCGGCCGACTTCAGCTCAGGTCATGATCTCGCGGTCCGTGAGTTCGAGCCCCGCGTCGGGCTCTGTGCTGACAGCTCAGAGCCTGGAGCCTGTTTCAGATTCTGTGTCTCCCTCTCTCTGACCCTCCCCTGTTCATGCTCTGTCTCTCTCTGTCTCAAAAATAAATAAACGTTAAAAAAAAAAAATTAAAAAAAAAAAAAAAAAGATCTGCTGTTCAACATGGTACCTGGACTCAACAATAATATATTGGACACTTAAAAATTTGTTAGGAAAGCTGATCTCTTGCTGTGTTCTGTTCTTACCACACACACACACACACACACATAAAATTAAAATTAAAAAAAAACCATCACAACTCGGTAAGTAAGCACCACATTCTCCCTATTTTACAGAGAAGTATATTAAATCTAAGAGAAATTATGTGACTCGCCCAATGTCACACAATTGTTCAGTGACAGAATAAGGGTTTAAACACAAAATTCTAAACCCTAACAACCTGTAACTGCAAAAGTCCATTTATAGATAGTACTCAAATAATTTGTTTTCCATTATTTAATAGCTAAGGTAATGATAATGTTGGTTGGTGATGATTGCAATGTTAGAAGTCATAGTGACTTGGCTACATACAGTATTGAGGCTCAGGAGAGTTAGATAAATTACCCAAGCTCAGACATTGTTTTGGTAATCATTGCTGTTTAACAAACTAACCCTAAACTTTGTGATGCCAGGCAATGGTTTTATTTTGCTCATACTTTTGGGGGTCAAGAATTTGGGAAGAGCCTGGCGAGATGTTTTGTCTCTGACTCATGTGGTATCTGCTGGGCAAGTGGAATCGGAGAAACCACTCACTCTCAAGATGGTTTCTTCATACATGTCTGCCAGCTCATTTCTCCTTGACCTCTCTCATTCTCCGCAGGGTCCCTTATCCTCCACAGCCTGTCCTTAGGGCTTAGGTTATTCGTGGCATGGTGGTCTTAGAGCATTTGCATTCCTTCACTGGCAGCTGGCTTCCAAAAGGTGGGAAGCAGGGATGCTGGGCCAGTTAAGGGAAATGCCTGAAACTGGCAGAATATCGTTTCCACCATATTCAATTGGTCAAAAGAGTTACAGGACCTGCCCAGATTCGGGAGCTGGAGAAGTGAACTCCACTTTTTGTGGGGGCTGTGACAAGTTCTTGTCACAAAAGATAACACAGGATGGGAGTTACTATTGTAGCTATCTCTGGGAAAGATAATGTTACACATATTTAATCAGTGGCTGAACTCAGGTATCTAATACCAAAGATCAAAATTTTAGTTTTTGCATTACAGTGAAATTCAGGTAGTGTAGCCCAGAAATAATCAATAGACCTCCTTCTGAACACAAGCCATTGCCAATAAATTGACATTCATATCTCCATTATCCTTCTTAGGAGGACAACAAAGTTCCTGATTTATTAAGTATGCTAAATTTCTGTTACTTTTTTTTCTGAAGTCCTACCCTTCTTTTATGTCTCCACCATTTCCAAAAAGCATACGTCTGGTGGATTCAGGACTCCAGTAGATAGCACAGGTTCATCTCAGGGGTCTAAGGCTGCCTGGAAACGCCATTACTTTTAATCCCTAGTTTATAGCCCATTCTATGACATTCTATGACTTAGTCATAGAACTTTCTACCACTGATTAAAGTCATAGAACTTTCTACCATTGATTAAAATT
Organism: Leopardus geoffroyi; assembly: GCF_018350155.1. NCBI lineage: Eukaryota > Metazoa > Chordata > Mammalia > Carnivora > Felidae > Leopardus > Leopardus geoffroyi. The sequence goes on along the minus strand of NC_059338.1, from coordinate 116,005,273 downwards.
AGTGAACAGAGTTGGAAAATAAAAGTGGAAAAAAATTCTACAATTTCACTTCTTTATATATGCTAAAGAATTTCAAATTATATTTCAAAAATATTAACACTATGCATATTGAGAACTCACATTTTTTAAATGTGTATTTATCTTGAGAGAGTGTGAGGGCGTGTGTACGTGACAGAGAGGGGCGGGGGTGGGGTGGGAGGACAGAGAGAATCCCAAACAGGTTCAACACTGTCAGTGCAGAGCCTGATGCAGAGCTCAGTCTCACAAACTGTGAGATCATGACCTGCACTGAAGTCAAGAGTCAGATGCTTAACCGTCTGAGCCACTCAGGTGTCCTGAGAACTCACATTTTAAAGACTGAAAACTAAAGCTGTATCGATGAAATGTACTACATTTCTGTTCTGCTTCTCTCTTTGAAATTATTAAAATAGCAGCATAACCATCAGTTGTTTAATGATACATAATTCTTGAACTTTTACCCCCCCCACACATACACTATCTAATTTACCACATGTGAAACCAAAATTCTGCCACCCATAAAGTATCTCCTAGATGCCTCTCCCCGCCACATTAATTTATCTCTGCTATTTATTTATTTATTTATTTATGTATGTATTTATTTATTTAGTGTTCATTTATTTTTGAGACAGAGAGTGAGCAGGGGAGGGGCAGAGAAAGAGGGAGACACAGAATCTGAAGCAGGCTCCAGGCTCTGAGCTGTCAGCACAGACCCTGACGCAGGGCTCAAACTCACAGAAAACACAAGATCATGACCTGAGCCAAGTGGTTGGATGCTTAACCGACTGAGCCACCCAGGCACCCCTATCTCTGCTTTTTAAATTAGAACATCTAGTTCATTGACCTTTAATATAATTATAAGTATTGTTGGGTTTAAGAAAATCTTGCTTATTTTCTATGTATCCCATTTTGAGACTGTTATTCCTTTCTTAAATTCTTTTTATTTATTTATTTTTTTTTTAGTATTCCCTTTTTTCTCCTCCTCTGAATTATCTATGGCTCTTTTACTTTTAGTAGTTCTTCCAGTTATTATAATATGTATTCTTAATTTATGGCACTATGTTTTAAATTAATATAGTAGTTCCCTAAAATGTAAGAACCTTCTTAATAATAATTGGATTTATACCCTTCCTGTACTTTCTTCTATTATTGTCATATATTATACTTTTACATGTGATATAAACCCCACAATACATTTTTACTATTTGTACTTTAAGCAGTCTATGTCTATATCTGAAATTTCACCATCTGGATAATCTGTGTGTCTGTTGTATTATCTGTTGTTTTCCTTGGTTTCTTCCTTTTTTTTTTAAATTAAAGTTTATTTATTTATTTTGAGAGAGAGAGAGAGAGAGAGAGAGAGAGCACGCAGGGGAGGGGCATAGAGTGGGAGAGAGAGAATCCCAGGCAGGTTCTGAACTGTCAGTGTAGAACCAGAGGTGGGGCTCGAACCCATGAACTGTGAGATCATGACCTGATCCAAAATCAAGCGTCGGACTCAGCCAACTGAGCTGCACCTGTGCCCCTTTTCCTTGGTTTCAATCTGATAGTTTAGTCTCTGTGCTCCTGATCTTTTAAAGTCAGTGCCATTTGTTGTATTTGAAAAATTATAGAGGTAATTTGATGCCTAAGATAGTTACCTTCATCCCAAATAAGATTTACATCTGTTTCTGGCAGGTAACTTGGAACAAAACAATAATAGATCTTTTTAATCCAATCCGGGATTGAATGGTTGACCCTGAGCTACAGACTTTGTGAGAACTGAGCGATTTCAGGTTACCCTAACTGCTTAGAAGCAGCTCTTAGGGTTGTCTACCTAAAACCTGAGATCTTGCCAGGAACCCCCTCTCCTTGGCAGGTTCTACCCTCCAATTTTATCCTCCTAAATTTGCAAGACTGTTGAAAGCTCGGTTTAGCTTCTCAGCTTCTGAACCATCTATTATAGAATTAACTGATGTCCCTGGAGGAAAGTGGTCCAAATACTAGGCTAGCCTTTCTGGATTTTCTTCTTCTCTTGGATTTTGATACAAGGATTTATCTGTGCCTTTGTAGCTCTCCAATGCTCTCAGATTTTTAAAAGTAGTATTTTGTCCAACCTTTGTTTGTATACCTCCCTAGGGTTAGACCTATAATTATTTAATACCTTCCTAGGCTTTGAGTAATACTACCTTTGAAAAACTTTTGAAATTGTGAAATATAATATGCTTAGAAAAACTCATATAAAGTGTAGATACAACTTTAGTAGTTATTATAAAGTGAGTATTCAGTGTAACTACCACTAAAGTCATGTCTTTTAATTTTATGCAAAATTATCTGACTCCAGAAAGTTTTTTGAGGGGTTACTGGGTGATTTAGTCAGTTAAGTGTCTGACTTTAATTTCAGCTCAGGTCATAATCTCATGGTTCATGGGTTCAAGCCTCATGCCAGACGCCATGCTGACAGTGTGGAGACTGCTTTGGATTCTCTCTCTGCCCCTTCCCCACTCACTCACTCACTTTCCCTCTCTCTCTTTCTCTCTCTCTCTCTCTGTCTCTCAAAATAAATAAACTTTAAGAAAAAAACCTTTCTTTGGTACTTCACAGCAATGATTGTTATAACCCAAAATATAGCAATCTTAATGACAATGATGGGCAGATAGAAACTGAAGAAAACAAGCTATACTTATATAGAAATGATAAATTTATCTCAAGAAATTTATCCTAAAGTGTAAATTTTTCTTAGCTGGGTAAAAAAAAATATTCTGAAGATAGTTTAATGATCAAGGCTTAAAGTAAACATTCACCATGGATTATTAAAAGAAGTTAGAAATTGATTATATTGTTCACAATACTTTTTCAACCAGAATTAGGATAAAGAAGTTTGAGTATCAAAAACAGAGAGATTTCAACTTGGGCAAAATAATTCCATATCACTTATTAATTTTATACATTTTTAAAAGTCACTTTCTCTTACAAAAACACATAAATATAGAAAAGATAAAATGAGAACATCTGGGAAAAAGGAAAATAACGGTAGAAAATGAAAAAAAGAGCTAAGATTAGTGGACAAAAACCCTTTGTATAAGTTTCTAGACCATTTTTAGAGGTGGACCATACATTTGTCTTTGAATTTCTTTCAGTACAAGAGCAAAGAAGGAACTACTATGAGTTTTAAGATCCACCATACTACAAATAACTGTGTGTTCACAAACCGATTAAGAGATGCACGGCTATTCTTGATATTTGTATCTGAGAAACAAAATTCTACTATGGGTTCTTATACAGGAGCCCCTGTGATGAATGTATAAAGTGGAATGAATCTAAAGTAGACAAGACATCTTAAACGTGGTGCAGGCAATAAGCTGCTAAAAGAGACTAGGCAAACACTAACGTGAATAGTTTGGGGATATTTATTAAGGGGATGTTCTGTACGAGGCACCCTGTGAGGCCTAGGACTCATGGTCCTGTGTGGGAAACAGACAAGTAAATCTACAGCACTGAGGTTAGAACAGAATTGCCTACAAAGGGGGGTGAGAACAGGAGGAGATCCAGTTATTCGTCCACAGAAAGATGGTAATTAAGCAGAGTCTTGATGTATGACTAATATTTCTCAAGTGGCTAGGGGAGGATTGGAGGTAGACAGCATAGTGCATAATAGGAATGGAGGCATAAAAAAAATGGAGATCTATAAATAGAGAAAGAAATGGAAATTGGAAAGAATTGGATAGAGCTAAAGACAAAGCCATTTGGATGCTACCTAATAGCTAGTGACACATTGAATGATTTAAAGCTATATAGTGACAAAATCAGAGTTGCGCTTTAGATTACTCTGGAAGCACGATAGAAGATGAATTTGAATGTTAACCCTGAAGGTAGCAAGAAGAGTAAAGAGGATATTGCAAAATCCCGGGAAAGAAACTATTCATGTCTGCATTAAAAGTGGTTAGTTGTGGGGCGCCTGGGTGGCGCAGTCGGTTAAGCGTCCGACTTCAGCCAGGTCACGATCTCGCGGTCCGTGAGTTCGAGCCCCGCGTCAGGCTCTGGGCTGATGGCTCAGAGCCTGGAGCCTGTTTCCGATTCTGTGTCTCCCTCTCTCTCTGCCCCTCCCCCGTTCATGCTCTGTCTCTCTCTGTCCCAAAAATAAATAAACGTTGAAAAAAAAAATTTTTTTTTTAAAAAAGTGGTTAGTTGTGGTGGATATTAGGAAAAGCTGTATACTTTTTTAATATTTAGGAATCTAATCAATAAGGCTTGATAATTGATTCGATATTAGAAGTGATGGAGATAAAAGAATTTAGACTATCTCCTGCAATATAGTTAGAAAGGACTTGATTTCACTAGCCACCTTGGAGGCTATAAGAGGGCTTGTTTTACAACCTAAGTGTCCATCAATAAGCAAATGGATAAAGAAAATGTGGTACACACACATATATAGACACACACGATGGAATGTTACACAGCCATAAAAAAGGATGAGATTGTGCCATTTGAGACAACATGGATGGGCCCAGAGAGGGTATTATGCTAAGTGAAATAAGTCAGAAAAAGAAAGGCAAATGCCATATGATTCCACTTATAAGTGGAATAAACAAAGACAAATGAATAAACAGAATAGCAGAATCAGAGCTATAAATACAGATAATAGACTAATGGTTGCCAGAAAGGAGGAGGTTGGGGGGCTTTGGGCATAATGGGTGAAGGGGAGAAGGAGATACAGACCTCCAGTTAAGGAATGCATAAGTCATACTAAAAAGCACAGCATGAGGAATATAGTCCATGATACTAACATTGCAATAGAAAAGGACAGATGGTAACTACACTTGTGATGAATATAGCACAAGGTGTAAACCTGTCAAATCACTATGTTGTACACCTGAAACTAATGTAACGTTGTGTGTCAAATATAAAAAACTAAAAAAAAGAAAAAAAAAAAGACTTGCTTCATAAACTTTTGAATGTGTTTTATTTGTGACATGCATAGTACATTCAAGTGGAGCCATCTAGTAGTCAATACAATATACAGGCCTGAGGCCCAGAGGGGAGACCTGGGCTGGGGAAAAAGGAGTCATCACTGTAGTTTCAATCATGAGTGGATGAGCTTGAGCAGGAAGATAGTGCACAGAGAGAAGAAAATGATATTAAGGACAGAGCACTAGGTTCATCAATATTAGAGAGTTGGCTAATGTCAGAAAAAGAAGTCTGGAAGAAAGGCCAAGGATGTGTGGTCAGAGTGCAAGGTGAATTCCTAGAGGGTTTTATTCCATTATTACTGTGCATTCTTTTTCTGACTGAAAAATATTCCACAAGATTAAAGAATGTTCTTGACGTTCCTGATTACTTCTTTAGTGCTTTCAGAAGTGTACAGATGGCCAAGATAGTGGCAGATTGTATTGTTTCCTTCATCAAAAATTACACAGTGCCATGAACTGCACATCCAAAAATAAACAAAAATATTCCTGGGGCTCCTTGGTGGCTCAGTTAGTTAAGTGTCTGACTTCGGCTCAGGTCATGATCTCACGGTCTGTGGTTTCGAGCCCTGCATCGGGCTCTGTGCTGACAGCTCAGAGCCTGGAGCCTGCTTCAGATTCTGTGTCTCCCTCTCTCTCTGCCCCTCCCCCCTCTCTCTCTCTCTCTTTCAAAAATAAACATTAAAAAAAATTTTTTTTAATTATTCCTGTCCTTGGTATGGCTTGGTATAATTTAACATGGCATGGCATGGTATGTTTTGGGGGAAATGTACAATTAGCAGAAAACTTCAACATAAAGCATTAAGTGGGGTTCACTGTGTAAATCACATTGTATTGTGTGATTATGGAAGAAAGATACTCCCTCCCCTTGCCAAGTTTTTCAGATGTTGTCTTATATGATACACTAATTATAAATATTAACAGGAAATATGGTAAAGGAGTATCTAATTAATAGAGACTTAAACCAGAGAAGAATTTATTCCCTCGAGAAGATCAAGATGAAATAAAGGCTTTCCTCTGCCAGTGCACCATAAACAGCTGTCAGTAAAAAGCAGTTTGATTTTACTGGAGTATTTTAAAATAGAAATGAGGATAGCCAATGTGAGGAGGGTATATTTGGGTTTCAAGAGGTGATGATTTTCTAAATGGCATCTCAGAAGCTAGTCTTTTTATGATTAGTAAGTGCAGAAAGCTCTGGACAGAAGAGAACAGTGCAAAAGAGAATGAGAAAATAAAGTCATTAAATCATCAGAAGGCATTACTTAGACATCTTGCTAGCTAGCTAAAACAATGTTAATTGTTAATTAAATCTATATAGCCACCCAGACTGGCATTTGATTGTTGACATTTTTCTCCCCTGATGTCTCAGTAAAGAACTCTATTTAAGTGCTCTGAAAATAAAGTCCCCTGAATTCAGGCCTTGCTATTCAAAGTGTGGTCCCCAGACCAGCAATATCATCCTTGAATTTTCCAGTCTCTCCTTATTGACTGAATCAGAATCTTTATTGCAACAAAATTTGTATGCCTCTTTTTTAAAAAAAAATTAATGTTTATTTAGTTTTGAGAGACAGAGTGTGAAGGTGGGGGGCAGAGAGAGAGAGGGAGACACAGAATCTGAAACAGGCTCCAGGCTCTGAGCTGTCAGCACAGAGCCCGATGTGAGGCTTGAACTCACAAACTGTGAGATCATGACCTGAGCCAAAGTCAGATGCTTAACCGACTGAGCCACCCAGGCACCCCCTATATGCCTCTTAAAATTTAAAAAGTACTGGTAGGAGTTTATTCTGGTGCCTTGTCAAAGACTGCCTTACCTCAAGTGTGTCAAGTTATCTGTTATGTTATCTTTTATGAAGTGTTTTAACCTATATAACATTAGTAGTTAAATGTATTACTATCTACATAGCTATATAGCAATACAACAAATTCAGTTGAGGGGCAGCTGGGTGGCTCAGTCAATTAAGCATCCAATTCCTTTTATTTTTTTAATGTTTACTTATTTTTGAGAGAGAGAGAGAGAGAGAGAGAGAGAGAGAGAGAGAGAGAGAATTATAAGCAGGCTCAAGGCTGTCAGCACAGAGCCCAACGCAGGGCTCGAACTCATGAGCCACAGGATCATGATCTGAACCAAAGTCAGATGCTTAACTGACTGAGTTGCCTAGGTGCCCCAAGCATCCGATTCTTGATTTTAGTTCAGGTCATGATCTCAGGCTCATGATCTCAGGATTCTGAGATCGAACCCCATGTTGGGCTCCATGCTGGGCATGGAACGTGCTTAAGGTTCTCTTTCTCTTTCCCTCCACCCTTCCCTCTCCCCTGTGAGTGTATGCACATATGGGCTCACTCGCTCTCTCTCTCTCAAAATAAGATTCAGTTGAATTGTCATTTATTCCCTTGTTCAGCAAATAATTAAGTATCTATACCATACTGGGAATATAGATAATAAAATAGTCCAAACTGAAGTTATTATTTTTATGGAAATAAACTCTAATTGAGAAATTATATCTTCTCAGGAAAACACTAGAAAGAAATATGTGACATAAGCATTCAAACCATCTTCTAACCTAAAGATCCAGGACCGTAAAGGACCATGAAACAATTTCCTGAGGTCCTACTAATTTATTTATCAATGAGTATTGTTATGTTCCCAGTCAAAAAAAACCTAGAAGTACAACTATTGTCATGTGGGCCTATGAAATTTTCCAGGGTTAATAGGGTTCATACTGGACAATTAGTAAAAATTACACAAATTGTTGACAGAGTGGAATTATTGTTGATCTGAATGGGTTTGAATGTGAGATCCCTGGGTATTAACAGAAAGTGAATTATACTAAGGGTCAGGAGGGCATTCTAGGGAGGAGGAACCAGTATACTTAAAGTTATGAACAAATGCGATGGGCAGAGAATGGGAAGTAAACACCTAGGAGAGGTGAAGGATGTCCAACAGTAATCAAAACAGTAATAGCATTCAATTATGTGCATAAGGATGGGGTAAGGGATATGAAAATCTACCCTATTTTTATTTACCCTGTATCTTACTCTCTTGGTCTCCAAATATTGGCAGGACAGGTCTCTCATAGTTCGAGAAACACATTTGCCAAGAGTCCTTAAATTAGAAGCTCACAGCTGTGGTGTCCAAGCCTGTGGAGGGATTTTTGTTTCAGAAAAATAAAGTTCTCCTTTAGCATGAAATGATGTTTTCTGTTTAATAGAGTTCTATTTCTTCTCTCCATTTTTTTCCTATGGCACAGCAATTTTGTTTTGCGCACTTAGAATCTTTCATAATAATGATTTAAATAGGTATGCAATAAATGTCAGAAGTTTAACAGTGAAGACAGCAAAATGGCGACATAGGGGTTTTGTCCCTCCCTGGCAACATCAATTTGAACTTTCTGCACATAAAATACCTTCACAAGAACCAAGGATTCCAGATGATGGATTATAGCACCTGAGTGAAGCATAGGGTAAGAAAAGATGTATCATGAGATTAGAAAAGATTCACATTACTTCCACTGCCCCTTCCACAATTTCAGAATGGCCAACGTGAAGAGAGAGACCCTCCTCATGAAAGGAAAGTAAAGGGAGTTCTGACTTCACCATAGACCCAGGTCAGCCCACTCTGGCACTAGGCCAACTCCCATGACTGTAAGTGACTCCCTGAGGGTTCCCAGGAAGATAGGCCCCTAGCTAACCTGGCACCTGCAAAATCTAGCAGCCTCTGTGGCTCCTGCAACCCTAGATGGCTTCCACGGTACCAGGCTCTGAAAAGGCTCCGGCAAACCCAGGATCCTCACCCAAACCACTGACAGCTGTCTCCAGTAGGCCCAGGCCCCTGGTTTAGTCAACTCAGGCACTGACCAGCTCCAGTGGCCCAAGTCACTCCAGTGGCTCCAGGTAGCTTCCGTGGCACCAGGTTCCTATTGGGTTTCCATGAACCCAGGCTCCCAGATCAAACCATCACGAACTGCTTCTCACTGCCCCAGGAAGCTCTTAGAGCACCAGAATCCTACTAATCCAGATTCCAAGCATATCTCAGTGCTGGGCAGCTCCTGTTATCCTAGGTCCCCAATTGGCCCATGTGAACCTAGGCTCCAGGCCAGGATCCATGAACATAGGCTGTCAGCCAGGTCCAGTGCCAACTACCATGGACACAGGAATTCAACTAACCTCAGCACCAGGCCAGCACCCATGGCACCAGACCCCTGATCTACTCTAGCATCAGACTGGTTCTTACAGATCTAGGATCCCAGTCCACCCAGTGACATGCCAACCCCAAGAGAACTAACTTCCAAGTCAGTTCCCAAGACCCCAGACTCCAGGCTAGCCCCTCTCAGTACCAGATCAGTCCCTGTGGATTCACATACTTCACCCACCCCAGTTTTCCCTAGTTCCTGATGAACCCAGGGATGACTCCTCTGAACCCAGGTTACAGGTCTCCCCATACAGACCCAAGTCCTAGACCCATCACCACTGACCCAGCCTCCAGGCTCGTCACTATGTCCCCAAGCACCAGACATGCCCCTGGTGAGCACCTGCTCATCAAGGCACCAGATTTTAGAGCTCAAAGACTCTTAGCATCAAGCCTGACCATAGATACCCGTAGGCAGCCCACCCAGAGTCGCTGGAAAACAGTTTGTTGAAGGGATTTACATGAAGCCAATATGTAAAGACTGAAAGAGGTGCATGCTTCCTCAAATGTGCAGGCACCAATGTAAGGCCACAAGGAACATGAATAATCAAGAAAATGTAGCACCAAAGGAAACCAATAAAACTCTGGTAACTGACCATAAAGAATTGGAGGTCTGTGAACTGTCAGACTAAGAAGTCAGAATAATTCTCTTATAATTAACTACAAGAACACAGACAACTAACTAAAATTAGGAAAACAATGCATAAAATGAGATCAACAAAGAAATAGAAATTATCAAAAAAATGAAAAAAAAAACAGAAATCCTAGAGCCAAAGGATACAATGACTGAACTGAATAATTCCAGAGATATCTTCAACAACCGATTTGACCAAGAATCAGTTCAAGAATCAGTGAACTAAAAGGTAGGTCATTTGAAAGTATCCAGTCAGGGGAGCAAAAAGAAAAAAAAAGAAAAAGAAAAAGTATACATGAATTATGGCATACCATTAACAGAAACAATCTATTCATTATCAGAGTCCCAGAAGGAGAAGAGAAAGAGAAAGGAACAGAAGGTTTAATTAAAGAAATAATGGCTGAAAACTTCCCAAACTTGGAAAGAGAAATGGACATCCAGATTTATGAGGCCCAAAAGATTTCAGGTAGATTGAAACCAATAAGGGCTATATAGAGACCCATTATATTTAAATTGTCAAAAGTCAAGGACAAACAGAACTATAAAGAAACAAGAGAAAAGTGGTTCATCACAGTCAGGTTTGCCCCTGTAAAACTATACGTGTATTTCTCAATACAAACTTTGCAAGCCAGGAGACAGTAGGAAAATGTATTCACAATATTGAGGGATGCCTGGGTGGCTCAGTCAGTTGAGTGTCTGACTCTTGATTTTGGCTCAGGTGGTCATCTCAAGGTCATGAGATCAAGTCTGCCCAGGATCTGTGCTGGTCATGGAGCCTGCTTAAGATTCTCTCTCCTTCTCTGCCCAGATGCATGCTCATTGTGTTGAGATATATATATATATATATATATATATATATATGTGTGTGTGTGTGTGTGTGTGTGTGTGTGTGTGTGTGTCAACAAAATGCTATATCCAGCAAAGCCATTCTTCAGAAATGAAAGAGACTTTCCCAAACAAACAAAATCTGAGGGAAGGCATCTCCACTTTCTTGTAAGACCTGCCTTACAAGATATGATGAAGGACATTCTTGAAATTGGAATAAAAGGTGGCTGATTAACCCTTTAAAACATATGAATGAGTAAAACTCACTGGTACAGGCATACTTTGTTTTATTCCACTTGGCTTTATTGTGTTTTACAGATAGTGCGTTTTTTTTTTTTTTTACGAAATGAAGGCTTGTGGCAACTCGTGTTGAACACATCTATTGGCATAATTTTTCCAACAGCATTTGCTCGTTTCATGTCTCTGTGTCACATTTTGGTAATTCTTACAATATTTCAAACTTTTTCATTATAATTGGTTATCGTGCTCTGTGATCAGTGGACTTTGATGATACATTTTTAATTGTTTTGAGGCACCATGAATTGTACCCATATAAGACAGGGAACTTAAGGGGCACCTGGTTGACTCAGTCGGTTAAGTGCCCAACTCTTGATTTTGGCTCAGGTCATGATCTGACAGTCATGAGATTGAAAGCCCCGCATCAGACTCTGTGTTAGTCATGGAGCCTGCTTGGTATTCTCTGTCTTCCTCTCTCTCTGCCCCTCCCTCTCCCTCTCTCTCAAAATAAATATTAAAAAAAAAAAAAGACCAAGAACTTAGGAAATGAGATGTGTGTTCTGATCACTCCACTTACTGGCTGTTTCCCCGTCTCTCTTCTGCTCCTCTGGCCTCCCTATTCCCAGAGACACAACAATATTGAAATTAGGCCACTTAATAATCCTGCAATGGCCTCTAAGTGTTCAAGTGAAAGGGAGAGTCACACATTATTTTTTTAATTTTATTTATTTTCTTTTTGAGAGAGAGAGAGAGACATAGTGTGAGCATGGGCAGGGTGGAGACAGAGGGAGACAGGGAAATGGAAGCAGGCTCCAGGCTCCGTGCTGGCAGCTTAGAGCAGGGCTCAAACCTGTGAACCGCAAGATCATGACCTGTCAAAAGCCAAGATAGGCTGAAAGCTAGGCCTCTCGCACCAAGCAGCCAAGTTGCGAATGCCAAGGAAAAGCTCTTGAAGAAAGTAAAAAGTGCCACTCCAGTAAACACATAACTGATCAAGCAAAACGGTCTTATTGCTGATATGAGGAAAGTTTGAGTGGTCTGGCTAGAAGAGCAAACCAGCCACCACCTTAAGTCAAAGCCTGATCCAGAGCAGGACCCTAACTCTCTTCAATTCTACGAAGACTGAGAGGGGTGAGGAAGCTGCAAAAGAAAAGTTTGAAGCCAGCAGAGGTTGGTTCATGAGGTTTAAAGAAAAAGGCTGTCTCCATAATATCAAGTGCAAGGTGAAGCATCACGTGTCGATGTGGTAGTTGCAGCAAGTTCTCCAGAAGGTCTAGCTAAGATCATTAACGAGGGCGGCTACAGTAACCAACAGATTTTCAGTGGACCTGGGGCAGCCTTCTGTTGGAAAAAGACGATGCCATCAAGGACTTTCACAGCTAGTCTAGGGAAGAGGCCAATGCCTGGCTTCAAAGCTTCAAAGGACGGACTGACTCTCTTGTTAGGGACTAATGCAGCTGGTGACTTTAAGTTGAAGCCAACGCTCACTGACCATTCTGAAAACCCTAGGGCCCTTAAGAATGAATTATGCTAGATCTACTCTGCCTGGGCTCTGTAAAGGGAACAACGAAGCCTAGATGATAGCACCTCTATTTACAACATGGTGTATTTAATCTTTTAAGCCCACTCTTGAGACCTACTGCTCCGAAAAAAAAGATTTCTTCCAAAATATGTCTGCTCACTGACCATGCACCTGATCATCCAAGAGCGCTGATGGAGAGATGCAAGATTCATGTTGTTTTCATGACTGCTAATACAACAACCACTCCGCAGCCCGTGGATCAAGGAGCAATTTCAACTTACAAGTCTTATTACTTAAAAAATACATTTTTAAAGGTGATAGCTGCCCTAGATAGCAATTCCTCTGATGGATCTGGGCAAAGTAATTTGAAAGTCTTCTGGATGGGGTGTGTGGGTGGCGCAGTCTGTTAAGCATCTGACTCTTGATTTCAGCTCCGGTCATGATCTCACAGTTTGTGGGTTCGAGTCTTGAGTTGAGCTCTGCACTGACAGCTCAAAGCTTACTTAGGATTCTCCCCCTCTCTAGGCCCCTCCCCCACTCATTCTCTCTCCCCCCCTCTCTCTCCCCCACCCTCTCTTTCTAAATAAATAAATAAGAAAATTTTCTGGGGGCGCCTGGGTGGCTCAGTCAGTTGAGCAACCGACTTCAGCTCAGGTCATGATCTCACGTTTTGTGAGTTCGAGCCCCGTGTCAGGCTCGGTGCTGACAGCTCAGGGCCTGGAGCCTGTTTCTGATTCTGTGTCTCCCTCTCTCTCTGCCCCTCCCCTACTCATGCTCTGTCTCTCTCTGTCTCAGAAATAAACATTAAAAAAATTAAAAAAAAAAAAAAAAAGAAAATTTTCTGGAAAGGATTTACCATTCTAGACCATTAAGAACATTTGAGATTCATGGGAAGAGTTCCAGATATCAACATTAACAGGAGTGTGGAAGAAGTTGATTCCAACCCTCATGGATGACATTGAGGGGTCCAAGGCTTCAGTGGAGGAAGTAACCACAGATGTGGAAATAGCAAGAGAACTCGAATTAGAAGTGGGGTCTGAAGATGTGACTGAATTGCTGCAATTTCATGATGAAACTTTACCAGATGAGGTCTTTTTCTTATGGAGAAGCAAAGAAAGTAGATCCTTTTTTTTTTAACTGAAGTATAATTAATATGTAGTGTTATATTAGTTTCAGACATACAATATAATGATTCAACAATTCTACAAATTACTCAGTGCTCGCCATGATAAGTGTACTATTAATCACCTGTAACAAAGTGATTTCTTAAAATGGAATATACTAATGGTGAGGATCCTGTAAAGATTGTTGAAATGACAGCAAAGGATTTAGAATGTTATATAAACTTAGTTGATAAAACAATGGCAATGTTTGAGAGGACTGACTCCACTTTGGAAAGAAGTTCTACGGCAGGTGAAATGCTATCAAATAGTTACAGAGAAATAGTTTATGGGAGGGAAAGTCAGTACATTTGGTAAACTGTGTTGTTGTCTTATTTTAAGAAACTGCCACAGCCACCCTGACCTTCAGCAAGCAGCAACCTGTTCAGTCATCAGTGACTCACATGAAGGCAAGACACTCCACCAGCAAAAAAGATACGACTTGCCAAAGACTCAGATGATGGTTAGCATTTTATAGTAATAAAGTGTTTTTTTAAGTAAGGTATGTATATAATTTTTTTAGACATGATGCTATTGCACGTTCAATAGACTACAGTATAGTGTAAACATCACTTGTATATATGCTGAGAAACCACAAATTCATTGCTTTGTTGCAGTATTTGCTTTATTGCAGTGGTCTGGAACGGGACCCATAATGTGTCCAAGGTATGCCTATAATTCCACAACGGTATACGAAAGATCCCTTTTTCCACATCTTTCCTAACACTTGTTATTTATCTTTTCTGAGAATAGCCATTCTAAGTGGTGAGAAGTGATATTTCATTGTGGCTTTGATTTGCATTTTCCTGATCATTAGTGATGTTGAGCACCATTGTACCTGGTGGTCATCTGTATGTCTTCTTTGAAAAAAATGTCTATTCAGATCCTCTGCTCATTTTTTAATCAAATTATTTTTTTTCGATTGAGTTTTATGAGTTCTTTATGTATTTTGGATATTAGCCCCACACCAGATATGTGGTTTGCATATATGTTTTTCCAATTCCACAGGTCGTCGTCTCATTCTGTTGATCCTTTCTTTTGCTATTCAGAAGTTCTTTTATTTGTTGTAGTCCCACTTGTTTATTTTTGCTATTGCTACCTTTTCTTTTGTTGTCCAATCCAAAAGATTATCACCAAGACCCCTTTTTTTTAATGTTTATTCATTTATTTTGGGAGAGAGATAAGAGTGCGAGTAGGGGAGGGGCAGAGAGAGAGAGGGAGAGAGAATCCCAAGCAGGTTCCTCACTGTCAGCATGGAACCCAACTTGGAGCTCAATCCTATGAACCACAAGATCATGACCTGAGCTGAAATCAAGAGTCAGATGCTCAACCTACTGAGCCACCCAGGTGCCCCACCAAGATGAGTGTTAATAAGCTTACCCCCTGTATTTTCATCTAGGAGTGTACAAACTCCTGGAGAAACTTGCAAGTTGGAGCAAGACAGAAAGCGTGCAAATATGGTACCCACTAGCCTCTCTACCCAGAAAGCACCTCAGTGGACCTCAAAATGTATGTTAAATTATTTTTTTCCCACAGGTAAATTCTACCAAACATTCATTTATTTTTTTAATATGAAATTTATTGTCAAATTGGTTTCCATACAACACCCAGTGCTCATCCCAAAAAGTGCCCTCCTCAATACCCATCACCCACCCTCCCCTCCCTCCCACCCCCCATCAACCCTCAGTTTATTCTCAGTTTTTAAGGTCTCTTATGGTTTGGCTCTCTCCCTCTCTAACTTTTCCCTCCCCCGTGGTCTTCTGTTAAGTTTCTCAGGATCCACATAAGAGTAAAAATATATGGTATCTAACTTTCTCTGTATGACTTATTTCACTTAGCGTAACACTCTCCAGTTCCATCCATGTTGCTACAAAAGGCCGTATTTCATTCTTTCTCATTGCCACGTAGTATTCCATTGTGTATATAAACCATAATTTCTTTATCCATTCATCATTTGGTGGACATTTAGCCTCTTTCCATAATTTGGCTGTTGTTGAGAGTGCTGCTATAAACATTGGGGTACAAGTGCCCCTATGTGTCAGCACTCCTGTATCCCTTGGGTAAATTCCTACCAGTGCTATTGCTGGATCATAGGGTAGATCTATTTTTAATTTTTTGAGGAACCTCCACACTGTTTTCCAGAACAGCTGCACCAGTTCACACTCCTAGCAATAGTGCAAGAGGATTCCCATTTCTCCACATCCTCACCAGCATCTATAGTCTCCTGATTTGTTCATTTTAGCCACTCTGACCGTCATGAGAGGGTAATTCAGTGTGGTTTTGATTTGTATTTCCCTGATGAGGAGTGACGTTGAGCATCTTTTCATGTGCCTGTTGGCCATCTGGATGTCTTCTTTAGAGAAGTGTCTATTCATGTCTTCTGCCCATTTCTTCACTGGATTATTTGTTTTTCGGGTGTGGAGTTTGGTGAGCTCTTTATAGATTTTGGATACTAGCCCGTTGTCTGATATGTCATTTGCAAATATCTTTTCCCATTCCGTTGGTTGTCTTTTAGTTTTGTTGGTTGTTTCCTTTGCAGTGCAGAATCTTTTTATCTTCATGAGATCCCAATAGTTCATTTTTGCTTTTAATTCCCTTGCCTTTGGAGATGTGTCAAGTAAGAAATTGCTGCGGCTGAGGTCAGAGAGGTTTTTCTCTGCTTTCTCCTCTAGGGTTTTGATGGTTTCCTGTCTCACATTCAGGTCCTTTATCCATTTTGAGTTTGTTTTTGTGAGTGGTGTAAGCAAGTGGTCTAGTTTCATTCTTCTGCATGTTGCTCTCCCCTTCTCCCAGCACCATTTGTTAAAGAGATTGTCTTTTTTCCATTGGATATTCTTTCCTGCTTTGTCAAAGATTAGTTGGCCATACTTTTGTGGGTCCAATTCTGGAGTCCCTATTCTATTCCATTGGTCTATGTGTCTGTTTTTGTGCCAATACCATGCTGTCTTGATGATTACAGCTTTGTAGTAGAGGCTAAAGTCTGGGATTGTGATGCCCCCCGCTTTGGTCTTCTTCTTCAAAATTACTTTGGCTATTCGGGGCCTTTTGTGGTTCCATACACATTTTAGGATTGCTTGTTCTAGCTTCAAGAAGAATGCTGGTGCAATTTTGATTGGGATTGCATTGAATGTGTAGCTAGCTTTGGGTAGTATTGACATTTTAACAATATTTATTCTTCCAATCCATGAGCATGGAATGTTTTTCCATTTCTTTGTATCTTCTTCAATTTCCTTCATAAGCTTTCTATAGTTTTCAGCATACAGATCTTTTACATCTTTGGTTAGGTTGATTCCTAGGTATTTTATGCTTCTTGGTGCAATTGTGAATGGGATCCGTTTCTTTATTTGTCTTTCTGTTGCTTCATTATTAGTGTATAAGAATGCAACTAATTTCTGTACATTGATTTTGTATCCTGCAGCTTTGCTGCATTCATGTATCAGTTCTAGCAGACTTTGGGTGGAGTCTATCGGGTTTTCCATGTATAATATCATGTCATCTGCAAAAAGTGAAAGTCTGACTTCCTCTTTGCCAATTTTACTGCCTTTGATTTCCTTTTGTTGTCTGATTATTGATGCTAGAAAATGTTAAATTAGATGCCTGTCCCCAGGTCAATGCTACAAGTTCAGCCAACAGGCCCCTTCACAGAAAGACTGGGCACTTCTTGGTTGCTTGTCTCTGTGCTGGACCCTGAGATGGGCAAGTCCTTGGGAACCATTAAGAACTGTTTCTCAGTTTGCTGTAGCCTTATGGTCTCATGGACACAAGCCCCATTGGTTTTCATAGCTAGATGTTTTGGGAATTTGTCTCTCAGGTGCAGGTCTTAAAAACCGAAGTGCCAGATGTAAGGTTGCAGCCCTTTACTCTTCAGGGAGAATTTGGTATTGTGAGTTCCCTCCCAGTTGTAGGCTGATGCACTGGGGGTGGGGTTAATGACCAGACTGTGCCTCAACTATAGGCTTCCAGTTATGGAATGAATAAGTCGTGGGGATAAAAAGTACAGCATAGGGAATACAGTCAATGGTATTGTAATAGTGTTATATGGTGACAGATGGTAGCTACACTTGTGGTGAGCACAGCATAACAACATAATAACATATAAACTTCTCAAATCACTATATTGTACACCTGAAACTGATGTAACATTGTGTGTCAACTATATTTCAATTAAAAAAGAAACAAAGAGGGGCGCCTGGGTGGCTTGGTTGGTTAAGCGTCCGACTTCGGCTCAGGTCATGATTTCACGGTCCGTGAGTTCGAGCCTCGCGTCAGGCGTTGTGCTGACAGCTCAGAGCCTGGAGCCTGTTTCAGAGTCTGTGTCTCCCTCTCTCTCTGCTCCTCCCCTGTTCATGCTCTGTCTCTCTCTGTCTCAAAAATAAATAAACGTTAAAAAAAATTTTTTTTAAAGAAACAAAGATTGTATCTCAGTTTATCCTACCCATTTTGAATGAGGGTGTTTTTTTCTCGTTATCCCTATATGTAGGTGTCAATCAGCTAGCTCGGAGATTTTTTCATAGAAAATTGTTCCACATGTAACTTTAAATTCAATGTGTTTGTGGGAAGAGGGGAATTCAAGATCTTTCTGTGTTACTGTCTTGAACCAGAACTCTAGGTTTTCATTTGTTTATACTTGTTTTATTTTAAGGTTTTAATTTATATACTTATTTTTGCCTGAGGGAAAAAAACTCCAATAAATTCCAAGAAAGGTAACTAAAGCTTCACTAAAAAACCCATAGTCTTACTAGCTGAGAAATCCAGAAGACAGAATTTGGTGTGGCCATAGTAACTGGAAAATGAGAAAAGATATTCAAAAAAGGGAGAAATACAGGAAGGAATTCTAAATTCTGTGCTAAAATTTGTCCACAATTATGGCTGATTCCCTGAACTATGCATGCACAATTGGTATTCACTTGTTTTCCATGTAGGAATTACAAAGTTTGGAGAGTTAGCTCAGCCAAGTTAACTGCTTGTTGAAACAATAGCAATATGAATACTTTTCAAAGGAATAAAACACAATCCAGAGTTTTTTCAATTTATAATGTCCAGGATATTATCTAAAATTATTAGACATATAGAGAAAGGGGGAAATGTGATCCATGCTCAAGAGAAAATACTTTCAATGGATTCTGACCTAAGTTGACCCAGATATTGAAATTGGAAGACAAGGATTTTAAAGCAGTTATTTTAACTATGTGCAAGGATATTAAGGAAAATATATTTATAATAGATAAACACATTTAAAATTTAAGCAGAGAAATAGAATCTATTGAAAAAGAACAAAATAGAAATTCTTAGAACTAAAAAGTACATTATATAATGTGAAAAAGTTACTGGCGAGCCTTAATGGCTGATTACAGAAGAAAGGGTCCATAAACCACTAGAAATTTACCCAAACAGACGAACAAAGAGAAAAATATTTAAAAAAAAAAAATTTGAACCAACACACGTGAGACAATAGGACCTCTAGGATTAAAAGAGAAAGACACTGGAGCATAAAAATTATTCTACAAAATAATGTCCAAGTTAGTCTGCTTCTATTTAAGATGTAGAAAGTCACAAAAGAATATGGTTCCTACCCAAATAATGAGTAAAACTAGATAGCCTATAAAGTGACAACTTTTCTTGCTTGCCAACAACTATTACACTATAGCTCTGAACTGTTCATGTTATTGCAGAATAAATATAACCAAAATTCCCCGTGGTACATAGAAGCAACACTTGTGGAAGAAGCAAAATCAGCACCACTTCTGTAAAAAGGGTCTTTGCCATAAAGATTTTGACACTGGAATTTTATCAGCCACAGAAGTTTTCTATGGGGCTTTGTTCTTCCCATCAGTATGGTCATAAAGTAGTGGGTTAACTTTTTCATTCATTTTTTTTTCTTTCTTTCCTTCCTCCTTCCTTCCTTCCTTCCTTCATTCCTTCCTTCCTTCCTTCCTTCCTTTCTTTTTTTCAGCTTTACCTCAGTTCTGCCCTCCAGAAGACTGGAAGTTGGGCACATCTTTGCTGTAAAGTACACCACAAAAATTAAAGAACTCTTTTGGGTGCAGCTGGAATAATGATGTCCAATATTTCTGAAGTGATTACAATATACCAACCATTTTAAATTGTTTTGGTTGTTACTACACTTCATTCTCCTAATAAATCTATTAGGTAGTTACTGTTTTCATCCCTACTTCACAGATGAGGAAACAGCCCCTGAGAGACTGAAGGAGAATATTTCCCAAGGTCACAGAGCTAGTAAGTGGTGACACTAGAATCAGGACCTGGGGCGGCTTTCTCCCGAACCTACATTGTTAAATAACCCCTATGCTCTGCTCCATCTAGGACAGAAAATGTACTAGTCTAAAGCAACATCCTATTGGATAGAAGTTTAGACGTTCAAAAAAGTTAGGTAAGAGGTAGGGAAAAGATGCTGGCTCTAATAATCTTTAATGACTCAGCATATTTTAACGGCTTCTGGATGCTCACATATCTCCTTTACAGCTTTGATATTAAAAGACACCGTAAGCACATTTAACTGTTCTGAGCATCTGTTTCTGGCAATACTTTGCTGTTCATATTCACTGATATATCAAGTGTTAAAGTATTAAGGTTATTCCCCACAACAGTTATTTACTTAAAAAATATTATTAGGATATTCATTTCATCAAGAAAAATATGTTACTACCCTAAAAGTGTCAGAAAATTAGTGTAGCCATCACAAAACCGTCACGTCAATTTTGTAAGTCGTCATCCCGTTCACATAAATATTGCTGTGCCTCTTTGTTCTTTGATTTTTTTTTTCATGAAAGAAATAAACATGAAATATAAAGACCTTAACCTTATTATAAGGGACAAACAAATCAAAGAATTAGGTGAAGATGAGCCTCTGTAGTTTCATTTCTTCTTTATCTGCTTTTTTCTATGGAGCCCTTCAGATCGTCTGCCAAAATGGGCCCTCCCCATGACCTACTACTGTCCTTGATCTTTGCACTGGGATCTCTTCAAATACCGCAGTGGTACTCCAGTTCATGGAGCAGATGGTTGTGTTGTTCAGCCACCTTAGCGTTGGTCCCTGGAAAGTGCTTGTGTGCATGGCTCCCACTTTTGCCCAACTTCTCGACTTGTCTCTATAAAGTAAGACTGATTCGGTAGGTACAGAAGGCCCAGCCACTCACTTCCCTTTGAAATATGCAGGAGTTCCCTTTAATTGGAATTGAAATCAAAGAGTTAAGAGGGTTAGGAAAAGGTCGAACTTAAGTGGAAAGAAACTAATATCGTCATTCTGGGTGACGTCTTTGAGCATCTCAATCAGCAGAGGCCTTCAAGTTGTCAACGTAGTACATACAAGTGGAAAAAAATAATTAGTAATCTGGTATAACAAAGATATACTTGAATGCAAGTAGAGGGAATGCTAAAAATTCTTTCATTAGATTATTAAATTGATTTATATTTATTGTCGAAAATAGGTATTTTTAACTCTTAGTTTCTCAGAAACTAACGCTGTAGATTAGGTAATTTGGTGTCCCTAATATTTCTTTGGGTGATAGAATCATATAGGCGTGGAAACAATCTCTTCAGCATTGCATATAAACATCCAGAAAAGAACAGGGGAAATCTTGGTTGAAAGAGTTGGGGGTTTTCAGGATTATGTTTTTAAGTGCAAGACAGAATTAATTTTGTATATCCCCAGTCATCTAATGGTGGAATATGTTTCTAGACTTATATACTTATATTCATACATTATATATATCTATATTTCTGAAGCTAAGAAATTCTGAATTTTTTAAGTACTTTTATTTTCTGAAAGTATAATCACATAGTTCAGTATTCAACAGTTACAAACATTGAAAAGACATCCCTTCGTCCTGTGTCCCAGATACCACATCCTGTCTTCAGATGTTATCTTTTGCTTGTGTGTCCTCACAGAGCTATTTTGCTCATGTTCCAGTAGATATATAAACTTAAATATTTTCTTTTGTTACCCAACAGTAGCATACTTCATGCAGTACTCTGTACCTTCACGTGTTTTTTATATTAATAAAAACGTGTATATTTTTTTTGTGTATGTTTTCTTTGCAGGAAGAGCCTCATTACTCTTTTATATGATGGCATGTGGGTAAATATTAATTCACCTAGTCCTTCATTCAGCTTCTGCCAGTGAATTACAATTTGATGTTTACTGTATAACCACTGACCTATGTCTTCTACAATTACTTATCCTTGCTTACATTGCTTTTCATGTTCTCGGGAGGCCATTATTCTTGTCAGTTGTTTACTTTCTATTTATCTATCACTAATTTTTCCCTAAACTCTCCACCTCTCAAAACAGTCACATCTCCCATTGTCTATGAGTTTCTTTCTCCTTCTTCCCTGTCTCTCTTGCTGTCTCTCTGTCTTAGACATCCTCTCTGGAGCCCTCCCCTCTGCTCCTGACGAACTAGCTGTTTTCTGGCTTGTGGTACAGCTGTCTCATCATAGACACTTCCTTCCCCTTTAACCTGGGAATTCCCTTATGTGCTCACCTCTGTTGAGCACCTTATGTCCTGGATGCAGTGTCTTTTTCTATGTTTACTCTCATGATTGGGTACAATGCATTCTTCCGGGGCTTCCCAAGAAAGGGCACATGGAAAGTGAAAATTTTGAGAAATTGTTTATTAGGATTCTCCAGAGAAACAGAACCAATAGGAAGTGTGTGTGTGTGTGTGTGTGTGTGTGTGTGTGTGTGTGTGTGTGTGTCTGTGTGTGTATAAAGAGATTTGTTTTAAGAAACTGGCTCACCTGATGATGGAGACTAGTAAGTCCAAGTTCCAAGGCAGGCTAGATAGAGACTCAGAGAAGAGTTAATGCTGCAGTTCAAGTGCAAGCTTTGTCAGGCTGAAGACCCAGGAAGGAGCCAAGGTTGTAGTTCCAGTCTAAAAGCCAGCCATTTGCTGGGAATTCCCTTCTGCTCAGGGGAGGTCAGTCTTTTGTTCTATTCAGATCATCAGCTGATTGGGTGAGGCCCACCTGAATGATCCAAGGCTACCTGATTTACTCAGAGTGCACTGATTTAACTTTTAAACTCTCCTCACAGAAATACCCAGAATAATGTCTGACCATATATCTGGGCACTGTGGACCAACCAAGTTGACATATAAAATTAACCATCACAGACACCTAAAATTTGTTTTTATTCTACCTGCAACCTGTTTAATAACTAAGTATACAATTCTAAGTTGCAAATTCTTTTTCCTCACAATACTGGAGACATTTCCATAATGGCTTCTGGCTTGCAGTGTTCTTCCTTAGAAGTCTGATACCATTTTGATTCTTTTTTTTTTTTTTTAGTTTAAACTTTGTAAGCTTTTAGGATCTTCTCTTTTCCCCACTGGTCTCTTTACTCTCATTATTTTATATACATCAGACCTTGATCTGGGCCTCCTTCACTCTCTGTACTGGGCATCATTGAGCCCTTTTAAATCTGAATGCTTGTGTCCTTCATTTATGAGCAATTTTCTTAAAATGATTTTCTTCTTTCTATTTTCTCCATTCTATTTTTCTGAAATTCTTATAGTTTGAATGTTGACTCTCTCAAACTAATCTTTTTTCACTTTTTTCTTCTATAATCCATTTCTTTTAGTACTAGTTTTTAGACACTTTGTCTACATTATCATCAATCTCTTTACCAGGCATTCCCTTTGTGTATCATATTTTTAAACTCTAGCATCTCCTTATTGTTTGTAAAGTAATACTCCTTTTTTACTGCATACTGTTTTAAAAATTCAATACCTTATCTCTCTAAAGATACAAATTATAGGGGTGGGTTGTCTATGGTTTTTTATTTTTATTTTTTATTTTTTTAATTAAAATAGCATTTATTGGGGTGCCTGGGTGGCTCGTCGGTTGAGCGTCCGACTTCGGCTCAGGTCATGATCTCACAGTCTGTGGGTTCGAGCCCCGCATCGGGCTCTGTGCTGACAGCTCAGAGCCTGGAGCCTGCTTCCGATTCTGTGTCTTCCTCTCTCTCTGGCCCTCCCCTGCTCATGTTCTGTCTCTCTCTGTCGCAAAAATAAATAAAAACATTAAAAAAAAATTTTAAAATAGCATTTATTCAGCCTCTTGTGCCAAAATGTTTTGTGCATATACCACTATAATTAGCATACTCTGTATAACAAGCAAAATTGTACATCAAATTATATTTCATGTTACCTGATTATTTAAAAATGTAAAGTGAAATGGTTGATCAATTCCTTTTAACGTTACCAGTAAATAATTCAGCAGTAGATATGAGGCACAAAGCCTTAGTAGAATATGACACAAGAAGAACAAAAATGTAATTTTCACTTAATTTATCATAATTTGTTGTGAATATACAGAGACAAATTTTTTTTAATATTGTGTTTACAAACATTCTGGCAATAGCTTTATGTAACAAGACATAGCATACCAGGCCTGCCACTCAACTTTTTTTATGGTTAAGTCTCAGCTTCACTATAAAGCTGTTTAAAAATAAAAAGTATCTTGGCAAGAATGCTATTAAACATAGTAAAGAATTTAAGATACCAAGAATACAGAGCTAATAAAAGCCAAACATTGCAGCCTAAACAAAATTCATACAAAAATAAAAGAACTGTCACTGTACATAAAATTTTGCCGACTGGCTAAAACTTAATTAGTACAAAACATGCATTTTAGAATCTTTAGCTAGCAAGTTCAAAAAGTACCAGGGTCTATTTGAAATGATTCCTCTCCAAAGCCAAAGGGTAGGCAAAATTAGTTCAAATGTTATAACACATTCTAATGCTAAAAAAAAATTTCAGTGTTGTTGAAGGAGAGGTAAATTCCAGAACTTTGGAGGCTCTGTCAGGCTGCAAAGGGCTGTTTCTCTGGTTCACTTAAAGCAGCAAATAAAAGAGCCCAGAATGTCAAAGGGCAAGACTGCTGCACCGGGCTCTGACCCCCACCCCCCCCTCCCCCCGCCCCATGCTTCAAGGCATGCCGTTCTGCTAGCTAACGAGAAAACAAACCAGCCCCCTCCACCCTAAAACATCCTTCCCCAGGTAAATAAAAGTATATAAGGAGGGGGGAAACTAAAATATACTCGTCTACAGAGTAAGGATTTTGAAATATCAATCTATTCCCTGTTTCAAAAATGTTAACTGGAGTCATCTGGTCATTTCTAATTGTATCGTAATGATGTATCCAGATTCTATTTCTGTGGATTTATCACTAGATACTTCTAGTCAACAGTATCAACTTTGTTCCCAAATATCTTAACCACTAACACACTTGCTGTGTATCATCTGCCAGAATGGTGAAGCATTAGAAGAGAGGAAAAAAAAAAAAAAAAAAAAAAAAAGATATTCAAGCAGCAGGCAACAATATGGCCCTTTCACACAGTAGCATCTGAATGGCTACCGAATAGTCCAGGAATAATTCCAAAAACAAGAAAATTCGTGCATTTTAGTAATTATGTCATAATGTTCACAGTTGAAATTTCTTTAGACATCGCAGTTTCTTTACAAGGGAATCTTGATTTTTCTTAATGTTCCTATGAGTCAAGACTTGAACTAGTAGCTTTCTTTTTCCTCTTATGGTTTCTTATGCTTCTTTTTTGTTTCTTGTTACTTTTTCTCCTTCACTCCTTTTCTTCTTTTTTGCTTGTACCCTCCTCAATCTAATCTCACTCTGATAAGGACTCTGATGATAAAGGTTTATCTTCAGGATACATTTTTCTTTTTTCCATGAGTCCTCTCATGTCCTTTTCTTTCTCAGCTGCGTCCTTAGACTTATTTTGTAAACTATCCTTACTGTCTGCTTCAGTTGCTGACATGGAGTTCTCAGAAGATTTATGTGAATGGTTCTCTTTTTCCCTTATTTTTTATCCTCATCTTCAGAATCTGAAGATCTGCTAGGAGAGTCAGAGCTTAATGAAGAAGAAGATGAATACCTACCAGATTTTTTCTTTTCTTTTTTCTTTGTCTTTTTTTTTTTGGGGGGGGGGGGGGATGAGCCCTTTGTCCCCCTGACAATTTCTCTCTGTGTTTTTCTATTTCTTTCTTCCAGTTCTCATTCATTTTTTTCTTCACATTCAGCCAATGCCTTGGAGCCTTTCTTTTTCTTTTCTGGTTGTTCTTTCCCTTCTTCCCAGGGAGGCCTTGGTGAATTCAGGCCATCTTGAATCATTGACCCTGAAGACTGGTTCAGACCCCTGGATCTGGGCATTGCCATTGGGTGCATATAGGCCACCCGATTGTCCCATTTCCCCAGGTGCAGGACTGAGGGCACGGTCAGACACCAAGAGAGATCAGACCAGAGATCTTTATGGGTTGTTTTGTTTTGTTTTAGATGTTTTTGGTCTCTTTCCTAATTTTTTCTTTTTCCTTTTTTTTTTTTTTTTTTTTTTTCATGTTTGCTTTGGCATTTCATGCTTGTGGCTTTCCTCTAATATCTGCTGACCCTTGACTACTGATCATATTTATACGTGATTGGAATAGTTGCATGGGTGCTTATTGTCTAGTAGGCTTCTCTGAAAGGTAACCTGGCTATGTTATTTCAGTGGGCAGAACTTCATCATCTGTAGGACTTTGGCCCGAAGGAAAAACCCTCCATTCTCCTGTTTAGCAGATATAAGCTTAAAGTGTAGCATTCTAGGACTCAAATAAGGAAAAGGAGAGAGGAGTTTTATAATTCAGAACAGAGCCTTTCACTTATTCTTCTAGTATATAATACAGCAGCACCCACATCTATGTCTTCTTGTGTCCATGAGTCCAGAATCTATCTGGTTCAACCTCTTCACAAAGAATAAAGCTCCCAGCTTGTCCTAAGTTGGAGGAAGGTGATGTCATTACCCTGCAGTCACCCTGTGGCACAGGGGAGGGGAGGGGAGGGAGATCTGGGAACCCAGGGAGTTCTTAATCACACTTCAAGTATTTCTTCAGTCTCAGCTGGATCTGCATCACCCTACTTTTCAGAGTTACCAGTGGCTTAATTTCTCAAGCTTTTCTGCAGTTATATGCTTGATTCTGTTTGAATCCTGGCTTCTCCCAACACAAGGTGACGTTTCAACTTTCTCTGGACTGCCGAAGCACTTGTCACTGTGTCTCTGCTTTCTTGCTTCTAATTTTTTTTTTTCTGTTGTTTCCTCTTTAGGTTACATTTTTACTGGCGGATGTATCATCCTGTCCTCTGGAGATCCTTTCATTATAATGTGACTGCTGTTTTTGGAGGGAGACTATTCAGTAAGTCACCTTAAGTTCTGTTAAGTGGTAGAAAAAACTCCACGTGCAGGATCCATGGAGAAGAAGCTGAAGACGGCAGGGCCAGACTAGGAAAGACCGGCCTCTGAGGACTGGCCCTTTGGCCAAGCCTCTATTTGAGAACGTTGGGAGCTGGGAGGCAGAATTCAAGCATAACAGGCAAGAAAAGCAATTGCACGGCCCCTCTGGGAGAGGGGAGGAAAGGAGAGATCCAACTCTGCCCAGTGCTATTTTCCAATAGCAAACTGATTTAATCAGTGGGGCATGACAGTGGGGCCTGTGGGCCATAGCAGGTCTCATAGAGATAAAGAGGTTTCAGGGAGGTCCCTCGGGTTAGAACAGAAGCTCAGCCAGCAACTCGCTGAACCGTAGGGCACAATCCAGCTTCTGTGGGAGAGGGTAGAGAGTGGGTGGGAAAGTGTCCAGAGTCTCCAGGCATGCCTGAGCCTGCTTAACCCGCCTACGAGTTCTGTGCTGGGGGAGGGGGGGGGGGGGCAAGAAAATTCTAACCACAATTTTACTGTGTGGTTTATGATTTTACCCCACTTCTGGATAATGTGAGTTGTTGACATCAGCCTTAAAGCAGTGATGACAGCTTCCTTTTCCATGTTTGTTTCCCAAATGCAAAAGGACCTTATTACCTCAGGGCAAGCCCTCAGGCTGGGGTCTGCCACTGCTGGTTGCAGATCCTGCTCTGGAATTTTCGTTGCTCTGAGAGAGAGAGAAAGGCTCAGTCCGGGGACCCAGTAGCCTGGGCCAGTCCTGCAGAATCTGGGGTGGGGTCCAGTCAAAAGCAACGTGGATCTCGGTGGGCTTAATTATGTACAGGGCAGTACACTCGATTACAGTGGAGGGCGCTGTTCGGTCTAGCGTGTTCAGTCCTAAACTGCCATTCAGATGCATGTCTATGCCGCTTCCTCATGAAGGAACTGCTGTGCTAGGCCTTCATGCCGACCAGGGACTGCTTTTGGTTGCTCTGGTGCCACGGACAACGTCAGAGGGGAGAAATAAATCAGCATGGGTGTGGTGATTGGTTAGAAGACAGGTATTGAGGCTGCGCCTGGGTGGCTCAGTTGATTAAGCATCCTACCTCAGCTCAGGTCATGATCTCATGTTTCAGAAGTTCGAGCCCTGTGTTGGGCTTTGTGCTGACAGCTCAGAGCCTGGAGCCTGCTTTGGATTCTGTCTCCCTCTGCCCTACCACTCATGTGCTCGCTTGCTCGCTCGCTCTCTCTCTCTGTCTCTCTCTTTCAAAATAAATAAATAAATAAACATTAAAAAGAATATTTTTTAATAATAACAAACAAAAAAAGAAGATAGGTATGGAGAGGAGTTTGTGGGAATTGGGGGTTTAGGACAAGCTGACCTAAAGGAAGGTAATAAAATACCTCAAATAGCGGCCTCTCTTTTTTTTTTTTTTTTCTTTTTCTTTTTTTAATGTTTATATCTGAGAGAGAGAGAGAACACACAGGCGGGGGAGGGGTAGAGAGAGGAGACACAGAATCCAAAGCAGGCTCTCTATCAGCACAGAGCCCGACGTGGGGCTTGAACTCATGGACGAGTGAGATCGTGACCTGAGCCGAAGTCAGACACTTAACCGATGAAGCCACCCAGGAGCCCCAAATAGCTGCCTCTCTTATCTTCATGTCTAAAGCAATCAGGACTAAATCCTTTCTCTATTCAGTGTCCCTTATTTTATTATCTTCTTTTAAATCTCCGCACTTTGGTGACATGATTTTTTTAAAATAGAGACACAGATGCTCTTTATTCCTCCGAATGAAAGGAATGAGATTGCATTGATAGCAACAGAAAAATTTTTAAAGAAAAATTTTATATATCCCTTAACATAGAGAGGCAAAACAAAACAAAACTTAAATTCAGCTAATGAGCATATGTTACTTTAATAATTATGTTTTTCTAAGATATTTAGGGAAGAACAGAATACTGCACTCATATAATACTTATTTTTTTAACTTTTAAAATAATACTTATCTTTTTAAGTCACAATCACAGAACATACTGGGGTTAAATATGTGAAGATATTATGGGGAACCATTTTAAAGGATGGTAATTATTACATTTTTTTTGTAATTCTTATACTTTTAAATTTCCCCTAGAAAAAAATATAGCTTTACTTTTAAAAAGTAAAAAAAAAAAGAAAAATTCCCTTATTTAGCCATAAAAGCAGAATGGAATGAGATATTTACAGCCTTGTGGCCACCAGGAAGACATAATATGAACCAAATGCAGAAACGCTTACCTCTTTCCTGTGTTTTGTCTTCTTACCCTTTTTCTTGTTTGCATTTATCTAATCATTGATTCAAAAGCATATGCTGTGCATATTCTATGTTCAACATCCTTACGTTCTGGAATTTTAATGGTGAACCAAAACACGGGTCCCTATTCTCCTGATCCTGACCTGTGGTGATGGTGGATTTGGACTAATGGATGGATGTTAATCAGTTATCACACATTCCAAAATAAATGTGCAGTGATATCTATGATCCCACCTGAGGAAACAGGGGATACAGGGAGCAAGAGGGTAAATGACACCATAGTCCATAACAGAAAGTGGGGATCCAGTTAGAGCAGGAAGTGAGAATTTACTGAACAGATATATTTTAGGCTTCTGGTTTCAGACCAGGCATAGAACTACTGGGAGCTTTCAGCTTTTGCACTTAAAGATTTGACTCTGAAAGTCATCATCAGTAGATGAATGATCTTTGATCGTGATTAGTGAGCCTAACCTTCAGTATTATATTTCCTTAAGTCTTCACTCACCTCTTTCAATCAATTTTGGCACTCAGAGCTTTATTCTTTCTGGATCTGTGAAAATCCGTCATATGTCTGGCTATGATGGTGTTATTTCACTACCTCTCAACCCTTGTATCTTTGCACATGCTCAGCATATTTTTCAAAATTCTAGAGTATAAACTAGAATGTCATAGAATGTCAAAGAACTCTGAATAGCTTTTTTTGTCTATCATGGAAATTTACTGGTTTATCTTTTTTTCTGAATTAAGATGTCTGCTGCCTTTAGTGTGCAGATAGCAATACATAGAAATTTGTAGTAATTTAGAAGTTCAAGAATAAGCAGGAAGAAGGGCTAGAGGTAGTAGAGAAACACAGGTAGTGTTATCTTCATTTAATAGGGGTGAAATAAGGTAAATGAGAAGTTAAGTGAGTTTATAAAAGTTATAAATTACTGGCAAAGATGGTATTCAAACCCATTTTTTTTTTTTTACTCTAAACCCTATGCTTTTTCTATAGTGTACCTAAATTAGTATTTGGAAATACATTTATATTGTGTTTTAGGTTTATGGAGGTTTATCCAAGAATGTATTTATTTCAACCTATCTCTGAAGTTAGATTTTGACAAGATTTCCCAATGTACTTTTCCCACTCTATTAAACCTTCTTTATGTGGTCATAAAATTTTAAGTTGCTGACTTAAAGTTTTACACTTGATGTGTAAATAGGTATTTTCAGGACGAGTAAAATTTCTGAAATAACATTAAGGTACTAACCACTGATGCTAGACATTTCCAAATAGTTGAATTATATTTAGACCAGAAGATGGCATAAGAGCTATAGCAATGGAAAATTACACACAACAGATTGTGGACTTTCTTAAAGGATTGCATTATAAACTAGTATATATGTTATGTAATTATTTTTTTCTGATAAAAGAAAGCATTTTTTATCCTGTGAAAATTTATACTTCCTTTTAAATTACATAATGACTCCAGAAAAACATGTAACTCAAACACACACACACGCACACACACACACACACACACACACACACACAAATCAAAATTAAAACCACTCAAACCTCATAATTCAGAAACAACTATGACTAACACATTAAACACCTGGGGAATAGGGGTAATGTGCATGCCTTAGAGGGCTATGTTTTTATGCCAGGGGTCCAAGTTCTATGTGTTTAGGGTCAGTTCTCCTATGGAGGATCAGAGTTTATGCCTGGAAAGGCACGATTCATATCCTGAAGATCTGAATCAATTCTAAAAATACAAATTTCATATACAGAGTGCTGGTTCCCTGCATGTATAGCTAGGTTCCATGTTTGCAGATTGATATTCCGTTTTTGGAGACAGATATCCTATATATGGAGTTCTTATTTTCATGTCAAACAAACCAGATTCTATTCTTGGTGAATGATATCCCAGGTATGGAGTGACAGATCCTATGGTTATAGGGCCAGTTTCCTTGCTTGGGAATTAGGACAAACACACAGTACCAGGTTCCAGGCCTGGGAGACCAGGATCCATGTTTTACTTGAACATGGGTTTCACTTAAGGGATTTGGGACTGGGGAACTTGGGTAGCTCAGTTGGTTAAGTGTCCAACTTCAGCTCCGGTCACTATCGCACAGTTCGTGGGTTCAAGCCCCACATCGGGCTCTGTGCTAACAGCTCGGAGCCTGTAGCCTGCTTCGGATTCTGTGTCTCCCTCTCTCTCTGCCCCTCTCCTGTTCATGCTCTGTCTATCTCTGTATCTCAACAATAAGTAAATATTAAAAAAGTGTTTTTAAAGGATTTGGGACCGATCAAGGAAATAGGTATGATTATGAGAAGTAACACACAACAAGCTTATCGTACAGTGCTTGGACAGGGTTGTATGAGAGGAGAATGTCCCTCATAGCATGAGTCCATTCAGAGACTTATGGTGAGTGTGTGACCATTCAGAAAGGGATGAAGGTAAAGGAATTCCTAGGAGAGAGGGAGATAAAAGTGGGAGCTTTTAAGTCTAGAGGATATTGCTCAACAGCATGGCAGGGAATCTCTGGGTCACAGAGCTCCAAAGGGCAGTGGTAGCTTGGGATCTTATAAACATAAGGCTCTATCTTACCAATGACCAGCAGATCTGAGTGTAGTTTCATAAGGTCTGTAAAGAAGACAGGCTCTAAATGGCTAAAATTCTGCTTGTTTGGGTTATTTTTATATGTAATATATATAATGTTTTATATATATATAATTATATATATTATAATATATATAATGTAATATATATAATATACAATATAATATACAATAATATATAATATATACATATAATATATATAATGTAATATATATTTTATATATATAAAGTTGTGTATGATGTCTGTGGGCTTCTGAGTTGACAGTTCTTAGCCTATAGTAAAGATTAAGCAATTTAGGGACAAATGCAGAGAGGCCATTTTGGCTTATTTACATAATATAGCATATAACTAAAATCCAAGTACTATGTCTGGGTTGCCACTTTCCACACTGGTAAGACCACATTCCATGTTTGAAGAAAGACATAGACATAGATAGATAGAAAGAGATTTGGACATAGAGTGCCAGATTCCTTGCTTGTAAATGCCAGGATTCATATCTTGGAGAGTATTTTGAGACTGAACTGCCTAGTATCATGGGGAGTGCCAGGTTCCACATTTGTAAGATCAGGTTATATGCTTGGAGATTGAGCTTCCACAGACAGTTTGCCAAGGGTCAAGCGTCATGAAATATGCATGGAATTTGAAATTCTGGAAGTGCCAAGTTCTATGCCTGTAGGGTTCCATATTTGGAGGTTAGGATTCCACACATGGAATTTCATGTTCTGTGCCTGGAGGCAGTTCTGTAAAGGGAGGACTAGGTTCAGTACCTGAGGAGCTATCTCTCCATACTCAGAAATCCAGGTTTTACCCATTGATGGCTGCTTTGAAACATAGATAATCAAATTCCATGTCTAGAGTTAATTATCAAGACTGAAAGAACTTGTGTCATGCTAAGAAGTCTAGATTCAGTATTTCAGGTCCAGTTGAGTAAATTCCACTCTTGATGGATTAGATACTATTTCTTTAGGTTCAGGTTTCACTCCCAAGAGGTTATGTTCCCAGCCTAAAAAAAAAAAAAAAAAAAAGAGAGAGATCTCAAACAGATAGGAGGACATGCTTTGCCTAGAAGGCCTAATTCCATGGCTAGAAGGCCCTGATCCACCAATAGAAGCCCAGATTCCACACTGAGAAGAAGTGATTCTATGGCTGGAAAAGCAGGATTCACATTTGGATAGACTTCCCATGCCTATAAAGTTAGATTATCTACTTGGAGTGTAAGGATCAATGTTTGAATAACTACATTCAACACTTAGAGGGCCAAAGTTTATCCTCCGAGGGCTAAGTTCCTCAAGGAAGCTTAGATGCCAAGACAGTAAGAATGAGTCTTATATGGAGAACCAAATTTTATGTGTGGAAAGGCATGATTCACACCTAGAACTAAATCAATGACCAGAAGCTTAGCTTTCACACATGAAGTACTAGGTTCCAAGCCTGGGAGACCTAGGTCCTTATAGTATCAACTTCTATGACTCAAATGTCAGGTATGAAGGCTGGATTACCACATTCCACACTTGTAAAACTATGTTTTGTGCTTCAAGAATGGGATTCCACAGATAGAGCATCAATTTCCATTCCAGTAAGGTCAGGCTTTATGCTTAATATTGAGATTTCAAAGGCGAAGTATCAAGTTTGCTGCCTAGAAAATCAGGTTCCATATCTTGAAAAGTCAATCTCTGTATCTGGAATGCCAGATTTCTCACATTAAGACAGTGTTCCGTGCTTGAGGATTGGGATTTCACACATGGAATATCAGACTTGGTGCTTGTAAGGCTGAGGTGCATTCTTAGAGATTGAGTTCCCACATATGCACTGTCATATTCCATGCTTGTAGGGTCATGTTCTACACTTGATGACAGATTTTCCACCCATGGGATGTCATGTCCTTTGCTTGTAAGGCTAATTTCTCTATTCAGATATTGAAATTCCGTACGTTGAGTGTCAGTTTCCATACTCACAGGGTTGGGTTCTAGACATCAAAATTCCATACATGATGTGATATGTACCTTAAGAAATTAGGCTCCATGACTTGGCAAGCTGAAGTCTACGATTAAAATGTGAGGTTCCATGTCTGGAGTGTAAGACTCCTCACATGTCAGGTCAAATTCCATATTAGTAGATTGAAATTCTAACATGGAACTCCATGATCCATGATGCATTTTTTGTCTCCTAACAAGAAGTGACAGTGTCCGTGACTGTTAATCCAGTTTCTATTTATGGAGACTGAGATTCCACACATACAGAACCAGGTTCTCTGCTAATAGTTCCAAATTCCATGCATGGAGATTAAGATAACACACTTGGTGTGTTATCATAGTGTGTTACCATGCTTATAGGTTCAGATTCATGCTTAAAGATGGATATTTCAGGGGCGCCTGGGTGGCGCAGTCGGTTAAGCGTCCGACTTCAGCCAGGTCACGATCTCGCGGTCCGTGAGTTCGAGCCCCGCGTCGGGCTCTGGGCTGATGGCTCAGAGCCTGGAGCCTGTTTCCGATTCTGTGTCTCCCTCTCTCTCTGCCCCTCCCCCGTTCATGCTCTGTCTCTCTCTGTCCCAAAAATAAATAAACGTTGAAAAAAAAAAAAAAAAAAAAAAAGATGGATATTTCAAATGCGGTACTCCAGATTGCATGCTTTTAGAGCCAGGTTCTACATACAGAGATTGAAATTCCACAATGGAGCGTCATATTCCATGCTTGGAGATTGAGATCCATACATGGTATGCCAGGTATTATGTCTGGAATCAATATTCCATCTTTTGTAGAGTCAAGGTCTGTGATTGAAATACCAGGTTCCATGACTGGAGTTCTGAGTTGCAAACATATCAAGTCATGTTCTATGTTTGTAACTTGAGATTTCACAAACTGAAATCCAGGTACCCTGTTTGAAGGGTTATATCCAAAACAGACAGCATGAAGATTCCATACTTTGTGTGTCAGATTCCATACGTGGAGATTAATATTACATACATGGAGTTCCAGATTTCATGCCTGGAAGACCAGGTTCTATGATTTAAGGAGTGTAGGTCAATGAGTGACAAGCAAATGTAAATGCTGGAACCCATACTTCTGTGGCCAAAGTCTACATTTGGAGGTTGAAATCCACACGTGGAGTGCCACATTCCATCATTGTTGGTCCATGTTCCATACATGAATGTTATATTCTACACATAGGGAGAAAGGTGACATACTTTAGGTCCATATTTCACATAAAGATACAAATCTTTAAAATCTATTTGAATAGTAACAAGTTCCATACTGGGAGACAAGTTTGCATGTCTTGGAAATATAAATTTGAACAGTGAAAGCCCATGTTCCTTGTTTGGATTACAGATTTCAAATATATGAAGCCAAGTTAAATGTTTGGAGATTAAGATTCCATACATTGAATGACAAGTTGAAAGCTTTCAGGGACAGGTCCAATGTCAAGATTGAAGTTTCACAGATGGAGCATCAGGTCTCATTCTTTTGGGGGCTAGACTCCATGTGTAGAGATTGATAATCCACATGTGAGGTTCCAGGTTCCATGCTGTAAGGCCTGGTTCTGTGTTTGGTGATTGAAATTCTATGCACAAAATGCTATTTTCCATGCTTTTAGGGCCAAGTCCATGTTTGGATATTGAGAATATATGTGTGTATTTAATGTTCCATGCCTGAGGTTAAAGGTTCCTTGCCTTGGAAAGCCAACAGCCATAACTCGCATCCATGTCCAATGTCTGTAATGCCAAGTTTCACCCATGTAAGACTGTTCTGTGCTTGCATTTTGAAATTATATATATGGAGAGCTTGATTCCACATTATTAAGACCAGATGAATTTCTTGTAGATCTAGGTTCCGCATATGAAATGCTAGTCTCCATTCTAGTTGAGCGAAGTGCCATGCATAGAGTTAGAGATTTCAGGCATGAAATGCCAAGTGCCACGGATATGGAACCCAGTTTTTGTTTGGAGATTGAGATTCTATGCATAGAGTGTCAGTATCATGTATATAGAATCTGGCGCCATGTTTAATGATCGAGATTCCAGACACGGAGAACTAGTTGGCATGATTTTAAGGCTAGGTTGAATATTGAGATTTCACACATGGAGTGACAAGTTAAATTGTTCTTGGGCCAGATGCCATGTGTGGAGATCGAGGTTCCACATATGATGGGAGATGCTAAGCTTGTACAGTCAATTTAAATGTTTATAAATTGCAGTATTAAATATGTACTGAAAAATATTATGCATAGTTTCATGTATTGTAGTGTTAACCTCTGTGACTTAAATGCCTTGAGGGCCAGGTTCATGTCTTGAGAGCCAGGTTCAGTGCATGTCAGGCGGTGCTGTGTCTCATGCATGGGGATTGGGATTCTACACATACAACACTGGATGTGCTTGTAGATACATGTTCCATCAGTGCGTGTGTGATTATACATTGGAGTGCCGGGTTCCATGCTCAGAAATAAAGATTTCTCACAGGAAGTGTGAGGTCCTTTGTTTGTAGTGCCAGGTTTTATGCTCGGGGATTCAAATTACACAAATAATATATATCACGTTCTATGCTTACAGTGTGGAGATTGAAACTCCTTATGGTATATTAGTTTGCTTGGACTGCCGTAACAAAATACTATCAACTGGATGTCTTAAACAATAGAAAGGTATTATCTCACAGTTCTAGAGGTCAAAAGTCCAAGATAAAGGTGCTAGAAAATGTGCTTTCTGGTGAGGCCTCTCTTCCTGGCTTGCAGATAGTAACCTTCTTGCTATATCCGCACATGGTCTTCCTTCCCTCTGTGTACACACCAAGAGAGTGATCTCTGATGCCTCTTTATCTTTGTATAAGAACACCAGTCCTATTGGATTAGGGCCTCAGCCTTATGACTTCATTTCACCTTAATTACCTCCCTAAAGGTACTATCTTCAAATAAGTCACACTGAGCGGTAGGACTTCTAGACATGAACTTGTGAGGGTGCAGTTCAGTCCATAACGCATAGTGTGGCAGATACAGTGCCTCAGAGATCAGTTTCCTTGTTTTGGAGGGCCAATACCTATGGCTGAAATGCCAATTTCCATGTCTGGAATATGAGGCTTCAAACATGTCTGGCCATGTTTCATTCTTATAATCCATACCTCCAGTGCCAATGTCCATGATTATAGGTCCAGGTTCCATGCTTGGAAATCAAGCATGAAATGCTAGTTTCTGTACTCGTAGGGCCATATTCTACCTCCTGGATGTTGAGATTCCACACATAGAGTTTCAAGTTCCTTGACAGGAAAACCAAATTCCATATATAGAGAGCCAAAATCTATGACAGAAATACAGATTGGGCACCCAGATCCACACCCTGAGGTTGTTCATGTTTGGAGATTGAGAATCCACACATGTGATGCCATTCTCCATGCTTTTAAGGCTTTGACTGCTACATTGACATTAAGATTACTAACGTGGGGTTCCAGTATCCATGACTAGATCAGTTTGCAAGTTTTGACAAGCCCATGTGAATGACTGAAATATAAGGTTATATATTTGTAGTGTCATGTTCCACACTTGAGCCAAGTTCCATGCTTTGAGATCGATATTCCACACATGAAGTGCTAAGTTCCAAGCCTATAGAGCCTAGTTTTTATGCATGAAATCCAAAGGTCTATATATGGCAGACTGGATTCTATGCTTTCTGGGTCAGTTTTCATGTTTGGATGTTGAGCATGCATTCACTGAGAATGAAATTGCATACCTGGGCAACACGAGACCATGTCTTACAAGGACAACTTCTATGACTTATATACCAGATTCCAACTTTACCACATTCATCACAGTAAGTCCATGGAGATTCAGATTCCACACATGGAATGCCAAGTTGCATGTTTGTAGAGCCTGGTAACATGACTGGAGATTGTACTTCTATATATGAAATGACAGAGGTTTCATACTCTGAGTTTGAGATTCCATAAATGGAGTGTCAGCTTTCATGCTTGTAGCGCTGAGTTCCATCTTGCAAACTGAGGTCACATACGTGTAGTGCATAGTTCCATGACAG
The DNA here is from genome assembly GCF_018350155.1 of Leopardus geoffroyi. Classification (NCBI taxonomy): domain Eukaryota; kingdom Metazoa; phylum Chordata; class Mammalia; order Carnivora; family Felidae; genus Leopardus; species Leopardus geoffroyi. The sequence continues at coordinate 115,967,629 of NC_059338.1, read as the reverse complement.
GTCACCAGGTTCCTCGTACAGTCAACATCTATGCCTATGCCCAGGAGCCACATGTAGAAGTCCAAATTCCACACATAGAAGACCAAATTCTATGCCTAGAGAATCAAGATTCACATTTTGTACTAGTTTTCTGTAACTGGAAAGTCCAATTCCATAATTAGACGTCTAAGTTCCCTGACCGAAAGGCTACATTCTATACCTGGAGGGCCAGATTTCATGGTCAGAGTGTTAGTTTTCACTGGAATTCCAACTACATACCTGTAAGGCTGTGTCTCATGTGGAAAATCAGAGTTTATGCCTGGAAAGGCAACATAAAAGTTTTAAATCAATATCCAAAACATCAGATTCCAGAGTTGGTTTGTCAGATTCCATTCCTCTAGACTCATGTTCTACACAGAGCTCCTTATTTGTAGGGTGAAATCCTATGTTTAGGGCCAGGTTTCACAACCAGATGACCATGGTTCATGCCAGGAAGGATGGGTTATGTGCCTAGAAGTCGGGCCTCATGCCTGGTGTGCCAGCCTCCCTGGACATACTATATAGTTCCAAGTACAAAGGCAGGTTACATGGCTGTAGGGTCATATCTGGAAGACCAGATCTCACACATGGTAGGATGGAATTCAGGCCTGGAAGTGCTGAATCCATGTTTGGAGGGCATATTCCATGATTGCATGCAACTTTCCACTTCCACACTGGAGGGACACAATCAAAGCACGGGACCAAGTTTCAGGCCTGGGGGTAAAGGGCGGGGAGGGCTCATTCCATGCCTGCAGGGCTACATTCCATGCCTTAAGAGCCAGGTTCCTATTAAAGAAGAGCCATGCTTTTCCAAGCCTAGAAGACCAAGTCCAAAGCCTAAATGTTCCAGTTGCATGGCTGGAAGGCCAGAGTCCCTGTGCCAAAAGTAGGCATTCCAGCCCTCACTGTGCTGGAAAAAAGGATTTCCCTTCAGATTTATTATTCCAGCAATGGCCATTCTAATTGTCAGGTTGAGACTGTCTTCTGACATAACCCAACAATAAGAAAAATTATGAGACTTGCCAAGAGTTTTAATGTAGTGGCATGGTTTAAGAAAATGCTTCTAATGAATAAATTTATTTGAAGGGACAATGTGAGACATAAATCAAATATTTTGGTTTACACACTTAATAGTCATGATTGTTCAACTTAATATTTATAACGGCAATTCCTGTGTACTAATTAAGACTATACCTGAATTGTATCATTTCGTTCCATGGGATAGCCCAATTTGACAGATTAACTGTAGCACAGAGAGTTTTACTGGTGTTCCCCAAACCTCCTAGAGGGATACAGTAGAGGAGGAATATGAGCTCTGCTACATTTTATGTATTTTAGATTATAATGGGCTCTGTTGTTTTGAACGAACCAAGACAAGAAGTAGTTAGTGTCAATTCCTTGGCTGCACAACCGGACGCAGCTATCTCTGTGGTATGATACACAAAACCTACATTTTGAACCGCAAAATAACCTTACAAAATAGCCTTCGTATAAGAAAGAAATGGTATATCAACTCCAATAACTTCCTTATAGCCATAAAAAAAAAAAACACCCAAGTTTCATTCAACTTCAGAGGCATAAATATATGGCACGCACACCGTGTGATATTCATAATTAGTTCTTATAAAGCAATGTTCATCCCTGAAGCATTTTTATGAAATTAACTAATTAATCTTCACCATATCCTTTGGAGAGAAATAACTGTACTCTGTCTGCAAAGAGCCTCTGTCATGGGACTGAAAATGCTTTATGAATATTATATACAGTGATAAGCAGGCTCAAGGCACTTCAGATGCACACAAGCTGACATTGAGGATATTAGGATTCACTCATTCACTAAGCAAATATTTATGTAGTGTCATTACTAGAAATCTCTAACTGGGGGACTGATGTCCTCAGGAGGTAAGATATTGTCTGGCGGAATGCAGTGGAGATTGTGAGTGTGCGATGTTCTCCTTAGAAAAGACAACAAATCCCTATTGACGTCTTTGCCCCAGATACAGAATTGGTCTTACGAGGGCAGTTCCCCAAAGTGCAGAGACTTCCTCTTCCTTCTGTTCACATTTCTTACCCTGTAGAGTTGATTTCTGGTTTGGCTACAGAACACGGATTGCCTTGAACTTGTCACGCAGCCTCCAGTGCTTGCACGTCTTAGTCATCGTAGCTAATGACTGCTCACTGCTTCCTTTCCAGGCCTGTTCTAGTCTCCAGCACCACTCACAACTCTCAGCTACAGTCTGTAAAGAAGGAAGCATTCCTAGTCCAGAAATCTAAGGTTCAGCATTCAGTCTTCTGTGAGTCTAGCACTGAATGTTCGTCTAGTAACACTTTTTGAAAACTAGGCTTGTGTCTTGGATGAGGTTCCTGAGAAACAGACTCTGAAAGGGGACACTGGTGCAAGTGATTTATGGAGGGAATGTTCTCGGGAGGAGCCAGGCAGGGAATGAGAAAATCAGGACAGCACGAGAGTTGGAAGTATGGTTTAAGAAGTCTGGTTTCTGCCTCATCTACTTACCACTGGGGTTGCAATTCTCCTCCCAGAGGCAAGGGGGCTAGGCTAGCATATGGCCAAATAAGTCAGTCATTGGATATGAGCCACCTTCAAAGAGGGACCAGGTCCATAACTGGGATATCTCTAAGTGAGGTGGCACTCATCAGCCTTGCAAAAAAGTTTGTCGGGAGTCGACACCCCCAGGACCTGGGGGATCCACCCCCAGGACTGGTGTGGGAACGGGGATCTGGGCAGAGCACCAGCAACCTCGGCAGTCTCCTTGTACCACTCACTCAGATCTACTTACTTCTTGCATTAAGTTTTCATGGTACACTCACAGCTCTTTCTGGCTTCTGTTTACTCATAATTTCTGTGTAAACCTCCAAAAGGAGCCTTATTAAGACAAACAATACCCTACTGCCGTTAGTACAGATGAAGAAACTGAAACTCATTATCTAACACCCTCCTTTACTACTCTTCAATATTTCTCTCATCCTCAGCTCATACTTTTGATGGTCTAGGTGGCTTGCCTGGGGGCACCTGGATGGCTCAGTTGGTTGAGTGTCTGCCTCTTGAATGGGGTTTAGGTCATGATCTCACAGTCCTGAGATCAAGCCTTGTGTTGGGCTCCATGCTGAGTGTGGAGCCCGTTTAAGATTCTTTCTTTCAAATCATAAGAAACTCTTAAATACAGAGAACAGACTGAGGGTTGCTGGATGGGAGGTGGGTGAGGGGATGGATTAAATGGGTGATGGGCATTAAGGAGGGCACTGGGTTCATATGTAAGAGGGTTCAACTCCTGAAGCTGAGACTACACTGTACGTTAACTAACTTGAATTTCAATAAAATTTAAACAAAAAAGATTCTCTCTCTCTCTCTCTCCCTCTGCCCCTCTCTCTGCTGCCCCTCTCCCCAGCTCTTTTTCTTTCTCTAAAATTAAAAACTTTTAATTTAAAAAAAAATAAAAAAATAAACATATTAGGTGGCTTGCCTGGTGGCTAACCTAGACCCACATTTCCAAATGCTCTGAGCCTCTGATTACCCTTCCCTAATCAGATCATAGTTGTTATATTTGCCCATTTGAATTAAAATCGGGCATAGGACTACATACCTAGAGATGCTCAAAGACATGTGTGCCAAGTGTATTTCTCCCTGCCTCTCATATAATTAATACCAGTCCTACCTCCTCAGTCATTTCTTTGTCTGCTGGTCTGTTGGAACAATAATCCCAAATAAACAGGTGGTAGCCAGAGACTTTTCTTTAGTGAGACTTTAACTGTGTTCTTCAGTGGGAATATTACCTTTCTGGGAATGAGGATCTCTGTTCCACAGAGCCTAAACTTACAGACATGGGAAACATAAATTTTCCAAGAGGGTGATTGGGAATGATAGTGACCGGTCATTTCTAGGTTCTAAGACTAAGTTCTAAGAGTAAGGTGTATTATATCTACTGGGGATACAATACCATATAATAGATGCTGATATACAATCACAGGTTTGTTTTTTGTTTTTGTTTTTGTTTCTGTGTCTGTAAATTTGTAAGCTGGCATGTTGTAGGAGCAGTGGAGCCCATTATCATGTGTCCACTGCTACACTTCCTTTGTTGTAAAGTGACTCTCTTGTCCCAAGTCAATGTTATATAAGATCCCATAAAGAGAAATCCTATTCTTTTGGTTATGATACTGGTTGATACACTGTGGGAAGGAAAAGTAAACCTGTACTCCTACCTCAGGATGAATTTCTGTCCTTTTTAGGGTAGAAAGGGTTTATGTAATCAACTTGCTACCAACTGTCTGATTTCCTTAAGAGATGATGTCATATCGGATGCTCAGGATTTCTCTTTCTTATTGGGAGGTCAGATATTCAGCAGTGGTATTAGCTAGATAAGATCTGGTGTACTTTTTGAGCAATGCATAGCCTCCATGTTTGCAACTATGGCTATTCCATTGATGGGCCCATTGCAGAAGCACAGAAGTAGATAAGGACAGACGCTGATAGGTAAATAATCCTGCACTGGATGATTTCCAGGGAGTTACGTTAATGTAGAATACAAAGATATTCACACTTTGTGCCCCTTCCCCCAGATTATATTACGTACCTCTTTCCTAGACCTCCTTGTCCCCAGTCTCCTCATCCTGTTTCTTCCAGGACTCTGACCAATCAGCCAAGCCATTTACTACTGCCCATGATTCTATGTACATTCTTAATTCAGGCCATTTTTCTTTCTACACAAACAAAGTATGAGGTTCTCTGCACAAAAGTTCTATCCCTTGGGAAGATCTTATCTCACCACTGTCTTTCAGAGCCACCCCTGCCTCATCAGTCCATTTTCAACTTGTAGAACATACTGAGCTAAACTCTCTGTGAACCAAGCCTGGGCTTTTTTCCTCCTCTATCATCTGATCTCAGGGAGCCCCAGAAGGGGGCTGAGCATATGGGGTATGGATCATCTGTTCTTGTATATTACTTTTGCCTTCTGGGAATGACTAAAATCAATCTCAGATATTCCACCTTCACTTTATAATGGATTTCTTTTTTTTTTTTTTTTTTTCAACGTTTATTCATTTTTGGGACAGAGAGAGACAGAGCATGAACGGGGGAGGGGCAGAGAGAGAGGGAGACACAGAATCGGAAACAGGCTCCAGGCTCTGAGCCATCAGCCCAGAGCCCGATGCAGGGCTCGAACTCACGGACCGCGAGATCGTGACCTGGCTGAAGTCAGACGCCTAACCGACTGCGCCACCCAGGCGCCCCAAGGATTTCTATTGATCATATGACATAGTGAGTCTGACAGGATTCAGCTCATGATAGATAATTCTGGCTGGATGGTCATTTAATGTTCCATCATCAGAAGCTCAGTATTTACTAGGGTCCATGAAACATGCCAAAAATTGCTTTTCAATTCTTCATATACTTATCTGCTGCAGATAACAACCTTTCCCCAGAACCTTAGGTGTCTATTCTATAATTCTCCTACTGAACCTTGCTAGAAACTCCACACAGATAGCTATGGTACCATGGAATCTGCTGAGCCATATGGCCGAGTTGGTAGGGCTGCTTGTACTCTAGCCTAGACCTGCCACAAAATCCTTTCTTTCTCTGAATCCCACTCAAAACTGATAGCTTTCATATAACTTGATGAATGAGTTGAAGCTTCCCAAACCCAAAGAAGCCAAGTTAGGATTGTGCTTCTTTCTTAGCTGTAGGAGGGACAAGCTAAGATGACTTGCCCTTTACCATTAAGAAGATGACTGACATGCCCCCATGTCACTAACGCCTCAAAATTTTCCCAATATAACAGCCTTCTGATTTATTTCAGAGTTTCACTCTCACCCTCTGGAGAATATTTGCCACTTCCTGCTCATTATGTTTAAATAAAGTGATGTCAACAATATAACAGGCCGATATTATGTTCATGGGATATCCGAATGATCCAGGCTCCCTTCAACAATGTTGTAACAGATATCAGAGCAGTTAACTAGCACTGGAGCAAAACCATGAATACATATCCACATGTATCCCACTTATACCACATGTGAATCTGAACAGTTTTATTCCTTCTGTCGATAGCTGGAGAAGGATTGCATTTTCTAGATCAATAGCCACATGCCACATACCGGAAGCTATATTGATCTCTGTTATTGATGACAACATTTGGCACAGATGGCTGTTGGGCTAAATTTGTATTGTACACAGTTATCCACTATAATCTATTCAGTTCTTGCAGGGGCCAGTCTGACGGATTATACGAAGATATGATTCCTATAGCCTTTGTCTTTGAAAACGCCACTAATCTCTGCCATTCCATCCAAGGTGTGACATTGGCTTTGGTTTGTTATTTTGGCTCGAAAAGGGAAGCTTCAAGGGATTTTACTTGACCTTTCCTGCTCCAGGAGCTCTTTTTCCACAGGTCAAGAAACTAATGTGAAGAGTCTACCACTTACCAAATATGTTCATTCTTATTTTACATTTGAGAATTGGGGAAATGACCACTGGGTGGGTCTGTGGACCTGGTGAACCAACTGTGTAATATACACAGGACAGTTCTCTACTTATCACCTGAATTCCATTCACTGCTGCTGTAATGTGGGGAGGGGCTCATGATGACACTTAGTTGTCCGAGTTGAGTGTCGGCTCAGACTTTGTGTCCAGTAGCATCTCAGTGTATAATTTACCAGGAAATATCTGTGGGTCAATTTGGGATAGGACTAAGGAATTACAACTTGGCTGTGGTACTGCAGAGGTCTTTATTCATGGGGACTCAGCAGCCTATCTTTTTATTGAAGAGTTCTTCTGAGAATGGGCTCAAGTCTAAATGAAAATTGGACAAGGGATCATGTCTGACTATTGGACAGTGTGTGTGTGTGTGTGTGTGTGTGTGTGTGTGTCATATGTATGTATATGTGTATGTATCTGTGTGTATGTGTGTGTGTATATATATATCTGGCCTCTAAGAATGCTTTGTTTTTATGAGCTATCTTTGTAGATATTTTAAGTAAATTTTAAAGATTGAATTGGCTTTATTAAATGAGTCATGACTCGGGTAGCATCCCATGTAGCAAGTAGAGGGGAGCTCCAAAGGGCTACATAAAAGGTAAAGTCTTCAAAAGTAAAGAGAAAGTGGGGGAAAAAGGATATTATTAGCAAAAAATCCATTATTTTAGCACGGTTGCCTTTCTTAGGGGAAGAGAAGGGGCCTATCAGTGAATTTCCTAGTGCTGACCAGAAATTCCCATGTTGACTGGTTAAAGGTCAGATTTCTAGGGCGTTGAAACTGCAGTTAGTTTAGGTATTAAGTCTTGGATTACTGACTAGGGGCCTTAACCTAAGCGATGCCATTTTGGGTCTGTGGCTCTCTTATTAACACTAAATTCCCCAGGGCTTTACTCATTCTGCATGTTAGAAACCTGTGTTTTCCCCTACAAACCTCCTTCCTATTGGTCTCCTCAGACACAGACTGCTTGCCATGCTGTCTGGATGCCAGGACCCAGCCAGCCCGCCTCTGCTCCCAGCAGGTTGGTCTCACCCACCCCCTCACTTCTACTCTGCACTGGCAGGAGGTGAGCCTGCCTCTGGAGGGAGTACAATGGAGTGTACCGGCTCACCTCTCTGTGCTTTGGAACTAATAGCATCATGAAGCCAGAGCCAGCCTGAGATTGTAAGAATCTTTAAAGAAAACACTGTCATTTCATTTCTTCAACCTTGGTGCTTTGGAATACATTTTTATTGCATCTCATTTTGCAACGGAGTATCATTTTCAAGCAGGATTTGTTCCTGTCACGTGAAATGATCAATTTGTCCATTTAGAAGTGCAAATCTAGTTATTCATGCTCTGGGTAAGCAAATTAAATTTTTTCTTTGGGATTATTGACAATATCTCATATTCTAAATTCTACTGAGATGTCGAAGAGGAGTTTTTAAGAATCACAATAATTTGCAAAGTGGGTTTGTGACTCTGATGAGGTAACCAGGGAAGGAAGCACATGCGCTGAGGCCCGAAAGAGGCCTTCACAACCCCCTGCCCAGCCCCTGTGGAGCAGACAGTTGCTGTGGTGGGACAAAGATGGGGCTCCAGGAGCAAACTTGTGGAAGAGGGAAAGGCAGGGTCGTGAGGACCTATTGTCCAGGTTGAAACAGGGTCCCAATAAGTGGCTATGAAGATAGCGAGGAGGCACATGTATGGAAGTCCTTGAATGGTGGGCTTCAGTGTATCTTTCCTTCAGCCTTGTTGCTCCAGAGTTAAATCTTCATTAAGTAAATTCGTATTTGGTAATAATGCCATAGGTGATATTATGGATTAGTGCTATTCACACTAATCCTTTCCAGGTCAGAGTCATAGTGGTCTGGCAGACCCAGAATGGAAACTCCTCTGCTCTTATTTATGACGGGTGCCATGATATCATTTCTTAAACATCGCTCGTGATGCGAATAACTTTGAAATATTTCTGATTATAAAATAAGATATAATTAGTATACATTTTTTTAAGCACAAGCACATATTAAGGTAAAAATGAAAGCCATTCGAAGTATTACCACCCAGATGAAATGACCACTAATATTTTATATTTTGGAAATCTTTCCTCCTACTATCTCTAGGCTTACACACACACACACACACACACACACACACACACACACATATTCAGTCACATTCTCTTCACGTCATGGCATACATTCTGTCATATGTTCAATATTGTTTTTAACCAGATTTAATGCAACTTTGAATACATTAAAATTTATTGGGCTTACCCCTCTATTCATGAAAGTTTAAGCGGTATAAAAACTAGGGCTCATAAACCATGTTACAGTGAATGTAGAGCGTACATCTATATTGATCCAATTTATATTCTTCCTCAGGTGTTCCTGGCCCCACCTGCCCACCAGGCCTGCCGCCGCTTTCGCACTGAAGCTCAATGCAGAGCAGCACTGCCTTGGCACTGGCCCCATCTCCCAGCTCTGGGGGCTGTCTCATGCTCCCCCAAAGATAAGGGTCATACAGGAGAGCTTCCGGAAGGGCAGCTGCAGCCCCAACCAGATTCAAAGGGACCCATGGTTCTGACTCCTCCCACCACTTCCCAGCTCAGAGGGAGCCGAGCCCTGGGTCCCTGTTTTGTGGGAGGAGGGACTGACTTCCCAGGGCTGCCTGGATGGACCAGATAGCACAACCAGGTAGCACAACCTGGAAGGGGTCCCTAATAGCCAGAGGGACAGGTGGGTAGGGGGCAGGGTACCCTGACTGGGGAAAGACAGAAGATTTGGAAAGATGACAAGTGGATGCCCCCCTTCCTTCCTTTACCCCAGGACGCTTCCCGGGTGCAGTGGGTCTACACAGCCAGACCAGAGAAATGTGGCCTAGCTAGGGACTGGCTTTATTTTCTTGTAACATCGTGGCCACCTCACTAAGTGCCACTTTCTTCTTTCTCCTTTCTTTCTTGCCTGGCTTCCCTTTTCCATCCCTTTTACGGCTCTGGGATTGAACCTGTCCACAGAGCTTTGCTTCAGACTCTTTTCTAGGCAATCCAGGCTAAGCCATCTTCTTTGTGATGTTGTCCCTTTATCCCCTTAGAGAAAAATGCCTGGGAGTAAACTGCTGGGTTGAAGGGCAGACATAATTTTAACTTGAATAGGAGTTGGCTAACTACCCTCCACAGAGACTTGAATTAGTTTACCTCCCTCCCATCAATTGAATGCTAATTTCTCTTTGAGGCAGAAAATGATGGACTGTGAAATGAATTCTTTTTCTCACCTTTAATCTTTTTTGTCTTTTGCTAAAATGAACATTAAATTCATGCTGTTTCTGAAAGAGAAATTCAATAGCTCCAAGCAATTCAGCCTGGGGAAAAGTGTTTAATGGTACATTTTAAACATTTTTTGCTGTTGTTTACCATTTGTTCTCATGCACTACTTCCATGAAAGAAACTAATAGAAAACTCATCTAATTTAAATAGTCCTTTTTTATATGAGGTACTGATTTGCCAAAGTTTAAACTTTAAAAGAGCAGAATAAACATGGCAATTTATCATGTAACAGATTTTTATTCAACAACACTTACTAAGCCACGGCAGTGCATTGGGCGCTTAATATACACAGTGGAAAGTAAGCCAGATACGTTGGCCTCTGCCTTTTTTTGAGTGTATGGTCCGCAGACATGACAATGGGCAGGTTGCAAGGTTTGAATTGTCATGGAAGGGCTGCTTGAGGCTTCCCAGAGGAAGTGACCTCTAAACTGAAACCTAAAGAATGAACAGGGGTTGGGGAGGCAAAAGCATGGAGGTCAGGAACTGAAGGAACTCTGTGTGTGTGTGTGTGTGTGTGTGTGTGTGTGTGTGTGTGTGTGTGTATATACACAAATACATGTGCATGTGTGTGCATGCATATGTAAGTATATGTGCATATGTATGTACTTATGGGGAGGTCATGGTGGGCTCCTGGGGAGAGATAAAACTGGATTTTGCAGGGTCTTGAGAGCGACATGAAAGACACAAAGATTCTTTTGCACTGAATCCCAGGGCCAATGGCGGCCACTGACAATCTGTGAGCAGGGAGAACATTGGAATCCCAGGTCTCTAAGATCATTGCTCTGTGGGTTGGAGAACTAACAGGGGAGGGAAATGTGAGAGGTAAGGAGTTCTGGGAAGAGGCTCTGGCATCAGGGGTGAGATGCTCCAGAAGTGAGATGAGGCAGAAATGCAGACAAATGGAGGGCATGGATTCCAGAACTGTTTATGTCAGAATTCTTAAGACCAGGTGAATTACTGGATTTCTGAGGGGTAAAGGGAGCTGAGATCGTTCCCACCCTTCTTAAAAAAATATTAAAAATTTCCATCAAAGCATGTCATGTTCTTTGCCCATATTCACAAGGAGCTATGAGAAGATTTATATAACTGCTTGTTATATAAATTAATGATGATTAGATTCATTGAACAACTATTTTAGGCCAAGCGTGGAATAGTTTATTTAATCCTCACAGTCCTCCATGAGGTGAGTGCTATTATTATTCCCTCTTTCAGATGAAGAAACTGAAGCACAGGTAGGTTAAATGATTTGCCTAAGGACACATAGGTCAAAGTGGGAGACTGTGCGACCCAGCGTGTACTTTGTCTGTCTGTCTGTCTGTCTGTCTCTCTCTCTCTCTCTCTCGTCAATATTATTATGATGACTTCCATTGGCAAAAATGAAAGAGAACCCAGTGAAGTTAGGAAATTCTTTTAAACCTAAAGTAATTTGGGATGATTGGGTGGCTCAGTTGGTTGAGCATCTGACTCTTGATTTTGGCTCAGGTCATGATCCCAGGGTTGTGGGATCCAGCCCTGTATCAAGTTCCATGCTGAGAGTGGAGCCTGCTTAATCTTCTCTCTCTGTCTCTGCCCCTCTCCCATGCTTGTGCTCTCTCTAAAAAACAAAAAACACAAACAAAATCCTAAAACAGTTTTACCTGGTGGAAAATGGGCATTTCATTCAAAAGATTGTTTTTTCAATCTGTAAATTACTTTAATATATTATGCACCTTCAAAATCTTTCTCTAAAATTGTAAATAAAATGTTGCATTTTTATATGGTTCTTAATAGGATGGAGTCAGCTCACCTTAAGGATGTACTATAGTCCAAAGGGACTAGTTGTTTCATAAAAACATATGGTAAGTGCCTGCTTGGGGTTCTGACACATTCACTAGAACAACTATATGATTAGAATGTGGTTTCCAACTCTTGTATAGTGAAAAGTAGCTTAACAAACTTACTAGAAAATCACTTTTGAAAAATTGTTTCACATAACCTTGGCTTACTCACAAACTAGGAAACATTTCAGCTTTTGGGGGTTCTCTTTTGGAGAAAACAAGTAGTCGGTCTGTTTTTACATATGTCCCTAATTAGAGGCTAATCTGCATTTTTAAAGGAAATGTTACAACTTTTCTTATATAAAGGAGCAACTAGGAGGGGAAAAATGCTAAGCAGGGTGGAGGTGGGCACTTCAGATTCTCCATAATTGCAGGCATATGAGAAAGTCATTTCTAGGACAGAACTCGGGTAGAGAGTGGGCACATTCTTACTGTTCACATTATCCCTTAACACCTCTTTGAGTTTGGTAACGTGCACAGTACTGCACCCATAGTGATGACCCTACTGTGCACTGGTTACTGACTTATTCAGCCAGTATCAACAGAAACTTCCCCTGCATCAAGGCAGCGCTAAGCACTGGGGGCAGAGTGATCAACAGAATATTCCGAGTCTACCACAAAGTGCTCACAGCCAAATTTATATCCATTCTTGTAACCCCACAGAAATCTTACAAAGTGGATGCTAAGATTCGGACAGGCTGAGCAACTTGCTGATAACCTCAGAGCTGGGGTTGGCTCCCCTAATGCTACCCTTTCTGCATCCTGGGTCCCCAGGGTTCAGTGATACATGCCCAGGACTTCACTGTGCGGTTCCCAGATGTCTACATTTGTATGAAGAGACTTAGTCAGAAAGGAATTGAGCCTCTTTCTAGGGCCTTGATAAGACTCTTGAGGCATCTACACAGAGTTGTCCGATCCGCTCTCCCACCTCTCTGTGAGCTTGAATGTTTGTAAAGGTAGATGCTTATTCAAATTATGATAGCTGTTGCCTACACAGTATTTTCTATTTGTGATACGGTAGCTAAGTTCATCAGCATTTGGCATTTCGAGGAGTGAGGGGGGGGCCCCTGCTACGTTTCCCTTCCTCTGCCATCTAGTGACCCAGCACAGCTCCAGTCAGCCTAGTGGTCCGTGCTTATAATTCTTCTTCCAGATCTTGAAGTCCCTCTTCTTTGTGTCTGTATCTACTTTTGAGAGAGAGAGAGAGAGAATGAGGAGGGGAGGGGCGGGGCGGGGGGGGGGCGGGGAGAGAGAGAGAATTGCAAGCAGCCTCCATGCCCAACATAGGGCTCGATCTCACTACCCTGGGATCGCGACCTGAGCCGAGATCAAGAGTCAGAGGCTCAACTGCCTGAGCCACTCAGGTGCCCCTGTCTCTGTATCTTTTTATCATCAATTCATGTAATTGGATCTTATGACAAGGAAGCAGATAACATCCTTCATTCTCTTACTCTAATTCCCATGTTGAGTATAAGATTTATTTTATCTTTCTTTTATTCATTCATTCCACATTTATTCAGTGCCCACCACGTGTCTAGCAATTTATCAGACACAAGATACAGACAAAAAATGCAGTTCTTTCTAGCATCTCAGAGTTTAGGCAGGCAGGCAACTAAAGAGGATTCTAAAAAATTACTTTTTAAAAAATGTGATAAGGGACATGAACCAGGTAGGTAGAGAGTGCTATGGAAACAAGGAGGAGGGAAAAACAACCCAGCCCTGGGGATTGGTGGGGGAGGAGAGGAAATGATGTCTCAGCTGATTCTTAAAACCCAACTAAATGATGGGCAGGCCAATTAAGGAAGATTGTTTATTCTGGGCAGAGAATGCCCAGGGCAACAGCCCAGGAGCATGGGAGAGCAATGCATATCCACGTATCTGCAAGTAATGATAAATAGCCACATTTTAGTGCCATTATTTTTATGCAAGGTACCATGCCAAAGTGTTTCACATGCATTATTTAACTGAATATCTAAACCGTGCTCCTTAGGTAGCATTCTTATTTCTATTTATGAGTTGAGAAAAAGAGAGGCTCAGTCAAATGCCTTAGTATTATCCAAAGGTAATAAGAAGGTAGGCTGGGATTTGAGCCCAGGTTTTTTAGATATAAGAATTTGTCTGCTTAACCACTCCATCCCACTCCAGTAAATCTGTGTGGTTAGAATGCTGAGGCTGGGGAGGAGGGAGAGGGAGAATGGCAAGAGGTGACAGAAGCAAAGGTGATTTTATCTTGAAGGCTCCAGTGAGCCTCGGAAGGATTTTAAGCAGGTGTGTGCTACTCTGAGATGTGCATTTTAGAAGTCTCTCTCTGTAGAGGGTGGAAAGCATGGATTGGTGGGAGGATAGGTTGGAGACAAGGAGACCAGGCAGGTGGCTGGGACACTGCTCCAGATGAGAGATGACAGTTATCTGGTCTCATGTGGTGGCAATCAGGATGGAAGGAGAGGGTAGATTCCAAGATAACTTTTGTAACTGATTGGATGGGGTGAGGCTGAGACACAGGAAGGGTGAGAGGCAGTGCTGGAAGGAGTTTGACACTATTCCCAGGTTTCTTTTTTGGATGAAGGATGACATTCTTCAACAAGATATGGAAGATAGGATAATTATGAGAAAATGATGAATTCATTTTGAGACATGTCGAATTCAAAATGCCTAAGTGACAGTCAAGGAGATGTGAACCAGACAGGCTGAAATAAGAATCTACAGGTGAGGGGGAGAGGTCTGCTGGTTACAAAGTCGTCAGCCTAAAAGACCAATGAAAACCATGGGACCGGATATTGTCAGTAAGCAGGGGAGAGAAAGGAGATGAGAATGGGAGAAAGAAAGAAAGGAAAAGGTGAAACAGGGACACTGTTTAGAAAACACTAACATTTGGAAGAATTAGAAGATCCCAAGAAGAAGACTAAAGCAGGGAGGGACAGGATCAGGGAGCCAGGATAAGAGTTTCAAGGAGGGAGCAAACAGTGGTGTCCAAGGCTGTGGATAACAATCTTATAGTAACAGCGACCACCACTGCTTACCAGAACCCCGTTAAAAAGAAAACCACAGGCCCCAAATGGTGTCATGACAGTAAACCAAGGCCCCCCAGTCAGTAAGCCAAGACTTAACACCTAACCTAAATGCAGTTTCAATCCCCCAGAGAATGTAACCTTTAACAGCCAACTTAGAATTTCCTGGTCAGCACTAGGGAACATACTGATAGACCCCTTCTCTTCTCCTTAGGAGGGCAGACTTTCCTAAATAATGCATTCCTTGCTAATAAATTCCTCTCTTTTTCTTCTTCCTCCTCCTCCTCCTCCTTCCCTTCTTCTTCCTCTTCCTCTCCTTCTTCTTCCTCTCCCTCCCTTCTTCCTTCCTTTTCTTTCTTTCTTCCTCTCCTTCTCCTTCTCCCTCTCCCTCTCCCTCTCCCTCCCTTTCCTAATCCTTCTTCTTCCAATGCCCTCTCTCTGCCTTCTGCCTTTAAAACTCTTTCTTTTGTTTAGCTCAGTGAAGCTCCCTTCTATTTGCTAGTTGGGATACTGCCCAATTGAAGAATTAGTTGATCTTCAAATTTACTCAGTTGAATTTTGTTTTTTATGTTTATAATGCCCATATGTACCGGACATCCTACCATACATTTTATGTGAAGTCTCTCTGGTCCTTCCAACATGCTTGCAAGGTAGTGGTGCTGGTGGGGATAACAATGATTATCTTTGCTGAGCACTTTCTCTGTGCCTAGTGTTTACTCAACCCCTTGCACGCAATACCTCAACCTTGTTTGTACAGAAGAGTAAGTCAATTAAACCAATAGATGGCAACTTTATTTTACTCACACAGTACTATAACAGGAAAAAAAAATCCCCAGGGTAAAATAGCTTGTAGGAAAATAGCCATTATTTGTTAATCATTTTTGGCCCATGGTACTTACTATTTCTGAGTCCTAATTTTGCCATCTACAGTTACATAAATGGCCATGCAGAATAGGTATTAACAGGGAGCTGTGCCCTCCGCTGTCCTCTCTCTGTGCTCACTGCCAACCTCTGGTATTAACTCTTGTCTCACCGCTTTAAAATTATCCATTATAAAAACGTCTCTTTAAGTTGCATACGTTTCGCAAGGGCAAGGGCTAGCCTTTCTCAACATTTCCCCAGCTCTGCCTGTCAGTTGCCTCACATGAAGCAGACATTAAACAAATGTCTGAATAGAATTATTTTTTTCTAGCCGATGTTTTCCCCAATGACTTCACAAATGGCTCTCTGTAACAGAAGAAATTTAGATTGAATTTGTCATAGTTCAAACATCAAAAACTAACTCTTACTAACTTTTCAGAGTTTTCTAATGCACTTTTACATAGTGTAGCCACCATGGGAAAAAGTATGGAGCTTGCTCAAAAATTAAAAATAGAACTACCAAAAGATCCAATTATCCCACTTCATGGTATATTTCCAAAGGAAATGAAAATAGGATCTTGAAGAGGTGTCTGCACTCCTATGTTCCTTATAGCATTATTCACAGTAGCTAAGATGTGAAAACAACCTAAGCATCTACTGATGGATGAGTGGATAAAGAAGATGTGGTATAGAGATATAAATGGAATATTATTCACCATGAGAAAGAAGGAAATCCTGTCAGTTGAGACCACATGGCTGAGCCTTGAGGGCATTATGCTAAGTGAAATAAACCAGACAGAGACAGATGATACTGCATGGTATCACTTATATTGGAGCCTGAAAAAAAAAACATGTTGAACTCAAAAGAAACAGAGAGTGGGAGAGTAGGCGCCAAAGGCTGCAAAGGAGAGGGGAGGTAGGAGGAGTTGGGTTAACGGGTACAAACTTTTAGCTACAGGATGAAGACATGAAGAGCTAAGGTAAAACAAAGGAATTATAGTTGATAACACTGTGTTGTATCACTGAAGTTTTCTAAGAGAATAGAACTTAAATGTTTGCATACACACACTAGCTGACCAATGTAAAACAGAAAAGAAAATTTTTGAAGGATGCCTGGTCTTATGGGAAGTGGATGGGAAAGCTAGAGATCAAGGCTGCCAAAACCACAGTCAAATTCCCTTATCATATGGTTAGGTTGTCTTCAGGGGCTCTGCTGACATTGTGGTCACTCAACACTGTATGGCTTTTGTCTATCACCATTAATAAAATTCCCGTCATGTCCCTTGCAGACTTAAAGTCCCAAGCAAAGCATCCTGTCAACTGAGTCCACATCTGTCTCTGCTGACAGATCTGTGATCTGTCCCTGTCCCCTGGGACCATCTTCCTTCCTCAGAAGAGATGCATCCTACCTCTGATCAGGATCCTCACCAGGGAGACATGACCTTCGATAAGGAAGGAGGTTTGGATCTTAGGCTGCCAAAGCAATGAAAATGTCCACTGAACAGACTGGAAGGATTCTGAACCATTGTTCCAAAGAGCAACCTTCCACAGAATTTTTAGACTATAAATAAGATAGATTCCTGGCTGTCTGAAATGCTTAGATAACAGTTCCTCTGTGAAACAGAGATGGATTGAAATACAATACGTTCCTGCACTGCGATCATCTCCTGAAATGCCAGAAATACTTTCGTGTCAATGTCTTATCATAAGAAGCCTGAGAGCTGGAATCTAGAATTACAGTTCTTTTTCTTTCCCCCAGGATCTTGCTACAAAGATTTGGTAAGGAGATGCATTTCCTCCCCCAAGTCGGCTGTCTCCATTTGTAACTGATACTACATACAGCAGGGAAGCATCTGTGTTTCAGAAAAATGATGTGTGAAAACAGTTTTCAAAAATGCATGCTTTCTACATTAAAAAAAAAAAACAACTAAAAATATGTTTGGTTACCACTTTGTAGAGCCTATTGAATTTGGCTGTGAATGGGAATCTAATTGCCATCCATTTCTATTGGAGCCTTCTATGAACATGACATTTCCATTAAAAAAAGAAGTCAGCTATAGCATTATGATGTGGATGCTGAAATCATAAAAAAAATTAATGACTGGTTGGTAGGTTAATAATTTATATTTCTTCTTTGCAGCCCATTAGAGGAAATAAGCAAAGCCACAGGTACAGAAAATATCACTGGGGTTGGCAAAGGTAAAAGGAATATTCTTACTGAAGTGTTACAAATAGCTCCCTGGTTTTGAGTGATGATTACTGATTACTCTCCTATTTTTCATTTATAAATGGAGAATGTCTTCTTCTTTGTCACCTGCTCTTGTTACTGTGGGGTTGGCATCAAAATATTAACACTTGCAGGGCTGAATTTAAGGGCTGAGGGACCCACAGCTTGGGTTACAGGGTCCAGACTTCAACTTGTTGCAGAAAAATCTGTTCACTCCTCCACGCATGGCAGGAATTACATCGTATTTTCCTAAACTTTGTAGCTTGATGTTCTTGAGCAGCACCGCTCCTCCTTTCTTTCTGGTTTTTTCTTTTACGGTAATTTGAAGACCAGTGCCCATTTGATGAGTTGGACAGTCTGTTTTTTATGATTTTGTCTTTTCTTTTGGTGAGCAGTTGGCAAAGGGAAGGGGCTATTCCAGCAGTTCAGATAATGAGATTTGCCGTTAATAAGGTAAAAGCACACAACGACACCAGATTAATGTTTCTCAAGCACAGCTCCAATTAACATGCACCCTGATTAATCTAATGTCTCTAACTCCCTCCCTAATGAAGTCCAGAATTCTACCCCTGGACTTCAAGTGTCTTCACTTGATGACCTTTATCTATCTTCTGATGTTCTTTCTATTGTTTTCCTATGCGTATAGTATAGACCACCTCAGTGGTTCTCAATCCTAGCTGCAGATCAAAATTACAGGTGACGCTTTAAAAAAAAAAACAAACCCCCCCCCAAAAAAAAACCCCACTGAGGCCCAAGGTCCACACTACGCTAACTGAATATGATTCTGGGGGGTGAAGCACAGGCATCCATCTGGCGTGTATCAAATAGGTAGGTGCTGGAATTATCTGGAGGCTTCTCTATTTACTTTTTTTTTGCTGATTAGGCTGGGATGCATCAGAGGCTGGGCTCAGCTGGTACTCTTGGCCAGGGTGTCTACATATGTTTCTCCATATAGCCTCCTCAAAGCGTGGTGGCTCAGGGTAGTCAGATCTCCCACAGGAAGCACAGGAGCAAAGAGTCCGCTGGAAAAGGTGGAATCTTGGGGCCTTTTACACACTTAGCCTCAGAAGGCATATAGCATTGCTTCTGCTGCATTTTATTCACCGAAGCAGGCAGGAACCTTCAGGGGAGGGGACCCGCCTCTCTATAGGAAGCGTGTCAATGAATCTGTAGCCACGTTTTTAAGCTGCCATACACCCTTGTTAATTAAGTCCACTGTCGAGCCAGAGTGGAGAACAACTGGGCCCATATCTTTCAAATACTGACCTGCGGAGCAGGGCTGGGCCTTGAGTGAGGCGAATGAGACACCCAGGGTGCAAAATTGAAGAAGGCAGCCACTCTCTGGATCCTGCAGGGGAGCATCTCCTTGCATTTTGTGCCCAAGGCGCCTTCCTGGCCTCATCCAGTCCTGGCCCTGCTACAGAGCGCATGTGTATGAATCATGAGTGTGAATGGGTCTCAGATTCCCGAGTCTCATACTTTGATGTTCTGATTCAGTAAGCCCGGTCCCTGTTGGGATTCTGCATGTTTTTAAAGAATCCTAATGGATCCATTACAGAGTCTGTGTGCTTTCCTGGTACTGTGCCTTTGTTCACGCTATTCACTCTGCCTTGAATGTCCTTTCCTTCTATTTCTATCCACTATGGCCTATCTACCAATTGGACTATCTACCAATGGGATTTCAGATCCATTTCAAATACTGCCCCTTTTTATCAAGCAAAGGTCCCAACAGCCAGAGTATAAACTGTTCCTCCTAAGACACAGCACTTTTTTTGTATGCCTTAAGACAGTCACATTTTGTCTAGGATGGTTTGTGGACACACACATTTAGCAAGAACTTACTTTCCTAGGAGGCTACAAAATGGAGATCTGGATCCACCCCATCAATTCTCATAGGTAAAGTCTTGTTAAAACATGGTACCATTCTCTGACTCATCTTGATCCCGGATTGTTCTAATCCACACAACAGCTGGCATGCTCCTGGCACGTTTCTGATGCCGGGTAAACAGTGGATATCTCTCCTGATGAAAGGTTGGATTCCCATTTTTGCATCCTTCACGGAAGCCCCCAAATATTGAGTAATTACCCTAGTTGAAATGCTTAAGCATAGATAGGGACTGCATCCTTTATTGTGACTTCTATTCTGGAAATTTTCTTGCTTGAACTTTACCTGACCATCTTTTCCGCATAGCAAAAGGTTTTTTCGAGGCTCACTCTGTGCAGAGTCCTTACCACTCAGTACCTTTGTGGACGGCAATACCACATGCAAACCTCATAAGCCTTTGAGGTAAGCCCCATTTTCGTGACCATTGTACCGATGAAGAAAAATGGGATTTAAAGACTTAGCAACTTTCCAGATCACAGAATAACAAAGCGACTGAGGCAGGTTTCAAACCCACACCTCTAAGATTCCAAAACGTGATGATTTCTCCCCTACACCAAATCAGCCCCCCATTAATCGGTGGTGTCCATTAAGCCCACCCACCTTTGAGGAGGGTGGGGCGGACAGGTTCGCTTGGACGAAAAGCAAAGTTGGCAAAATCTCTTCGAGTCTCTTTTAACTCGTAAGGTTTCCGCCGCGGGGTAGGCTCGGGGCTCCCGCACCCGGCGCTTTGGCTCTCGGGACACGCGCCCTCGCACCCCGGCGCTCGGCCACCTCCTCCCTGGCGGCACGTGGGTGGGGCGGGGGCTCCAGGGAGCGGCGGCCAATGGCAGCGAGGGGGTCAGAGTCGGTTCCCCGCGAGGGGCGCAGCGGTTGCTAAGCGCAGCGATGAGACGGATCCGGCGCCGGCAGCCCAGGGAAGGGGGAGGCGCGAGCGAGAGCGCGTGGGAGCGCGGAGGCCAGAGCCGGGAGGGGGAGCGAGCGGAGAGAGACGCCGGGGAGGCGCGCGGGAGCGAACGCCCGCTCGGGAGCCGGAGCCCCGCGGCAGTGCGGCCGCGCCCCTGCCCGAGCCCGTGCGGCCGCCCAGCCCCGCTCCGCCCGCCGCCTTCTGGGCTCCCGAGGATGGAGGACTCCCGGGAGACGTCGCCGTCCTCCAACAACTCCTCGGAGGAGCTCAGCTCTGCCCTGCAGCTGTCCAAGGGCATGTCGATCTTCCTGGACGTAAGTACCGGGCGAAGGAGTTGGGTCGGCGGTCCCCGACCTCCACCCCCTCGTCGCGGCTTTCCTCTAACCCTGGAGGAGGGTGGTCGGTACAGGCGCTGATCAGCAGGTGTTTTGCACCAGCCCCCCCACCCCGAACACCAGCGAGAACTACCTCCTACCTCGCTCCCCTGTCCCCCTGGAAATGCACCGAGGAAAATGCGGGAGAATGACTACCACCCAACTTGTAAAAAGGATTGTCCTGCACCTGCAGCTCGGGGCTTAACAACCCTGAATGAATGGCAGAAGTTAAATTTTCCAACGGCGTGGGTTTCATTGGGGACTAGATCGGTAGCTACAACAATCTCCATTCAGGTGAATAGAGCGTTTTAAAGGGGCTAAGGGAGGGAGGGAACATCATTAACTCAACTCATCTCTGATGTGACCTGTTTGCAGTTCCCCATCTCCCTGAAGCTCTTAGGCGACAGGGACAGCATTAGGGATTGCGATGCCTGGCCACCCTTCCCCAGCCCCCACGGAGAACAATTACTTTGAAAACATACTTGTTTTTCGTTTTTAAAGCGGTGGCCAAGATCCCTTTCATGCTGTTACTTTTTTCACTGCCACCTCCTATTTTTCCGTTTTTCTCTCCTGTTATTCTTCTTCCCTATACCTCTCCAAGTTTTCATTGCTATTCATCAATTCTAGCATTTGAATGTTCTTCCTTGGGGCCTCTCCCTCCCTTCGGTATTGATGCCCTTCCTTCATTTCTCTGATACTGTAATCGTTCTTTCTCTTTCTTTGTTTTCTTTTTTCTACCCTCACGCCAGGGTTTTTATCTGTACAGCAGTTTTGTTTCTTATTTATTTCTCAATTTTGCGTTACTGCCCCTTTCTGCTGTTTCTGTTCTTTATTTTTTTTCACCCAGCTCTTTGCTGTTAGGATTAGTGGTTTTCCTATCCCTCAGTTGCCTGCCGGCTTGGGCTCCCTCAGCCTCTGCGTTGTCACATATATGCTGTCCCCTGGAGGTAGTCGGTGGGGACAATTCTGGCCACTTATTTAGACATGGTAGAAAATTGGCAAAAGGCATTGAGGAGTGCTGCGAGCTCTTTACTGTTCCCTGAGATCGTTTCTTATTAAAATCCAGGTGTATTTAAAATGAAAATACATTTATTTGTGGAGAGATGAAACCATCAGGAAATCAACTCATTAGTACCATAATGGTAAAGCGGTTGTCATGAAGATAAGGGGGACAGAGTGAGGAGCCCTCCCAGGTGTGTTTTGAATGGATTAGCTGGGATTTTTTAATTGGGAGAGAAAACCATATTGATCATTAAATCCGGTCAAAGGCAAATGTCATAGGTGAGACTCAGCTGCATCTCCTGGCAGCCTCCTCCCCTCCTCACCATGCAGTTCCAGGTGGGGATCCAGGCCTCTGTGGCCAGCCATCTTCTTCCCACCAAAACCATCTGATTCCCATTTTTTCTCTCCGGTTTAAGTCCCTTATTCTTCTGAGCCCTTATCTCTGCTTGGCTCTGGCCAGTCAGGTGATGTTTTGGCGCTAGTGGTCCAACTGGCTGCTATTATTCATTAAATTATTCATTAAACCCTGCCATTCAGGGCCAAAAAGCCCGTGAGGAAGCCAGGCTGAGAGATGGAGGCACACTGCACACGGGAGAAGGGGATCTTCAGGGATAGCATCAGGGCCCCAGGAACTCACGTCTGTTAGGAGGTTGATGGCTAAGCTGCCATCAAAGGGATTCAAAGAGGGCAAAGGGACCCTCCATTCATACTGGCCTGATCTTCACTGGGTCCCCCAAGGATATCAAGTGCTTCTCTATGACTTTTTTTGAAGCAGTTAACAAATCCTGGCGATACTGTGGAGATGAATGGATTGAGCCGTATAAATGGAAGTCGTCCTCTTTGACACACACATTAATCTTGGCCCAAGTGTTCAAACTGCTACTTGAAAAGAAAAGAAAAGAAAAAGAAAAAAGAGGAAATTAAAATCTTGTTTATTGTTGTATATACATGATTGTTCTCAAGCTCTGTAAATAAACAGCATCAGGTCCCTGTCCTGAAGGAACATGTGCTTTATGAATAGGATAGCCTTGCCTTCTTGTATCTATTTCTAGAATTTAAAAATAAGAGTACAAAACTGATTTCACACAAGAGGTGTTGACATGCTTGTTTGTCAGGAAAACGCCAGTGTCTATATAAAAAAACAAACAAACAAAAAAAAAAACCTGCCACTGGATTTTATCTCGAGTAGAAGAGATTTTGTTTACACTTTTTCTTTGAGATGTTTTGTGAAACATCCAGCACTCTGGTGAAATCTGTGACGTGAGAAAGGATTTGTTACTTAAGGATTTTTGAATTATTCATTTCTGGATCATATTGCTTTTAGCAAAAATAAAATGTGAACTATAAATACATAATTTACTCGATTTGTTTTCATATATTCCAGTAGCACTGCTAAGAAAGATTGCTTTTTGAATTCTATGCAGATCATAAGTCGGTAATAGAGATTCCCTGCGCCAAAGAGGAACAGGAATGAAACCTGTCAGAGTCACCTGCGTCACCCGGACTGATTTCTGAATTTGAGGAAAACTTTGATTTTTAGTGTTTGTCTTCCAAGGCCACTGTACTAACGAGTCCTCTGAGTGATTTTGAGGCTACCGTTGCTGACATGACTAGATATATCCAGCTGGTAAGAAACTAGCCACAGATCAGAAAACCAGAGAGGGATTTTCCATACCTATTTGGCTTTTGCTTCATTTTCCTCATGTCCAAATCAGCAATCATGATGAGTATGCCGCTTAATTCTAGAAGTTGTTGCCTTCGGTGCAAGTGCATAGGATAAGAAAACTGAAAACAGATAAAGGAAGTGTGCTGTATAAATTTGCACCATTATTGCTAGATCATTGTTCCCTATTGAGTGCCTGGATCACAGTTGCCAAATCCACAGATGAATACAGAGACTGTTTCATTAGAAATCTAATTTTTTATTCGATTCTGTCTAAAAAATGGCAGAATATATACATTATATATACATTATATATATTCATCATAAATACTCTTGAGGGCCCACTGGGGGGCTTAGGAAACCCAGGGCTGGTGCCAAGGCATCTGTGCTGTGCCCCCCTGCCACCCACAGGAGAGTGGCTTCACTGGGTTCCGTGCATAGCAACATGGGAGGACCAGGAGGATGACAGTTCTTTTCCTTCTTAACACCTGCAATGCTGTCCGTCCCCAGGTTATTTCATTCCAGCTGACAGGGAATAAACTCTGATGTAGAATACTAGTCCATAAAGCATGTGGTCCCTCTTTGGAATCATTCTATTAACCGACTCCGCTACTGTGCAAAGGGAGAAAATCAAGCCTTTCACATCATCCCCCGAAGCAAGATAAATCTGAAGTGAAGTTAGTTATAATTCCACCGCTTGATGCCACTGCCTTCTCCCCAACAGTTTTGTTTGCTTTTTAGCTGGAAAGGAAGTGACCCTTCCTCATGTCGCTAGGGGCAGAAGTGGGGCCTGGAAGGCTGTGAGGGAGAGAGATGATCTTCCCGTTTGTCTTCCCTTCCTTCCCCCAGCCAGGCATGCGCACTCACGCCCACTGAACAAAATGCACAGTGCCTGGCTGGTCAGGGACTTGGTGAAAATAAGGAAGAGTCTTCTTTTGCAAAGCTACTTAATCCTGAAGCCCTGTCTCTACACATGGATGGGAATATCTGTCTAAGAGGTGAGACGGACGGAGGACTGTCAGAGCAGAAACAGTTTTCCAGGTATAATGGTTCTGTGACCGAATTCTGTTAGAGCCATATACCTCCTATCTTGTCTAGCGCACCCTGGATAATTTGAGTGCGGTTGTTCCGTTGGGAGGATGGCAGTTAACCCTAATTGGCAAGGCAGATATCACTCCCTGAGGTTTAAGAGGCTGCAGAAGTAAGGGAAACTTCGCTTTAGTGTTACCATACATTTAAAACTGTTTCCTCACACAAGCCCTACTCCAGGAACAATTGAGACGATAAAAATGTTTGTGCTGATTACCTTTGCTCCATTCATTCCGTGGCCACTTCCCTGCATCCTATTTCGTGGCAACTAATGGAGTGGTAGCAGAACTACCTTCTGGAGGTCCAGGTCCACAGGCTATGATTTACCTGGTAGGTCTTCCCTTCTGGATGGTACCCCGTGTTCTGGATGAGAACCAAATTCCCTGCCCTATATCCTCATCTCTCAGGAGTCTTCCTGGCTTCTCTCATTACCTAATTTTAACCTGGTACACAGTAGAAAGCACTTAGCAGATATTAGTTCAGTAAATAGTGACAAATAGGCCTTCACGACAATATTCGCATCTTAACACCTGCCTTGAATAACCTCGGGTGAGAAATGAGACATTTTAATGAAGGCCGTCAAAGGATAGCCTTTAGGGTAAAGGATGCTGTTTGATAATCCGTAGATTGTTGCAAAAACACAGCATGGCCTACATTTGAGTTTTAATTCTGACCCTAATATTTGCATCTATTTACCATGTATCCTGTGGTAGCAACTGGTAAGATTAGCCGATCCAGATTACTATGGTAGCATAGTGTAATGAACCCAGTTTTCACCTGTAGTACATTTAAAAAAAATTTCTTTAATGTTTACATATTTTTGAGAGAGAGAGAGAGAGAAAGAGAATGCAAGTAGGGGAGGGGCAGAGAGAGAGGGAGACATAGAATCAGAAGCAGGCTCCAGGCTCTGAGCTGTCAGCACAGATCCTGACGTGGGGCTCGAACCCACCAACTGTGAGATCATGACCTGAGCTGAAGTCGACACCTAGGTGCCCCTGCAGTACATTTTTTTATTAGTCTGTGGGCTCAGAGGCAAAATTTGCAGCAGAGACCGTTCTGTTCATATTTCATTACAAAGAACTGTCTTAATAAAGCTACTGTCTTAATTTCATTGCTAAGAGGCTGAATGCTATTTAAGATACTGCTTTCTGAAATGAAATGATGGACGTCCTGGGTCCAACTCTCTGGTATGTGGTTATTCCTGTTCTAGTTACTTCGAACTCTTAAGGACACAATAGAGCTTGAAATAGAATCTTCGAGCATAGTAAAGGTAAGAATTAGGCTGTGTTTCATGTCTCCCTGACTCTCCGCTGGGGCTTCATAGTTTCAGGGGCGGGGAGGAAGCTGGTTATGATGGAGAGGTGGATTCCCCAAATCCCCACTAGAAATTAGCTCCGTGGAGTAAAAAGACTTTGTGTCCCATTCTGCTCTAAGCACAGAAGTTCTTACTACTACAAGCAGCTTTCTTGCAATCGTTAAATAAATTTAGTTTATAAAGGGGGACCAATTTCTTATGCACACAAGTCAGGGGGGATACATATCTGTTGTTGGAAATTTTTCATAAGTGAGATTTTGGGTAATAATATTAGACTATTATAAGATTGTAAAATGGGGGCGCCTGGGTGGCTTGGTCGGTTAAGCATCCAACTTCGGCTCAGGTCATGATCTCACGGCCCGTGAGTTCGAGCCCCACATCGGGCTCTGTGCTGATCGCTCAGAGCCTGCAGCCTGTTTCAGATTCTGTGTCTCCCTCTCTCTCTCTGCCCCTCCCCTGTTCATGCTCTGTCTCTCTCTGTTTCAAAAATAAATAAACGTTGAAAAAAAATTTTTTAAGATTGTAAAATGATTAGATTTAGCCATACTTCATCTTCATGAAGTCAACAGGAAAGGAGGATACTTCTGTAGCAGAAAACAGGAAAACCAAAAACTTTGCTAATCAAAACTATTGCTAATCTTTCAAGCTGCCCACCAAGAAGTGATGACCTAAATGTACGAGTGGCTCTGGTTACTTCACATAACTGTCTGTTGCTCAGAAAAATGATCCTCGAATGCCCCTTTCATGTGATTCAAGGGTATCTTTGCAATATGATAAAGGGACATTTTCTCTGGTAGTATATATAACATAGCTGTGGTGTGCTATATTACCCGGATTTTTTTTCCCTTAGTAGACAGTGCCAGCTAGGGCTGATTTGATTGTTGCTAACAGGAAAAAAAAAAAAACCTAAAATATCTTAAGATTTAAAGCAATAATTTATTGGCTCCTGCAATGAGAAGTGGAGACTCTCGTCAGAATGGCTTGATCAGGAGCTCAGAGAGTGTCATCAGGATCCGCTTTCTTTCAGTCCCTGGATGGACCCTGCTGTCTTGAGGACTGGTTATGTCCAGTTCTAGGTTGTATAAATTTTCTGTGGCTTCTATGACAGTATACTGCACACACAGTGGTTTAAACAACCGCATTCGTTTTCTCAGTTCTGGAGGCTGGGTCGATGATATCAAGGTATGGGGAGGACCTTTCCCTCTGAAGGCTCTAGGGGAGAGTCTGCTCAATGCGTGTCTCCTAGCTTCCAGGGTCAGATTCCTGTACATTCTTTGGCTTGCAGCTGTACCACACCAGTATCTGCCTCCATTACCACGTGGTCTCCCCTCTGTCTCTGTATCTCTGAATCTCTCTCTCCTTATAACGTCACCAGTCTTTGGATGTAGGGCCCACTCCAATCCAGGAAGATCTTACCTTCTTTTTTTAAAGTTTATTTATTTATTTTGAGAGAGAGACAGAGACAGAGACAAAGGCAGAGAGAGACGAGAGAGAAAAATCCCAAGCAGGCTCCGCACTGTCAGCACAGAGCCCGACGTGGGGCTCCAACTCCCAAACCGTGAGATCATGATGTGAGTCCAAGTTGGACGCTTAACCAGCTGTGCCACCCAGGAGCCCCAGTAAGATCTTATCTTAATTTGATTAGATCAGCAAAGACTACTTTCAAACAAGGTCACCTTCACAGTTACTGGAGGTTAGAACTTCAGTGTTTGTTTTGAGGCCCACAGTTCAACCCATGACGTATATAACGATAGAAGGGTGGACAGCAGCTTCTTACTTATATCTTCCCAAGTTCAGAGTCAGCAGAAGAGAAAGCGTGTCTCTTAAGATAATTCAAGCAAAACCATGACCTTACTGTGCTCATGCCTGAGTAGTCACTGTGGACTGAGTGATGTGACACCCTGTTTGCCAGGCCTGAAGGCTCTGCCCAATCCTCGAGAGTAAAGATCGATTTCCCAGAAGCAAATTTTGAAATCATGACTTAAGATACCTGATGGCCAAGCAGTTCTTATCCACCAAAGATAATGTAATTAACGCGTAGAAGTAAAGTCAGATACAATATAGACACATGAGCTCTGTTTATCCATGATTTATTATTTTTTTGTTTCCATGGATTCCCATTTATTGAGATACGATTGACTTACATGAAATTGCGCCCATTTAAAGTGAAAAGTTGACAAGTTTTTACATATGTACATACCTGTGAAACCATTATGATAGTCAAGACAATAAATATACCTACCACTCCAAAAAGTTTTCCCATGTCCTTTTATAATACCCTCCCTGCTCATTTGTATGCAGCTCTTAATCTTCTTTCTGTCACTATAGATTAGTTTGCATTTTCTAGAGTTTTATATAAATGGAATCATATAGCAGGTATTCTTTTTTGTCCTAGGGTTTTACTCAACATGATCACTTTGTGATCCGTCTGAGTTCTTGTGTGTATTCTAGAACCCTTTCCTCTTTATTGCCCAGTAGTATTCGTCGAGTGGATGTGCCACAGATTTATTTTGTGCAAAGGCATTGGGTTGTTTTCAGTTTTTGACTACTATAAAGAAACTTCTCAATTAGGAAACCTTTATTTAAAATTGGAATTTCTTTTATTTAATGGTGGGTGAATTATGTATGAATATGATGTTCACTGCAACTGCAAAAATGGTCATAATTTTTTTTCTTTTTCTTTTTCAGATACTGAGGAGAGCAGATAAAAATGGTAAGACCAAAAATCTGCAGTTTCTATTTATTAATCTCTTGCCTTTTAGATCACTTATAAAGAATAATATGGAAAAGAGAGGAGAACCCAAGAAAATGGCGCATAAAACGTCAGCCTCTTGTACTAAGAATTTTAGGCAAGTTTATGGCTCCAGATATTCATGGGAAGCTGAAAGAGATACGTACATTTGACAGGAAGATGGAATTTATGCCTTGAAGTGAGGAGCTGTCATAGCTCTGGCTTTTCCCTTTTATGCTTTAATTTTAAAGTAATAACAGCTTCTAATCATTGAGTGTCTACTATGTGCCAGGCCTTGGGCCAAGTGCTTTGAGTTATTTCTTCGAGTTAACAAGATATAGATCTGAGACTTGAACTTGGGTCTGTGTGGCACCAAAATCTTGGCTGTCCACACTGAACTTCATAGTGGCCTTGGGGGCTGCTGTTGTGCTCTAAGCTAGTTACCTACAAGCCTGCATTGCCAGACTTATCTCCACTCCATGGCTCTTGGCCATAGCTCTTGCATTTGAATTATATGCACTAGAAGTAATAATCTATAGGGACAGAGAAGTAGGTTGAAACTAGTATAAAAAGATTGTTCTGTCAGAGGAACTATGATTTAAATGAGGCTTGCACAAAGTCCGATTATAAGCTGTCATAAGCAATATCCTTTGACTCTTATCCCACTGCAAATTTTGTTCCATGGAATGCCAAATTAGAGCTTATTGAGTTTATTTTGCTGCTGTAATACAAGTACAGTATAGTACAAGTATAGTATAGAGCTATATTCTTGACAAGACTTTTGTGACAAATTTAGGATACAAAAAGTCCTTTCCTTTTCTTGAAATCCGATTTCTTATCTGTGGGGAAGGATTACAGGCAGAGTCCAGGTCTGACACTTTAAAAACATTTGTTGTGGTCTAGTTAGCCCTTAAGCAGCCAGATCAAGAAAAGCTTGATTGCACTGGATAGCTTTTCACACAACAGAAAAGATATTAACCCCAGGAGTTGCTGTCATATGAGGGTCTGTTCCCCAACCCGGATATTTCATTGGGCCTGTCCATTAGAATGTTTTCTCAAATTAGGGTGCACTGGTTAATATATTATCAATTCAGAGGGGCTTTTTTTTTCCACCTGAATCACTTGATTGATTTTTAAGACGGATGTAACGATGCTGTTATCTTGTCTTCTCATCCCACTTGTTGGCCTCATGCCTGACGTCCAAACCCAGTGATGCCTGAAGCACGACTGAATAGTCCCTATGGCTCCGAGCTAGTTGCCTCATATATTAGCGGCCATTTCTAGTTCAGATAGCCTTTTCTCTCTCTCTACCCAGGTTCCTAGTTTTCTCAGGCTACACCTTCCTTTCCTTGGACCCCCGGCTCTCATGGAGGGTCCTTATTACCTTTGTATATACCACTCTTCTCTCCATTACAACTCACCTCTTTTGGTGGCTTGCTGTCATAATCCGTAGTCATAATAAAAAGCACCTGAAAAACCAGTTCATGATTTACTGTAGTTTATCATAACCTCATATGTTCTGCTATGAAGAATGGTCACTCGGTCAAAATAGGATAGATCAGGAGAGATGGGAGTGCTTTGATCTAAAAGCCCGGTGTGGTCCTGTTCGGTCCCCTGTTTTTTTCATCTGCCTCCTTGCTCCCTCTCCTAATGTGCTCTCAAAGCCGCCTGCCCTTCCGCTCTTATTCCCACATATTCACCACGCGTCCTCTTCCGTAGCCCTCCCAAGCACTAGGGATTCTCTGAGCATCGCTCCATCTGTCACCCTTCTGTGGTGGCGTCCTTGCTTTGACTTCCACCTGTTCTGCCCTTTCCGTGCTTAGCCAGCTTGCACACTCTCCTGTATTGATGTCATTCCTGCTCAAAAGGCACCTTATCTGAAGAGCCTTCCCCAGCTCCCCCTTGCAGGGCCCCAACCTCTCTCTCTGTGCTCTGCACACTTTGGCTTGTATTGCTTATTCCCTTTTGTGAGGACTACAGTTGTTTGCTGGCGATTCTACTTCTCTAAGCCAAACTTGCCTCTCTTGGACCAGGAACTTGGCTTAGGTGTAGATACCACGCCCAGCCAGTCCTGGGGACTCCGTGGATGTTCATTTAACAAATTAACGACGATTAATGACATTTTTCTCCATTACCCATCTCCTGCCTCTCTGCCTACTCTTTCCCCTGCCTTTCATCCTGCTTCGCTCTTCTCCCTAATTCTCAGTGTAAAGTGAGGGGAAACAGAGACAGGACAGTCTGGGTTTAAGTCACAGCTCTGGCACCTAGGAGCATTATGGCTTTGGGTAAGCAACAAACTCTTCACCCTCTGCTTTCTCATCTACAGAATAGAGATAATAGCACCTACCTATGTCATGGGGTTATTATGAATAGTAAGTGACACACATATGTAAGGTCCCCAGGGAAGTGCATGGTACATAGTAATAACTTCTACCTGCTCATTTTGCCACTATTTTTATGATCAATGTGATCAGTATCACTATTTAAAGCTTGAGCTATTTTGAGGTTGTGATGCCTTAGCTATTGGAGACACTTGGTGACATTCCAGTCATTTCTATTTCAGTGGAGTTTAGTGAGAAAAAAAAAAGAGAGACTATTTACCATATATTCAGAATTGGAAAAGGGAAAAAGAATTGTGGATAATCTAATGTAAATGAGAAGATACCAACATTAAAAAACCATCTTTCTGAACCATGTGTTCATCCCATTCTGTATTTGCAAATAAACAGCTGCTACGTGTACGTGATCTCTGGGTAACAGACCCTCATATGACAGAATCCCTTATGGACTGCATAATTGGCAATGGAATAACAAAGGGGGTAAGAGGTGTTATTCAGTATCAGCTTAATATGATACTTAGCCTACCAGATTTAGCTTTTGGGATCTATCTGACATGAGAGAAGCTGCTGGAGAAACAGGGAAAAAATACATGATAGCAGTTAGCTGTAATAATGGTGTCTCAGAGAGATTTGTTTGGTTTTGGTTATTGTTTTAAAATCATAGGCTAGGATCCTAGACATAAAGACAGACCTCAAATAGGATAGGAGAGATATGAGTGCTTTGATCTAAAGAGCCCAGAATGAAACCTAGAAATGCAAAGCTCCTGAGAAGGCTTACTTATATGCAGGTAGAATGAAAATGGAAATGATTCATGGGTATTTGCAAAGTTCGCAAAAAAAAAAAAAAAAAAACAAAAAAAAAAAAACAAAACCTTAGAAAAAGGCAAAATGGAAAGGCTCATAGTAATTAACACCACAGATTCTATTTCACATAGCACCAGGCCCACCGCGGGGAGTAAAATGCCTGCTGCAACATAGGTGCTCAGTCAGTACTTGCAAATCTATTTGCAAGAGGTGCATATCCAACAATATGGTACTGAAAACTGAACAAGAAACACAACCTTATAGATCAGTCCATCAAACTAAGCATTGTTGTTACTTATCTGTTGTTTATTAATTAATAGTTATTAGCTAAAATTCGTTGAGGACATGTTTTAGACTATGTCCGATTACAGGTGCTTTATATACATTGTCTTCAGTTGTTGTGAAAAGTCTATAGAATAAATAGTTTAGAGCAGTGGTAAGAACACTGGCATTGGTTTAATGACTTAGAGCAAATCATTCAATTTCCCCTTGCCTCCGTTTCCTCAGCTGTGAAGGGGGGATAATATTGTTTCTCTCAGAAAGCTGTCTTGAATAGTAAATGAAATTTTGCCTGTACATAGTAATTACAAAGATATCAATCCATCAAGAAGCTATAACATTTTAAAATATTTATGCACCCAATATAGAAGCAACTAAATATATAAGGCAAATTTCAGCAGACCTAAAGGGAGTAATGGACAGCAATAGAATCATACTAGTGAACATTAATATACCACTTATATCAATGATGTTGATGATTTTCTGAGACAATCAATAAGAAGACATTCTGCTTTAAGCAACAGACCAGATGGATTTAATAGATGTATACATAGCATTCGCTCTGAAAGCAGCAGCAGAATACACATTTTTCTTGAGTGCACATGGAACATCCTCTAGGATAGATTATATACATGTTAAGTCACGAAACAAGTCTAAATAAACTTAAGAAGATTGAAATCATATCAAGAATCTTATATGACCACAGTGATGTGAAACTAGAAATCAATTACCAGAATAAAACTGGAAAATCACAAATATATGGAGATTAAACAACACACTACTGAACAACCAATGGATCAACAAAGAAATCAAAGGAGAAACTTAGAAACTACCTTGAGACAAATGAAAATGGGAATACAACATAACAAAATCTATGAGGTGCAGCAAAAGTAGTTCTAAGAGGGAAGTTTATAGCGATGTAAACCTACCTCAGAAAACAAGAAAAATTCTCAATCTGACTTACACCTAAAGAAACTAGAAAAAGAATAAATAAAGCCCCAAGTTTAGTAGAAGGATGGGGTTAATAAGTATCAGAGTTGGAATAAATGAAATAAAGACAAAAAAGACAACAGAAAAGATTGATTAAACTAGGAACAGATTTTTTGAAAAGATAAAAAGACCTTTAGCTAGACTCAGTAAGGAAAAAAGGGGGCTCAAATAAATAAAATCAGCATTGAAGAAAGAGAAGTGGCAACTGATACCAAAGAAATACAAAGGATCCTAAGAGACTATATGAACAATTATATACCAACAGATTGGACAACCTAGAAGAAATGGATAAATTCCTAGAAACAATCTTCCAAGACTAAATCATGAAAAAAAGAAAAGTCTGAATAGACTGATTACTAGAAAGGAGATTAAATCAATATAAAAAAAAGAAAAAAAAACCTACCAACAAATGAAAGTCCAGAACCAGGTGGCTTTACTTGTGAATTCTACCCAGCATTCAGATAAGATTTAATATCTGTTCCTCTCAAACTCTTCCAAAAACGTTGAAGAGGCAGGATTGCATCCAATCTTATTTGATGATGTCAGCATTAATTACCCTGATACCAAAACCAGACAAAGATACCACAAAGATGTAAAATTATAGGCCAATATTCCTGATAAACTTAGATGTAAAAATTATCAACAAAATATTAGCAAACTGAATTCAACAATACATTAAAAAGATCGTATACCATCATCAAGTGGGATTAATCCTAGGGATTCCAGGATGGTCCAACACCCAAATAATCAATCAACATGATATCCAATTTTAACAAAAGGATAAAAATCATATTATCTCCTCAATAGATGCAGAAAAAGCATTTGACATAATTCACCATCCATTTATGACAAAACCGCTCAACAAAGTTGGACTGTAGACTATTTCAATATATAAAGTCCACAAAGACAAGCCCACAGCTAACATTATACTCAATGGTGAAAAACTGAACAGTTTTGCTTTAAGATTAAGGACAAGACAAGGATATCCACTCTTGCCACTTTTATTCAACATAGTAGGAAGTCCTAGCCAGGGAAATTG
The DNA here is from genome assembly GCF_018350155.1 of Leopardus geoffroyi. Lineage (NCBI taxonomy): Eukaryota > Metazoa > Chordata > Mammalia > Carnivora > Felidae > Leopardus > Leopardus geoffroyi. The sequence goes on along the minus strand of NC_059338.1, from coordinate 115,933,495 downwards.
GGCAAGAAAAAGAAACAAAAGGCATCCAGATCAGAAGGGAAGAAGTAAAACTCACTATTTGAGGGCAACATGATTTTACACATAGAAAACCCTAAAGTTGCCACCAAAAAATGTGTTAGAGCTAAGGAATGGATTCAGTAAAGTTTGGGTACAAAAGCAATATACAAAAATCTGTTGCATTTTTATATACTGAAAATGAACTACCAGAAAAAGAAATTAAGAAAACAATCCCATTTACAGTTGCATCAAAAAGAATAAAATACCTAAAAGTAAATTTAAGGTGGTGAAAGACCTGTGAAGACATTAATGAAAGACATTAATGAGAGAAATTGAAGAAGACACAAATAAATGGAAAGATACTCTGTGCTAATAGATTAGAAGAACTAATATTGTTAAAATGTTTATATTACCCAAAGCAATCGACAGATTCAAAGCATTCCCTCTCAGAATTTTGGTGGCATTTTTCAGAAATAGAAAAAAATAACCTTAAAATTGGGACAGAACTACTACTGGCATTAAAAACACTCATATAAGAAGTTCAGGTTGAATTTGTGTGTTTGGGAATATTTTGAAGACTTCATTGGATCCTTATGTAACCAATGTTAATAGATTAGCAAGAATTGGTGAGAGCCTTTCAACGTGGCCGCCCATAGTTTGGTTTATTCAGTTAACGTGTAAATATGACCTCAGGTAGAGGGGTAAAACACAGGTTTGATTAAAGGGAATATTTTCTCTGAAGATAGGGAAACTTTGAGAGTACCATCCAGAGGTCTCTGGTTCTATTTCCTGTATCTTGCTAACAAAGCTCTTTTGATACGAGCTAGTTAGTTAAGAATCACCGGCCACACAGGGAGCTCTATAGCTCCTCCAATATTTTACTCGGGGATCCTAGCCCCAAACAAGGATAAAAAGATTAAAAGCTGGGCCCTGGAAATCAGGATTATTGGCATGAGGCCGATTTTTATTTCATAATCTCTCACTATTTTCTCAAAATGTTTTGGGAACATCGGTGTAACTGAGAATCCAGTAACTAATTGCAGAGCAGTAGGGATCAGATATGGCACGATACTATATTTACACTCAGGCGTCTGCAAACTTGCAAAACCTTCAACTGTACACCTACCAGCTTGAAAGTCAAAGCAAAGTCTAGTAAGAGCTATCTAAAAAAAGAAATAAAATCTCATGGCCGGACAACGACCCAAGAAGAAGTGGCTCATCAGGCAATACAACATGTGGGAGTGCATGAGTGCAAGTTCCGACTATGATAATTTTTTCACAAAATAAGGAAAAACAAATTTTCTATTTCCACAGTATGGTTTTTTTTTTTTTTTTTTTCTAAAATACAAAGCAGTTTCACTCTCATAAATGTGTTGCTTTTCTGCCAAAAGCAGAAAACTGTGAAAATTCTTATCTTTACTTAGCTGGGCTGATCAGCTGTCATAGAAACAAACAGAGAATTTCTATTCAAATTACTGAGCCCACAACATGAATGCCATGGGCAGCCAAAGGGTCAGAAGTCAGAACCTGCTCTGATAGCAAATCCTACAGTGTATATAGTGCAAGGTGTCCCCTCTAAAATGTGGCCTCTACCATAAGTGCTGTCTGTAATCTAGATCTGTCGGTTAGCAGCCCAGAGTTCCTTTCTCTTTCTGTTCTGCAGTGAATCATCTCCTCTACTCCATCTAGTTACAGTTAACTGTAACTATAGTTAAGCTAGGCTTTGTCGTCAGATGTCCTGAGTTCAAATTCCCGTTCCTCTCTCTCTCTGTGATCTGAGCAAATTATTTTACTTCCTCGTTTATAAAAAGGAGATAAAAACCGTAGGTCTCATTGGGCCCCTGGGTGGCTCAGTCGGTTAAGCCTCTGACTTCGGCTCAGGTCATGATCTCAAGGCTCATGAGTTCGAGCCCTGCATCGAGCTCTCTGCTGTCAGCCCAGAGCCTCCTTCGGATCCTCTGTACCCTTCTCTCTGCCCCTCCCTGGTTCATTCTCTCTCTCTCTCTCTCTCAAAATAAATAAATTTAAACAACAACAACAACAACAATGCCTCTCACACAGGCTTTTTCAAAGATTAAAAGAAATAATACAGATTTTTTTGAAAGGTGCCTGTCCCTTAAAAAGTTTTTTTTTTTTTTAATAAATGTTACCTATTTTTATTTTTTTATCCTGCTTATTCTTATTTGGTGGGGTAATTACAATGGCCCGCCCACCCTCCCATTGGTGCTGAATTGTTTTCCTGTCAGTGCCTAGATGTTCTGTCCATGATGACCTTACTGAGCCCTCATAGCTGCCCTGGCTTTTGCCCTACCTTTGCCATGGTCATTCAGCTTTGCCTATTGTTTGTAAATCAATAATCCTAATATAATTTCTCATGTGTGCTTAGAGTTGGCCCTGTATGCCCAAGACACCCTTTGGGTTCTATACTCCAACACTGAAAACTAGGGAAACTGAATTCATTTTTATTTATGGTTTTTAAAGAAAATAGTGAAAGCATTGGGAAAAACTGAAATGTATGTGATGCATTCAGCATCTGAGGTTCTCTCAGGTATCAAAAGTGTTGCGATGCTGGATTTCGTTGGCTCCGTCTTCATGATGTCAAAATGACCAGTGGGTCCGTGTATTTATTTCTAAGTAGAAATATTTTGATTTCTTCCAACTGGTTATTACTTACACTTTTAAAAATGTTTTATTAGAGGGGGGGCCTGGGTGGCTCAGCTGGTTAAGCGTTCGACTCTTGATTTTGGCTCAGGTCATGATATCATGGTTCGTGAGATTGAGCCCTGCGTGGGGCTCTGTGCTGACAGTGTGGAGCCTGCTTGGGATTCTCTCTCTCTCCCTCTCTCTGTGCTCCTCCCTGCATGCGCACTCTCCCTCCCTCTTTCTCCCAAAGTAAATAAATAAACTTAAAAAAAAATAAACAGAATATCCCATTTGTTCCAGGATAAAACCCAGACTCCTAAGCATGGTACCACTTACCCAGCCTCTTCTCCCTCCATTCTCTCTGAAGGACACTGCCCGTAACTCCCCCAGCCCCCAGCGTCTAGACATGCACCACTTCCTCTGACCTTCATCCTTCTGGTTTCAGCCTAAGTTTATCTCTCCCATGAAGCCCCTTCTGCATTTGGTTTGATAGAAAATGGCCTAGGAGTCAGGGGTGGATTTGTAAGCTAATTCTGCCACGTGCAAACTGTGTAGTTTGGGGTAAGTACTTAAAGATTTCTGCTTGGCTTATAGGGCTGTTGTGAGAATTCAATGAAATAACAATTAAAGTACCATACATATGGCAAATACACATTCAGTAAATATTAGTGCCTTAGCCTGACTACCCACCATTCTCTCATCTATAGTCTCATTGCATTTTGTATATACCATTTATCACATTGTACTGAATAGTTTGGGTAGGTTCCCCTACCCCCTATTAGATTGTAAGCTCTTTGAACGCAAGGAATTTTATATCTTTGTATCCCTAGTAATGAGTATAATGCTTGATTTATTATTAGTATTTTGTAAACATTACTAAATTGCTATCGGGCCATAGAGGAAGGTCTAAGTCTAACTCTGCTGGGGGTGTTGGGAAAGCCACCTCTTGAGTGTACTTCATGCAAGTGTAGGTTAGATGGGGGACAGGTAATCCCAGGTAAAAAGAAAAGCAAGTACAAAGGTACACGCACACTTGAAAAGTACATAGGAATTGGTTACTGAACACGGTTTCTCAGTTTGTAAAACTTTATCCTGGATACCTACCATGCTCACGTCTGAAAGCACACTCTCCATCCCAGCTGCCCGGCTTGCTGCAGTAGCATTTCCCAACTCTGGAAATGCTACCATTATTCACTGCTTGCTCCAGCCGGAAGTTTCAGAGGCTTCCATGATTCTGAGCCTCTAAAAACCCCACATCTAATCCATTAGTAGGCCCTGTTGGCTCCACCGTTAAAAATACATTCAAAATGAAGTCACTTCTCACTACTTCCAAATCTCTACCCTAGTTAAAGCTGCCAGAATTTTACACCCAGGCTGCCACAAAACCCTCCAGATTAGAGCTGTTGAAAGCGTCAATAAATCCATGGTAAAGGTAATAAAGAAATTGAACTTGATATTTTTGAATGAGTTATTAGCAAAGAGTTGGTAATTAGTTGAAAACATTAAGACAGATGAAGGTATTTAATAGTACATACTTATGGCTGAGGGCAGGAAGGCAGACTTGTAGTTTCTGGCTTGGGTAATGAGACTGTTCTTTATGTTGAGAGTGTCTTCTATATTAAAAATTTTTTTTTGTAATATTGGGGTCACTTTTAGTTATGAGAGCTCAGTTATGAATATCTGTTGCTGTTAACGAGAGACATGTCTTTTTTCTCAATATTCTAAGTCATGCCTAAATTATTAAAAAGCAAACACTTGTACATTACTAAGACTTAGATGGCCATGAGAGAATTGGTTCGAACTTCAAAGAAAATATTATAGTAATAACAGCAAAAAAAAAAAGATACCTATATGTCAGATGCTCTGCTAGCATAATTTTATTTCATCTCATAACAGTCTTACAAGGAAGATAATACTATCCCAGTTTTACTGATAAGTAATCAGAGACATAGATAACTCGTTTAAGGTCACAGAACAAGTAAATGCAATTTATATTCAGATTCCCCTCTAACCTAAAAGTCCTAGTACTTAGCCCAAGCTGCTTCATCTACTGTGACTCACCTCCATAGTGGGGTGAAGCTGTTGAAATATCCGTCTTTCCACATGCATAATGCTAAGTGATTCATTGTAACTTAAAAACAAGAGACAAAAATGTATGGGATTATCTTGGTGATGATTCTGTTTGTAGGTGGCATAGTATAGTGGATATCTGGAACCAAAAAGGACACCTTTGATCGTGGCTGTATTATTTGTTCATTCACTCATTCATTCATTTGCCTAATATTTTATGAATCTTCTTTTTATGCTGGACACCGTGCTAGGTGGTGGTAATGCAAAGATTCAAAAACACATAAACATGAGTGTACATTCACTAGGGTGTGGTCTTGAACAAATTAACATCTCTCAGCTTGTTTCCTCATTTGTAAAGTAAAAATAATAAAATTTAATCAGCAGCACAATTGTGAAATATATGCCAGGCAAATATATGTGGAGTCCCAAGGATTTTGTTTAGTATATTGTGAATATTCAAAACATGTCAGTTTCCTTCTACCTTCACTAATTTCATATGGGTTCTAAAGATATAATTTATGAAATTACCTATGAATTAATTACGGAAGCAAACTGGGAACTGTGAGCTCTTACAAAGGCTTTATGTTGCTAGGACAAATTATATATTTGTGTAAGGAAAATAACTCCTTTTGGATTTTGGCACATAGATTTGGAGAAAACTTGGTCAATCACTTCTCAACAATTTGGGACTTGAAGTAGCGAAGCTGTCCTTTGGGAATTTAGCATCTTATTGATTAAAAAAAAAAGTCATACACAGAGAAAATTGAGTAACAATGTCATCAACAACACAAGAGGTATCACTAAGGCAAACGGATGCTAAATATACTAATGTATGAGTTCAGAGGAGGAAGAGTTCTTTGGCTTGGGTTTGCCTAGGTAAGCTTATAGAATAATTGTCCTCAACTAGATCTCTAAAGATGAGAAAAAGTTGAAACAGCTGGGAAAAAAGAAAGATGCTTACCATCAGGACCAAGTCATTTCAAAGTGCTCCAAACCCAATTCAGATTCGTTTTAGTGAAATAGGGAGTTAGTTGATTCTTATGACCGAAATACTCCAGGGATGGTATAGAGGCACAGTTGTACTTAGGTGTCAGGAGTCACTCTCCTTTCCTGCCTCCTTCCCTCTCTCTCCATCTCAGGTTTGGTTTTCCTCTGGTTGATTTACTTTCAGGTAGGCTTTCTTACCAGGAGAGGCAAGATGACTCCTGGAATGCATCCTACCAGTTCAACAAATGAGAATAAAAAGAGAATACCTCTCAGTATTTTCTCTGGTTGATCAACTAGAGTCACATGCCTATTTTATTTATTTATTTATTTATTTATTTATTTATTTATTTTTATTTTTATTTTTATTTTTAAATATGAAATTTATTGTCAAATCGGTTTCCATACAACACCCAGTGCTCATCCCAACAGGTGCCCTCCTCAATGCCCATCACACCCTTTCCCCTCCCTCCCACCCCCCATCAACCCTCAGTTTATTCTCAATTTTCAAGAGTCTCTTATGGTTTGGCTCCCTCCCTAACTTTTTTTTTTTCCTTCCCCTCCCCCATGGTCTTCTGTTCAGTTTCTCAGGATCCACATAAGAGTGAAAACATATGGTATCTGTCTTTCTCTGTATGACTTATTTCACTTAGCATAACACTCTCCAGTTCCATCCACATGCCCATTCTTGAAGCAATAACCAGGAGAAGGAATGAACTGATTTTTCCAGTCTTGAATTACACGTGCATTTCCAGAGCGGCGTGAGCTGCATAAAGCCTCACCTAAAATACTTGGAATGAGAGAGTGGGCAGGTGATCTGTCAAGTGAAAACCAAAGTATTTTTACCAAAATAAAGGAAAGTAGATGTTGACTGGTCAAAAATACCATATTCCTTTTTGAAAAGGTAAACTAGTTGGAAAAGAGTTATTATCTATTAGAAACAAAGGTTTAAAGAGGGGCGGAAGAAGCAATTGAATTGTGTATTGTATTCCTTTTTCTAAGTCTAACACCTGTATTAAAACATTTAGTTTTTCATCTTGCAGTAAAATTGGCCTACAAATGGGGTATTCCTTACATTGCTAATTTTGAATCCATATTCTCTACAAATGCCTAAATGTTCCTCCAACAAAAGTTTCATCTGTCATTCTACAAAAGACTGAGTATATGGGGTGGGGGTGGGGGTTGTTTTTCTTGCCTTTCTCCCAGTTTCACCTAGAACATTGCTATTAATTTCTCTGTGGAAGTGACATTAAACAGATATATTTTTTTACTAAGTTAGAAGCACATTCTTTCTAGCCATGAAAAATTAATATATACTCATTACTTCAAGATGAAGACAGTTTTCATATTCCCAACACAATTTCAAGTGACAAAATTATTTTGATATAACAAATGAGCTTTCCTGATAAAGAATCTAAATATTTGGGGGGGCGCCTGGGCGGCTCAGTCGGTTGAGCATCCGACTTCGGCTCAGGTCATGATCTCACAGTTTGTGGGTTCAAGCCCTGCATCAGGCTCTGTGCTGACAGCTTGCTCAGAACCTGCAGCCTGCTTCCAATTCGGTGTCTCCTTCTCTCTCTCTGCCCCTCCCTGCTCATGCTCTCTCTCTCTGTCTCTCAAAAATAAATAAATGTTAAAAAAAAATTAAAAAAAAAAGAATCTAAATACTTGGTATCAAGTCAGTGAGGAGCCAAGCATTTAACTGAATTATTCAGTTTTCTACCTGAGTTTTGGGCACTCAGCAAATTTTACACTGATGGCAGTTTTAATGACCTTCCAAAAATATGTCCCCAGAGATGTGCTTTCAAGCACCACATCTGAATTTACTTCAGTTTTCTTCTCCTGGAAAGAAACGTAAGAATATATAACTACGTCATTATTGTGATGGTTATGGTCGATAAAATTTAAAGTAGAAATGCTTCAAAAAATAACAAGTCAATGTATTTTTACTTGTATAAGCGCCGATACCTAAAACACATTTCGTTCTCCCAGATGGTCTGTAGAAAACACAAGAACCAGGGTAACTTGTCTGGGGTTAAGAAAGTGAATTTGTTGAGTTGATTATTGAATTTAATGTATTAGATTTCAAGATATAATATGAATAAATATAGTTGATTTTACCATGTTGATAACATGGCAAATCAGTTTTTGATACATTATTCTATATAATTTTATATGCTATTGTATGCATTTTTATTTTTTATTTTTTATTTTTTTTTTTTTTAAATTTTTTTTTCAACGTTTATTTATTTTTGGGACAGAGAGAGACAGAGCATGAACGGGGGAGGGGCAGAGAGAGAGGGAGACACAGAATCGGAAACAGGCTCCAGGCTCCGAGCCATCAGCCCAGAGCCTGACGCGGGGCTCGAACTCACGGACCGCGAGATCGTGACCTGGCTGAAGTCGGACGCTTAACCGACTGCGCCACCCAGGCGCCCCTATTGTATGCATTTTTAAATAAACTTTTTAAAAAGCTTATTTATTTTGAAAGGCAGCGAGAGAGAGAGCGAGAGTGAGAGAGCAATCATGAGTGTGGGAGGGACAGAGAAAGAGGAGAGAGAGAATCCCAAGCAGGCTCCATGCTCAGAGCAGAACCCGATGCAGGGTTGATTCCAAGACCCCAGGATCGTGACCTGAGCTGAAATCAAGAGTAAGACACTCAACCAGAGGTAAAGAGCCTCCCAGGTGCCCCTAAATAAACTTTTTATTTTAGAACAGTTTTGTATTTCTGGAAAAACTGTGAAGCTGCTATAGATAATTCCCATATCCCTAACATCCAGTTTCCCTTATTATTAACATTTCACATTAGTGTAGTACATATGTTACAATTAGCCAGTATTGATTCATAATTAACTAAAGTCCGTACTTTATTAGAGTTCCTTAGTTTTTCCCCAGTGTTCTTTTTCTGCATGGGAGATTTGTCTATGCTCTCATTTTTATATGTATTTATTTATTCAATATTTATAACACTACAGACACATGGATATTTATTCTATGATTAATCCAGTACTACTCAATATATTTTATTGTTCAATTTGTCCCACTTTGGCCATTGGGAGCCCTTCCGGTAGACTCCTCCGTGCCTTTGACGTACCCTCACAATTGTGAGAGTCTTTTAGTACTTTCTTATTCTCTGGCCCTTCAGATGCTTCAGACTCATCTTTTATAATTCCTGCCCCAGTATGAGAATCAGTCAGTTCTCCAGGGATTCTTGATTTTTGTTTTTACTAGAGAATGATATTAGAAACCAAGATGTGGGTGGTAGACGTGTTCATTGTTACTGGGGTGCCATTGTTGCTTCTAAGCTCTCTCAGCTGATGGAGCAAGGAAATATAGATGTGTATACTAACCCAAGTATGTGTGCATTTCTACAAATATTTCTGTATGTGCACATATGTATCTATATTAAGCTAAACATGAGTCATAGTGGTATTTCAGACTTTAAAGCATTACCACATGGATTATTCTAGCCTCCTCTTTTAGCTTCTCAGTAACCTGCCACTCCCAACAGTGGGATACCTGGCCCCCCCAGTCAGCCGTTCATTTCCATAACTGTTCAATTCCAATATGTATGTATAGTACTCAGGATGTTTTACTTGTGCCCCTGTGGAAAACAACTTTATCAACTAGGGTCTAGTGCTTAAGTACCCCTTATTTTGCCTTTATGTGGACTCCATTTGTTTCCAAAGTTACTTAGGTCAACACTGTTTTCCCTCATTGCCTTCAGTGAAGTTGTTTCCGTCTGTTTCTAATACATTTAAATTATTTTGTCACATTCTCCATTCCGTCCTGGAATCCCCTGAACTCCTAAATGACTTTTAAAGAATTTCACACATTAAAGTTTATTTTTTTAATTTATTTATTAAAATCCAAGTTAGTATACATTATAGTATTGGTTTCAGAAGTAGAATCTCGTGATTCATCACTTACATTTAACACCCAGTGCTCATCCCAACAAGTGTCCTCCTTAATGCCCCTCGCCCATTTAGCCCATCCCCTCACCCACAGTCCCTCCAGCAACCCTCAGTTTGTTCGCTGTATTTAAGAGTCTCTTATGGTTTGCCTCCCTTTCTGTTTTTATCTTAAAGTTTATTCTTTGCGCTATAAAGTTCTGTGGGTTTCAACAAATGCGTGATGCCATGTATTTATCATACCACGTCATGCAAAATAGTTTCCCCACCCTAAAATATCCCCTGTTTTTGTCCTTTCGACCCTCATTGCCCTGAACTCCTGGCATCTACTCATCTTGTGACTGTCTTTATAAATTTGTCCTTTCTGGAATGTCATAAAATTAGAATCATATACTACATAGATAGCCTTTTCAGACTGGCAAGTTTCATCCATGACTTTCTTTGGCTTGATAGCTTACTTTTTAAAAATCACTGAATAACATTCCTTTCTGCAAATGTACTAAAATTATTTGATCCATGCACCTGCTGAAGGACATTTAATTACTTCCAATTGTTGATGATTATGAATAAAAGTGTTATAAACATTCACGTGTAGTTTTTGTGCAGACTTAAGTTTTTGAGCAGTTGGGTAACTACCTAGGACCATGGTTGCTGCGTAAGAAAATGAATGCCAAACTGTCTTCCAAAGTAGCTGCAACATTTTGCTTTTCTACCAGTAATGAGTGAATGTTCCTGTTGACCCACATGTGAGCTAGGAATTGGTGTTGCTAGGTTTTTGTGGGTTTTTATTTTTTTTTTTGAGGGAAACCATTCTAATGGGTATGTGGTAGCATCTCATTACTATTTAAATTATTAATGACAGTCAGTATTGAAAATATTTCAAATGCTTATTTGTCATTTGTATTTTTTTTTTTTTTTGGACTTGTGTCTATTCAGATGTTTGCCCACTTTTTTTTTTTAAATTGGCTTTTTGCCTTTTTATTGCTGTTTTAAGATTTCTATGTACATTATAGATATAAGTCCTTATTCAGATATGTTTTGCAAATACTTTCTCAGCCTATAGCTTGTCTTTCATTCTCTTAAGAGTATTTTTTTCACAGAGCAGATTTTAAAATTCTAATAAAGTCTAACTTACCTTTTTTTTTCTCTCATGATTGTGCTTTTGGTGTTGTATCTAACACTCATCATGCAATCCAAGGTTTCTCTTATTTTGCATTTTACATTTGGGTGTGTGATCGATATTAAGTTAATTTTTATCATATCAAAGGTATAAACTCTGTATCTAGGCTCATTTTTTTGCATATGGACATCCAATTGTCTCTGCACCATTGTTTGAAAAGACTGTCCTTTCTCTAATTGCCTTTGCTCCTTTGTCAAAGATCAGTTGACTATATTAGTGTGGTTATTTCTGGTTTCTTGATTCTGTTCCATTGATTTATGCATCTGTTCTTTTGCCAAGACAACACTGGGGTGATTACTGTAGCTTATAGAAAGTCTTGAAATTGGGTACTGTTAAGTCCTCTAACTTTGTTTTTCCTCTCCAGTATTGTGTTTGTAATTCTAGGCCTTTTATCTTTCCCTATACACATGAGAATCAGTTTGTCTGTACTATCAAATAGTGGCTGGGATTTGATTGCAATATCAGTCGCATTGATCAAAAGACAAAGATGGGAAGAATTGCTACCTTAATATCAAGTCTTCTAGATTATCTTTTACTTATTTAGATCTTACTTAGTTTCTTTCATCAGAGTTTTGTAGTTTTCTGCATTTAGATCCTTTATATATATTTTTTGGATTTACCTAAGTATTTCATTTGGGGGGTACTTTTGTAAATGGTATTGTTTTGGATTTTAACTTCCAGTTGCTTGTTACTGATATATAGTAAAGCAATTGACTTTGTATATTAACCTTCTACCCTGTGACTTTGCTATATTTCCTTTTTAGTTTCAGAGGTTTTGTTTGAGGTTGGGTTTTGTTTGTTTTATTTGCTGACTCTTTGGGATGATTTTCTACATAGACAATTATGCCATCTGTGAAGAAATACAGTTTTGTTTCTACCTTCCCAGTTTGTATGCCTTTTATTCCTGCTTCTTGTTATATTGCACTAGCTAGGACTTCCAGACTATTGTTAAGTAAGAGTGGTGAGAGAAGACATCTCTTAAGATCTGTTTTTGATCTTAAGAGGAAAGCTTCTACTTACCCACCATTTAGTGTGACTTCTGCTTTGGGATTTTTGTTGATGTTCTTTATCAGGTTGAGGAAATTCCTTTCTATTCCTGGTTTGCTGAGTTCTTATTATTAATGAGTGTTCAATTTCATCAAATGTTTTTTCTTCATCAATTCATATGATCATATGATTTCTTCTTCTTTAGCCTGTTTATGTTGTGGGTTACATTGTTTTTTTAAATTTTTTTTAATGTTTATTTTTGAGAGAGTGAGAGAGAGTGTGTGTGCACATGAGTGGGGGAGGGGCAGAGAGCGAGGGAGACACAGAAAGTGAAGCAGGCTCCAGGCTCTGAGCTGTCAGCATAGAGTCCGACACAGGGCTCGAACTCATGAACTGCGAGATCATGACCTGAGCCAAAGTTAGACACTTAACTGACTGAGCCATGTAGGCACCCCACATTGATTGTTTTTTTAAATATTAGTCCGTCTTGCATAACTGAACTAAATTCCACTGGCCTTTGTGTATAATCTTTTAAAATGTTGTTGGATTCAATTTGTTAATATTTGTTGAAGATTTTTACATCTATGTTCCTGAACAGTGTTGGTCTACAGTTTTCCCTTTTTGTAACGGTTTTATCTAGGTTCGGATTAGGATAATGATGGATTCACAGAATGATTTAGTAATGTTATTTTGGCTTCTATTTTCTGGAAGACATCAGGAGAATTGGTGTCATTTGTTCCTTAAATATTTGATAGAATTTACCAGTAAATCCATCTGGGCATGGCACTTTATTTTTCGTGAGGTTATTAATTATTGATAACATTACTTTAGTAGATATGGACCTATTAAGATTAAATGTTTCTTTTTGTGTGACTTTTGGCAGTTTTTGTCTTTCAATGAATTATTCCACCTCAGGTAAGTTATCAAGTTTGTGGGCATAGAGTTGTCCATAGTACTGTTTTATTAATTGTGATAACTTTTCTTTCATTTTTGATACTGATCATATTTGCTCTCTTTTTTTCCTTGCTTAGCCCGACTAGAACTTTACCTATTTTATTGATCTTTTCAAGGAATCAGCTTTTAGTTCTGCTGCTTTTCTCTGTTGTTTTTCTGGTTTCACTTTCATTGATTTGTGTACCAATCTTTATTATTTATTTTCTTCTGCTTGCTTTAGGCTCAATTTACTCTTCTCTCTCCAATTTCCTAATGTGGAAACCTAGATATTGATTTTAGATATTTTATAATATATAAATTTATTTATATATTATATTTATATAATATATTAAATTAATTAAATATATAATTATATTTATATAATATATTAAATTAATATAATTAAATTATATTATATTTATATAAATATTTATATTTATATGAATATATAAACTTATTTAAAGATATAAGTCTTCCTCTAAGCACTTATAAATTTTGATTTGTTGTACTGTCATATTCATCTAGTTCAAAATGTTTTTTTTTTTTCAACTTCTCTTGACACTTGAGTGTCAAATGTCATGTGTTATTTGGAAAAGTGATCCTTAATTTCTAAATATTGGGATTTTTGAGTATCTTTCTGTTACTGATTTCTGGTTTACTTCTACTGTGTTCTGAGAACATACTTTATGTGACATCTACACTTTAAATATGTTAAAGTGTGTTTTATGGCCACACCTAAACAAGGTATGCGACATATCTTGGTGAATAATCCTTGTGATCCCAAGAAGGTTACATATTCTGCCTTTGTTAGAAGTATTGTGTAAATGACTATAGATAAAGTAATTGATAGTGGTGTTCAGATCAATATATGTATATATATCCCTACTGATTTTCTACATGTTTGATTTATCCCCTTTTTATTACTAAAAGGGGAGTGTTGGAGTCTCCAACTGTAATTGTGGATTTGTCTATTTTTCTTTTCAGTTCTGTCAGTATTCGTGTCATGTGTTTTGATGTCCTGTTTTAGGCACATACACACTTAGAATTGTTGTCTTCTGGGAGAATTGACCCCTTTTTAATTAAGTAATTCCACTCTCTATCCTTGATAATTTTTCTTGTTTTGAAGTCTCTGACTGAAATTAATAAGCTACCTCAGCCTTCTTTTGTTGAACGCTGTTATGGTATATCTTTCTCCATCTCTTTAGATTTAGCGTGTATTAATCTTTATATTTAAAGTGGGTTTCTTGTAGACAGCATGGCTCTTGTTTGGTTATCTACCCTGAAAATCTCTGCCTTTAAAAGAATTTTTTTCAAGTTTATTTCTTTTGAGAAAGAGAGAGAGTGCCAGTAGGGGAGGGGCAGAGAGAGAGAGTTGGGGGGGGGAGGGAGAATCCCTTGCAGACACCGCTGTGAGGGCACAGCCCAATGTAGGGTTCGGTCTCACAAACCGTGAGGTCATGACCTGAGCCGAAATCAAGAGTTGGGCACTTAACCGACTGAGCCACCCAGGCACCCCAGTCTCTGCCTTTTAATTAGCGTGTTAAGATCATTCACATTTAAATTGATTGTTGGCATTTTTGGATTAATATCTACCACATTTGTAGTTATTTTCTATTCCCCTTTTTCTTTGTTCTTTTTTTCTCCCTCTTCTTCCACCTTATTCAGTTTTAAACAATATCTTATATTCTTTTTTATCTACTTTCTTAGCAAATCAATTATATATTTTAAGACCATTTTAGTTGCTATATACATTTCTCACTAATCTAAATTTGCAATATTTAATTTATTACTAATCTAAATATACCTTCAAATAACACTATACCACTTTATAAGTAATACACATACCTTACAATGGAATATTTCCAGTGCTTCCTTCTGTTCCTTATGAACTGATATAATTTATCTCATTTATCCATATGCTATAATTACCAACATGTTGTTAGTATTATTACTTTATAGAGTTATCTCTTAGATTAACTCAGAATAATAAAAATACCAAAATATTTTATTTCCATTTATTCCTTCTCTGACACTATTCTTTATATGGATCTGAGTTTCTGATCTGTATCACTTTCCTTCTCCCTAAGAACTTCTTTTAACACTTCTCACAGAGAAGTTCCACTGGCAATGAATTTCTTCAGTTTTGTTCATCCGAGAAGGTCTCTATTTTTGCCTTTGTTTTTGAAGAATTTCACTGGATATAAAATTCTATATTATGGGGCTTTTCTTTCAACACTAAATATTTCACTCCACACTTTTTGCTTGCATGGTTTCTGATAAGAAGTCCACTGTAATTTTAATTTTTATTCTTGGTCTTTATATAGACTGTAGATTAATTCTTTTTCTTTCTCTTTCTAAATTTCCTCTTTGTCTTTGGCATTCTGTAGTTTGTTTTTTTTTTAACGTTTATTTATTTTTGAGACAGAGACAGAGCACGAACAGGGGAGGAGCAGAGAGAGAGGGAGACACAGAATCTGAAACAGGCTCCAGCTCTGAGCTATCAGCACAGAGCCCGATGCGGGGCTCGAACTCATGGACCGTGAGATCATGACCTGAGCCGAAATCGGACGCCTAACCGACCAAACTACCCAGGCGCCCCTGGCATTCTGTAGTTTGAGTATGATATGCCTATGTATAGCATTGCTTAGGTCAGAGTGGGGGGATGTCAAGGCAAGAATTTATCCTATTTGGTGCTTTCTGAGCTTCTTGGATCTGTAGTTTGGTTTCTGTCATTAACTTTGGAAAGTTCTTAGCCATTATTATTATTGTTTCAGATATTTCTTCTGCTCTGTACTCCCTTTTCTTCTTCACCAGTTGCATGTATGTAACACCTTTTGAAATTTCTCAGAGTGCTTAGATGTTCTGTTCAGGTTTTGTTTTATTTTATTTTTTTCAAGCTGATTCTTTTCTCAGCTATATCAAGTTCACTGATGAGCCCATTAGAGGAATTCTTCATTTCTGTGTTTTTGATCTCTTGATTTTTTTTTTCCTTAGAGTTCCCACCTCTCTGTTTACATTACCCATCTCTTCTCTTTTTCTCCATTAGACCCCTTAACCTATAAATCATAGTTATTTAGAATTTCTTGTTTGACAGTTCCAACATCTGTATCAGATCTGGTCTGGTTCTAATGCTTGCTTTGTATATTCAGACTGTGCTTTTTCTTGCATGTTAGCATTCCTGATAATATTTTTGTGAAAGCCAATCGTGACCTATCAGGTAATAGGAAATGAAATTAATAGGTTTCTAGCTTGAGAAATTATGTTAATCTGGCTGGCTAGGAGTTGGGCAGTGTTTAATGTTTGCTCTGATTGCTAAAGTCTTCAAATTTCTCGTCTTTTTGTCTCCCCCATTTGCTTGAGCTTCCCTAAGTCCTCCTCCTCAAAAGGAAGCTGAGTCTTCCAGCTCTTTCTCCTGTAGTCCTCTGTATTTATAGGGGATCCATGTTTGCTTGATAGTAAGGAATGGAGGAGCAGATGTGTTCTATATTCTTATGATTAAATCTCAGTCTTTTATTGGGTCTGTGTTTCTGGGCTCTGACCTTCACAAGTGTTTCTTAGCTTCCCTTAACCATATTTGATATGAAGCCTAGAGGGGTCTGCAGTGAGAGAAACGTCCTTTCCCCAAATGGGATAGGGTTCTGGTAAAAACCTTTGCCCCTGAAGAGTAGACATTGTCATGAAGAGCACTCTGGGTATATTTCATGATTCCCTTTGCTCTTCCCTCTTTCAGAGCTACAAGTTGTTCTTTTTTTTTTTTTTTTTGTCTCCTCACTATGAGAACCTGGTAGGGTTCCTGGGGGTAAAACCCACGAAAGTGCGGAAGCTCCCTAATGACTGAAGCAGTTTCCCCCTCCTATGCTAGTCTGTACCCAGCCTCCAGCAGCCATCAAAATGACCATGTAAGTGTTCCTGTCAGTTTAGGGCTCCAGTCTCTTCTGCTCCGGGTAAGCAGATCTTGGCCAGGATTCTCTGGTTTTGCCCGTTTCTCAGATTTTGGAGAGTGGTTTGCCCTGCGACCTCAGTTCTCGGATGAGTCCGAGAAAAGTCAGTGATTTTCAGTCTATTCAGATTTTTGCTGTTCTAAGGACAGAAGCGATAATGGCTAAGGTCTTGACGTATCAGAGCTGAAATCAGCAGAGTTTCTATTTCATTTCCATGTATATATTGTCAGTAACTTGTTTTAAATCACATTTATAATATTATAAGTTTGACAGGTGGGGGCTATGTAGAGATAAGGAAGTTAATGCACAATAATATTAAAGCAATGTATAAAGTGATATGTACATTTAATAGAAAGTGTTTAATCTGTTATATTTAATCAAATATTAACATTATTTTTTTCCTAATTTACAATTTAAGTATCATTTTAGACACAAGGTTGATATTTTTTATTTCTGCCTCTAAAAATCTGCGTGTGTATGTGAAGTATATGCTATTCTTTGTGTGCTAAACTCAGTAATGCTTTCCAGGGGTTCATTTTGTACAAGGATGCTGCTGTCATTTTTGAAGACGTTTTTGGTGTTTTAATCTTGATAAACTACAATATTTAAAGTTCAAAAATGTTAAATAAATACATGAGAGAAAATCCAGTGTTTTGAGAGAATAACCATTTAAATGATCACAAAAACTAGATTAAAATCGTGATAGTGGCAGGGGCGGGAAATGCTGAGATCAATGCTCTAGTTGTTGGCATATTTGTGAAAGGAAAAAAAACTTGAAGGCAAAATTAAATGAGTGTTTAAAGAGACTCTTTTTTTTTTCAAAGAAGCACCAGCTCTAGGATATATAAAAACTTATTACGTAAGAACATAAATGAAAATTTCTATTTTTATTTTTATTTATTTTTTAAAAATTTTTTGTTAATGTTTATTTATTTTTGAGACAGAGAGAGAGAGAGCATGAACAGTGGAGGGTCAGAGAAAGAGGGAGACACAGCATCTGAAACAGGCTCCAGGCTCCGAGCTGTCAGCACAAAGCCTGACAGGGGGCTCGAACCCACAGACTGCGAGATCATGACCTGAGCCGAAGTCGGGCGCTTAACTGACTGAGCCACCCAGACGCCCCTAAAATTTCTATTTTAAAATTTATTTTCAACGTTTATTTATTTTTGGGACAGAGAGAGACAGAGCATGAACGGGGTAGGGGCAGAGAGAGAGGGAGACACAGAATCGGAAACAGGCTCCAGGCTCTGAGCCACCAGCCCAGAGCCTGACGCGGGGCTCGAACTCACGGACTGCGAGATCGTGACCTGGCTGAAGTCGGACGCTTAACCGACTGCGCCACCCAGGCGCCCCTAAAATTTCTATTTTTAAATAAACATATCAAATACCCATTATTCTGTGTGTTCTCAATAAATACTTTTCAAGAAAGAGAACAAAATGAGAATTAATAATACATAATGGTCTTGGCTTAGCAATACGAAACACGTAAATCCATCCAAAAATTGTATCTACCGTTGTTGGACTCTTAACTATGTGCTAGGTACTGTGCTGAGTGTTTTCTCTATAGCCTCTTGATCCTTGCAGTCACCAAGCATTTATAAAATCTGAAACTTAAAAGATTTAGTTGGCATTTCCAAATTCTGTTCCGGGTCCTCTTCTTTCTCACTGTAAGCATTTTCCTTGGGAGCATGAACTCACTTCTAGGACCTCAATTAGTATGTATTGATAATTCCCAAGTATCTCTTCATCTTCCTCTCTCTCCTTCTCCTTTTCTTTTTTTTTTTTTTTTTAATTTTTAATGTTTCTTTATTTCTGAGAGAGAGACAGAGTATGAGCAGGGGAGGGGCAGAGAGAGAGGGAGACACAGAATCTGAAGCAGGATCCAGGCTCTGAGCTGTCAGCACAGAGCCCCACTTGGGGCTCAAACCCACGTAGCATGAGATCACGACCTGCGCTGAAGTTGGATGCTTAACTGACTGAGCCACCCAGGCGCCCCATCTGCTTCTCCTTTTCTATACCCATATGACACTCCTGCTTGCTGGATGCCTCTCATTATTCCAACAGGTACATCTAATTTCAATAGGTCAAAGAGCACTCTACCCCATGCTTTTTGCCTTGGCAATGAATGGAGATATCAACCATCTGATTACTCTGTGCTGGAAGGGTATCATTTTTGACTTATTGTTCCCTCTCATCTATCACCTCTAACTGATCACCAGTTGCTGTTGATTCTAGTTCTGAAACAAATTACTAATCTGGCTGCTTACCTTGCGTCCTTACTGTCTCTACTGAAGTTTACATCACCATTGATTCTTACTCTAACTACTGCAGTGACCTCTAATGTGTCTTCTCATCTGATGGCACACCTCTCCACTCCATTCTACCCACTGGTAACCACATCAAAGTTTCTAATAAGACAGTGGCTCCTCTTGGGGTAAATTCAGGTATCATTGCCATGGTTTTTGTGGTTTTTCATGATATTGACTCTCTGTGTCTAACTCTCGGCTTCTCCATCTTCCCACTCAGCATGTTGTCTTTTCTCCAAGCTTTATTGATGCATAGTTGACAATTTAAGATTATATGTGTTTAAAGTATACAACTTGATAATTCGATATACATATGTGTTGTGAAATATTCGGTACAATAAAGCTACTTAACATACTCATCACCTCACATAATTACTCTTTTTTTATGGTAAAAACACTCAACATCTGCAGTCTTAGAAAATTTCAAGTATGCAATACAGTATCGTTAACTGTAGTCATATTGTTGTACATTAGATCTGATTTTTTCTTTTCAGGTCCCAACCTATATTGTTTCTTGCCTCCTAGCTTTGTAGTTGGCATTTCCTCTACCTGGAATACTCTTCCCCTTTACACATATTTCCCCCTTAACCCCTATTTTTCATTTGTATCTCAGCTGAAATGTCATACAGTTTGGGAAGCCTTCCCTGTACACTTACATCTGGGTTAGCTTTCTTTTCTACATGGTCCCCCATCATCCTGTGTCCCCTAGAATTGCCCTTATCATGTGGTATTTGGCTGTTTATTTGCTATAACATCCATCATAATTACAAAATCCTTAAGGGCTTGCCTACCTATATTCTTAGCATAAAACAGCGTGGGGACATAGTAGGGTCTAAGTAAAAAACTCATGAGAGAATGGATGAAAGTGCTATACTAGTAAATGCCAAATCTGTGTTAAAAACTCAAGAGTTTCTTTGTTCTAAGACTGCTGTAAGCAATTGCACTCTGCTACCTCCATCTCAAAAATTAATGGAATGTAGAGTATAAGACCAGAATACTTCATTTTTTAAAAATTTATTATTTTAGAGAAAAAAAGAGTGTGTGGGTAGGGGATGGGGGAGAGGGTGTGGGACAGGCGGGGGGTGGAGAGAGAGAGAGAGAGAGAGAGAGAGAGAGGAGAGAGAGAATCTTTAGCAGTCTTTACAGTCAGCACAGAGCCTGAAGTGGAGCTTGATCCCACGACCCTGGCATCATGACCTAAGCTAAAATCAAGAGTTGAACCACTCAACCAAGCCACCCAGGCACCCCAAGACCAGAATACTTTAAAAATAAAACAGAGAGGGGCCAGCTGTGCTCAGGACAAACTCAGGGAAAGCATGCAATTCAAATAGAAAAAGCTGAAAAACCTGTACCCTTTGGTGGTAAATGTTAAAAGATTTATTATCATAGTATATCAGATATCACAAGATTTGGCTAGTCTGTGAGCCAAACCAGTATAAATCAAAGTTTAATTGTGTTCCATTTCAAAAGAAAAGAGCAGCGGGGCGCCTGGGTGGCTCAGTCGGTTAAGCGTCCGACTTCAGCTCAGGTCACGATCTCACGGTCTGGTCCATGAGTTCGAGCCCCGTGTCGGGCTCTGGGCTGATGGCTCAGAGCCTGGAGCCTGCTTCTGATTCTGTGTCTCCCTCTCCCTCTCCGCCCCTCCCCCGTTCATGCTCTGTCTCTGTCTCAAAAATAAACAAACGTTAAAAAAAAATTAAAAAAAAGAAAAAAAGAAAAGAGCAGGAAAATTGAAGACGAAAACAAATATTTTAATAAAATATTAAAATTGTTTGGTTAATGCAGAACACACTAGATAGGGGTATTTTGTCTCCTTTTCCTTCAAAAAAATAATGTAGGGGCACCTCGGTGGCTCAGTTGTTAAGCATCTGACTCTTGGTTTCAGCTCAGGTCATGATCTCATGGTTCATGGGTTTGAGCCCCGCATAGGGCTCTGTGCTGATGGCAAGGAGCCTGCTTGGGATTCTTTCTCTCTCCCTCTCTCTGCCCCTCCTCTGCTCTCTCTCTCTCTCTCTTTCTCTCTCTCTCAAATAACTAAACTTTAAAAAAAGCTGTAATACTTTTGTCTGACATTAAGGCATTAGTCTACAAATATTCCAAAGTAACTCTTTACAATTCCTTATTTAAAAGTATGGCAGCCTGAATTTAAGACTTCCAGGAGTCTTGAACGTGGTAAAAACTGGCTTTCAAAATATAGTTTCCATCCTTCAAGTCAGGACTATAATTGAGTGACTGCTTTTTCTTATAATATTTATTCTAATAAGAATTACAAAGCAAAAAGGTTTTTAGCCCTCATAGAATCATCAGAGCACTTGTTGTTCAGTGCATTTATTTGATAGTGTTTACATTATCACTGGAACTTCCCTACTTATGGTGATTATAAAGCAGTATTACAGAGGCTTACCCTGTCCATAGGGTGCTCAGGCAGCTTAAGTTTTCTAATAGCCTGGTTCAGCCCGCCTGAGAACCATTAAATACTCACCAAGGAAAACATATTCCATTATGAATATGTATGTATTACATTTGTTACAAATTTCCATGGTAGAGTTGGAAATAGTGGGTTGGTTTCTGTC
Organism: Leopardus geoffroyi; assembly: GCF_018350155.1. Classification (NCBI taxonomy): domain Eukaryota; kingdom Metazoa; phylum Chordata; class Mammalia; order Carnivora; family Felidae; genus Leopardus; species Leopardus geoffroyi. The sequence continues at coordinate 115,911,970 of NC_059338.1, read as the reverse complement.
TTTCTCCCTCCCTCCCCCTTCTTTCCTTCCGTCCATCCTTCCTTCCTTCTTTCCTTCCTTTCTTCCTTCTGTCCGTCCTTCCTTCCTTCCTTCCTTCCTTCCTTCCTTCCTTCCATCCTTCTGTCCGTCCTTCTGTCCTTCCTTCCTTCCTTCCTTCCTTCCTTCCTTCCTTCCTTCCTTCCCCTTTCTTACCTTTCTTTCACATATACCTAGATGTGGTTTGTGTCCAGTTCCCCAACCTGGTGACATATTTTTTGTCAAAATAAGGCGATACACAGTAGAGATACTATCCTATCATCTAGTGTGGAATGTACATCAGGTTACATGGAACCAAAGTTTAAAATAGTCATTTGTGACAATGACACTAAAACAGCCCATCCAAAAGCATAAATACAAAAGTGGACAATACAATACAAAATATAAAATTGATGAGCCTGGTGGATTCAACTTTATTTTACGATGGATTGCTTCAGTGTTTGAATGACAGAGCTAGACTGAGGTAGGCTGGTCCAGCGAGCCTCTAGGAGTGAGGAACTCATTCTGTGAATTATGCAGATCAGGTTTTTTGTGACCTCTCGTGCCATTTCTGCCCAGTTAGCTATCGCCGAGAATTAACCAGAAGATTGGTTTAATTCACTTATTAAGTTAAAAAGTAAAATGATACACAATTTTAAAACTCTGAAGAGTCTTTAAATTTATATTTTGCAAATAAGGATTTTTGAAAGTGTATCTGAGAAAGAAGGTCATTCAGTGATTAAGTCTGTTGTGTCCTTTATTTTAAGCGTTACTGTGGGGAAGAGTCTCACAGGTCACGAAAAATCCTGATTCCTTCGCTGCCTCACCCCTCCGTGCCCTCTCTGAGATTCGGATTCTCTAGTAGGGCCCAGGAATCCACATTTTAACTGAATTAAACTGGTCTGTGGGCCATCTTTAGAGGAAAAAATAAGCTCAGCGGGTCTTGAAGGTCCAATCCTACTAAATCTTATCATCTTTTTCTCAAAGACAAACTCCACTTTGTTCAGTATAGTGTTGGTAGGACCACACGGCAGGAGTTTTGTGACCCTGAGTTCCTCCTCCTTAGTCCGCTGCTGTCTCTTTGTAAAGGGAGAGGATCGTTCCATCACGTAAGTCATCTGGCAGCTTCCTGAAATAACTAGCAAACCAGCTTCTTGCACAGAAGGAAGGATGCTTTCCTTTTCGCTCATGTCCATTCACTCCCTTACATTCTGTGCTGCTGTATCATGTAGAGATCTTTTACTTTCATCTGTTATTAATGTGTTTCTTCCATCTCTGCTTATCCAGATTTACCTGTTATTGAAAGTCACATGCAAAAGTTACTAACACTGCTCGTGCCCCCAAATGAAAGATCTTGTATTGCCCCGACTCCCATACATTCCAAAGTGTATCTCTTATTGCACTTACTGTGTTTTACTGTGTAACATATTTACGCTTATGCCTACGCCTCTTATCTCTTTTTATTAGACTCCCTGATTTGGTTGTCATTTACTTTTGTATCCCACAATAAGTAAAATGTTTGTGTTTAAACGTGTTCATTTGTTTGAATCATAAAGGAATGAACACAGTTTGTTGGATTGCAATAACAATTCTGAAATCTACATGATTATTTAACAGTATTCACTTGGGGCGCCTGGGTAGCTCAGTCGGTTAAGCGTCCAACTTCAGCTCGGGTCACGATCTCGCAGTCCGTGAGTTCGAGCCCTGAGTCGGCTCTGGGCTGATGGCTCGGAGCCTGGAGCCTGCTTCGGATTCTGTGTCTCCCTCTCTCTCTGCCCCTCCCCCATTCATGCTCTGTCTCTCTCTGTCTCAAAAATAAATAAAACATTAAAAAAAATTTTTTTAAATAATCAGTATTCACTTATTAAACATCTGTTTATTCTGTAACCTGCTAGGTCCTATAGATGAAGACAGAACATCTGAATAATTGACTCTGTATTAGGCTTTTATTTGTTTGTGCGGATATATTTTTGGTATATTTAGTTAAATTGCTTGTTAAATGTAAAAATAAATGAACCCAAACATACTTAAAACCATGAAGACTTATTTCATCAGGGAGTAAATGTCTGAAGTCCATGTACTATAAAAATGTATTAAATTATTTTTCTTTTTAACACCTTCAATTATTCTTTCTTTTTTATTTTTTAAAGTTCTTTTTGACGTTTATTCATTTTTGAGAGACAGAGAGAGGCAGATTGTGAGTAGGGAAGAGGCAGAGAGAGAGGGAGACACAGAATCGGAAGCCGGCTCCAGGCTCTGAGCTGTCAGCACCGAGCCCAACATGGGGCTCGAACTCACAAACCATGAGATCATGACCTAAGGCAAAGTCGGATACTCAACCAACTGAGCCACCCAGGCGCCCCTCCTTCTTTTTAAATAAATGTGTGTACATGCACAAATAAACCGGCATAAGCATTTGAGCCAAGATTTTAAAATTAAAAGACAAAACAATATACAAAGTTGAAATGATTTGCTTATCTTCTGTGTGTTCTTACCGTTTCAGATGATGGAAAATTGTCCTTTGAAGAATTCAAAGCGTATTTTGCAGATGGTGTTCTGAGTGGAGAAGAATTACATGAGCTTTTCCATACCATTGATACACATAACACCAAGTAAGGAACTTTTTATCATTGGATTCTGTAAGTGATGTAGAGAAGGTGTGAACAAGTAAGTACTGATGCAGGAGAGAGTGAGGAAATACGTAAAGGGCACATTTGTAATGTTTACTTCTGTATGTTGACTCTGTTTTGAAGTTTATTTATTTTGAGAGGGAGATAGAGAGTGCACTTGCGTGAGTGCACACACGAGTGCACACATGCCCAGGGGAGGGGCAGAAAGAGAGAGAGAATCTCAAGCCTCCTCTGAGCTGTTAGCACACAGCTAGCTGGATGTAGTCTGGGTCTGAAGAACCAACCAGGAACCGAAGGGTGAGATCAAGATAGTGACCTTCATGGAAATCAAGAGTTGGTTGCCTAACCCACTAAGCCACCCAGACACCCCTCTGTGTGTTTACTTTTGAGATACCCCCTCTTTAGTAATGGAAATACTCTGAAAAACTGAGTACTGAATTGCAAAACAGTGATTTTCTGTAGGGAGCCCAATTAAAGTAGCTTTAGAGTGTGCAGAATGTAAAACAAAAGCAAAGATTAGAGATAATTCTAAGTGTGTCATTAATAAGAAAGTAGAATTTTACCTTCTTTCTAGTTTCATCTCAGTTCGCTTCATCTAAAACTTGTCCTGAGGCCATTCTTATACTAGCTTAGTGAAATGTGGAACTGCAGCGATTTTCTGGACAATTCAGATGTGCTTAACTCCAAACCACTATTACCTGAGACATGCAGGTAATAGAGGACACAGAATTTTTTGCTGAATAGTCAATGTATACAGTGATCTATTTTATTTATCTTACATATGTAGGTCCTTCCTTTTCATTAGTATAGCATTTATAAAGCTTCTATTTATATTCTTACTATACTAATGAGGGATTTAGGATATAGAACAACAGAAACGTGCTGTTTGATTTGGGTAATTGATCCAAATCACATTATTTGTAACAGTCGTGATTACAGAATTCTAATGTGGAAAATGCGTCATTTCAGCCATGCCTGGAGACCCATCAGTACGTATCCTATTTGAACAATCACTGTCTTGCTTTAGGCAAAGTGTCGAGATGGTTCCAGGCAGTGAGCCAGTTTGCCAAGAAAATGCTCTTGGGCAACATCGAGGCATAGACTCTTTTCTGTGGCGAACTAATAAGAAAAATTAAAAGATTAAATTCACTTTCCTCAAGCAGTGGAAAATTTTTTAAATACTCGGTCCGTAAGTTTCTTCTGTTGGAATTTCAAATTCCCTATGAAACAGCTTCATTAGCTGATAACTGTGTCAGAAGTTTCATTCTGTTCAACAAATCTAAGTCCCTAGTGGGTGTGGGTTGGTATAACATGGAACCCGCTTATAGTTTGTGAAACAATAGACCCACTAACAAGTCATTTTTATGATATCATAGCCACTGTGACTGAGGTATATACAGGACACTGTGGGATAACACAGTGGGGTGGGGAATTTTAGCCTAGTTTGATAAACTCTAGGAATGTTCCTAGGATTAGGTAGCCAGGAGCTGAGTCTTTATGGGAGAGCAGAAACTAATTAGGTAAAGAATGGAATGAGGGAATATTCCAACTAGAGGAAAAAGCATAAGAAAGGATCTGAAAGTATAAGGTGGATGGGAGTAACAAACAAGTATTCATGTTATCAGCATCATCAATTGTAAGGCTGAGAGCGGGAGGAGAAAAATCTGGAAGGGGAGGAATGGGCCAGGCAAGAAGGGGTGTGCGCTCTGAGATGCAAAAGTGCTTCAAGTTTAAACTGCAGGCCAGGAAATGCCCTTAAAGTACTTAAGCCAGGGAGCAACATCTTTGTAGGTTATTGTGGTTCTCCTGAAGGACAGAGCTAAGTTGGGGGGGGGGGGCGGGGGCGAAGGTGGAGAAAGGTCACGAATGTTAGCCCAATTCTTATATTGCTGCTAGGGAATAATGTTTATGCATGGAAGGAAGGAAGCCATGTGAACCATTCTCAGAACTAATACCTGAGTGAAAGAAAGAGCAGAGGCTCCCTTTATGGCTCAGATGTTGGAGGTTAAGATGCTAATACTCCATTATGTATGTTGATTACTTATTCCTCGTTATACTTGCTATTAAAGTTTTAACAATATTCAGGTTTGGAACAATTATTGCGTGTCATAATAGCAATCTTAGGTGTCGCAGAGGTTTTTCAAAACACATTTATTCATATTGATGAAAACTAAAGTTTTCAGTAAACCTTATTGGCCTGATTTTGCTATTTTATTTATATATTTATTAGTTGAAATTACTTGGCATAGCCTTAAGATTACATTAATTGCTAAAGAATTATATGCAATGATTTATACAGTAAGTCCAAAGGAGTAATTATTACTACCAGTTGCTTTCATAGATGCATTAGTAAAAACACTTAAGTGTTTTCTGGTAACTGTTTTCTGATAATGGTGGTCAACCTAATCTGGAGCTAAAATATGTTAGAGACTTCAGAATTGTATTCATGAAATTCCTTTAAAAAAAAAAAAAGAATGTCAGTGTCAGGCTTTGATCTTTTAAGGAGATTAATTCAAACATTGACACAGAAATTTCAGAGCTATATTTCAAGCAAGTGATAACTTTTGTCTTTGCATGATCCAAGTTTCAATTATTTTAGTGATTGTACTATATGCCATATTTTTTTTCCCCTTCCACATGACTTCTAATAAAATATGTTCTTGTATGCTCAGCATCACCAACCATCCTAATTTGATCAAGGGTACAGCTTGGCCTGAAGGAGCCAATTTATACATAGGCTAGACAATGTCATTCAGACTCACTGTCTCATGTTTATGGTGAACCATCAGATTCAGATACAATGAACGTCTGCTGCTAAGGCCCCTAGCGGTGCCTGGTTCCTGCCCCTCCTGATGTCTGGTGGTTTAACTTCATCTTGGAGTCTATTAAATCACGATCCACTTAATATACTGCATTTTCTTGAGCTTATTTGAGTAAGATTCTCTTTCTTGCAAAAGTATATGCTAACACAGTATTACCTCCACTCATTTCTGCCATCTCTGGAAACTTTTCTCTTTGCTATAAATATTATATTTGCCGTGTTTTAAATAATTTTTTTAATGTTTATTTATTTGGGGGAGATAGAGTGGGGGAGGGGCAGAGAGAGAGGGAGACACAGAATCTGAAGGAGGCTCCAGATTCTGAGCTGTCAGCACAGAGCCCGACGCGGGGCCTGAACCCACAACGTGCAGGATCACGACCTGGGCCGAAGTCAGACACTCAACTGACTGAGCCACCCGGGTGCCCCTATATTTGCCGTGTTTTAAAAGTGCCGTGTCCACTCTGAAAATATTTGGCAATAAGGAAGGGAAATATTGAGAACATATCTCGCTACTGAATTCTCCCCTTTTTTTCTCATGAAGAACAGTCTCAAAATATTGTGCTCCTAAAACATTGTGCTCAATCATGAACAGCGGATATTACTTAGAGATGTCATTGTAACTGTGCCTGTAGTACCACATCATTAAGATATTTTAAATATCAAAAATAAGTACACTATTCCTTGTAAAAGGACATAAAAAACCTATCAGGTAAACCTAGAGATTCTCAGATACCATGTGTTTATAGGTAGCTTTTCAGTGAACAAACCACACACATACAGCTGTGCACTGATTACAAAAGGTTTGGACAAGTTCAAAATATATATATGGCCCTCTCCACATACATTTAGGGAGCAATCTTAATTTACAAATTAAGCTTCCTGGTTTTTTTCCCCTTCCTCTTGTCCATTCATTTCTTTGCTCTCTTATTTTAAAAAATCAGTATGTTCCTTTGAGAAATTATGTTTCGCGGATTCCACTGCAGCTTTAAGTGTGCCCTGCGGCCGTTTGGGTCTTTTCAGTCAGATTTCCTCCCCCGATACAAGGAGACTGTAACCAACAAATACAAAAACAAACCCGAAGACACACGGTCTCCTAAGAACTTACACATTTGAGATACTGCAAAGATTTCTATACGTGGATATTACCTAGATTGTAAATATCTATAGTTCTGAATCACAGAGAATTTCTTTTTTAGTGTATTTTCAAAATGAAACCATCAACCACACATCCCTTTATGTTAAAGTGTTTAGGGAGCTCTGGTCACTTTTCTGGCCTGCACAGTTGCAAGCCTAAGCTCAAAATTCGGTACAATCTCATTCTAATGAGAGTTCCATGAATCCTGCTAATTGTTTGATTAGAATTTTAATAATGAATGATTTGCCAGCAATTACATTCCTAATCTACACGTCCTGAAGATTTCACTCAGAGCAGAGACTAGAAATGAAAAGAACCTGAATGACAGTAGGAAAAATTTGAAGACATCAGAAGTCTAAATTTCCATCACTTTTATCCAAAAATTAATTTTAACATTGATATTTTCCATTATGTTTGGATATTTAGAAAATTTTCGTGAGTTTTTTTCTTGAGTAGTGTGGTTGAGTGTAGAACACAAATCCAGCTTTTCCTATGCATGATCCTTGGGATATATGGCATAGCAAAGAAAAAGAAGGTCAAAATGTAAGTTTTTGTCAACAGGGCAAAATATTGTTGAAATTTTTAACTTTCTCAAACTTTAAGCGAAGTGCACACAATCTGATATTCCAAAACATTCTGAAGAATGTTATGGCCACCTTATTAAGCCTTTCATGATTTCACAGACTTTTGTCAACCCTCATTTTAATTGTCTTCTTTCTGGGTCAAATATGCCTAATCTTTTTTCCTTTTTTAAAAAAGAAAAAGAATTGTTAATCTCTCATTTTAATTAGCCTTATTACATCTTTTCCGGCTCCATTCAAAGGTTTTGGACACACATTTTTCGCAAATTTGTAAAAGTTACTAGTAAAGTATCTAGTAAAGAATACATAAAGCCCATAATATTTAAGTTTGGCAAAAGACAATATTAGCAAAAACTAAATCTACAGCTTTGATAATTTAAAAATTGAAACCATCATATCAGAGAACAGAAATAGATAGAAGGAAGATCATTAGGTCAAGAGGAAACTTCCATGGTTCATCAGAAGTGCTCTTACTCATCAGAAAGCCAGCTTGTCTACATTTTTCAGTCAGAGGAACGCATGAATAAATTAACATAATTCCCTGTGGTGTTAACCATAGCACAGGCGGGGGAAAGATCCCCTAGGGACCAAAAATGATTCTTTCAGAGTACTGCACTTTGGAGTTCCAGATTGTTAAGATAGGCCAAATGGTAGACCAGATGGGAGTTTTGCTCTTAGGTCAGAGAGTGAACACACAGAAAAGCTTCCCAGGGCCTGCAGATGGGGGTTGGGGGGCGGGTTTAACTAGAAATGGACAACTGCCGGCTTCAGGTCGAGTATTCCTCGTTCCAGGCTAAGATGATTTTTTCAGTGCCAATTACTGGGATTTCACCCAATACTTGTTAAATCACTGAAGCACACCAAAGTGACAGAAATATCACCACCTACTGAAAGAGCATAGTCCATCTTGAGCTAGCTCTGAAAGCTTAAAAAACTCTTTCCTAAACGAAACTGAAAATTTCTCTCTCAACTTCACTTATTTTTCTTAGTTTTGTTCCTTGGGGACATGCAGAATACAAAGATGTTATGACAAGTCTTTCTAATATTTGAAGACAGTTTTATGCACCAATGATGAGATAAAATCCCATAATAATTGGAGAGCAATGATATCAAAGGGTTTGTTCCAGATGGTGGAATTTGGTTCCTTCTGAAACAGAAGGTTGTTCATCTTGTATTTGTGCGTGACAGCAAAATGCTAACTTGATGAGTTGGTTGAGGCAGCCACTTTCTCCCTTGAGTTATTCATCACATGCTTAAGTAGACACATATTGTGGGCACAAGGAAAAGAAGGCAGTGTCAGCACCCAAGGAATAAGCAGTGGGTTGGTCTGCAGAGTATGTGGCACAGCTTGTACCGCACTATGAGTGGAAAGTTCCCAGCATTTCCATAGTGGGCAAGAGAGATCTTCCTATTAAAATAACCAGTCCCATCTTTACTGGAACTGAAGACTCAGAAAGCAGCACCCAGACCTAAGTGCCTGGAGAATGGGGGAGACCACAATCGCAGGTGCTAAGCTAAGCAAGTACAGGAAAGAAATCAGAAAAGAGCAAAAGTGGTGTAGCTGTATGTCAAGATGTCAAGAGAGTGAAGAGAAAATCAAATTCCAGAGTATAATGGGTAAGACAGAGTGGGCAGACTGGGTGTCCAGAGTTGAGTTTTAGCAATATAGACTGGGCAAAGGAGCTCTGGCCAGAGAGTGTTCCAGGTATTCCAACAAGGCCCAAACTGGCCAGAGAACAAACTAGCAGAGAACACAGAGCATTTCCTTCGGCTCCATGATCAAGACTTAGCTGTAAGACCTAGGCTGTGGGCTGACCTCTGTCGAGGCATTCAGTCACCTCCCTGGCATAAACAGAGAAAGGCCAGCAGATGTATGCTGTTTCCCAGAGAGAGGCAGGAGTTATCTGTTAGCTATGGCCGATGATTTTAGTTTAGAATGCTTATATGCCAAATGAGTCATGGAGTCAGAGGAACTGTGATGCTAAGAAGGGAGACAAGAACATTCTTTACGGATTTTCCTCAACTTCTCCTAAGCTCTACTTGGCTGAAGTCACACTGGGGCAGAAGAGAATATAGGAGGCAGGACTTCACTGGTTGTGAGTGACAGAAACATAAATTAAGCTGACGGGAAAAATAATCACCTGACTCCTGTAGCTGAAAAGTCCAGAGGTGGGCCTTACGTGTGCTGGAGCAAGTACTCCCAACAGTGGTGCGAGCAATCAGTCTTCCATCAACTCCCACCTCTTCTTTTCTCTGTGTTGGCTGTTCTCTTGAACAGATCCTCTTGCTGAGATGTCAGGAAGAGACTAGAAGCTCTAGGTTCATATTGCCACCAGCTTGGCAAACTCTCAGAGGTTGCTATCCTTTCCCAGTAGTCCCAGCAAAATTCTGATCTTGAACTATGTTAGCTTGACTTGGGTCTCGTGCACATCCCTGAAAAAAAATCATTGTTTCCGGGAAAACACGATGTGGAAGAGAATTGGGACGGTATTTTCAGAATAGTGCTGGGCAGGCAGAACTTGTAGATCACCTGCCTACTCAGTCCCAAAGACTTTCCTCTCCCCTCTCATATTTGGGAGGAATATAATCCACTTCCCTAAAAGGACGAGAGGCTGGGCGCAGTTTGAACTCCAGAGAGTTTCTACTGAGTGTGGGGTCATTCAGGGAAATCTGAAGCTCTCTACAATGGAAAGGAATGAAGCCAGGGAGAGGTCTGTTAACAAGCGTGCTGGTCCAGGGTTCTAGTTGCCTACATCTGCTTCCTTCCTGACCATTTGACGTGTCTCCCCCCAGTGTCCCTGTGTTCCCACACTCTAGAATATTACTAGAATGACTCATGCAATGCCGTGTCTTCACTCCTTGTGGTCCTGCCAACTCTTCTGTCTCTTCAGGGACTTCCAAAACTTAGGCGGACTTTGTGGGTGACACCTGTTCTTTATTCCTTTAGTCCTTCTCCATAGTTATCCACCAGTTCTCACATATTGTGTTGTCCTTACTTCTTAAGAATTTAAAAATCGGAACTATGAACATGGCTAAAAGAAACGTTTTCGGACTATATTCTTTAGAGGCACACTTTGTGTCTCATTATCAGGGACCAAAAACTGAAGTCTTACAATCTTACTAGACCTATCTTTCCAGTTATTGGTTCCATTTGGCCATTAGCACCTACCTGCGGCCATCAAATGTACTTATTATTCACCTGTTTTTCAGATGTGCCTTTCACTTCAATCATCTCTGAAACCTATTTACTTTCTTTGAGCATCTCTAGCTCATAAGGATATGAGGAGAAAAAGACAGGCTGTTTCCTGTGAGTTCCTTTTAAAATTGTTTACTTTCCTCTGAAGGCATTTCCTCGACACTGCCAACACTTTCTCCCAAATCAGGCCATTCCACAATCTGCAGCGTTGATTGAGCTGAGGATTCTTTCCTGGAGGAAAAGTGAGGACTCAACAAATCTACTTTATAATTAAGAAGATTAGCATAGTTTAGGGGATTTATAAAGGAGAGGATTTTAAGGAGATTTTTCTTCAAGTGATGTGGAAATGGGTTCTCTTTAGTTATAATTTCTACAAGAAATTGGTCTCTGACCAAGACGGTAGACAAGCTAAATTTTGTGTCAGGGCAGTTCATATATAATTTCTAAAAAAAATATTTAATTTTTAATGGAATAAAAAAGTTACAGTTATTGTCTATGTGCCAGGCACTTACATCATCTTATTTAATCTTCACAAAAACCTCATAAAAAGGTATTATTACTCTTTACAACCCACAGTTCAGGAATCAGATATAGAAAGTTGAGTAACTCACCCAAGGTTACACACATACATTTTGAAAGAGCCTGGGATTATCTCAGGGGTAACTAAAAACCAAACTCCAGCTCATTGTCATGCCACTTCAGTAAATTTTCAGATTTTCCACTACTTATTGTGTCCTACCAGAAATCAAAATATTCCAGGGGCGCTTGGGGGTCTCATTTGGTTAGGCTTCTGACTCTTGATTTCAGCTCATTCTGACTCTTGATTTCAGCTCAGCTCATGATCTCACAGTCCTGAAATTGAGACCCATGTCGGGCTCCATGCTGAGCATGGGGTCTGCTTAAGATTCTCTCTCTCTCCCCCGCTTCTGCCCCTCTCCCTTGCTCTCTCTCTCTCTCTCTCTCTCTCTCTCTCTCAAATTAAAAAAAAAAAAAAAAAGGAAAGAAAGAAATCAAAATATCCCAAAGACAATTTAAAAAATCGCTTTCAGGTATTTTCCTTTTGATAAAGAGGTGCTTCATTCTCTAGCAGTAGAGTATATTTGGATGTACAGTATAGGGGTAATTGCCTTAATTGCTGCCTTAATCTCTTCCCTTTTTATAATCATTATGTAGGATTTTTACAGTGTGGGAGTCACCACAATGTAGAGGTGTTATTCTTTTTCTTTGTGGACATTATTTCTATTCCTTGCACATTTTCCCTCCCTCCACCCTGCCGTTATATGTGGAATTCATCTCCTACTTTTGGACTTAGTTCGTTACCACCCTCCACTCCATCACTTTACATTTGCCTCATTTTCTCCATTGTTCTTCAGACCACTCACGGAGTTTTACTGTTTCCTTTAATCATTCGTGTTAAAGGCTTCTGCTTTCAAGCTGTTTCAGATCATCTTATGTTTTAACCTTATGTAGAGAACTCTTTTCTGGTTGTCATCTCCTCCTCCCAATAAAGAATGTGAATTCTCTTTTGATTTTTACTCAATTCACTTCACATCAGCCATTAACACAGTTGCTGATGGCAAAGTAAAACTCGATTACTACTCGAAATAAAAGTTGATTCCTGAGGAATCTAAATGAATTTTTTATTCATATAAATGCAGTATTCTTTCTGACGTCACCAATATCCACCAAATGGACGAAATCAGATCAGTAAAGTGTTAACCCTAATCTTTTAAAAATACACGAAGCTTACTTCTTGGATGGTTTCCTCTCTCCCTCATCCACCAATGCACCAACCAATTCTGTCTTCTTCCCCCCCCTCCCCCCCCAGCTCATTCATCTTATGAATCCATCTAACTCTCTTTATGGTCACTACCCCTACCTAAATGCAAGCTTTCTCCCTTTTACAGCTGCATTGTTCTCAAAATGGTCACTTTGGTGGAGTACTTGCAATTTTTTTCTCTATGATGTTCCCAGGTTTCAGAATCTTTGAAATAAGTATAGATTACAAATAACCTGAAAGTGATTGCTTCCTTTTGAAATGAATTTTGTCAAGAGCAATCTCTTAAGAAAGATATTTTGCCCTATAATAATTATATAAATACCACATACTTACTGTAAAAAAAGAATTCAAATAATACAGAAATCATAAGAAAGAGCATAAAAATACCCAAAATTTCACCACCTTGACTTAACTACCAATAGCATTTGGTCACCATACTTCTACTGTGTGCATTCTGTTCTAATCATAGAAAGCTATTTTCTTCTATTTCTTCTCCTTTCCTACTATCCACTCCTATCTTACCCCACATGACCAATCTCTACCACTGAGACTGTGGTCTTCTATCTTTTTCCATATTTAAATAATCGTATACATATCTATACGCCTCTTGAAAACCTTCCCTGACCTTTCTTATTAGGTTACATTTCTCATTCTGCCTTCTCCTTGTGGCGTGTATCTCTTTTCCGAAGCACTTACATAAACTACAATTTTATGCTTGTTCCATGTTTATTTGATTGATGCTGCCCTCCCCAGTCTAAACGACACGAAGGCAGAAGTCATGACTGTCTTGCTTTCCATGGATTCCAGGCCCAGCACCAACGTCTGTAATATATGTTATGAGCTCATTGAGAAGGGATAGATTCCTGCCTCCCCCTATCTCATGCTGTGCACTTTGCCTGAATAGCCTCGCCCCTCTCCTCTGCCTAGTAAAGTTTTGTAGCTGTCAAAGTCCACCCAATTCCAGAAAAGCAATGTTGCAGTGTGGAAAAAGCTCAGGAACTGGTCAAGCTTAGGCTTAAATCCTTCCACTATCTAGCAGTAAGGACTATGGATGGCCATCGCTCTTTATTGAACCTTAATATTATTGGCTGTAAAATAGATCCAAGGTAGAGACTCATTTTGTGAAGTTTAACGATAATATGTAAAGACCTGCCATTAAATCATAATCATGATTATTATTGTTAAGATGTATTTACTAACCTTTTCTTCTTTCCTGATTGTCTTTTTTGTCCACATTTCTGTAATTGCCATTTCATAGGGTACCATTTAATTATATATCTGTTGTTATTTTTTGCTAATTGTTTCATGAGCATGTTAATTTTGTCACTAAATCTAAATCATACAGTCCTTTCAGGCAAGAATATGGTTTTCTGCTATTTCCACTAATTGTTATAATACACTCAATAAGTACTTGGTTAGTTGACTAATTCTTCTAGGAATGGAGTATATTGATTAGATGTAAGAAAAGCATACAAAGGCACATTGTTGGTGATTTTTAGAGTTGAGATCCTGGCTGACTGATGATAGAAAGGATGATGCTACTGACAGATCCGGTCAAATAATAACTGAGTATTTTTGAGGGGAATAGAGTAAATAATAAGTCTGACTTTGGACTCACAATTAAATTTTTGAAAGGTATGTCTCTTTTAAAATAGTTCTCTATGCCCATGAACTAAAAGCCATGAAATGTAATTTTAAAATGTGAATGTGGATTGTTTATTTTAGCAGACAGAAAATATGTTCAAATTAAGAATTTCTCTTTGTCCCAGTATATTTAGTGGATCTGCATTTATATATAAAACAAAGTTTCCCTGCTTTAAAAGAAGCTCCCACTATATAGAATATTATGTTCTCTTTTCTGTTTTTTTAAGGTTTATGTATTTATTGAGTGGGGGAGGGGCAGAGAGAGAGGAGGAGAGAGAATCCTAAGCAGGCTCTGCACTCAGCACGGAGCCTGATGTGAGGATTGAGATCATGACCTGAGCCAAAATCAAGTGCTGGATGCTTAATTGACTAGGCCACGCAGACGCCTCTTCTCTTTTCTGTTCTTAAAAGGTTTCTCAGTAGGGAAAAATAGACTAATTAGCAAAAGCTTTTAGTAGTGAACTCAAACTGTAATAGGAAGAAAGCTGAGCTTGGGTATCAGCTGAACGTTACTGTTCTTGACTCATTCACTAAGGGTTTAATGGCTTAATTTTTAGGTTTTTCTGGGAATCTGTTTTTAATTAAAATAGTTTGCTTTTAGAATAATTAGAATTCTGCATGTGGAAAACCATAGGATTTTAATTATTTGCATACAGAACTTTCCCTCCACTTCCCATCCTCGCTGCCGTCAGGTTGAAATGAATATAGACTTGAGATTGTCACAAAGAGTCTCTCTCTTGCTCTCTCCCTTACCGTGTATAGTTGCCAAGTGAAAATTCAGATTTGACCTTGACAACTGTTACTCTAGTTGAGTTTGCAGCTTCCAAGAACTTAGTCATTTATCCTTACTTATGTAATAGAATTGGGTGCACTGTCTCTGAGCTCCTGTCTGCATCTAGTTTCTTTCACTCTCTTTTACAATCTCTCCCTCTGTCACTGTCTTCGACTGATCCATCTCTAAACTGGAAGTTGACGGACTATGTCTATACCAGGGTCACTTAAATAGAAATGGATTGTAAGAGGTCTCTACTCTTTGAATTTCTGTGTTGCTGTTTATTTAATTGCCTTTGCATTTCTGCTTCTACTTTGAATCCCTAATCCTGGATCCTTGCCCTTTATATTTTACATTTGAAAATCTTTTTATTCTCCATGGAGCTAACTTCTGGTTCATGAAAACTCAAAGGGATTTTATCTTTAATATAGAGTATATTCAGAGAGACATAGTCCAGTGAAAAGAGCATAGTATGAATTCATGAAACATTGTTATCCTCACTGTATTTGATTGGAACTGTTCTGTAGGGTGAAGAAAGTAATGTAGATTTCAAAGCCCATGACAGAAATCCCTCATTCACAGTCCTAGATTACGCAGGAAATCTTTGTCCTTTGGTGGTTATGTAAAGTCTTCCACATAAGATTTCTTAACCTGGTAACATGAATCCCTGGAAATTTAATATAAAATGCTATAGATATTACATATTTTAAATTTGATGGGGAGGGAGGAGAGATGGTTGATTCATTATATCAGACACTCAGCGTTCTGTGCCAAAACAGCAAAGAACAACTATGCAAGACTTGCCTTTCCTCTTAACTTCTCAATCAGCCCCCCCCACCGGCCTTTTATGAGTAATTTTATACCAACCCTGATACAGAAAAAAAAAAGAGCTTAAATATTGTAAGAGGCTACCACAGAAACCCACTGAAGTTTCTTGGGAATTCCAGGGAAGAGGATCCTAGAGATTAGGGAGAGAGAGAGAGGCTAATAAATGGAACTTTGAGCTCAGTCTGTGTCTCATACTCTGTCTTGCCCATACAAACTGAACTTTCCATTCTTTCAACAAGTATTAGTGTTTACCTCGTTGTGCTAGATGCTGGGGATATGATGGTGAAGAAGAGATTTATAGTTTGGCCAGGGACGTAGAAAGATGGTAACCTGATTAATTATGACAGGGAGATACAACTGTTTTGGAGTTAGGGGTGGGGACTAACCCAGTCTACAGTCAAGACCTCTTGAAAGTGACTTTTAAGTGCGTGATGAGCTACTATCAAGAAGAGGTGTGGATATGAGTGGGGTTGCAGATGAGAAAAGTTTTAGTCGAAGAGAATGGCATATGGGGAAACCTTAGGTGAGAGGGAGGGTGGCATGTTGGGGGACCTGAAAGGCATGCAGTCTGCTCAAGTTTAAGAGTGTGATGAGGAGAGGGACCAGAGAGACAGGGCCACTTGTGAAAGGCCACTTATGAACCTGTGGGGCATTTGGATTTCTACCCTCAGGTCAGTGTGGAGCCACGAAAGGGTCTTAAACATGGAAGGCACCGGACTAGTTTTCTGATTTAGAAAGATGGATCTTCCCAAAATAAAAGAGGATTGATGAGAGGTGACAAGTCTGGAGACAGAAAGACCAATTAAAAGGCTACTTCGGCTATCCTTGAAAAAAGGTTTATCTGAATCATCATTTTGAAAACTAGTCTTTGAGTAGGTTGAAATCTTTCTGATCTGGAAAGATGTCAGGTACTCAGTAACCCGATAATGCAGAGCAATAATAATGGTGAAAGTTTATGTACCAGATCCTGTTTTAAGAACTTTGCATCACTGGGGCACCTGGGTGCCTCAGTCAGTTGAGCATCTGACTCTTGATTTTGACTCAGATCATGATCCCCAGGTTGTGGGATCGAGCCCTGCATCGGGCTCCATGCTCAGCAAGGAGTGTGGAGCCTGCTTAAGATTCGCTTTCTCTCTCTGTCTCTGTCTCTCCGTCTTGCTCCTGCCTCTCTCTCACCCCCCTACTCTGCCCGTCCCAGCCACCCTCTGCTCATATGTGCTCTCTCTCTCTCTCTCAAATAAATGTTCCATCATTAACTTATTTAATCTTAACAACAGACCATGATTGAGCCCATTTTGCATGAGAAGGCTGAAATACAGAGACTGAGTGATTTTCCCCAAGACACCCAGAGGGTAAGGAGTAAGCCTGGGAAGTCTGGCTCTTAACCACGACTCTATACAGTGGCCTGTTCTCGGTACACTGGCTCGGTGTCTGGCAGAGAAGTATAGTCTTCCCTCTGTTTCTGAAGGACTTGGCCAAGCAAACTTTTCAGTGTTTTACTATCTTTGAATATTAAGTGGCGCTACTAATATTTTCTGGCAGGAAATTGTGAAAACTCATGAAACAAACGTTAAAAAGCAGTTTAGTCTGGCAACCACAGAAGGTGCCACGTAAATACGAGGAGTTTGTTTGACTTGAGTTAGCAGTGCTTGTCAGCGCGGGAATTCGTGACGCGCCAGCTCGTCCATTGCTCGCTCATTGCTGCCTCCTGGGTTCAGGACCAGGGAAGGCGAGGGTGGCTGGGAAGCTGCCCCGTTCAGGTCATTCTCTGCCCACTGTCCTGACTCTTCTGTGAGGGCAGGGGCACCGGTAGCCTCGATGAATGGAAATCTAATATTTCAAGAGGTGTTACCCTGGAAGAACAAAAATACTTGTGGTGAAGCTATCAATTTAGTGACCAAGTAGTTGAAGTAGTTGATCGGAAGATGTGCGTGGAAATGACCTATTTTGGGCAGAGAGCCTTCGGAGATTAAACTCTCCCTTTCTGAAGAGCCTTAGAAATGCGAACTCCAGTTGACAGAAATTGCTTTTTTCCTAATCATGTCTTCAGGAGGCAACAGTAGCTTGGAAAATGGGCTTCCTTTGAAAAAAGGAGATGAGCACAGCATAGAGATAGATGAGGGTCAAAAGGGCCTTGACTTCCGTAATAGTAGGAGAATATTGGAGGCTACTTGAGTCTCTGGGTATCACTAAGGAAAGGAAGTTAGGAAATGCCATCCCCATTAGGGACTTTGCTTTCCCCTCTCTCCTAGTGTTTAAGTTTCACAGCAGTGAAAGTGACATGGAGACTTGTTGCCTAAGATGGCATGGAGAGGGGGAGCTGAGCCTATTGGGTTTGTCTTGAGAGAGAAGAACCTCCTGATGGATAATGGGGTGGCAGCTCAGAATGAAAGGAAAGCAATCTGGATCCTGGAAAAAATTATTAGAAAAGGGTACTCCAGAGGTGGCTCAGGCCTGAGAGTTAATGGGGGACACTTAAGTGTCAGGACCCCATGCAGTGCAAAAGTAGATTCTGGAAAATTCCACCGGGTGGGTCACAGAGAGCCTCCTAAAATGGTGATCTCAAAAGTTCACTTTTGTCTTTGGGCTTGAAATTATATCCGGTACAAATCTATATGCCTAATAAATAGATCGAAGTTACCGCTTTCTGAATTTTTCCATTGTTTCTCCTCTCTTAAAGACAAGTGCTGGGTAGGAGGGAGGATTGGTTAAGCCGCATCGCACATCGTAGAAGCTGTCTGCAGAGGAAAATCGTCAGCGGGTTCTCAAGGGCCTGGCTGTGTGGGTGGGCTTCCTGGTTGCTGTTTGCTGTTTGTTTTATGTGGGCAGGAACAGCTTGTCTGCTACAGCTCTTTGCTCTTCAAGTGAGTCCTGGGCTGTCTAGCTCGGTGCTGTGCGTGACTAGAGCTTTTAACCACACTCAGAGGCTTTCCCAACGTAGGACATTCTCTGTAAAGCTGCCGTGTTGAGACAATGCAGACATTTAGATGGCTGGAAGAGTTTTCCTTTATTGTCATTCTCAGTGGATCTCAGAACATTACACATGGTTTTTATAGTGTGCATTCAAAAGAGGTTAGAGTGGGAGAGAGCCAAAGCATAAGAAACTGTTAAAAACTGAGAACAAACTGAGGGTTGATGGGGGGTGGGAGGGAGGGGAGGGTGGGTGATGGGTATTGAGGAGGGCACCTTTTGGGATGAGCACTGGGTGTTGTATGGAAACCAATTTGACAATAAATTTCATATATTAAAAAAAATATATATATAGTGTGTGTTCAACTGTACTAAAATTGCTAAGGACTTTCCAGGCAGGGCTAATGGTAACGTGACTGCAGGTGCTAGAGAAGCTGCCTTAGAACACGGCAGATGCAGGTAGACAGCAACATGTAAAGTTCGCTGTTTTGTGCCCCTTCCGGAATCATTCCTTTGGCTGAATGGGTGGATTACTACTGGTTTTCTTTTCCTCTTCATATCCAAGAGGGTTGTAAGTGCCACTTGCCCTAGCAAAGGAAGGAGGGAAGAATCTCTTTATGTACTTCTTTATATTTCCTCTTTTTTTTAAATGTTTATTTATCTTGGGAGAAACGCAAAGCCCACTGAGGGGCTCGATCTCACGAACCACGAGATTATGACCTGAGCTGAAATCAAGAGTGGGACGTTTAAGCAACCGACTGAGCCACCGAGGTGCCCCTTTTACTTTAATTTCTGAAGCAGCTATGATTTACAGGGTCACGAGTGGAAAATCCTTAATATTTTTTTAGTGTGTAGCAGAGAAGTGAGTTGGTGACTTTTCATTGACCCTGTTGCCTGTCGTTAGAACTATTTATTCCATGTTCCTCAACCAGAACAGTGAGACATACTAGGTGACAGGACCCCAAGGATAGTTTCAACACTGAACTCAGAGATTTGTTTCATTTCGCTCAAACAGATTTGTATCGAGCACTGGCTATGGGCTAGAAACTAAAAAAATACAAAATCTAGCATAATTTTTAGACAGAAGTACTTCTTTCCGAGCAGGATGTTTCCTTTCATATTTTTACATCACTGACAATGTATGTCAAGGGAAAGGAAAACGTGGCTTCTTCAGGGACACCCTAGTCTAACTCTTTCATTTTACATTTGAGGAAACTGAGTTCAAAGAAGATAAATGACTTCCCAAAATTATGACGGACTCAGCCTGGGCTAGAACCCGTGTCTCCAGAACCCATTCCTATCTCTTTCTATTCGGTGCTGCTTCCTGACTTACAGGAACCAGAAACTCAGGTGGGAAATAGGATATGTGACTTTTTTTTTTTTTTTCCTATAAGTTAACTTAATTTCTGTTTCAAGCCTCCATTCTTCTGGGTGGTGGAAATTTAATCGCAATCCTGGGGTTTGTGTAGGAGTATAGCGCCTCACCTAGCACAAGATCATGAGAGAAGAGGGGTATCTGTCTGTTCAGCTCTCCATTCAGTGTCTGCAGTGGTGTTTTCCTTCCCATCTGATCTTTGGTCATGAGTCCAGGCAGGTCCCGTACACATTCCCTTGTTCTCAGCCCCCCGGCACTTTTCATATCTCCCAGTTCCCCGTGCCTTATCTCTGCTGCTCTCAGATCCGGATGATCCCTGTATTGTTCCCAAACCAGTCCCTGTACAGGCAATTTTGTAAAACTGTCACAGGTCCTGCCCAGGCCCACCACGCAGATATATCTACTGCTCCCATCGTGCTCATCAAGATTGATGGGATTTTCCTCTTCCATTCTAGGGAATTTTTATCTAGTTGGGGATGGGGAGGCTTAGCTGTTACTAAGTTGTATTCTTCTAAATCTTTTTTTTTTTTTTTTTTTTACCTGAATCAAAAGTCAAGAATCTGACCCTTTGTATTAGTCGGGGTTCTCCAGAGAGTCAATTGGATATATATTTAAATAGAAAGAGGTTTATTTTAAGGAATTGGCTCGTGTAAGAGACCACCAAGTCCAAAATCTGCAGGGTGGCCTGGCGGGCTGGAAGGCCAGGAAGAGCCAGTATTGCAGTTCAACTTTGAAAGTCATCTGCTCGATATTAGTCTTACTTGAGGGAGATCAATCTTTTTTTCTACCAGGCCTTTAACTGACTGTATGAGGCCCACCTACATTACGGAGGACAATCTGTTTTACTCACAGATCACTGATTTAATGTTAATCTCATCCAAAAACACCCTCACGGAAACATGCAGAATAATGTTTGAGCACGTATCTGGGCACTATGGGCCAACCAAGTTGACACGCAAAATGAGCTATCACACCCCGGTCTTGTGATCTGCCTCGTCTTTGCTTCTCTAAGACACTAGTAACCTAGTCAGTAGAAGGAAATAATAGTAGACGTTGTGGGCATCAAAGCAGATGGGAGACTTTGGTTAATATTTGTAAAATACCTACCATGCATGATTATAGTACCTATATATTTATTTTGGCTGTTATTAATTAGAAATTTTTAAATTTTATTTTTATTTTTTATTTTTTTTTCAACGTTTTTTTTTTTTTTATTTTTTTTTGGGACAGAGAGAGACAGAGCATGAATGGGGGAGGGGCAGAGAGAGAGGGAGACACAGAATCGGAAACAGGCTCCAGGCTCTGAGCCATCAGCCCAGAGCCTGACGTGGGGCTCGAACTCACGGACCGCGAGATTGTGACCTGGCTGAAGTCGGACGCTTAACCGACTGCGCCACCCAGGCGCCCCTAAATTTTATTTTTAATTTAAAATTTACATCCAAATTAGTTAGCATATAGTGAAACAATGATTTCAGGAGTAGATTCCTTAATGCCCCTTACCCATTTAGCCCATCCCCCCTCCCACAACCCCTCCAGCAACCCTCAGTTTGTTCTCCAAATAATTAGAAATTTTTAATATGCTACTTTATTAGTTTATTTTGAGTTTTGCAGATGTTTATTTTCAGTCTTCCAAAACACAAAAAGCTTCTTAAAAGCAGGCACCTGGTTCATTTCCATTGATTATAGTATTTTGTCAAAAGGACAATAAATTCCATTAATTGAAAAAAAATGTTTATAAGCCACAAGGTACAGCACTATATATTTAAGTAAGAGGCACCTGGGTGGCTCACTTGTTTAAATGGCTGACTCTTGATTTCAGTCAGATTATGATCTCATGGTGCATGAGATCGAGCCCCGCATCAGGCTCCACACCAACAGCATGGAGCCTGCTTGGGATTCTCTCTGTCCCTCTCTCTCTCTGCCCCTCCCCTATGGATACATGCTTTCTCTCTCAAAAAATAAATAAATTAATTAAAAAAAAAATAAACTTATGCAATTTTCAAATGGTATTTGTTACCAAAAAGACATTTGAAGTATAACTACTTTCACTTAACTTGATGGTTTTTTGGACTATCTTGAGACTTGCATTTTTTTGTCTGTATGCAAATCAAAAGACACTAGGCTGGTAGAAGTTATAGAACAAAATTTTCAAAGTGAGCAGTTTTTTTGTTTTTTTGTTTTTTTCTCCAACCAGCCTGGTGGTTTTTCTTCTTTGAGTGTCATCTATGTTTTTAATTTTTAAAGTAGATTGCCTCTGAGTGATTTTTAAAAGCCAACAACATAACACTTTTATCTTCCTTTGAGTTGCTGGGAGACCACAGGGTTTTCTAGAATGAAGTGCCACCTGGTACATCCTAAATTCTGTGAAACAGAGATTAAACTGGGCCAGGTGAACAAAAAGTGACATATGCTTAATTACCACAAAATGATACCTCGTTACTTTCATGCCAGCTATAATGCAACACTGAACATAGCTAAGATTGTGTTTGATTTTAATGTGATTTACATAAGATGATCTGTTCGAACTGGAATGATTCCTCTAATGTTGCCAACTTGCATTTTTTTCAAATTTGTTGAATGTTTATTTATTTTTGAGAGAGAGAGAAACAGAAACAGAGAGAGGGAGACACAGAATCCCAAGCAGGCTCTAGGCTCTGAGCTGTCAGCACAGAGCCCGATGCAGGGCTTGAACTCACAAACTATAAAATCGTGACCTGAGCTGAAGTCAGATGCTTAACCAACTGAGCCAGTCAGGTACCCCCCAACCTGCATTTTAATAGGTATTTTTTTGGGTATACGTGTTACTGGTATAGCTGACCACATTTTGGCCACTGATACCTAATGCTTTCCTAGGCTTGTTATTACAACAAAATAGTTTTTTGTTTAACATTGAAATTGCAGGAGTAATTAGTTTCACTTGCTCTTTTTTTTTAAGGTTATTTATTTATTTTGAGAGAGAGAGTGAAAGAGCACAAGCAGGAGAGGGTCAGAAAGAGAGGGAGAGAGAAACCCAAGCAGGCTCCTTGCTGTCAGCATGGAGCCTGACACGGGGCTCTGTCCCACAAACTATGAGATCCTGACCTGAGCCAAAATCGAGTTGGATGCTTAGCCAGTTGAGCTATGAGGTGCCCCTCTCTTGCTCTTGACACCTCATAAAGAAAGAAAATACCAGACATTTTATTGTCATCAAAATGAAAACTGCAGTAATTATGTCATAATAGATTTAATCTATGAACTTTGCTTGATCTATATTTAGATGAAACCGTGATAGTTCTAGAAGCCTCAGAAAATAATAAAAGTTTTATAGTTAGCTTATTGTAAGAGACTAGCTATGATTGGTCTTAAGCCTTTTATAACCAAAGATTTAGGACAGGAAATTTAGTTTTTAGCACCTTTGATAATGAGACTGCATCAATTAAAAAAAATCAAGTATTTTTTTCAGTTGATGTTATTTTCTACTTGTTTATTCTTCAATTATTGGAGTGCTTACTATGTGCCAAACTGTCCAGACTAGAATTGACCTATAGAATAGGTAGATAATAGATAAAATAATAGAATAATTAAACTACTTCTCAAAGTTCTTTTTATGAGATTAAAAAACAGATTTTATTTAGAATTTTTCAGTGTTATCTATTTATTTATGTATTTATTTTAAACTTCAGTAGTTTAATAATGAAAAGTGGCAAAGGCAGTAGGGAGTGCTGCAGCAGGGGCATATTTGTGTTTTATTTTGCTTTTTAAAAATTTCTGTATTTAAATTCAAGTTAGTTAACATACAGCATAGTATTGGTTTCAGGAGTAGAACCCAGTGATTCATCACTTATGTATAACACCCAGTGCTCATCCCAACAAGTGCCCATCACCCATTTAGCCCATCCCCCTGCCCTACACCTTTCCAGACACCCTCAGTTTGTTCTCTGTATTTCAGAGTCTCTTATGGTTTGCTTCCCTCTCTGTTTTTATCTTATTTTTCCTTCCCTTCCCCTATGTTCATCTGTTTTGTTTCTTAAGTTCCCCATATGAGTGAAATAATATGATATTTGCCTTTCTCTGGCTTACTTTACTTAGCATAATATATTCTGATTCCATCCATGTGGTTGCAGATGGCAAGATTTCATTCTTTTTGATGACTGAGTAGTGGTCCATTGTATATATCTACCACTCCTTCTTTATCTGTTCATCAGTCAGTGGACATTTGGGCTCTTTCCATAATTTGGCTATTGTTGATAGTGCTGCTATAAACATTGGGGTGCATGTACCCCTTTGAATCAGCATTTTTGCCTCCTTTGGATAAATGCTCCATAGTGCAATTGCTGGGTTGTAGGGTAATTCTGTTTTTAATTTTTTGAGGAACCTCCACACTGTTTTCCCAAGTGGCTACACCAGCTTGCACTCCCACCAGCAGTGCAAAAGAGTTCCCCTTTCTCTGCATCCTTGGCCAACATCTGTTGTTTCCTAAGTTTAGCCATTCTGACAGGTATGAGGTGGTATCTCATTGTGGTTTTGATTTGTACTTCTCTGATGATGAGTGATGTTGGACATCTTTTCATGTGTCTGTTCGCCATCTGGTTATCTTCTTTGGAAAAGTATCTATTAACGTCTTCTGCCTATTTCTTCACTGGATTATTTGTTTTTTGGATGTTGAGTTTGGTAAGTTCTTTATAGATTTTGGATACTAACCCTTTATCTGATATGTTATTTGGAAATATCTTCTCCCATTCTGTCAGTTGCCTTTTAGTTTTGTTGATTGTCTCCTTCACTGTGCAGAAGTTACTTATCTTGATTAGGTCCCAGTAGTTCATTTTTGCTTTTATTTCCCTTGCCTCTGGAGACATGCCGAGTAAGAAGTTGCTGCGGCCAAGGTCAAAGAGGTTGCTGCCTGTTTTCTCCTCTAGGATTTTGATGGTTTCCTGTCTCACATTTAGGTCTTTCATCCATTTTGAGTTTATTTTTGTGTATGGTGTAAGAAGGTGGTCCAGGTTCATTTTTCTGCATGTTGCTGTCCAGTTTTCCTACACTATTTACTGAAGAGACTGTCTTTTTTTGCATTGGATACTCCTTCCTGTTTCGTCAAAGACTAGTTAGCCATATATTTGTGGGTCCATGCCTGGGTTCTCTGTTCTGTTCTATTGATCTATGTGTCTGTTTTTATGCCAGTACCATACTGCCCTGATGATTACAGCTTTGTAATACAGCTTGAATTCTGGAATTGTGATGCCTCCAGGTTTGGTGTTCTTTTCAACATTATTTTGACTTTTCTGGGTTTTTTTCCTGGTTCCATACAAATTTTAGGATTTTTTTTTTTTTTTTTTTTAGCTCTGTGAAGGATTCTGGGTGTTATTTTGATAGGGCTTACATTGAATATGTAGATTGTTCTCAGTAGTATCGACATTTTAACAATATTTGTTCTTCCAATCCATGAGCATGGAATGTTTTTCCATTTGTTGTGTCTTCAGTTTTTTAATAAGCTTTCTATAGTTTTCAGCATACAGATCTGGAGTCCTGGGCCAGATTGCTTCCCAGGAGGAATCTACCAGATGTTTAAAGCAGAGTGAATACCTATTATTCTCAAGCTGTTCCAAAAAATAGAAATGAAAGTAAAGCTTCCAAACTCATTCTATGAAGCCAGCATACCTTCATTCCAAAACCAGGCAAAGATACCACTAAAAAGGCAATTTACAGGCCAATATCCCTGATGAAACTGGATGCAAAAATTATCAACAAGATACTAGCAAGTTGAATTCAACAGTACATTGAAAGAATTATTCACCATGACTCAGTAGGATTTATTCCTGGGCTGCAGGGCTCATTCAATACTCACAAATCAACCAACAGGATATACCACATTAATAAAAGAAAGGATAGGAACCATTTGATCCCTTCAGTAGATAAAAGCATTTGAAAAAAACATTTGACAAACTACGGCCTTCTTTCTTGATAAAAACCCTTAAGAACGTAAGGATAGAAGGAACATACCTCAACATCATAAAGGCCATATATGCAAGGCTCCCGACTAGTATCATCCTCAGTGTGGAAAAACTGAGAGCTTTCCCCCTAAGTTCAGGAGCACCACAGGGATGTCCACTCTCACCATGGTTGTTCAACATGGTACTGGAAGTCCTAGCCTCAGCAATAAGACAACAAAATGAAATAAAAGGCATGCAAATTGCCAAAGAAGAATCAAACTTTCACTCTTTGCAGATGACATGATACTCTACATGGAAAAACCGCAAAGACTCCAGCAAAAAACTTCTAGAACTGCTATGTTAATTCAGCAAAGCCACAGGATATAAAATCAACATACAGAAATCGGTTGTATTCAGGGGCACCTGGGTGGCTCAGTCAGTTAAGTGTCTGACTTCAGCTCAGGTCATGATCTCACGGTTCGTGGGTTCGAGCCCCATGTCGGTCTCTGTGCTGACAGAGCCTGGAGCCTGCTTCGGATTCTGTGTCTCCCTCTCACTCTCTCTGCCCCTCCCCTGCTCATGCTCTGTTGCAGTCTCTGTCTCTCAAAAAATAAATAAACATTAAAATTTTGTCTTAAATAAAAAATAAAAATAAATAAATAAAAAGAAATCCGTTGCAATTCTATACACCAATAATGAAGCAGCAGAAGGAGAAATCAAGGAATCAATCCCATTTACAGTTGCACCAAAAACCATAAGATACCTAGGAATAAACCTAACCAAACAGTATTATTTATCTTTAATAAAACTGTTAACAAAACAACCATAGTTGATCATTGTATGTAGTTCTAATTTCCATTTTTGTAACAACATTATTTGCTTTTGTACTGAACTCTCCAAAGCAGAATGAGAAGGGATTAGAATGGACTATGGTCTAGAATTAACTTAATATGCCAGAAGTTATAAGAGGGAAGAGTATAACCTGCCAAGCATGGTAGGCCTCAACTTGAAATCATTTGAATTTCCTCTTCTAGTTGTCAGAAAGGAACAGAGAGAGGGAGATCAAAAATGGAATGACAGAAAGGAGAAATTAGAGGAATAGAAAAAAACATGTGAATAAGGTGGGATAGGAAAAGTTAATTCAGTTACTCGTTTGATTTTAAGGATTGTTTCCTTGAATGCAAAACTAACTCTATATGATTGATGAAGTTGCCCTGGAAGGGGAAAAATATTTTCTCTAATAGTAATGCTCCTTGATAATTCATTTCAATAACATAAAAATGGCCCTGTCACAAAGTAGCACATTTTGCCAAAGCATGTCATGTAAAAAATCAATAAAATTAGTGGAGAAAGATTTAGGCTTGCAGGGTTCTAGTGTAATGTCACAGAGGCCTGGGCACCGGTGGTCTGGAACAGATCATGAACCGTGGGAGAAGAGAAGATGAATCATGTAAAGATTATTTGTCATGCATATAGAGAGTTGACAGATACGTAACACCATCAAAATCACGAAGTATGCTCTATTGAACAGCTCAGAGGAAAGACCCCAGCCATTAGAGAACAGGAGATCCAGGGTCTCATTATTCTTTCTGTATCTTATTAGTGGGCTTCAGGTCTGTGTATTTCCATTGAGATCATTAAATTCTCATTTGTTTTTATTGTGCATGTATCTTTACTTCCCAAGTACACAGGATTCAGCATCACTTTCACTCAGTTAAAGTGAATTAATATAATTTTGTTGTTGTTTCTAGTTTTCTTGCAGGAAGAGGGAGTTTTTTGGAGAAATGCATCAGTAAAAGCCTCTGCCTAATATCCTGCATGTCCACTCATTGTGGGAAAATATCTAATTTCACCAGAGATGAATGTCTGTCAGGAAGAGTGCAAGCTAACATCTGCCAAATTCCTACTCTGCACAAAACACTGTTCTAAACATTTTATGCTTTTAAATTACCACCATCTATCATGGCTTTGAAAGTTCAGTAACTTACCAGGGTCATATAACTGGCAAAGGGTGGATCAGGGAGTCAAAGCAGAACATTGTGGCTTCAAAAATATTTTTTTTTTTTTCAACGTTTATTTATTTTTGGGACAGAGAGAGACAGAGCATGAATGGGGGAGGGGCAGAGAGAGAGGGAGACACAGAATCGGAAACAGGCTCCAGGCTCTGAGCCATCAGCCCAGAGCCCGACGCGGGGCTCGAACTCACGGGGCCGCGAGATCGTGACCTGGCTGAAGTCGGACGCTTAACCGACTGCGCCACCCAGGCGCCCCTCAAAAATATTTTTAATGTTTACCTATTTTTGAGAGAGAGACACACAGAGAGAGCACGAGTGGGGGGAGGAGCAGGGAGAGAGGGAGACACAGAATCTGAAACAGACTTCATGCTCTGAGCTGCCAGCACAGAGCCCGACGCAGCTCAAACTCACGAACCTCGGCATCGAGGCCTGAGCCAAAGTCGGCCACTGAACCGGCTGAGCCACCCAGGCGCCCCCAGAACATTGTGGCTTTGAAGTGTGAATTTTCTCATCATAATGTGTTTTCCCACCCATCCCTAACTTGGCTACGCCCATTTTAAATAGAAGAAACTGAGGCTGAGATGGATTGATGTGCTTATGTCTTGCTCTTCTATTTGTGGGACCTCATTGTTACTTCTTAGAGTTCTTAGCTTTGGGGGGGGGGGGAGTTTAGCTTTTTTAGCTTTTAAATCCATGCTCAATTTTATTTT
This sequence comes from Leopardus geoffroyi, assembly GCF_018350155.1. Taxonomy (NCBI): domain Eukaryota; kingdom Metazoa; phylum Chordata; class Mammalia; order Carnivora; family Felidae; genus Leopardus; species Leopardus geoffroyi. Next base: position 115,883,652 of record NC_059338.1, on the reverse strand, counting down.
CTCAGTTTCATCTTTATAGAAAGACATTTGGAAACTAGGATTCAGGGCGCCTGGCTGGCTCAGCCGGTAGAGTGTGCAACTCCAGATTTCAGGGTCATGAGTTCAAGCTCCATGTTGAGCATGGAGCCTACTTAAAAAAATGCAATGAAAATTTAAAAATCCCTTGATTTATTTTTTTAATTTTATTTTATTTATTATTATTTTTTTAATATATGAAATTTATTGTCAAATTGGTTTCCATACAACACCCAGTGCTCATCCCAAAAGGTGCCCTCCTCAATACCCATCACCCACCCTCCCCTCCCTCCCACCCCCATCAACCCTCAGTTTGTTCTCAGTTTTTAAGAGTCTCTTATGCTTTGGCTCTCTCCCACTCTAACCTCTTTTTTTTTTTTTTTCCTTCCCCTCCCCCATGGGTTTCTGTTAAGTTTCTCAGGATCCACATAAGAGTGAAACCATATGGTATCTGTCTTTCTCTGTATGGCTTATTTCACTTAGCATCACACTCTCCAGTTCCATCCACGTTGCTACAAAAGGCCATATTTCATTTTTTCTCATTGCCACGTAGTATTCTATTGTGTATATAAACCACAATTTCTTTATCCATTCACCAGTTGATGGACATTTAGGCTCTTTCCATAATTTGGCTATTGTTGAGAGTGCTGCTATAAACATTGGGGTACAGGTGCCCCTATGCATCAGTACTCCTGTATCCCTTGGATAAATTCCTAGCAGTGCTATTGCTGGGTCATAGGGTAGGTCTATTTTTAATTTTCTGAGGAACCGCCACACTGCTTTCCAGAGCGGCTGCACCAATTTGCATTCCCACCAACAGTGCAAGAGGGTTCCCGTTTCTCCACATCCTCTCCAGCATCTATAGTCTCCTGATTTGTTCATTTTGGCCACTCTGACTGGCGTGAGGTGATATCTGAGTGTGGTTTTGATTTGTATTTCCCTGATGGGGAGCGACGTTGAACATCTTTTCATGTGCCTGTTGGCCATCCGGATGTCTTCTTTAGAGAAGTGTCTATTCATGTTTTCTGCCCATTTCTTCACTGGGTTATTTGTTTTTCGGGTGTGGAGTTTGGTGAGCTCTTTATAGATTTTGGATACTAGCCCTTTGTCCGATATGTCAATTGCAAATATCTTTTCCCATTCTGTTGGTTGCCTTTTAGTTTTGTTGGTTGTTTCCTTTGCTGTGCAGAAGCTTTTTATCTTCATAAGGTCCCAGTAATTCACTTTTGCTTTTAATTCCCTTGCCTTTGGGGATGTGTCGAGTAAGAGATTGCTACGGCTGAGGTCAGAGAGGTCTTTTCCTGCTTTTCCTCTAAGGTTTTGATGGTTTCCTGTCTCACATTCAGGTCCTTTATCCATTTTGAGTTTATTTTTGTGAATGGTGTGAGAAAGTGGTCTAGTTTCAACCTTCTGCATGTTGCTGTCCAGTTCTCCCAGCACCATTTGTTAAAGAGACTGTCTTTTTTCCATTGGATGTTCTTTCCTGCTTTGTCAAAGATTAGTTGGCCATATATTTGTGGGTCTAGTTCTGGGGTATCTATTCTATTCCATTGGTCTATGTGTCTGTTTTTGTGCCAATACCATGCTGTCTTGATGATTACAGCTTTGTAGTAGAGGCTAAAGTCTGGGATTGTGATGCCTCCTGCTTTGGTCTTCTTCTTCAAAATTACTTTGGCTATTTGGTGCCTTTTGTGGTTCCATATGAATTTTAGGATTGCTTGTTCTAGTTTCGAGAAGAATGCTGGTGCAATTTTGATTGGGATTGCATTGAATGTGTAGATAGCTTTGGGTAGTATTGACATTTTGACAATATTTATTCTTCCAATCCATGAACACGGAATGTTTTTCCATTTCTTTAAATCTTCTTCAATTACCTTCATAAGCTTTCTATAGTTTTCAGCATACAGATCTTTTACATCTTTGGTGAGAAAAATCCCTTGATTTAAAAACAACAACAAAAAAGGAAACTAGCCTTCACCCAAATGAAACAAAGATCACATTTTTTTCTAATGATAAATTTATATTTAATATATCGTTTCTTTACCTTTTCAGATTTGCCATAATCCTAAAATACAGATAGAACTGTTTGAACCTGAGAAAAACATAGTTATACGTGGATGATTATTGCACAAAAGCATTGCCAAGGCAGTTGTCATCCCTGAAGCCGATCTCCCACAGGAAAATTCTTAAGGAATCTGGGAGGGTGCTAGGAAGGCAGGGGTCTGCATGTGCTCGGTGATTATACCTGGCCAGGTGCATCTGCTAGTTTCAGCTGGTCAAGGATGCTGACTTAGAAAAGCCACATTGCATCATTTATATACCTTCCTGAGTTTCTTTCACTGAATATTTCCATTGAGACTCTTTGCTGCTTCTAGTGCCACACCCAGAAACAGGATCATCTGACGTAGCTGAACCGTAGCACAAGAACATGGAGAAAACTCTCTGAAAATAATGGCTAGGAGGAGGTTACAGGTAGTTAAGCGGTAGTCACCCGTGTTGTTTCTAAGAGGGCGGGGCACCTAGGCCTGGGTTGTGATGTGTTTACTGTATTATCTGCCATGTGTGCATTTATTATTTTAAGTAATAGTAGCAGCTTATATTTACTGAGTGCTGACTGTTTGCCTGACCCTGTCAACTGTTTCAATATTTATCTCCTTTAATCCTTGGAACAACATGTAAAGCTAAATTTGCCATGATCTTCACTTTATGGTTGAGGAAACTGAGCCTAATAGCAATTACATAACCTGGCTAAGATCATGCAGCTTGAAAGTAAGAGAATTCAGTTCAAACTCCATGAGCGTGAAGAAATTTCACTATTACTACCCACCAGTGGTTCTCAACTTTGCCTTCTTATTAGAATGACTTGAGAGCTTTTTTTTTTCAACGTTTTATTTATTTTTGGGACAAAGAGAGACAGAGCATGAACGGGGGAGGGGCAGAGAGAGAGGGAGACACAGAATCGGAAACAGGCTCCAGGCTCTGAGCCATCAGCCCAGAGCCTGACGCGGGGCTCGAACTCACAGACCGCGAGTTCGTGACCTGGCTGAAGTCGGACGCTTAACCGACTGCGCTACCCAGGCGCCCCTTGAGAGCTTTTTTTTAAAAGTCACTAGGCCAAGACTACACCTAAGACCAATTAAGTAAGAACTCCGGGCGCAGGGGCTTGGCATCAGTATTTGTAAAGCTTTCAGGTGGTTCTAATGGGAAACCAGGGTTGGGAGTCTGCATTATGACTTGTTGCTTTTCCTGGTGCACCCCTAACTCCTGGGAGGCACCTGTATTTAAGAGATACTTGTAGAACACTGAGAATGATACTAACAAGTTAAGTGTTCAGGAGTTTACTAACCTAGAAGGGAGATAACATATATATTCTGTTTATCAGCTAAATGGTGATACAAGGCAGTACCAAGTTGGTTGGTTTGGAGAGAAAAGTTATAGAACCTAGGATTTCAAGGATAGGTTTGGGGGTTCTCAAACTACCAAATTAGTTTTTGCGTATGTGTATACAGTTTTCAGGTGGATAAATGGATACAGAAGATCCGTGGCTTTAATCACATTCTCAGTGGGGTCAGTGTTGCAGGAAAGGCTAAGAATCACAGCTGAGGGCTCAGGAGAATGGATGTAAAGAAGGGCTAGCGTGGTCAGAAACAACATCGTGAGGAACATGGAACACACACCCAGCATTGAAGGGGCTCATGACAATCTGAGAGGGAGGGAGGGAGGGAGGAAGGAAGGAAGGGTCTTTCCAGGTTCAGGGGAGGGGAGAGAAGGAACACAGTTCATGGAGGAGGAATATACCAACTACTGTAAGGGTGGTGTAAGAAAAGTTAAGCCTTAGGACTCTATGGGAGAATTTTTTATACTAGAGATCATCTTTTTTTCTTCCTTTTAGGTCTCACACTAATTAATAGATTTCTTCTCTATATAGACTTTATACTATAGCCTTTATAGTGAAAGGCTCTGTACTCTAAATACTGAATACTAAATACTGAATAAGGGCTTCTACAGATCCCTTTATTAGCATTCGGTAACAATCAGGTATTACCACACTGGCTCCTCAGATTGCTGTGATGATAAGGTCTCTGATGGAACTGTTTCCATTGTCTAAGGAGAACTGAAGACACACCCGTCAGTGTCCCCTCTTCTGATCTTAGGAGGGACCATCAAGGAGAGGTTCATCCACAAGGCTGTGTTAACAGGAACTTCTCTCCCTCAAAATAATCCAGTGTGACTGGCGATGATGACACGTAGTTCCACCTTTCCCTTCCTCATTTGAGCTTCTGGCAAAGAAGAAAGCATGCAGAATTTCCCTGACATTAGGAAAGAAAAAAGACTAAAGAGAATCTTATGCATTTGTTCTCTTTCCTTTGCCACGATATAATCAAAACTTGGCAATAAGACAGCGTAGGTCTTGCAATATACACCATCTTCCCCTAATAAAAGGTGATCCATGCCTTATGGTTAACAGTAAAGGAAATGCCGTCACATGGCAAATAAATGAGAACCTCTCACCCTTTTGTTCTGCTGAAGTGTAATTAATCTAAATGTCCCTAGGAATGAGAGGTACCACTTTGGGGGATACTAATTATGTTCCAGGCACTGGGCTAAAGGCATTACATATGTTAGGTTATACAGTCTTCACAAGTAATCCTTTGAGAAAGGTATAGTAATTATTATTCCTAATTACACATGAGGGAATTCTAGCCTAGAAATATAAGTAATTTGCCTAAGGTAAGTTTACCATCTGGTAAAAGGTAGAGCCAGGCACAAGCTCAGATCTCCTGATTCTCAGCCACTACAGGATCCTGCCTTGCAGTACAGATCCCAGCCGAGGTGTGAAGCATGAAACTGGTCCATTGAGAATGGGACATTATCTCATAGCAATAAATTGCAGAGGGAATTGCCAGGACTTGGGAGGATGAGTCAGACATGAACACACTGATGTGGTATTTTTTTCTATATGAATGGCCTCTCAGTTTGGAGGTAGCCTGTCTTAACAGTTATACTCATTGAATAGGGGCTCTATACATAAATTGTGGTACTTTCATTTGGTAGAAAAGTATGTAGCTACTAAAGATTGAGACATATATGGATACGTAAGGATGTCCAAGAAATATCGTCAAGTATAGAATGGCCTGCAGAGTGTGCTACTTTTTGATAAAGAAAAAAGAAAATACAAATGCATGAACTGGTTAAGTGTATGTAAGGATGTCATTGGAAAGGTACACACGGGGTTGGAAATTGTAGACACCCCTGGTAGAAGTGAACTGTACGGGTAGGGGAGGAGATGGGAGGGCAACAGTTATCACTGGAGGTACTGTCTTACCTTTTGAACGTTATGCCATGTCATAGATTGTCACCTGCTCAAACACACAGGTACACCGTATGTATGATGATAAAGATGAAGCTTTCAGTGGCAACAGTGATGTTTCAGATAAGCTTGCAAAATTGAGTTTTGGAAATCTTAGTAAAATGAGGCATCTGATGAAACAAACCAATGAGGTAGGTTCATGTATTGGTCCTGAAGGGGGATATGCAGGGCACTGAAGGAATATATTGATCAGCACATGTGATGTAGATGTTTGTATTTGTTCATGATTGAATTTATGTGGTTTTTCTCTGGGAGTGATTTTTTAAAAACGTAAGATCGGAGCGCCTGGGTGGTTCGGTTGGTTAAGCATCTGACTCTTGGTTTCGGCTCAGGTCATGATCTCACAGTTCATGAGTTCGAGCCCTGCATCAGGCTCCACGCTGATAGCACGGAGACTGCCTGGGATTCTTTCTCTCCCTCTCTTTCTGCCCCTCCTCCACTCTCTCTGTCTCTCAAAATAAATAAACTTAATTTTTTTTATTTTTTTAATGTTTATTTATTTTTGAGACAGAGAGAGACAGAGCATGAACGGGGGAGGGTCAGAGAGAGGGAGACACAGAATCTGAAACAGGCTCCAGGCTCTGAGCCGTCAGCACAGAGCCCAACGCGGGGCTCGAACTCACGGACCACGAGATCACGCCCTGAGCCAAAGTTGGATGCTTAACCGACTGAGCCACCCAGGCACCCCTTAATTGTTTTTTTTAAATATGAGATCACTAGGCGGTTTTTGAGTGGATAGATTAACAAGTGGAATAGAATGGATTCTATTGGATATTGGAGATAGGAAGTGCATGCAAAGTTCAAAATGTTGTTATAAAGTATTCTCCTTACTTCTCCTCCCCCAACCCACATACAAAACTTAAACATCAGAAACTTATTAACAGTACATGAGAACGTTGGAATAGATACCATATATCTTGATTCCACATGATAACCTCTCTCCTCTTTCACTTACGGTTAACATTTTGCATTTTTAAACATAATATAGTGCTTACATTTTGCAATTTCTGTCCTTTCCGAAAACATACGTAAATCCCAGAAGAATTGATTTTCACCTCATATATGTATCAAACACTTGAGTGAATTTTTGTGAAAACACAAGACTGATTTTTTTTTTAATTTTTTTTTTCAACGTTTATTTATTTTTGGGACAGAGAGAGACAGAGCATGAACGGGGGAGGGGCAGAGAGAGAGGGAGACACAGAATCGGAAATAGGCTCCAGGCTCTGAGCCATCAGCCCAGAGCCCGACGCGGGGCTCGAACTCACGGACCGTGAGATCGTGACCTGGCTGAAGTAGGACGCTTAACCGACTGCGCCACCCAGGCGCCCCAAGACTGATTTTAAGAAGAAAAAAAGAGGAAGAATTCATTTCTTACTCTGAAAACTGTCTTTCTTCATGAGATTGGACAATTTCCTGGAATGTTTCTACTGGCCGTTCTTACATTATTTGCATGATGACAAAGATTGAACTCTGAAAGGCAAAGCGATGTTTGAAATAAGCCAACAAGACTGGATTTTAGAAATATCAGAAAGAAGGATGAGGCATTTTCTGAGGCACACCAGATTCAGAATTATGCACAACAACTTTTTATCATATAAAAAGAAAGGTTTAAACATGTCCCAAACCCGTAATTTTTCCTACTCTCCAAAGTAACCTTTTTATTTCTTAGTTCTTGTCATCTTTTGAAAAGATTTAGACATTGCTAGTCATATCAGCCTTTTTAAAAATTAAGACCATCTTCTGATGCTTTTTGTATATTTACAAAAATCTGTGTGTGAGTTTTGTGAGACTTACGCATTTTGTGAAACCCCTTATGCACGAAGCCATTTTATATGATGCCAAAACAGAACATTTTCCATGGAAATTTTATTAAGTAATATATAAGGAGATGGGAGAGTATTAGCATGTTTAATACTTTCTTGATGTGTTTTGAAAACCCTTTAAGACCTAGTGTCATAAGCTTCTTTTTTTCAGTTAAAATCAGGCTTTTCTAAAATCCAATTATTTTAAGAGATTAGACTGTAGATATCTAACTTATTTGTGACAGAACCAGAAGCAGATTCTGGTTTTTATCTTACATCGTGCTGTTTCTATACAAAACACGTTTCTTATAAATAAATTCTGAAAATTAAAGTAGAGGCATTAAAACCAGTCGCACTATACCAGCTCTCTGTATTGGCATTTCTCAAAGTGTAGGCCACAGACGGCCTGTGGCCCACCAACTGTTACTTGTCCATGATGCGATATGAAGAAAACTTGACCGTATTTAGCAACTTCCATAGCATTTTGACATCGCTACGACATCCAAGCACATGGTCTAGTAATTCATTTTTATAGTTTTTTACAAAACCGTCACTCTGGCAGAAAGTGGAAATTTAAAAATCTCATCCTTCCCCACAGAGAGTTTGAGAAACACGACCCTGGAGAATGTTTCTGAGTTCCAAGTGGAGAAGGAGCTAGATAAGACACAACTCTGACATGGAAGGAGGAAGGGAAGGGCTTAACCTCACTCAGGAGCAGACACAGCTGAGCCTGCAAAAGTCCCATATTTTAATGTCCCGTGTGCAGGAAAGAGTAACTTTCCCTTTGGTAGAAAAGAAGTGCTATCATTGGTTATGAACTCTCAGCCCTTTTTCAGCCCCAGGTGGCAGAAACTAATCAGACCAGATTAAGAAAGAGGGAGAGAGAGAATTCATTGATTCCATGACTGGGGGATGGTGTAAAGCTTGTCACAGGGATTCTAGGGACTTGGGGTCATTGCTTTTATTTATTCTTTCATTCTGTCCCACTCCATGTCCTGCCCTTCTCTCCAGTCATTTCTCTCTCAGGATTGTCACGGTCCATTCTACCACAGATAAGATTCTGCCATGTGGTGAGGCGGGTGAGTGGCGGTAAGGCTCTATCATATTACCTCAGTCCCTCCAGAGCTGTCCCATACATAAAATCCCAGAGGAGTACTCTAAACAGCCCCACTTGTACAGTGTGTTCGACTGGGGGCCATCATCACAGCCAAGGGGAAAGGAGAATATTTTCATGTACATGCATGCGGCCAAATGGGTTGGGTTGAGTAAGGCAGATACGGGGTATTCTGATCAACAGCCCCACCAGAAACATCTAGTTGAGGGAAGGTTTCCCACAGGTAGGGGATGATGGTAGAGAAGAATGGAAGAGATGAGCAGAATAAGCAAGCTATGTCTACTGAGTTACGAAGGCTTATCTTTTCAATGTCAAAACTAATTGGTATGAGAAATGGCAGGAGGTGGAAGAAATAAGAGTGAAGAAAGTTAGACAAATAGAAGGGAAGAACTCTCTGGCAGATACTGGAAGCCGTGATGGGGGCAGCAGGGGAGGGGGCTTGGCGTTGAGCAACGGAGAGGTGGCAGTGAGACAAAACAGAAAAAGGAATTGGAGTGGGGGCAAGTCACATATCCATATCTGAGGATATGAGCCATGGGACAGCTTTTTAGTTCTGGGAGATGTGGATGTCGGTCAGCCAATTAGAGCTCAAAATCCTCCAACAGTTAAGAGTATAATGTTAAAGCCACAGCAACTGCTTACACTTATTTTATGCTTCGGCAGTTATAAATCACAGTATGATGGAAACAGTGCCTGGTAAATTTTTATTATTTTTCCCTGAACCTCCTCTCCAATATTTCCTTACCGATACAACTAACTGTAAAGTCAGAGTGTGTTTTTTTTTTCCTACGTATGAAAAACTTTGCAAAAGAATCTGTGTAAAACATAGATCTGTTATATTCTCTCCTGTGCAACTTTTATACCTGACATAACGTTTAAGATGCAATTTTTGACATTATTTGTGCACAGAAAATCTGTTCAACATCAGGGCCGTGGAGAAATCTGACTTAACATCCTGTTTGAATCCTCGAAAGGGAGGTTTGAAGGCAATCTATTCACAAATGCCTGCCGTAATTAGAGAAGACTCTCTTCACGTGCTGTGAACAACTTAGTACAGGTGAGGCAGGGCCAGCTGGCAGCTGACAGAGGACGCTTGTGGCTCATGACGTGAGGGTTGTAGAAAGTCTCGGTCCAAAGTAGACCGAGAAAGAGGCACCTGGGTGGCTGGGTCGGTTAAGTGTCTGACTTTGGCTTAGGGCATCATCTCACAGCTCATGGGTTCGAGCCCCGCGTCAGGCTTTCTGCTGTCCGTGCAGAGCCTGCTTCAGATCCTCTGTCCGCACCCCACCCCTTCCCTTCTCCCCCCGCCTCTCTGCCTCTCTCCCACTCATGCTCATTCTTTCTCTCTCGCTCTCAAAAATAAACATTAAAAAAATACATAAAAGTAGACCAAGACAAGAGGCTGCACTCAGCTCCCGTTAGTGCTACTTAAACTACGGTCCTGGAACCAGTAGCCGCAGCGGCATCCCTGCCGCTCAAGAGAAGCTCAAGAGAAATGCAAACTCATGGGCCACTCCTCATAATAGACAATCTCTGGGCATGGGGCTCAGCAGTCTGTTTAACAAGCCCTCTACGTGATTCTTACCTACACTCGGGGCTGAGAGGCGCTCGTGTCAAAGCCGGCAGCCTGGCCAACCGGAAAAGCCCAAAAGGTGATTGATCGCAGAAGCCAGAATGAGGTTTGAGTTTGAAGACGGGACTGGAGATAAAAGTAAGCATTAGTGTCAGCAACGGATACACCGAAGCTACGCGGATAGGAAGCCCTGAGGGAAAAGATGCAACGGCACCTTAACGTGCCCCAGGAGAATTTTTACTCAAGTCGGTCTTCTCTACTAGGCAACGTGTATGGCTTGCAAGAGAGCAGGGTCAAATGTGCTATATTTATTTGGAACTGACCTTGTGTATGAGCGGGTTCTGTCTGCTACCAAATGGAAGTTGGACTTATGAAGAGGCAGAAGAAGTAAGTAAATAGAGGATATCCCGTTGGTATAATTATCGACTTTATGCTAGTAACGTGGAGTATAGAACTGTAATAAATTTAAGCTACCACTTACAGTGCAGCAGATATTCTTTGCAGATTGTTCCACTTCTAAGAAATAATTCGATTTGAGAAATAGTGTTAAAGGTAAAGGCTGTTTACTAAAGTCACCTTGGCAGAGTCTTAAGAGATTCTTGAACCACATCTTGAATTTTTGAAGCATAATATCTCAGTGTTATGCCTGAAAATCTACATAAAAAATTTTTCTCCAGGTGGTTCAGATGCTCAGCCAGATTTAGAAACCTCTTAACTAGAAAACAGACATGGATATGAACCAATTAGATGTCTCTTTTTTTTTTTTTTTTTTTAATTTTAGGCTTGGACAAAGAAATAATCTTCCCCCTCCTTAAGGCTACACCTGGGCCTCAGATTCCTCTTCCCTGTATCTACTTGGCCCCTCTCCACCTGTTACCACCCTTTCCTCTCTGCCTGTGGCTGCTGGGAATAGAACATTCTCTCTTCCTTTGAACTCCTCTCACTGCCTGCATTTCCCAGGCTCCCAATTTCAGGGAAGGACTGAAACGGTTGTTCAAAAGTTGCCCAAGACATTAAATGTGAACCGTACCGGTTCTTCCTCATTCATTGTTGTGTCTTGTCTTCAGTCTAGAGAACTCTTGGACCTCTCTTCTTGACTTCTGAGACCTCAGTATCAGCTGGTTCTTCACCCATCCTCTTTAGGCTCCTTTTCAGTATTTGGAACCTGGTATTTGTCTTTGTCTTATTTCACATACCATAATGCTTTCCGGGTCCATCTATGTCTTTCCAAGTGTTAGGATTCCCTTTTTCATGGCTGGGCAATACTCATATGTATGTCTTACAACTTCTTTATCCACTCGTCTGTCAATAGGCACTTAGGTTGTTTCCATATCTTGGATATTGTAAACAATGCTGCAATGTGAAGATCTTTTTGACTAGTGTTTTTATTTTCTTCATATAAATACCCCGAAGTGGGATTACAAGATCATATGGTAGTTCTATCGCTAATTTTCTTAGGACCCTCCATACTGTTTTCCATAGTGCTGTACCCGTTTGCATTCCCACCAATTGCGCATCAAGATTACCTCTTTTCCATTCTCTCACCAACACATGTTATTTATTATCTTTTGGATGATAGCCATTCTGACAGTTGTAAGGTGTTATCTCAGTATGGTTTTGATGTGCATTTTCCTGGTAATTAGTAATGTTGAGCACCTTGTCATGCACCTGTTGGCCATTTGTATGTCTTGAAGAATGTTTGTTCAAGCCCTCTGGCAATTTTTCAGTGAGATTTATTTGGGTTTTGGCTAGTGAGTTATTGGAGTTCTGTATATGTTTTGGATATTAACCCCGGATCAGATATACAATTAGCAAATATTTTCTCCCATTCCATAGATTGTCTTTTCTTTTTGTTACTAGTTTCCTTTGCTGTGAAAAAGCTTTTTAGTTGATAAGTCCCGCTTGTTTGTTTTTTTCTTTTATTGCCTTTACGTTGGGTGCCATGTCCAAAAAAGTCATTGCCAACGCTCAGTGTCAAGTTGTTCACGCTGCTGTGTTTTCTTCAAGGAGTTTTGTCATTTAAGGTCTTATATTTAAGTATTTAACTTCCATTTTAAATTTAAGCCTAATCAATTTGAGCTCAGGTTTGTGTATGGTGTAAGATGGGGGTCCAGTTTCATTCTTTGTATGTGACTGTCCACATTTCCCAGCACCATTTATTAAAGACGCTGTCTTTTCCCTATTGTGTATTCTTGGCACCTTTGAGATAAATTGACTGTCAGTTGTCAATTTTAATTGATGGGTTTATTTCTGGGCTCTCTAGTCTGTTCAATAGATACATGTTTTTATGCCGATAACATAGTGTCTTGATTATCATAGGTTTATAATATATAAAGTTTGAAATCAGGGAACATGATGCCTCCAGCCTCATTCTTCCTTCACAAGATTGCTGTTTGGGGTCTTTGGTGATTGCCTACACATTTTAGGATTATTTTTCCTACTTCTGAAAAATGACATTGGACTTTTGATAGGGATTGCACTGAATTTATAGATTGCTTTGGATATTAATATTATTATTAATATTAATTAATTATATATTGTTATTATATATTCATTAATATTAATTAATATTAATATATTAATATTAATATAGTATTAATATTCTTCCAATCCATGAGCACAGAATATCTTCCTCTTATTTGTGTCTTTGATGTCTTTCATCAACGTCTTATAGATTTCAGTGCAGCAATCTTTCACATCCTTGGTTAGATATGTTGCCAGGTTTTTAATTGTTTTCATGCATCGTAAATGGAATTATTCTGTACTGGTGTCTTAAATTAGGGTCACCTCTAGGATTCAGTTCAAAAAGTACTAATCGTTAATCCATGCCTTGTGTCAGTTCCTGTTTTTAATATTTGCTATACAGTAAGTGGGATAAAGTACCTGCCCTTGTGTGACTTCAGAGTTGGGTGGAGGAAGCGCAAATTGGAGAGCTCGCTATCCTCACCTTTGGTAGGTGTGATGACGGGATGTTTTAGATTGAAGACTCTGAATGAAAATGCGTCCATGGTTCCTGCTACAAACACTGTGCAGTTTGACTGTTCCTATGGTTTTGAGTACCCACATGTGATGACTCCAAATATCTATTATTGAGTCCAGAATGGTAAAGAATGGTTAAGAGCATTCTTGAGTCAAACGTACCTGGGTTTGAATCCTGGCCCTGCCACTCGATAGATGTGTCACTTCAGACAAGTTGCTTACCTTCACCTAAGACCTAGTGCCCTAGTTGTACAATGGGGATGGTGAAATCAGAAATGTAGGAAGTTAGCCACACCAGATAAAGCTCTCAACACTGTTGCACCTGGCATATGTCAAGTACTCCGTGTATGTTGTTGCCATTTAACTTTGAGTTCTTGTTTTTTTTTAATTTGTTGTTTTTATTTTTCCCCATAGTTGACTCCTCAGGGTAGCGTAAGCTTTCATTTGGAATTCCTAAACTTCCATGCATCTAATGCAACGTAGTAACAACTTTTAGTAAGAACTTTTTTTTCTTTTGAGCCAGCTCTTCAGTTCACCAAATGCTCCAGGGTTACTAAAATGACACAGAAGGGAAAAGACGGTACTGTTTTGTGTGTGTGACTTTTGAACCTCCCACAGTGTGTAGCAAAACACGTAGTAGCTTCCTAGGTACGTGACCGAGTACCACGGACTGGGTAGCCTCAAATATCAAATTTTTTTCTGGAGGCTAGAAGTCTCATCAAGGGCCATGCTTTTTCTGAAAGCTCCAGGGTGGGTATTCTTCCTTGCTTCTTCCAGCTGCTAGCTGATAGTTGCTGGTGAGCGTTGGTATTCTTGACTTATGGCAGCATCATGCCAGGCTCTGCCTCCCTGTCTGTCTCTGAATCCAAGCTTCCCTTCCCTTCTACAGATCACATCACTGGATTAAGGCCAACCCTCACTCAGTATGGCCTCATCTTAACTTGATTACATCTGCAAGGATCCTATTTCCAAACAAGACCATAGGCGTAGGTATGGGGTTTAAAACTTGAACGGATCTTCTTGGGGGACACAGGTCAACCCAGTACAATGCACGCAGCAAATGTTTACTATATCTTGGGGGAGTAAATGATTAACTTTCGACTGGAAAAGCAATGATTTTCCAATCTCATTTTGTCTCTCGCATGAGACATTGTGTTTATGTGTGAAAATAGTCGGTCCTTAATTGGCCCCAGTATGAGCAGGGTTCAGACTCTTGCATGTGGTACCTCCTACAAATTCCTCCTATAGAGGACACCCAAATGCAAAGTCTGTTATGATCACTATAGACTCTAAGCCTGCACTTAGAGCCAGCTGCTTGCCAAATGCTGCCTGCCTACAACACTCTGTAGCCCTCATCTCCATATCCTTGGGACCATTTCACCTGTAATCACAGGGTCTGACTCACTTTTGGCTCTAGGAACAATTGTGGCCTTCAGCAGAAGGGATTTACAGAGCTCTTACGAGTGTTTACTCAGTTGTCCTGGAATGCCACGTCATGTCAACCATGTTGATAGCCTGGCCTCATTTATTGTCTTGCTTCTGACAACTGAGTATTTGTCTTGATTATAAGAACGAATCTTAAAAAAGATGGTAATTATGTGAAATGCTGAATGCGTTCGTCAGCCTGATTGTGGTAATCATTTTACACTGGGAAAAAATTTTAATGTTTAAAAACAGTCTCCATTTCTGGCCTGGTTCTGGTTTCCTTGGCTCATTGCACGGCCCAAGCCCCTATTTGATAACCCTTGTGGTATTGCTGTTCTTTTATAAGCAAGGACCTGCATTCATGCTGGGCCCTCATATTCAGTTCTTGGGTCAGGGGTCTAGTGACTAAAGTAACTTGCCCCCCCCCCAACCCACCTATGAGGATATCTGAATAGAATCTGCTCCTAAAATCCCTTTGGCCACCGTTCTCTGTTGTCCTCCAGATGGATGTCTCTCAGCTGAGAGCGCTCACCTCAGTTCAGTTCGTGTCTGTAGCACCTGATCTCCCCCGGGAGGCACATCCCATTCTAGGCTCCAGTCTCTCTCACAATCTGCCCTGTCCCTCTGGTGGGGCGGGGATTCTTGTGTGATCAAGTACATATACACATCATGGAATTACAATCTATCCCAACATTATTTGCAAGGTCAGGTCCTTTATCATTCGGATCTTCTGATACTGCTTCTGTTGATTTTCCTTAATGCTATTTTGCTTGGTGAGTCAGAACTAGCTGAACACAGTTGCTCTGATGCTAACAGAAAGATATTCTGCTCGGATTATTCTTAGTGAATTGGAAGATCGTGATATTCTTCTGTAAAATGAACACTGTGATGGCTGAGCATATTTGTGAAGTAGCCAGCCTGCTAGTCTGCCGATAAACCCAAGTGGGTATCACTACAGTGTTCCCATCAGGGAGGAGCTAAGTGCATTGCTCATTGAGTCACATTCTCCTTGCCTCAAATACTGTCGAGAAGTAAACCTCTTTGGAGGCCAGTGTTAACTCCTTCAGGTTATTAGGAAGCTTAGCAGTGTTTAGCAAACTGTTTTGCCCACTGAAGAAGAAATCTGTTTACACTGGTGATATTCAGGCGGCTGAGGGATGCACTGGAAGGTCAGTAAAAGGTGAGCTAGAACTTAGACTTTAAAGATTCCTGCTAAGATCCACAGTGTATTAATTTTGAGGAAGAAGCTAAAAATCTTGAATATAATCAGAAGCAAAGAAGGAGTTCAGAATGGTGGTTTTTCAGCAAGAGAGTCACTTATTTATACAGCAAAGGCAGCCAACTCTGCTAGAAAATACTTCAGAGATGACTAAGAATGTTAACATGAAGCCAAGACTATTTTGAGGTGGATCCTAGAATTGAGAGCTGGCATGTAAAAGGTTCTATTAGAAAGATTCTGAATTCTCAAGTAGAAATCAGTCTGGACTTCCCAAATATTTTCTCTTTTCTTGACGGTAGACATACTCCTCAGGAGAGCAGTTTAGTTCATCCGAACTCAGAGTGCCCAACACAGAAGATCAAATCAAAACAACTTCAGCTGTCCCCAAGACTTGTAAATGAATGGCGTGCAGTGTATCTTGTCCTTGCTGTTCTTGGAGTTTCTGAGGGGTGCTTTTGCAAAATTGAGTGGCAAATCCAAACGGACAGGTATATTGTAACTTATACTAGATGGTTCACAAGTCAAGTCATGTGTACAGAATGATATGAACCTTGCTTTTTATGCTTAACATCTTTTCCTGCTTCAGTTTGCTTTTAATCATGAAGTACACTTTTTCCAGTATAAATGAAACCTTGTAATGATAAGAAAAACAAAGGTTTCGAAAGCTGTAAAAAAGGAAAAAGCAAACCCACCCAAAGTCCTAGCATCCAGAAGCAATGCGATCTGCTGTTAATATGGTTCCTCACTTCTTCCCAAGTCACATTTTTTGGTTCTACATATACCATTTATATCTGGTTTCACATTTTTACGTAACTTCTAAACTTAAACATTTTTCAAGCTATTGACAACTCTGTGGATACATTTTAATGATTATATAATGATATGCAGTTTAGTTATTCAGCTAATGAACATTTAGTTTGTTTCAATTTTTCCCCAGTTGTCAGTCAGGCTGCAATGAATATGTTTGTTCTTTACCCCTCTTTGGCATCTAGCTGAGAATGCATTCTGATAGTAACACCCCCTCTGATTCTGTTTCAGTAAGAATGTTTACAATGTTAACTAGCATTTATTCTTTCCATTTAGCTTTCTTTAAAAAAAAAAAAAAAAGATGGCATAGCTAAAAGAGTATAGGTTTTCTTGCTACAAACATGAAAAGAAACCGAACAATATCTCATGCTATCGGATATCCTCTAGGCTCATCTACGGCTTAATATTCCTTTACAATCCCACGTTACTACAGGCTGGAGGTATCCTGTAAGAAATCAATCCTATAGAATTCACACAGGTAAGTCTACTATAAAAAAAGAACCGGCGGCACCTGGGTGGCTCAGTCCGTTGAGCATCCAACTCTTAATTTTGGCTCGGGTCATGATCTCACGGTTCAGTTCATGAGTTGGAGCCTGCTTGGGGCCATGTGCTGACATTGCAGAGCCTGCTTAAGCTTCTCCCTCTCTCTCTGCCCCTCCCTGGCTCGCACTTTCTCTGTCTCTCTCAAAATAAATAAAATTGAAAAAGAAAAAAGAACTGTGCTTTATTACCTACTACAAACAACATAGCACAGAAAGAGCTAAAGAATGTTTGAGGAGAGGAGCACTATAGTACTTTAGGAACATAGCCTTTTATTAAGGAACAAGCAGCTAATGTCATGCAAATTCCTCTGAACTAAGTTTTAGGATATATTCCACGTAATTTAATTTTCATAATGGATTGGGCTGTTTATTCCTTTGAAATGCAAAAGAAATCTCATTATGAACCTGTGAACCATTCTGAAGAAAATACAAAAACAAAAGTGACCTTTAATGTCCTTTTTAAGTCTGAAGTTCTGTGAAAACAGTAAGGTTAGGAAATGACCTGTGGTTTTTTTTTGTTTTTTTTTTTTAATTTTTTTTTTTTTCAACGTTTATTTATTTTTGGGACAGAGAGAGACAGAGCATGAACGGGGGAGGGGCAGAGAGAGAGGGAGACACAGAATCGGAAGCAGGCTCCAGGCTCTGAGCCATCAGCCCAGAGCCTGACGCGGGGCTCGAACTCACGGACCGTGAGATCGTGACCTGGCTGAAGTCGGACGCTTAATCGACTGCGCCACCCAGGCGCCCCAAATGACCTGTGTTTTAATGAACAAAATGTTTGAAATGATACTAAAAATTTCTAAGTGATCTAATTCTGAATTCCAACAGGATTCCAAATTTTGATGGTTTTCCCTCAAAATTCTTCACATCTGTCTATTCTTTTTGCCCCCTCCTCCAAGCTCCCATATTAGCTACTGCTTTTTGCCTCGAAATCCATATAAAGACTTACAAATCCTATGTGTGCACCACTGTATTAATATTAATACACTATAAAGTTACACAAAAAGAAATGAAAAGGCATAAAGTTAAATACAAATACAAATATTTGAGAACTGCTGGATTTGATAATGGCATTGAATGGATATTAATTTCTTCACTTGTATGTAAGTTTCTTCCTTGTTTATAGAAAATATACACTGATGTACTTAGAGGTAAAGGGATATCATATCTGCAACGTACAATCAAATGGTTTGAAAAGACATATACAGAGAAAATAAAGAAGGTGGTAAGACAAGTGAAATAAAATATTGACAACTGGGGGAGGGCTTAGGTGAAGGGCACTTTTTTTTGTAGATTTTGAAATTATTTCAAAATAAAAAGTTTTAAGTGTATGTGTGTGTGTATAAAGTTGAAGTATATCTTCTTGCCTCCAGTGGATGGCCTTGCACACCCCTTGGGTTCTACCCTCCAATCTGGGATCAGCTGGCCCAGAGTCTAGTAACAGTGTCCACATTGGTCTCTTGGCCTCTTTTCGCCCTCTTTTTATCTAACCTCAACCCGTCTGTCAGTGACCTTCCTAAAGTATAAATCTGATGATGTCACTCACCTTCTTTAAAATCCTCTATGATTCCAAATTGGCAAGAGAACCAAGAAACCTACTAGGTTATCAGAGGAGGCTTTTCATTGTTTGGTCCCATTCTTCATTAATGGCCTATGTTGCAGCCACAGGAACTACTCCTCGCATTTGTAGTTGTTATTGCAAATAGTGTTTCTTCTCACTGGAATGGTCTTCCTTTGTCTGCCTTTTCTACCCCTCTTTAAACTCAAAATTTTACCCTCTGGAGTCACTGCTGACCTTGCAGTCAGCCGCTTCCCCCATAGCAGCAATTTAATTGCATTTTAGTTATTTACTCTCTGAGTTTAGCTCTATCCAGTTGCTAGAGACTAGTGACTGGTCATACTCTTCTCAGGATCTGTTGCCACCTGGTTGATTATGACAGAACAATGTGTGGCGTGTAGCGGTGAAAGCCCGTGGGATAAATTAATGAACAGAAACCTACCCCAAAACTTCCGCAGAAGACTTTACATGTTCTGCCTGGTGGCACATACAGCTTTACAAAGAGATCTGCTTAAGGAAGGAGATGCCCTTTATCCAAGATCAAATACTCAATGTCTGAGGATAGAATCCTGAATTTAAAATCACACTACGATTAGCAATGGGACTGGTAAAATGACCCAGTGTCCAGCAACCCTGACTGCTGTGTAGACGATAACTGGATCATGATGGTTATTTACGTTGAACTTTGACCTGTGGCGGTTGTATGAAGTACAAGATTTTCAGTCAATTGGTGTTTGCAGCTGACTCTTAGTAAGTCTTTATAATCTTTAGGAGGTTTACTTTTATTTCAATTTCATTTAAACTCGCTAAAATTAATGGGGTGCCTGCGTGACTCAGTTGGTTAAGCATCCAACCGTTGATTTCCGCTCAGGTCATGATCTCACAGGTTCGTGAGTTTGAGCCCCACATCAGGCTCTGTGCTGACAGTGCAGAGCCTGCTTGGGATTCTCTCTCTCCTTCTCTCTCTCTCTCTCTCTCTGCCCCTCCCTCTCTCTCTTTCTCAAAATAAATAAACTTCAAAAAAATTAAAAAAAATTTTTTTAATGTTTATTCATTTTTGAGACAGAGAGAGACAGAGCATGAATGGGGGAGGGGCAGAGACAGAGGGAGACACAGAATCGGAAGCAGGCTCCAGGCTCTGAGCCATCAGCCCAGAGCCTGACGCGGGGCTCGAACTCACGAACCGTGAGATCGTGACCTGAGGTGAAGTCGGACGCTCAACCGACTGAGCCACCCAGGCGCCCCACTTCAAAAAAATTTTAAATGAACTTTCTAAAATTAAAATTTTATTAATGTCTCATCTAGTAGTTAATATGAGTTTTCTCCTTTAAGTTACAGTGTAGTGTTGTATTTATTTATTGCCTGATTTTGGATCATTCTTGCGTTCCTTTACCAAGCCTTCCTCGGTCAAGACACTATTCTGATAGGAATGTATTATATCTACTAACATTTCATCTGCTGTTCCATAGTTACATTCGTAAAAGGCATCTGTTGTTTACATGTAAATATTAAGCCGTGTAACTCTTCATTATGTTTTAGAAATCATTCCAAGAAGACATTGAGTCAAACTTCCCTCAAAGATTGAATTTAGATAATGGAAGTTCTAGTAGTTCTACCAAGTCTGAAATCATGATAGCTAACATTTATTAAGTGCTTATTTTGTGCCACTCTTTTAACTGCTTTGTATTTATTAACCCATTCACATCCTATTGCATTCATATGAAACAGAAGTTATTATCCCCACCTTGTGGTTGAGGAACCGAGACCCAGGGATGCAAAGTACTCAGGGTCCCAGGGTGGTAAATGGTCGAGTCAGGATTTGAACTCAGGCATTCTGGCTCCAGAGCCTCTAATTATTCAGCCAGTATGCAGTATTCCCCAGCATGATACTGGGGAAAACACAAACCCCAACAATTATTTGTTCACAGACAGAATCTGATATAATCATTGTTAACATAATTGAGTAAACAACGTCGAATTTACATGAAAAATACCATAACTACATATCCTCTATTATTATTGTAACCTAAATTGGGGAATAACTGTACTTAACTATTTAAAAACTTAAATATTACCAAAGTAACTATTTTTTTTTTCTTTTCAGCAATCTCGACACAGAAGAACTATGTGGTAAGTTGTGTTGGGGGAGGGGGAGGCAGTCAAACTCACTACTTGCTTTAGAATGAAAAAGAACACCATCTTATATAAATTTCTATATACCCTAAAATTAATGTCCTAGATTAGGAATTTGGGAATATAAAAGATAATTGAGATCTCAAAGGATTTATCTTAACTGAGTTTTACTCAAGCATGTTTTTCATTGTAGAAAGAGTTGGGACTCAATTTGTTCATGGAAGAGAGTTATTTTGTTTGCATTTGGTACAATTAGTTTTGCGGTAGAAAACTCTCCACTAGTTTGAATATATTTTTAAATTGGTGTTTAATACAACTTCATTATTCTTTTCAAATAGATTGCAAGACTGACCCCCCTTGACATGTAAAAACAACTCTGTCCCATACCTGCCTAAACAGTTTTGGAGTTTTAAATGTCACTTGCGAAACAAGTTTCAATGGAGAGAGGAATTTCTATAGATTCTTGATTTAATAGCCTCTTCTATTATTTTCTTCATCTTTGTGGTTGGAAACAAAAGTCAAAGGCTAGGACTGTGGGAAGGCAAATATTTCTGAGATTTATCTTTTGTTTTGAGTAAATTGTGGAGCACTGTGAGACTATTCAGTGTGAAACAGCCATTTTTCTCTGAACACTGGAAGGTTTTAGGCTTTCTGTTTTAAGATAAATATATAACACCTTGTCCAGGTTTGAGTTTATTGTCTAGGCTTCTTAGAAATAATTTTATAGATGATATTCTTTGAAACTCTTAATTGAAGTCATAAGCACTTCCTGAATATCTTCTAATCCTTATAAATTTGAAGTTTACCAAATCATCACATAGTCCATTTTACAATATTCAAGAGTGGTTATCTTCCATTTCATCAAAAATGGTAGAGCAACACCAAGTGAGGATATGCCAAGACAATATATCAGAATACAAGCTTTCAAGAAAAGAACTCTGGACAACACAAATATGATAATCACCAACCATGAGGTTTCACATTTTCCAATGGTCATAAAAAACTCTGTTTCCTGTTCCTGTATTGTGTCTATCTTGTATTCTGTGAGAAGAATCCAGCTGAAAAGCAAGCTGTTTATGCAGAAGCAAGGTATCTCAGTACTAAAGCAGTTCATGTTTTGTTAGTTATGAAACACTAGCAGAGAAAAACGGAGGAAATCCTGACATGCTTTTGCACATAATCAAACCATGATCTGTCCACACATGGGTATTAAACTGTGCCAAGGAGGCAAAAGGGCCCATGGGGACCCTGGCCACCAGGCTTTCTAAAGAACAGCAATCACGATCAAGGTCAAGTTGTGATCCATTCTCATCCATGGGCAGATGGTCCCTGCCAGTGAAGTGGAGAGATGAAGTAGGGAAATGGAGAAGATTATGTCAATAATTTTGTGAGGTTGAGAGACCCATTTCTAGATAGGTTAGGCCAAAATAAGGATTTCCTCAAATCATCCACTTAATTCTTTTTGTTGTCTATTTAACTTTGCTTAGGTAGGCATGGCTCTTGAGAAAGCAAACTGTTAAAAGGGCTTTTAAGATGAAGACATGTAGTGGCTCTTATTTGCTATGTTGCTTATGTATTGTCATCAAAGAGTATTACATTATCCTCTCAGTGTAATTGTGTATCTTCACTTAATCCGCTACAAAAAAAAAAAGTTTAATTTGTCTTCTATAATAATAGAACTCGATTAGAAACCTACCCTGTACTTAGAAAAAGCTTTGGCTATGAATTTCCCCATAGTTAAGGAACTAGTATATGGGGTGTTAATGCAACCAAATTGCTCTGTATTTTTAAACCCAGTGATTATAGTCCCAATTGTGTGTTATAATCCTCCCCCTCTCTGCTCAAGATTATGCATTTTAATTTCCAGAGTATAGTTTCATGTCTTGTTATTTTGTAAATATAAAGTAAATATTTAAGTTGGATTCTAATCAAAACCAAATGCTTCAGTGCACACAAGTAAAATCTGTCAACTCACATCCCGAACAAATTTGCCCTGGTGCATGGGAGGGATGACATTTGACTGGCATGAAAAACAGATTTCCTGTGCTCTTTCAGGGAAGCCAGTTAAAAGGTCCAGGTATCTAACAACTTTCATTCTGTTGCTTTTACTTAGTTAACTAAATTATACACCTAGAAATCAAAATATGTTAAAATAAAGTATTGCTTTATTTTAGTTATGAAAATAATACTTAACTGGTTTTTAAATTTTAGCAATACAGACTTACATTGGCATGTAAGACAAAATCTCAGCCTCCCCCCTTCCCTCCCTCCCTCCCTCCCACTCTCTCTCTCTCTGTGTCTCTCTGTCTCTTTCTCTGTCTCTGTCTCTCCTTTTGCCTGATAGTGACCTCCACTGCTAACTGCTTGGAGCATATCCTTCCAGATACTCTTATGCCTGCATTGACATTGACAAATATACTTTGATAGATAAATCAACATCCATCACCACACACAGTTCTTGTCTTGTAATGAGAACTTGTAAGATGTATTCGCTTAGCAACTTTCAAATATGTAACATAGTATTACTAACTACAGTTACTGCCTTGTATATTACCCCCCATGACTGCCCTTTAAGATCCACATTCTACTTACTTTGCGTTTCATTTGTTCTTTTTCCAATTCCTTGAGGTGCAAAGATTATTATTATTTGAGATCTTTCTTGTTTCTTGATGTAGGTAGCATTTAATTCTATGAACTTCCCTTTTAGAACTGCTTTTGCTGCATCCCATAAGTTTTGGTATGTTGTATTTTCACTGTTATTTGTCTCAAGTTGTTTTTTTGTGTTCTCTTTTAATTTCTTCTTTGATTCATGGTTGTTCAAGAGAGGGTTGTTTAATCTCCACAGATTTGTGAATTTTCCAGTTTTCATCTTGCAATTTCTAGTTTTACATCATTGTGGTCAGATGAGATGCTTGATATGATTTCAGTCTTCTTAAATTTATCAAGGCTTGTTTTGTGACCTAACATCTAATCTATCCTGGGGAATGTTCGTTGTGTACTTGAGAAGAGTTTGTATTCTGTTGCTTTTAGATGGAATGTTCTGAGTGTGTGTGTGTGTGTGTGTGTGTGTGTGTGTGTGTGTGGTCTATCTGGTCGAATGTCATTTAAGGCCATTGTTTCTTTATTGATTTCTCTGTTTGGATGATCTGTCTATTGATATAAGTGGCATATTAAAGTCTCTTACTATATTGTATTGTCTATTTCTCTCTTTAGATCTGTTAATATATGCCTTATATATTTATGTGCTCCTGTGTTATGTGCCTGTATATTTACAAATGTAATATCCTTCTGGTGGATTGGCCCTTTATTTTTTCATAATAACCTTCTTTGTCTCTTTTTATAATCTTTGTCTTAAAGTCTGTTTTATCTGATCTAACTATAGCTACTTCAGCTTTCTTTTGGTTTCTAATTGCATGAAGATCTTTTTCTATCCCTTCGCTTTCAGTCTGTGTCCTTATACCTGAAATAAGTCTCTTGGTGGCAACAAAAGATTTTCAATCCATTCATCCACTCTGTCTTTTCATTGGAGAATTTAGTCCATTTACATTTAAGCTAAGTATTTATACATATATGCTTATTTATGTATCATTGATTGTTTCCTGACTGTTTTGTAGTTCCTCTGTTTCTTTTTCTCTTGCTTTCTTCCTTTGTGACTTGATGCTTTTCTGTAGTGGTATATTTCAGTTTTTTCTTTGTCTGTGTGTGTGTGTGTGTGTGTGTGTGTGTGTGTGTGTGTGTGTGTACCTAGTGTAGGTGGTTACCATGAGGCTTACATAAAACAATTTATAACAGTCTGTTTTAACTTAATAACAACTTAACTTTGAACATGCTCTAAAGCTCTACATTTTTTACTCACTCACCTCCATGAAAATTTTTATGCTTTAGATATCCCAATTTGCATATTTTCATTTTGTGGTTCTAGTAAATTATTGTAATTATCATTTGAATACTTTTGTCTTTTAACCTTCATACTAGCTTTATAATCGATTAACCCACCACCTTTACATTAGGTTATTTTGGATTTTACTATATGTTTACAGTTACCAGTGAGATTTACACTTTCATATGTGTTCTCATTAATAATTAATTAGTACCCTTTCATTTTAGCTTAAAGCAGTCCCTTTCACATTTCTGGTAAGGCTGGTCTAGTGGTGATGAACTCCTTTTGGTTTTGCTGCTCTGGAAAACTGTTTATCTCTCCATTTCTGAAGGACAGTTTTCTGGGTTCTTGGACCATTGTCTGGCACAATGATCATGTGTATAACAGTTATTTGTTGGAATGTTTATTTCCCCTACCTGGTTGTAGGCTCCTTAAATAAGGCACTAAGTAAATGTGTGTTAAGTCCTGGAATGACTATGTGAAAGCTCACCATGATGAAGTGGAGATTGGGGATTCTCTCCTTTTATCTGTATTAAATGTGCTGGCTCTTTCGTCTGACTTCCCACTTTGAGTTCATTAGAGCCCCACTTGCCCTGGAACGTGCCCCTTACTAAGTTATAATACAATCTGAGTGACTTTGACCTGCACCTCCTCAAAATAACCCTTACACCTAAGCACCTATGCGAGCTTAGGTGCTGCAGTTCTCTCTATTCTGAGAGTTATTTTCTTTGTGTCCCAGTGTATTGCTTAGGGAGTGATTTTTTCCCCCCTAACTGCTTTGATAATTGAGATGAATGAGTGGATGAATAAAAGAAGGAAGGCATGAAGGCTAGATAGGTGTCAGCTCAGAAACCTTCCCATGTGTTTTATCAGCATGTGCCTTCATAAATCTAATTTCACAGTGGAAAGACCATTTATATTCTCTCCAGGGACCTTCATCAGTTAAGCCAGATATAGTGTTCATGAAAATATTTTAGGAGGTGTTCCTTCTTGTTTTGTTTTTCTTAAACCTGATTTTTAAGCACCACATCCTATTTTCCACTTAACCTATTTCTGCATGCTTACATTTAAGATCCCCATTACAATCTTTCTTGAGTCTTTGTATATAAATAAGTAAAAATGTGCTAACAGCTTTACTTTTTTCCATTTTTCTTTACACGTTTTCCTTGTTGCAACTTAGTGTGGATTCTGTTCTGATAATAATTTTTTTTAATTGATTTTCTGTAGCCACATTAATTGCTTGCTACTTCATAAACGGTTTTATTCATTGATTGCAAATAATGGCGTGGACAAGGTCACACACGTTGGTCACCACTCAGAGAAAATCAATATCCTAGCCAAGAATTAAAATGTTACCGTCAAGCAGGTATTTAAGGAGTATCTGCTTCCTTATTTACCTTCCAACTAATCCCTTCCTGAACGAACCTTTCTATGAGATGATATACACCACACATTTTTTAAGAACTACATCATCAGGAATGCATTTTCTTTTTGTCAAAAACATGCTGTGTGTTTTTAATCCATGTGTACACAAACCATAGTTTGACAGCCATAATCTAGAATTGATTTATTGCTCACCTGTGTTTATTTTTCTTCTCAGATAAGTTCTGAACACTTACTAATAAATCATTCAGTGGTACTCCCAATTTGTTATTAATATCAGTGTCAACAAATAATTCCATCTGGAGTATGAAATAAATTAAAGTTTCCATAAGACATGCTGAAATTTATCTCAGTGATTTCAAATAGCTTTATGTGGATTATGCTTGTCATTCTATTTGATTCCACAAATAGTTATGGCACACTAAGGAGAGGCAATAATAAACTACAGCTCATCCAATGATGAGTTCACAGGAATGGTGAGGGCTACTGATTTTCTAGTGACTGAAAGTTCTAGGTCTTTTCAGCGTATGACTTTCTATGAGTTTTGGTCAAGCTAGATCTCTCATTTCAGAAATATATAGGTCTCTGTAAGTAAAGATGAGGTTTTGCATGTATCTCTCCTCTATTTCACCTTGTTTGGGAACCGTCTATATTCCATACTCTTAATTGTAACACCCAATGTATTATTTATTTCTGCCTACTGAAAATGTGGTAAATATACCTTTTGCTCTGCCCAAATCGTGGAAAAATAAATTATGACAGGAGTAGTACATGAGAGATACCAAGGGGGCCATCTTCGTGTTTTGTAGCCTTATTAGTTCTTAGTCATGAGGAGAGCTTACCTTCCTTAAATGTTTCCCAGGAGAGATGATAAAATGTCATGTATTTTTTTTTTCTGAAACTACTATCTTAATGATTATAGTAATGTAATAATATGCTGTTGAGAATAGTTTTTATTGTGATAGTCTTGCCCATAGGTCCAGATTCATTTTTTTTCCCTATTTTAGGAAAAAGCATTTCTTCAAGTATAATTGTAACTGTTTAGGGTGTTTTTTTTTTTTTTAGAATGAATATATTGACACCTTAGTCTCTTTTGAAAACCTTCCAGTTTTCAGTTATAACATGCAATTTGTTTTGCTCATTTATGGAATTAATCATCAGTTGATTTTGCTGTTCTTTAGAATACCTAAATACAAACATTAACTTTTTTCAATATTCTTCCTTTTAGAATATTTTTCTCAGCACTTGGGTGAATATGAGAATGTACTAGCAGCACTTGAAGACCTAAATCTTTCCATCCTGAAGGCCATGGGCAAAACAAAAAAAGTAAGGAAATGTTGGTGCTTATTTTCTATAAAATCTCTTCTTTGAAAACATTTTCTTGGAAAATCACACCTGTTCCCTAATGTACCATAAAAGTATATATTGATTTTTACCACCTACAACTTATTTTCTCGATATTAAATGACCTATTGTAGTCATTCCAAGACGTGAGGTGCCATTACTGTGCTTTTTGCTGAGGATGCAAGGATACAAAGAGCTGTGCAAGCAGCTCTTACTCTGGTAAGGAGACGAGCGTGTGAACAAGCCATCGTTAGATAGCACAACAGAGGGCAGCACGAGATGGGACATGTGGTTCATGCTGGAGGCAATGACACCTGTGCAATTGCAGATGAAGTTATAGCTAGGGAAAGGAGAAAGAGACACATGGAACAGCATGTACAAAGTCCCTGTGTTGGAAGCGGCATGGAGCAGGCACAGGGTATTCAAGGAAATTAAGATGGTCGGTAAGATTAAAGTCTAGAAAACTCAAGAGTGGCATGATTTGAGATGAAACTGGTTTAGCAGAGAGGGGCCGTAGCTTTCATGATTTTGTTGGTGAACCTAAGGATGTAGACCTGCCTCCTAGATGTAAATAAATCAACCACATTTTAAGCAGAGATGTGGAAACTCATGCAGTCTTTTGAAAAGCCCATATAAGACTCAGCTTGGGATTAGGGTGGAGAATGTGGCTCGTGTGTCTGGTGGTGGCACTACATAGACTGCTGAAAGAAGACCGGGTTTGAGGAAGTAAGCTCGTGAGTTCTATTTTAGACCTGTTGAATCTAAGCTCCCTTTGAACATCTAAGGAAATTCAAGTAAACCATCGGATACAGAGATCTGTATCTGACAGGTGAAGTTTAGACTGGACATATGTTTGTGAATTGTCAACATTTGCGCAAAGAACTTGAATGACATCATGTGGGGAGAGAATATACAGTAAAACAAGGAGAGGACCTAACACTGACCTTTAAGGAACTGCAACTTTTGTGGGTGGGTGGAGGAGAATGAGTTGGGATGAGAAGGAGTGGGCACAAAGAGGAGAGGGAATCTGGGAGACTGTGGCATCCAGAAGTTGGGGAGGGTATTCCAATGAAGTACAGACTGGTCAATAGTGTTGACTTCTATGGAGGGGGCAAGAGATGAGAATTACATTTCCTGTTGTTGGTAAATTAAAAAAGATATTCTGGCATGTGAGGTGCATAACAAGAAATGAGAATGTTTTTTTTTTAACATTTATTAATTTATTTATTTATTTATTCACTCATTCATTCATTCATTCATTCATTTATAAAATTTATTGTGAAATTGGTTTCCATACAACACCCAGTGCTCATCCCAACAGGTGCCCTCCTCAATACCCATCACCCACCCTCTCCTCCCTCCCACCCCCCATCAGCCCTCAGTTCTCAGTTTTTAAGAGTCTCTTATGCTTTGGCTCTCTCCCACTCTAACCTCTTTTTTTTTTTTCTTTTTTCCTTCCCCTCCCCCATGGGTTTCTGTTAAGTTTCTCAGGATCCACATAAGAGTGAAAACATATGGTATCTGTCTTTCTCTGTATGGCTTATTTCACTAGCATCACACTCTCCAGTTCCATCCACGTTGCTACAAAGGGCCATATTTCATTCTTTCTCATTGCCACGTAGTACTCCATTGTGTATATAAACCACAATTTCTTTATCCATTCATCAGTTGATGGACATTTAGGCTCTTTCCATAATTTGGCTATTGTTGAGAGTGCTGCTATAAGCATTGGGGTACAAGTACCCCTATGCATCAGCACTCCTGTATCTCTTGGGTAAATTCCTAGCAGTGCTACTGCTGGGTCCTAGGGTAGGTCTATTTGTAATTTTCTGAGGACCCTCCACACTGTTTTCCAGAGTGGCTGCACCAATTTGCATTCCCACCAACAGTACAAGAGGGTTCCCGTTTCTCCATATCCTCTCCAGCATCTATAGTCTCCTGATTTGTTCATTTTAGCCGCTCTGACTGGCATGAGGTGATATCTGAGTGTGGTTTTGATTTGTATTTCCCTGATGAGGAGTGATGTTGAGCATCTTTTCATGTGCCTATTGGCCATCTGGATGTCTTCTTTTTTTTTTTTTTTTAATTTTTTTTTCAACGTTTATTTATTTTTTTGGGGGGACAGAGAGAGACAGAGCATGAATGGGGGAGGGGCAGAGAGAGAGGGAGACACAGAATCAGAAACAGGCTCCAGGCTCTGAGCCATCAGCCCAGAGCCTGACGCAGGGCTCGAGCTCCCGGACCGCGAGATCGTGACCTGGCTGAAGTCGGACGCTTAACCGACTGCACCACCCAGGCGCCCCATGGATGTCTTCTTTAGA
Organism: Leopardus geoffroyi; assembly: GCF_018350155.1. NCBI lineage: Eukaryota > Metazoa > Chordata > Mammalia > Carnivora > Felidae > Leopardus > Leopardus geoffroyi. Next base: position 115,854,183 of record NC_059338.1, on the reverse strand, counting down.
GAAGTGTCTGTTCATGTTTTCTGCCCATTTCTTCACTGGGTTATTTGTTTTTTGGGTGTGGAGTTTGGTGAGCTCTTTATAGATTTTGGATACTAGCCCTTTGTCCAATATGTCATTTGCAAATATCTTTTCCCATTCCATTGGTTGCCTTTTAGTTTTGTTGGTGTTTCCTTTGCTGTACAGAAGCTTTTTATCTTCATGAGGTCCCAGTAGTTCATTTTTGCCTTTAATTCCCTTGTCTTTGGGGATGTGTCAAGTAAGAAATTACTACGACTAAGGTCAGAGAGGTCTTTTCCTGCTTTCTCCTCTAGGGTTTTGATGGTTTCCTGTCTCACATTCAGGTCCTTTATCCATTTTGAGTTTATTTTTGTGAAGGGTGTGAGAAAGTGGTCTAGTTTCAACTTTCTGCATGTTGCTGTCCTGTTCTCCCAGCACCATTTGTTAAAGAGACTGTCTTTTTTCCATTGGATGTTCTTTCCTGCTTTGTCAAAGATTAGTTGGCCATATATTTGTGGGTCTAGTTCTGGGGTATCTATTCTATTCCATTGGTTTATGTGTCTGTTTTTGTGCCAATACCATTCTGTCTTGATGATTACAACTTTGTAGTAGAGGCTAAAGTCTGGGATTGTGATGCCTCCTGCTTTGGTCTTCTTCTTCAAAATTACTTTGGCTATTCAGGGCCTTTTGTGGTTCCATACGAATTTTAGGATTGCTTGTTCTAGCTTTGAGAAGAATGCTGGTGCAATTTTGATTGGGATTGCATTGAATGTGTAGATAGCTTTGGGTAGTATTAACATTTTGACAATATTTATTCTTCCAATCCATGAGCCCGGAATGTTTTCTTTATATCTTCTTTCTTTATATCTTCTTCAATTTCCTTCATAAGCTTTCTATAGTTTTCAGCATACAGATCTTTTACATCTTTGGTTAGATTTATCCCTAGATATTTTATGCTTCTTGGTGCAATTGTGAATGGGATCCGTTTCTTTATTTGTCTTTCTATTGCTTCATTATTAGTGTATAAGAATGCAACTGATTTCTGTACATTGATTTTGTATCCTGCAGCTTTGCTGCATTCATGTATCAGTTCTAGCAGACTTTTGGTGGAGTCTATCGGATTTTCCATGTATATCATGTTATCTGCAAAAAGTGAAAGCTTGACTTCATCTTTGCCAATTTGATGCTTTTGATTTCCTTTTGTTGTCTGACTGCTGATGCTAGAACTTCCAACACTATGTTAAACAAGAGCAGTGAGAGTGGACATCCCTGTCGTGTTCCTGATCTCAGGGAAAAAGCTCTCAGTTTTTCCCCATTGAGGATGATGTTAGCTGTGGGCTTTTCATAAATGGCTTTTATGATCTTTAAGTATGTTCCTTCTATCCCGACTTTCTCGAGGGTTTTTATTAAGAAAGGGTGCTGAATTTTGTCAAAGGCCTTTTCTGCATCGATTGACAGGATCATATGGTTCTTATCTTTTCTTTTATTAATGTGATGTATCACGTTGATTGATTTGCAAATGTTGAACCAGCCCTGCATCCCAGGAATGAATCCCACTTGATCATGGTGAATAATTCTTTTTATATGCTGTTGAATTCGATTTGCTAGTATCTTATTGAGAATTTTTGCATCCATACTCATCAGGAACATTGGCCTGTAGTTCTCTTTTTTTACTGGGTCTCTGTCTGGTTTAGGAATCAAAGTAATGCTGGCTTCATAGAATGAGTCTGGAAGTTTTCCTTTCCTTTCTATTTTTTGGAATAGCTTGAGAAGGATAGGCATTATCTGTGCTTTAAATGTCTGGTAGAACTCCCCTGGGAAGCCATCTGGTCCTGGACTCTTATTTGTTGGGAGATTTTTGATAACCGATTCAATTTCTTCGCTGGTTATGGGTCTGTTCAAGCTTTCTATTTCCTCCTGATTGAGTTTTGGAAGTGTGTGGCTGTCTATGGAATTTGTCTATTTCTTCCAGGTTGTCCAGTTTGTTGGCATATAATTTTTCATAGTATTCCCTGATAATTGCTTGTATCTCTGAGGGACTGGTTGTAATAATTCCATTTTCATTCATGATTTTATCTATTTGGGTCACTCCCTTTTCTTTTTGAGAAGCCTGGCTAGAGGTTTATTTTGTTTATTTTTTCAAAACACTAACTCTTGGTTTTGTTGATCTGCTCTACAGTTTTTTTTTTAGATTCTATATTGTTTATTTCTGCTCTGATCTTTATTATTTCTCTTCTTCTGCTGGGTTTAGGCTGCCTTTGCTGTTCTGCTTCTATTTCCTTTAGGTGTGCTGTTAGATTTTGTATTTGGGATTTTCCTTGTTTCTTGAGATAGGCCTGGATTGCAATGTATTTTCCTCTCAGGACTGCCTTCTATGCATCCCAAAGTGTTTGGATTGTTGTATTTTCATTTTCGTTTGTTTCCATATATTTTTTAATTTCTTCTCTAATTGCCTGGTTGACCCATTCATTCTTTAGTAGGGTGTTCTTTAACCTCCATGCTTTTGGAGGTTTTCCAGACTTTTTCCTGTGGTTGCTTTCAAGCTTCATAGCATTGTGGTCTGAAAGTATGCATGGTATGATCTCAATTCTTGTGTACTTATGAAGGGCTGTTTTGTGACCCAGTATGTGATCTATCTTGGAGAAGGTTCCATGTGCGCTAGAGAAGAAAGTATATTCTGTTGCTTTGGGATGCAGAGTTCTAAATATGTCTGTCAAGTCCATCTGATCCAGTGTATCATTCAGGGCCCTTGTTTCTTTATTGACTGTGTGTCTAGATGATCTATCCATTTCTGTAAGTGGAGTGTTAAAGTCCCCTGCAATTACCACATTCTTATCAATAAGGTTGCTTATGTTTGTGAGTGATTGTTTTATATATTTGGGGGCTCCTGTATTTGGCGCATAGACATTTATAATTGTTAGCTCTTCCTCATGGATAGACCTTGTAATTACTATATAATGCCCTTCTTCATCTCTTGTTACAGCCTTTAAAGTCTAGTTTGTCTGATAAAAGTATGGCTACTCCAGCTTTCTTTTGACTTCCAGTAGCATGATAGATAGTTCTCTATCCCCTCACTTTCAATCTGAAGGTGTCCTCAGGTCTAAAATGAATCTCTTGTAGACAGCAAATAGATGGGTCTTGTTTTTTAATCCATTCTGATACCCTATGTCTTTTGGTTGGCACATTTAGTCCATTTACGTTCAGTGTTATTATAGAAAGATATGGGTTTAGAGTCATTGTGATGTCTGTAGGTTTCATGCTTGTAGCGATGTCTCTGGTACGTTGTCTCACAGGATCCCCCTTAGGAACTCTTGTACGGCTGGTTTAGTGGTGACGAATTCCTTCAGTTTTTGTTTGTTTGGGAAGACCTTTATCTCTCCTTCTATTCTAAGTGACAGACTTGCTGGATAAAGGATTCTCGGCTGCATATTTTTTCCGTTCATCACATTGAAGATCTCCTGCCATTCCTTTCTGGCCTGCCAAGTTTCAGTAGAGAGATCCATCATGAGTCTTATAGGTCTCCCTTTATATGTTAGAACACGTTTATCCCTAGCTGCTTTCAGAATTCTCTCTTTATCCTTGTATTTTGCCAGTTTGACTATGATATGTCGTGCAGAAGATCGATTCAAGTTATGTCTGAAGGGAGTTCTCTGTGCCTCTTGGATTTCAATGCCTTTTTCCTTCCCCAGATCCGGGAGGTTCTCAGCTATGATTTCTTCAAGTACACCTTCAGCACCTTTCCCTCTCTCTTCCTCCTCTGGAATACCAATTATGCATATATTATTTCTCTTTAGTGCATCACTTAGTTCTCTAATTTTCCCCTCATACTCCTGGATTTTTTTATCTCTTTTTCTCAGCTTCTTCCTTTTCCATAATTTTATCTTCTAGTTCACCTATTCTCTCCTCTGCCTCTTCAATCCGAGCCATAGTTGTCTCCATTTTATTTTGCAGTTCACTGATAGCATTTTTTAGCTCCTCCTGGCTGTTCCTTAGTCCCTTGATCTCTGTAGCAATAGATTCTCTGCTGTCCTCTATACTGTTTTCAAGCCCAGCGATTAATTTTATGACTATTATTCTAAATTCACTTTCTGTTATATTGTTTAAATCATTTTTGATCAGTTCGTTAGCTGTTGTTATTTCCTGGACGTTTTTCTGAGGGGAATTCTTCCGTTTGGTCATTTTGGATAGTCCCTGGAGTGGTGCGGGACTGCAGGGCACTTCCCCTGTGCTGTCTTGAATAACTTGTGTTGGTGGGCGGGCCTCAGTCAGACCTGATGTCTGCCCCCAGCCCACCGCTGGGGCCACAGTCAGACTGGTGTGTGCCTTCTCTTCCCCTCTCCTAGGGGCAGGATTCACTGTGGGGTGGCATGGCCCATCTGGGCTACTTGCACACTGCCAGCCTGTGGTGTTGGGGATCTGGCGTATTAGCTGGGGTGGATCGGCAAGGTGCACGGGGGGGGGGGGGGGGGGGAGGGGGGGGTGGGGGGGGAGGGGGGGGTGGGGGGGAGGGCTCAGCTCGCTTTTCCTTCGGGAGGGCCCCTGCTTCACCGGGAGGGAGTCAGACCCCCTGGAGGAATGGATCCGCAGAAGTACAGTTGGGTGTTTGCGCGGTGCAAGCAAGTTCCCCTGGCGGGAACTGGTTCCCTTTGGGATTTTGGCTGGGGGATGGGCGAGGGAGATGGCGCCGGCGAGCGCCTTTGTTCCCCGCCAAGATGCGCTCTGTCGTCTGGGGCTCAACAACTCTTCCTCCCATTGTCCTCCAGCCCTCCCGTTCTCCGAGCAGAGCTGTTAGCTTATAACCTTCCAGATGTCAAGCCCGCTTGCTGTCGGAACACACTTCGTCTGGCCCCTCCGCTTTTGCCAGCCAGACTCGGGGGCTCTGCTTGGCCGGCTGGCCGCCCCTCCACCCCAGCTCCCTCCCACCAGTCCGTGGAGCGCGCACCGCCTCGCTGCCCTTCCTACCCTCTTCCGTGGGCCCCTCATCTGCACTTGGCTCCGGAGAATCCATTCTGCTAGTCTTCTGGCAGTTCTATGGGTTATTTAGGCAGGTGTAGGTGGAATCCAAGTAATCAGCAGGATGTGGTGAGCCCAGCGTCCTCCTACGCCGCCATCTTCCTGACCAATCCCTGGAAATGAGAATGTTTAAAGCTAACGCGGAATTTTTGGAGAAAGCCAGTAGATTTATATGTACGTCCTTGAACTCCACTTGTTCCCGAAGGCCCCAAAGAAAACTATAATGAGATTTTTTAAGGGGGAAGTTTGTAGTAACAAAAGTTGGAAACTGAAAAGCAGATGAGCAAGTGGCTGCTGGCAGCAGACCTGAGAAATTTGATGGCTTGACTTGTAGTGGGAAAGCAGAAAGGCGCGGGGATCTAGTGGCACTCATTGGCACTGGAAATGGCAGGGAATGGTGGGGCTAAAGCAGAGTGACCTGGTGGAAATCTGTGGTTCCCCACTCTTCTCTATGGAGCTGGGCAACTGCCTTTTGATCCACCCAGGTAGAAAACCTAGACTTGTTCTCTTTAAGGGTTCAAGGAGAGGATCTCTGCCTTGTCTCCATAGTTGGAGGATTAAGTAGAAACTTACATTCTAAATGAAAGGACCTCCAGCTTTCTTCCTTCATTTAACTCCCAGAGGGTTGGCATCCTGCAGGCAGACCTAAGAGGTTGTCTCTGAGAAATCCAACTAGTACAATAGGAAGGACCTAAAGTCTGTCGCATGGTAGATAGAGCTCAACCTCATCTCCCTCTTCTCCCCTTAAATCCTAAAGGCTTGTCTGCAACCCATCATTAAAGATGTACAGTCAGCCACGTATCCCCAAATTTCTTACGGGAGAGGCAGAGATCAAGACAAGCGAAAAAGGAGGGAGGGAGGGAGGAATGAATGAACAAAGCAATACAGGGGACTGACTATGCAGGAAGATGAAAACTCCCAGTCTCCTTAGCCCCCTCAGAAGGAGAAGAGAAGATATTGCTTCCATGAATCAAAAGCTGTTTGAAATTAGAATAAGAGCACAAATAAAGACTTCCAGAATTCTGGAAAATAAAGTTTAGAAAGTGTTCCAAAAAGTAAAGCAAAAAAAAAAGTATAAGAAAATTGGAGCATCAGCCTAAGATGTCCTATAATCCAAATAACAAATTCTAGAAAGAGAAAACAAATGGAATCTGAATACGTTTTCCTTTGATCTGTTAAGGAGTATTTGTAAACTGTGTAAGATTTTACTCCTTGGGACCTTCCCTCCAGAAATGGTAATTGTTTAAAACTTCTGCTTGGTGTGGCTGACTTCTCTCCTTGTTCGTTAGGTCTCATCTTTAATACCATGTCCTCAGACAAATCTCTGACCACCTTATGTAAAAGAGGTTGTCTCTGAGTATCTCCTGTCCTTCTCTGGCAATAATCAGAATGAGTAACTATGTATTTTATTTTTGTTTTTTTTTTTTTAATGTTTATTTACTTAAAGAGAAAGGGTGGGGTAGGGCCAGAGAGAGAGAGGGAGAGAGAGAGAATCCCAAGCAGGTTCCAGCTGTCTGCACAGAGCCCAGTGTGGGGCTCTGTCTCATGAACTGTGAGATCATGACCTGAGCCAAAATCAAGAGTCGGACATTTAACCACCTGAGCCACCCAGGCACCCCTGTATTTTGTTTTGGTTTTTTAATGTTTATTTATCTAAGAGAGAGAGAGAGAGAGAGAGAGAGAGAGAGCGCTTGAGTGGCGAGAATGCTTGAGAGGGAGACACAGAATCTGAACCAGGCTCCAAGCTCTGAGCTGTCAGCACAGAGCCTGATGTGGGGCTCAACCTCATGAACCAAGGGATCTGAAGTTGGACACTTAGCCGACTGAGCCACCCAGGCACTTCTGTATTTTGTTTAGAATTTGTTGTTTGTAAGGAAGGAGAAGGACAGTGTCTCTTTTGAATATCCAGAGCCTGACACAGAGCCTGACAAAATGTAGTCAGTAAAACTTTGTTGATTGCTTAAATAAAGTGACTTAAATTGATATTCATTCTGCTCTAAAAGCGAAGTAATTTTGCTCCTGAAAGAAAAATTGCTCCTAAGTCCATCTAAGAAGTATTCAGATATCCTTTAATAGGAAGAAAAAGCAAGCACATAATTTTTATTTTCTCACACATTATATTAAAATCATGTTCTTTGTATTAATACAGTGAGGCTTTATGGGATTTAAATGAAGATCAACCTGTTCTATTTTGGTCTCTTTGGTACAAAGCCTATTTCTTAGCACAGACTCTTGAAAATGCATTTAATCTGTATAATCATGTTGCTTAATCAAGGACAAAAAGATTTTTTTAAATGATCCAAAATAAAATTGGGAAAGGTTCTTCATGTGATAGCTCAAAAATGAGTGAAATGCAGGAGTTTGACAGTTTTTTCAAGCCACTGTTGCACTGACATCTTCTCCATGCTATCTAGCACAATGAACCCTTCTGAGTGAGAAATTCAGCATTTCTTTTTGAGAATCTCTCTATATTTTTACCCAGATGAAAAGTCCTGTCTCAGTAGGGAGGGCTGACTGTTCTAGGCTTTTATGAAAAGTGAAATGCAAGCCATTTGTGAGTATATCTGTCTGCTGTGTCAGAGAATGGATAAAATGGATTCCAGCTGCTTAACTTAAACCCCAGGAGGTGATTCGGGACAGATACAGTCTGTCACTGTTATTTCCCCTTTTCCTCGTCCCTTAACCCAAGCCTTTCTATATAGGTCCTCAAGGGTTACCTGGATTATTTTTCAGAATAAACACCATAGGTCAAATTCCAAATGGTTATTTGGAAGCCTTGAAAGTAGGTAAAAGCAGAACTCCCTGTCTGGCTTTGGGATTTCACAAAAAAATAGTGGGTTTGTCTATTCATTTTTCTTTCTACAGTGGGGTGATAAGCTAACCTACATCATTAGTATGTGGTGTGCTTGGAATCTCAAAGAAAATGTAGAATTCTGATGCGGAAGTTAAAATTCATCTTGTGCTATTTATATAAACATAAATGGAATTCCAGATTCCCTTAAGCCTTACTGGTAAGACTTCAAAAGGAAATGATCATAAGCTAAAGTGAAGAATGATGTTCTTAAAAGAGTTACTTAGGGTGTGAATAATTACTTCACTTTGACGAGTGAAACTGGGAAAATGTCCAAAATTAAAATGTATACAAAGTTTGTAGTTTTCACCTGGAAGCTGTTTTCAAACAAGTGCATTCTACAATACATCTTCAATTATTTTAAGAGACAATATAGATGAGTCCTAGCATCATTGGGTTTCAGTCATTCCCTTCTTAAATCTGTCTTTAGGGTCTGTAGACTTCTTCATTTCAACCCTCCCATCTCTTCTCTAACCCTGTTTCCTTATATTTAGCAACTGGGCTCCCTGGGCTCCATATTCTTTTCACTTGTTAAAAATCACAATTTTGGGGGACGCCTGGGTGGCTCAGTTGGTTAAGCATCTGACTCTTGGTTTCATCTCAGGTCATGATCTCACAGTTGGTGGGTTCCCCTGCATCGAGCTCTGCACTGACAATGGGGAGCCTACTTGGGATTCTCTCTCCCTCTCTCTCTGCCCCTCCCCCACTCACACTGTCTCTGTCTCTCTTTTAAAAATGTGGAAACTGAGTCACAAAGTGGTTAGTTGATTTATTAATATCATAAAGTTAGATTTAAGCCAAATTCTCATTTGAAAATTTTTATTTAAGGTTTATGTGGTCCCATATGGAATATGTTGCAAATAAACAATTCTAAGTTGTATCATGGCACATTGGTGCCATGGTGTTAGACCAGTTTGGTCTTTGAAATGATTGAGCTCTTCAAAGTTTAGTTGTTGATCAGCAAAGTCTGGAGACTTCTAGCTTCCCTGGTTATTTTCAGCTTTGTTTTAAGCAAATGAACAAATACGTTTCCAGAGCTTTGTATAATATGTGAAGAACATTTGAAAGAAATTAAGGACAGAAGCAGATAACTAAATGCTGAGATGCCAATTTAATGCTAAAATAATATATATGGTGTATAAGCAAAGTTCTGGGCAAAGAAGTTCATACATTTTAATATACATGGTCTATTGCCAGAGGGATAGATGGAACATTAACTAGAAAACAAAGGAAGTTACCTGCCATGTCAGAGAAGAAATATTTAGCTTTTTACTTGGAGAGTGAAATGTATCCAAAAGAAAGGCTAATATACCAGAGATCAATAAGCAGAAATCTCGGTGGCCTTCTGAGCTCTGGGTAGATTTATACAGGATCTGAAAATATCCAAATAGGAGCCCACCTGATTTTTTTTTCCCAAATAGCTAACTATTCCAGCACTATTTCTCCATTTTTTATCCATTCACTAAAATGCCATATTTACCGTTTGTCAAATACTTCTACTTGGATCTGTGCCCAAGCTCACTGTCCTGTTCCACTTGTAAAGCTATATTATCTAGTATTGTTAAGATGTTGTCTTAATTTTTGAATACTTGGGTATATTTGAAAATGTGAAAATGCAAATCTACCCTTATTATTCTTCTTTTCCAAAGAGTTATTTTTTTCTGTCTTGCCATTTTCATGTAAGTTTTCATTGTTTTCCAGTTTTAAGGAAGAATTCCATTGGAATTTTTATGGATTTACATTACATTTGTAACTTGAAGAGAACTTTTATCTTGGTAATATGCTTTCCCATGCAGCTGCATACATCCTTCTCCATTCATCCACGCTTCCTTTTGGGTTTCATGAAGTTTTTTATGATACTTCATATAGTTTCAAAACACATCTGGTTAAATCAATTCACAGATGTTTTGTATTTCTGTTGCTTTTCTAATTGGCCTGCCTCTTCATATTCCTAACTTCATATTGGTAGTATATTGAAACATGACTTTTTTTTGTATATAAATTTGGTAACTAGGGTAGCTACCATATTGAGTAGCTTCTCTGTGACATGTCATTTATCTTCCATTGCTGATATGATGAGTTTGAACATTGAGACCCATGCTCACTTATGGGAAGAACCAAGCCATCGTCTCTGTCTCCCGCCAAATCCAACTAGTCTCCACTTAGTCTTTAGCTTTCTGACTCACCTTCTCCCATTTCTCTGATCTGAACTTTGAGGCCATACCTTATGCCTGTTGGTGTTATTTGAGATTTCAGATTCTTCTTCAGAGCTGCAAGGCTGTAGGAAATTACGACTCTGCACTTAAAATCTTATATCCTAGAGGAACAAGATAATTTTCCATAATACCAAATAAAGCTTTTAAAACTTCAGGGGCACCTGGGTGGCTCAGTCAGTTAAGCATCTGACTTCAGCTCAGGTCATGACCTCATGGTTCATGAGGTCGAGTCCCACATCAGGCTCTGTGCTGACCACTTAGAGCCTGGAGCCTGCTTCCGATTCTGTTTCTCCTTTTCTCTCTGCCTCTCCCCTGCTCGCGCTTTCTCTCTCCCAAATAAATAAACGTTAAAAAAAAATTAAAAACCTTGTCACAAAATACCACAAATACAAACTTGTAAAACATTAACAGATTCTCTATTTTATCAGAAGAGGAAAAAATGAATAATAAAACAGTGAATAAGATGTATTTAATTGCTGGTACACCAGGCTGTGAATAAACTTGACATTCACAAATGAGCGCTCAATGTTAAGTTAGCAATCAGATAAAACTCAGGGAGGAGGTAAGACTGAAGCGAGTGTCAGAGACGGGGCAGGATTTTAAGAGAGAAGAGAGAAGAAAGATAAAAGAGCCTGCAGGTATCGGCCCCCCTTTGACCTTTCAAGCGGCTAGTTGGGGATTGGTTCTGCTAGAGGCCCTCATTCATTTCTAGAAGAGGCTGTTGTTTCTCAGTGGTCAGGATCAGGTCATGCTGACTGCAGTTTGTCACATTTCACCTTATTTACTGTTTCTTGAATGAGTGTATAAAAACTAAGCAATGGTCTTGCAAGTAATCTTGAGAGGACTTAAAAAAATTCAAATTCTTAGACATGTGTCAGAGGCCCCAGGTAAACCTCCAGTGTACCCCTAAATCCACAGGGATCCCTGTAACCACTTTTTTCTTCATGATCACTTTGTTTTCAGACAATCTTCCCAATCCTCCCAGCCCTGCACCCGTTTTCCCACCCCAACAAGAAATAAGATCTAATGAGAAATTATTGTATCATGTGTCATGTACGTATGGTTTTGAATAGCTCGCTATTTTCTTCATGGAAATCTTTTTAAATTTATCTTTCTTAAATCGCTGGCTGGAACACTTAATTTCTTGACAGAAATGCAGAGTTAATTATCTGCTTAATGAAGTTAAAAGTCCAAAATACACTCCTTTATTTAAACAGAAAAGCTGGCTTACTTTGCCTAAAGATACAGGTCTGAGCTACAGTTGTCTTCATGAAGTTATAGCCCCATTTCTGAAGAATTGATCTTTGACATGTTCAAAGATAAGGGAAAGAGAAGTTAATGCAGACATATCTGGGGGGATACACAGCACAGCATGGGATTCTTCTGTCATGAGAATCACATTTGAAAAGACTCATTTCTTTTGCCTGAAGTGGAAAAACGCAGAGGGAGAGATTAAAAATTGGTCTGTGTTGTATTTCTGGATATGACAAGCATCAGTTATTATCATGTCATTGTTCTTTCTCTTTGCTGTTGCAAAACAAATACTAAATGTTACTTGAGGATTATTTATTTTTTGCCAGAGTCCTGATTTGAATAGCATGTGCAAAAACAAGACAAATGTGGTGTTACACCTCTGCTTCCTGTGTGGCTGTGGGACGAGAGCACTTGTGTCCACATAGTATTGTCTGTCCCCCATAGAATGATTTATTTAATGATCTGACCATTGTGTACTAGCACGTGGCCTATAGGTCTCATAGCCCTACAAGGTTGTAGTATGGTCTGGAATCTCTGGTGTGGTTCAAAAGTGACACACTCCTAGGGTTTCTTCGGACTTGGACAAAATTAGGTTTGAACTTCTGTTATGGATCATATTCACTTTTTAAGAGTATCACCTGCCAAGTAGCCTAACTTCTGGTGGTATGGGAAGGAGACTGTTTTCTCTAATTATACACGTAGATGGCCAAATACTGGCTATGTGCTACTCTATGAGATTGAATGTCGACTCGGTCAACCTCTTAGCTTTTCTTTTTGAACCAAAATTATAATAATACTATAGCTGATATTTATTAGTTACCACTTGCTGAAGACTATACTAAATGCTTTTTAATCTTATTTAATCCTAATATTTTATTAGGTAGATTCTGCTTTGTTCCTTGAAGTATGTAAAGAAACTGAGGCCAAAGAAAGTTAGCAAACTCCCTCAAGGTCAAAAATCTCATAATAATACCCTGTGAATTTCTTCCTAGACCTTCCAGGCTTGAAGCTATGGTGGTTTGTAGCCAATTTCTTGAAAAGATAACAACAATCATGGTTGGTTGGAGAGAAAAGAAAAAAATATTTTAGGACTTGTTGGTTGTAATAGTTATCTACTGCTCTGTAACAAATTTCCCCCTAAAGTAGCAATTAACTCATGCAGTTTATGAGAGTCAGGAATCTAAGAGTTGCTTAAGTGGGTGATTCTGACTCCGATTATCATGAAGTTATAGTTAGATTTTGAGTTGGAAACTGCAAACATCTGAAGGTGCTTGAGGAATACTTCTTAGTAGCTATTGGCACAATCAGTTCCTCATCATGGAAATTCTCCACAGGGGTGCTCCTGTGACAGGGCAGCTGGCTTTCTCCAGAGCAACTCCTCATAAAGAGAGAAGGAGACAAAGAGAGACCAGCAAAGAGACAGAGACACTATGATGAGAGTGAGACTAGAGTTATAATATAACCATGGCAGTAACTTCGTCACTTCTGTCACATTCTGTTCACTAGAAGAAAGTCCAGTCTGCACTCAGGAAAGAGGATTAAACTCGATTTCTACAAGGGCAGAATCAAAAAATATGTGTTCACATCTTTTTTTTTTAATATGAAATTTATTGTCAAATTGCTTTCCATATGGTGTAATGTGTTCATATCTTTAAAATCACCAATAGTAGTCAACTTTTAACTGTGTATGTGTGTGTTGAGATGGAGTGGTGGAAGGGAATCTTTATCTGCTTTTTTCTCTTAATATCTACCTCCATTGAAAGAAGCCAAATTGATGTTTAAACCCAGCCTACATATCTGTTCCTTGTCTTAGCTGAATATTACAAATGCTGGAAAATAGAATCATGTATGTTTTATCTTTAGAAGGCTATCTCAACCCACATATATCATGAAATAGGTATCAATAGAGCTAAAACATATGTAACAAGAGAACACATTTTTAAAAAAATTTTTTTTTTCAACGTTTATTTTATTTTTGGGACAGAGAGAGACAGAGCATGAACGGGGGAGGGGCAGAGAGAGAGGGAGACACAGAATCGGAAACAGGCTCCAGGCTCTGAGCCATCAGCCCAGAGCCTGACGCGGGGCTCGAACTCACGGACCGCGAGATCGTGACCTGGCTGAAGTCGGACGCTTAACCAACTGCGCCACCCAGGCGCCCCAACACATTTTTTAAGTTAATACTAAAGGTGGCTATTCTAAAAAAGCTTTTAAAGAAGTATTTCAAAAATATCAGCTTTCAGAAAAGATTCCAGTTTTTTAAATGACGGAAAATCCACGTCTCTTAGGAAAGGCTCAGTTCGGTCACTGATTCAGCAGAAATGCCATGCTGGGAAATGGAAAGGAATCCAAGTTTTGCAACGCAGTGTTCTCTAGAGGCTCACCCTAAAGCAGAATGGGTAACCCAGGACTATCTGCATTGTGGAGTTTGGAATAGGTTTGATAGAAATGGTTCAAACTCGTTAGAGTAAGAATAGAAAATAGGAAAGCATCGCTTTGTCCTCCTAATCTGGAAAGTTATCAAGGAGTAAATGCATGTAAGCAGTATGCCAAAGGATGGAGAGCAGATCTATGGGCAGAGATTGGTAGAATATAGTGGGACTGGAAGTCACTTTCAGGAAAACAAGTAACATAAACAAACACGAGAAACACAATGCATTTTCATGGAAATTTGGGAAGCATGGTGTTTTTGAAGCACTTTTGGATGTTTCAAAATACCCACTGTTTTGGATGCCAGTGGGTATTTGCTGAAAGGCAATTTGGGAAATTTAGAGTTTAATCATTAAGCAGCAGAGAGATACTGAAAATTTGACAGAATGGAGTTGGTCACGTGGGGATCAGTTCGGTGAGCTCTTCTTTCAAACACTTATTTGATTTCCCAACTGTGACCTGAAAAATGAGGATAATGTTTACTTCAGACATAATATTGATCCTTATTGCTTGAAAGAAAAGTTGTGTATATTATGCCATTTTACACATATTTATGTGTATGTGAATCTGAATCATTTTTATGAATTCTATAAAGCACCACTATTTTCAACAAGCATTACTTATTCCACATTAAAAGCAATATAATGGAACTAAGAATTTTTCTCATTTTTAAAAATGCCATTCTTGATCTCATTCTTTTTTGGTTATTAACAGAATGAATTAAGAAACACGAAGCTAGCGTTGCCAGCGTTGTGTGTTTCCCTATTGGTGTATGTTTTTACACGATCCAGAAGTAGTGGACAAAGGCCAAGAATTTTTGGTTTTCAACAACAAACAAAACCACAGTGATGCAAAATGTCCAGAAAATATTTAAAGACTTTTCTTTGTTTTCTTGGGAATATCAAAATATATAGGTTATCACTCTTCCTCACATAGTCCTGTCATTTTTCTACATCATCTGAAAATCAATATTTCAATAAATTGTGGTAGGTGAGAGGTTAACTCACAGGTGTTATCTTGCTTATGAGAGAGAAATGTGTCTCGATTTATCTCATGATTCAGTCAACTATGAGCAATAATTATTCTAGCAAACGTTTGTTAACTTTGTGATTTCTGGCTTTTAAAAAAATTAAATCACTAAATATCCCACCTATCAAATATCCTTTATATATATATATATATATATATATATATATATATATATATAATATATATGTATCATATATAATGATGTACGCATATATATGTATAATATATATAATATATATGATATGTATAAAATATATATGTATACACATACATACACACACACAATATTTAAAATAAAATAATAAATAAACATTATAAATGAAAAAGAAATCACCCATATGGCTATCACCCAAATAAACGGGCCGTTCTTAGGTTTGGAAGGCAACAAAGATCTGAAGGGGACACACTCTTTAATCCCCATGGTGAAATCATTCTTCTGTTCCAACAATTCTCTCACCCATTGTCTGTCTTCTCTCTCTACTCCTGTCTAGGCTGTGTGAGGCAGACCCGCCGTGATTCTCACCGCGATCCTTTGCCACAGACACAGAGTTCATTATTCTGCTTCCAGTGTTGCCTGTGAATCACATTCCACCCTGCAGGATGAGAAATATTTTCCCCAAAATAAGATTTCCCCTTACCCTAAAACCTAAATGGCTAAAGCCTTGCAGTGGGTCCCCATTGACCTCAGGAGAAAAGTTCTGATGCTTTGCCCAGGACACCTAAGATCCAACGAAGCTGGGGCCCTCCTTGCCCACCAAGTACCCCTGCTCATCTCTGTAGTCCTCCTATAGTCCACCTTTTGCCAGTTCTGGGTGACTTTTGTCCCAGCCATGCTTAGCTACTTACAGTTCTCTGAATCCCTCATGGTCTCTCCCCCGAGTGGGCCTTGCTATGTAGTGGTCCTTCCGAGTGGATGAATTCCTTTAACCTCCACAGATTCTTTCTCAGGGCTCCAGTTATCCACTTGCTTTTCATCTGGTTGGTCCTGTAACATTTCTGGTGATGTTACAGGACTCTGCTTAAATGTCACTTCCCCCAGGAAGCCTTCCTTAACCCTCAAGAGGAGTTGTGTGCTCTCAAAGCATCTCTTGTATGTCCCCCTGCTTGCTCCTATCAATTCTTATGTACCTGTCACCCTCCTGTCTTGAAGTCTCTTATAGTGCTAGGGCTAGTTAAGCTACTCAGTATAATTTTTTGACTATATGTTCATTCACTGCAGAGGTGAGGTTATACTGTCGATCACTGCTGATCGTGAATCATCTGGAAGAGGAGAGGGGCTCAGTGCCTGCAGTCCCAGTTCTGGGCAAGTTAGCCAAAGTAACTGCCCATTCTAAGGAACTAGGGAGAAGGCGAGGAGGGAACAGGTGTGCGGAATTTCCACCAAAAACCTGTCTATAAAATTTGGAATGATTGAGTGCCTAGGGCAGCGGCATACTCTTTTCGAATTGACCAACTCTTGGAAAGATAACTATCCACCCCACCCAGCCTGCCTGGATTTCACTGGTGCCAGAGAAGTCAGGGTCCTCGGCAAGGGGCCAGATGTGTCTTGTGGCCAACTGGGGAAGACTGGAAAAAAGAAAGGAATTAGCAGTTTTAATCCTAGTTCTCACACAATTTTGTATTTTATAAATAATGCTATTTTTTTTTAAATTGTAGGCCAGCATCAAGTTTTCTCAAAGTTGGGTTTTCATTCCTTAGCCCATTATGTTGAGCTTGCCTTTAAAATGTGTTTGTCTATGACACATCTTCAGTTCACGATCTTCTGTTCTGACATTTTTAGAGCTGTAACCAAGATTATAATGTGGCAGAACATGGTAGGTGCAGGTGAGTAATATTTTTAGAGTTTCTTAGAAACAGAAGCCTCATTTTCATGCCAATAATGTAAAGAGCAAGGAGGAAAAAGACGTGGCATAAATATCATATCATATATATAAATTGGATTGATAATGTTTAGTTATGTTTTTAACGGATCCAAACACTTTTTCCCCCACATAAATATTTTTAGTGATTATTATAATGAGAGCCTGATTCCCACGGTACGTAAGGAAATACATAATGCTAGAAAATAAGGAAACCTACTTTTATTTCCTTGTCAGTTCTGCCTTTGAGTTCTGCATTGGTCACCCCTCTACAATAACATATGGAAAACTATCTTCCCCCAAACTGTGTAAATTGGGTTGTCTTTGGAGATGTCTCCAGAAAGAACAATTTTAGAATCAGGTAAAATTTCATTTGAATCCAAGTTCTGCTACTTGCTAGCATATGCCCAAGTTAACCTCTGCACTGTCATTTCTTCATTTGCCAGATGTGAATAACTGTACCTCCCTCCCAAGGACATCGAGAGCACTAAATGAGACCACATATACAGGGTGTCTGTCACTACATGTGGCTCATAATAGGGAGTCAAGAGAGACTAGTTATCAGTTTACTTCTGGGACCTTTCCCAAGTTTCAGCCTTTGTTATTGGACAGAATTGCTGTGCATGTGGTTTGGAGCTTTATACAGATACGGGTTATTTCTTAGAACAACAATCAAAACATTTTGTTTCTACAAGGTCTAATCTAAATAAGATTTTGTTTAGGTTAGTCTTTCTACAAAGACTGATCTAAATAAACGTTTGGAATGTTGATCCTCCAAAGAAATTAAATACAAGTTTAGGGTTCTGAATTTTTTTTTTTTAACGGATAGCGTGCTTCATTAAACTTTCCTTCATTGTAAGGATCCGCATTCCAGCTGACTTACAAAAACCAAACGAAGAGTTGAAACGGATGGATTTGTTTCTAGGGGATCCTGTCTGGCGAGTACGTAGAGGTACATCCCTATCTTTGAGTGACAGACCAAACTGTGGCTTATGGGCAGAGACACGATCGTATGGAGGTGCAAGTGTCTGTCAGTAGCAAAATTAGCAAAATCCAACAGAAATTAATTCATAACAATATAGGGGAACAACTGAAAAGGAAACACAGCTCCTAGTCAGCCATCTCCTCATTAATATGATCAAAACAGATCATCTGCAGCGACAGAACATATACTCCTACAGCCCCCTTGGAAGCACAAAGGAGGGATGTGGAACCTGCCTACCCACAGTTATAAATAGCTCCAGGAGCAGAATCCAATGCCTCTGAATCCTGAAGAGATTCAGAGTTGCCTCAACACTGAGGTAACAGTCTTCTTTTGAAAAGCAATAAGCAGACAAAAAGTGTGGTTTGGAGAGGGTAACAGGCTTTCTCAGTCCAATTTAATAAACACACAAGAAGCACCTGCCAGGTTCAGGGTGTTGCCAGATGTCACGTGCCAAAAGAAACATAATATGGAATGAAAATTAGCCCTGCCCACCAATGAAGTGATGTGATAAAACATTTTTGTTAATGGCTACTCTACTGTCTTGAGCATTGTTGTTACAGGCTCTTTTTCAGCTGGCAGACAAAGCAATTGTCGATTTGACAGAGAAACAGTAGGAAATGATGTGAACCCCTTCGCTACCCCACAAGGTTTAACGTAAAATAATCAGATCTTCAGCCTCTATGAGGAGGGGACTATGATGAGGAATGGTTCTGTGGCCACAGGAAAGAGGGTAGTGGCTGGAAGGGGCTGTTTTCTTTCTTATTCTCCACTTTCATCATGCAAATCAGAGGCACAAATAAAGCTCAATGAGCTGGTCATGGTAAGAGAACAGTTCCTCCACATTACTCATTGTACCCAAAGTGTTAGGTAGCTACTCTGTATTTTATGCAGCCTAAGAGACAGTTTGCAAATGAGTCTTAAATAATGAGCAAATAGCAATAAAAGTCCCCTATTTCAGTTTCAAGCTGAATCCCTGGCAGCTCTTTATCTTCTGTCCCCACAGTTCTTGTGGGGATTGTTTGAGGAGGAGCTAGGATGCAAATTCACTGCAGATCCACTTCTGTGCAATTCTGAAATCCAGGAAGTTCTGAAAACGGAATGCTTTGGTTTTCTTGTTGTTTGGTCAGCTTAGCATCAAAATCCATTTGGTTATACAACCTATTTTAATACTCAGGAGTATGCTGTGAAGGTATCAATATAGTCGTTACAGCATATTACCCCAGACTCTGCTGGGGGGTATTATATATGTGATGAATGTATTTTACATGCGTGCGTGTATATCTCAGGTATCGCTTTCTAGATTCTGAAAAAGTCTGAATTTTTAAACACATCTAACCCTAAGAGTTTCAATGGCAGGTTGAATTCAGATGGATATGCCATAATATATGGTATGGTAAACAGATCTTCTAATTATTTTCAGACCATCAGATTGTATGCTTTAGCAGTGCTGAAATGCGGTACTGTCTTATGTTAATAAAACAACTACCAATTCTTTGAGAAGTTCATAGCACTTCAAAACTCAGCAGCATACATCAGGCATGGACAAGTGAAAGTTGACCCCTGGGACTTTGGGGAAGGTATGGATGGATTTATTAACCTCTCAAAAATGATGCTCTTATGAGACTAAACTAATTATGTTTGTGGCAAGTGTACTGGCATGTAATGAATTAGGATTGCTTTCACTTGTAGGCTTAATTTACTAAGGAATCTGGAGCTGCCTTCTGAAAGTTACTGCTGACAGATGATTTAGATAGCTTTGAGAACAATCAATTGGTTTAAAAAATATTCCTTTTTGTATTTACTGTTGCTACAGGATGTGATGCTTGTTTTTCTGTAGGCTCTGTATCCTGTGTAGTATTCTGTAGAATTTTCCTAGTAATGGACGATGCTCTCTTAGGAGGTGAAGAGTGTGGCCTCAACATGATATCTGACATCTGGAAAGTCTCTTGAATCGAACTGCAGTTGAGAAAAGCCCACCATCACACACTTAACTATGGAGTTGCACTTTAAGCAGATGGAAAAGCTAACTGCCAAGCCTGGGAGTTCTCTTTGAGAACAAGTTCAGATAGGAAGGAGTCAGGGTCTTACCCCAAGAGTCTGTCTGCTCTCACCCCTTCTTCCACCCTTTCCACTTGGGGCCCCAAATCCAAATTGAAAATATAGCCTTGTCTTTAGACCTGGAGTAGTACCACTAATGGATTAATTACTGGTATCCCCCCCCCCCCGACTTTGCTGAAATCAGAGATGATATTAACCATTTAGAAACCTATAAAACCACAGAGCCCTGAAAAATGAACAAATTCAGTACTGGGGGCCACCTAGAGCTGAACATTTCCTAGAAGGCCCCAACCTTGAATAGAAGCAGAGCTCCCAGGGCATTCTCCGCTGTGCCAAGTGGCTGAGCCCAGAGTACTGCTTGGACCATGCTGCTTTCATACTTCTGACCTCTTCTTGTGCTTGGTTCTTTGCCATCTTCCATGACCTCAGTATCTCCTACCCACATGACCTTGCTACACAGTCCAGTTAACTCTTTTTTTTTTTTTTTTTTTAATTTTTTTTTTTCAACGTTTATTTATTTTTGGGACAGAGAGAGACACAGCATGAACGGGGGAGGGGCAGAGAGAGAGGGAGACACAGAATCGGAAACAGGCTCCAGGCTCTGAGCCATCAGCCCAGAGCCTGACGCGGGGCTCGAACTCACGGACCGCGAGATCGTGACCTGGCTGAAGTCGGACGCTTAACCGACTGCGCCACCTAGGCGCCCCTCCAGTTAACTCTTATTAATAGGAATAGCTACTATTTAGTGAGCATTTAATACATATCAATCATTGAGAAAACTTTAACTCAACTTCTCTTTTAGCCCAACTGCACCAAGACTCTCCCAGTTGAGCACCTGGCAAATTACAGGTGCTCGATCTAAGTTTTCACCACTCTCTTCACCTCCCCTAAGAGTTCATTTGGTTCATCTTGAGATTCCTTCATCTGGCACAACAAATATTCATGGAGTACTGAGCCTGCTTTAATTCTCAGCAGATGCCAAGATGGAATTAGGAATTCAAGAGATTCTCTGTGAAGGGCAAAGGGAAGAGGAAGCAGGAGTTGTGGGAAGAACCTTCAGACTGTGGTACCCGTCTGACACCTGGACAGAAACATGAAAGTGGGGCAGGAAGAGCCACCAAGAAAGTCCTGACCAGGCCAGTAGGGAGCCCCACATCAGGCAGAAATGGCCCAGTTCTTGAACTTTCCCTGTGCTCAATCAGTGGCTGGGAGTAGCCTATAGAGAAAGTGGCAGGAGGATTGCAGAGGAACCCTAAGGAGCAGCAGGTGGAACAGGTTCTGTTCTCAGGGAACCTCCATCTGCCACAAGAATGTGATCTCAGAGCACGGGCAAGCATTCAGGAATTCTTGAAACAACCACCTTCAAATACCCATTTCTCTTAAGTCTCGAAGACTTTTCAGTCCATAAGAGTCCAGTGTTTACAAGTTTTTAAAAGCAGATGTCTCTGGGAAGGAAAAAACCTAAAGCCTTTGTTATCTAATAACTTAGCAAAAGATGGTTGAAGGCCTGATGAGAGTCAAAGGACAGGACCCACGATCTCTGAGCACCACATTAGTATTTAATGAGGTGCTGTGAAGGCACCATCCCTCATCAGAAGAAATAAAAGCTTCCTTCTGCTTTTCTCTGAGAGTTTAATTAGAGTTTCCACGTTTCATATTACAGACTCACTTTCTTCATTTCAAAAAGAAAATAGTTGCTCAACAGGGAGGCAGCTGACTTCAATCCTTATATATTGGAGCGGGAACATTCATGGATCATGTCAAATATCAGGATGCCTGGAGCAGAATGGCCATGACTCTGTGTGTTCTGCATGTCCCCATGTTGACATTTTTTGAGGTCATATGACAAGAAGGGTAGAGCATGATGAGAGAATTTCTTCACCTGTTGATAAAAAAAAAAGTAAAAAAGTCGTTCTTTTCTTTGCATTCAGCACTAGATAAACCAGTGAATACAGACCTAACCTTTTCTGGGATGAAAACTGAGACCAATGTTCCCACAGATTTGTGGAAAAAAACACAGGGGAGTTAGTGGACTTAAAGTCATACTGTGAGTTAATGGCCAAGACTGTCCATAGCATCACATCCTCCATGAGCATCAAAAAAATATTATGTAGAACTGAGTAGAAATACTCAAACTAGTTCCTTCCAGTCCAATCACTAAACTGTTAACACAGAGCCTTTTGTGAGCATAATGAAGATTATCATTGTAACCTTCCAGGTACATGATTCTACATGTGTTGCCATGGCAAAGGAACAAAATCTAAGCTTCTGATTAAAATGAATCCTTTTGTTAAGAAATAATCAAGATTCCTATCAGAGTTTTATCACCGTCTTAGTCTTTTCATTTTTTATACTACCCGAAGCCTGAAGCTCAAAGTGCCTACTTGAAGTTTGCTTTTTATTGTTTACATAATAAGTGAATTAATTTTGTTCCGTCATTTCCTTGATACGTTTTAATAACATAAATGTACTTTAATCATTATGCTTATCTGAATGTTTTTATCTCAGGGATGACAAGTAGATTGACGGATAGTGAGTATAACATATATTTGTTTCTTCTGGAATCTTAATTTTACATTTCAGTATTAAAGTTTTTGACTGATTCCGTACAGAACACAAAAAACCTATCAAATATGAAAGAGGAATAGGAAATTATAAATAAAATCACTGTCGGCCTAGAGATACTAATTCCAGTATAGGCTTCCATAAATCCTTACCTGAAGGCTGTAAATGTTTCTGAGAAAAACCTGATGCTGATGTGATTTAAGTGTCTCTGCTCAAGAAATTATGCTGTCTTTTTGCTACTGTCCACTTAAAGAGAAGTTCAGCTGCCATTTAGATGATGTATTTCCTCCTTTGTAATTGCTTATTTTCTGTTCTGAAAAGCTTTCCTTCCAACAGTGCTCTTAAGGGCGCGATTTTATAATCAAGAGCCTCTGCCCTTCATAGCCTCATGAGACTGGAACTTGCTGTTTCTCTCCAGAGATGCTTAACAATGAGTCAGGAATGATCAAGAGGCTTTCTGTGGCTTAAACACTTTTTGATAGGGGCAGAAGGAAAAGGACACCTGTATTCTAGTCTAGTCTAGAAGAGGTGTGTGATTTCAAGCAAATTATCCATAATATGTTTGAACCTCATTTTGAAAATGAGGAATTTAGACTCAGTGGTCCCTTCCAGCTCTATAATGCATAGTCTTTGGTTGATTAGCTGATTGCTCATGAAATTTAGTGATTTTTGATACTGAATTTTGTTTTCCACATATCAGGCTATATATACCCTGTTATTGTTGTTAAATACCTCTCTCATTCAAAATGAGACTTTTTAATAGTTATACACACTTAACTGATGTTGAGAATGCTCCCTATTCAATAAGCTCTATGTGTATTTAGTGTTTGGCTAAAACATTGCTTGCACTCTTTATGTTTTGTGTGTCTTAATGTTATGTGTTTGTTGAATGAATGCTTTTTAATCTATACTACTGCAAAAGCAGGTGGTTTTATTTTATTTCCTTCTTTAATGCACCTTCACAAAGGGATATTCAGTAAATAAGAGGTACTCATATACACATTTTATCTTGTCCTTTTTTTCCAAAGATTGGTCAGTGAGTTTGAAGAAAAAAAAAAGACACTCATGTGGTAAGAGTCATTTGAAAACAGAGGTTTGGAAAAGTTTCTGTTTTTCTCAGGGTTCTCAAACTTTATTATTTTTACTTATTTATTGATGTATTTTACTGTGGTAAGAACACTTAACATGAGATCAGTCCTCTAAACCTTTTAAATGTACCATACATTATTATTGACTATAATTTCTAACATTATACAGCAGATCTCTAGAGTTATTCATCTTGCTTAACAGACTTAGAGCCTGTTGGTTAGTGACTCTCCATTTCACCTTCCCTACCAGCCCCTGGAAATCCCTGTTCTACTCTTTGATTCTTTGAATATGACTATTTTAGATACCTCATACAAATGGAATTATGCGGTCTTTATTTTTCCATGACCTGCTTCTTGTACTTACCGTATTATCTTCAAGGTTCATTCATGTTGTCACATATTACAGAAGTTCCTCTTTTTTAAATTTAAGGCTGTATTCCATTGTCTGTATATACCACATTTTCTTTATGTAGTCATCTGTCTATGGATATTTAGGTCATTGCCATATCTTGGCTATTGTGAATAGTGCTGCAGTGAACATGGGAGTGTTCAAGGTCCAAATTCATTCTTTTTGATTGTGAATATCCAGTTTTCCCACCACTATTTGTTGAAGAAATACTTCATTCCCTATTGTGTATTCTTGTCCTCCTTGTCAAAGATCAGTTGATCAGATATGCATGGATTCACATCTGGGCTCTCTATTCTATTCCACTTTATGAATGCTTGTCTTATGTTAGTAGCATCCTGTTTTGATTACTGTAATTCTTAAAGATATTTTGAAATTATGAGGTATGATGCCTCCACTTTTGTACTTCAGCATTGCTTTGGCTGTTCAGGGTCTCCTGTGGTTCTATGTGAATTATAGGATTGTTCATTTTCATAAAAAATATTCTTGGGATTTTGATAGAGATTACATTAAATATGTAGATCATTTTGGGTAGAATAGACATTTTCATATTAGTTCTTCTAACCCATGAACAGGAGATATCTTTCCATTTATTTGTATCTGCTTTAAAATTTCTTTAATCAGTATTTTATACTTTTCAGTGTACAAATCTTTAACCTTCTTGGTTAAATATCATATGACTTCACTCATATGAGGAATTTAAGGTATAAAACAGATGAACATAAGGGAAAGGAAACAAAAAGAATATAAAAACAGGGAGGGGGGCAAACCATAAGAGACTCTTAATTACAGAGAACAAGCTGGAGGGGGTTGCTGGAGGGGCTGTGGGGGGCAGGGAGGGGCTACCTGGGTAAGGGGCATTAAGGAGCACTTTTTGGGATGTGCACTGGGTGTTATACATAGGGAATGAGTCACTGGAATCTACTTCTGAAAACATTATTGCACTATATGCTAACTAACTTGGATGTAATTCAAAAATTAAAAAAAAGATTATTCCTGAATATTTTATTCTCTTTGATAATATTTTAAATGGGATTATTTTCCTGACTTCCTTTTCTAATAGTGTATAGAAATGCAATTGATTTTTGTGTGCTGTTTTCATATTTTACCATCTTAGGGAGTTTGTGTTAGAACTAAAGAATTAGTTCTAACAGTATTTTTATGGAAGTTTTAGGGCTTTCTATGTACATGATCATATTGTCTTCAAACAGGGGGAGTATTTCTTCTTTCTTTCTTTCTTTCTGATTTGGATATTTTTCTTTCTTTTTCTTGCTTAATTGCTCTGGCTAGGACTTCCAGTACTGTGTTGAATGGAAGTGGCAAGAGTGGGTATTCTTGCCTCGTCCCTGCTCTTAAAGGAAAAGCTTTTAGTTTTTCACCATTAAGTGTGATTTTAGCTGTGGGTTTTTCATGTATGGTCTTTATTATGTTGTGGAGTACTTGTATTTCTAGTTTGTTGAGCATTTTTATCATGAAAGGATATTGAATCTATTCAAACGTTTTCTCAAATCTATTGAGATTATCATGTGATTTTTATCTCTTATTCTGTAATGTGGTATATTAATTGATTTTCCTGTTGAGCCACTCTTGCATTCCAGGGATAAATCCCACTCAGTCATGGTGTATGATCCTCTTAATGTGCTGTTAGATTTGGTTTGCCAGTATTTTGGTGATGAGTTTGGCATTACATTCTTTAGGGCTATTGGTGTGTAGTTTTTCTTGTAGTATCCTTGTCTGGCTTTAGCATTAAAGCTGAATTTATAAAATTGGGAGTGTTCACTAGCTGTCAGTTTTCTGGAAGAGTTTAAGAAGTATTCATGTTAATTCTTCTTTAAATATTTGGGAGAATTCACCAGCAAAGCCATCCGGACCTGTGTCTGTCTTTGTTGAGAGGTGTTTGATTACTGATTCAATCTCCATACTAGTTATAGACCTGTTGAGAATGTCTATTTCATCATGATTATTCATAGTAGGTTGTATGTTTCTAGAAATTTATCCATTTTTTCTAGGTGATCCAATTTGTTGGCGTATATTCATACTAGTCTCTTATGATCCTTTATATTTCTGTGACATCCATTATGTCTCTTCTTTATTTCTGGTTTTATTTATTTGAGTCCTCTCTCTCTCTCTCTCTCTCTCTCTCTCTCATCTAGCTAAGTGTTCGTCACTTTTGTTTCTTTTCAGAAAACCATTTCTGAGTTTTGTTAATTTTCTATTATTTTGCTATCCTCTATTTCACTTATCTCTGCTCTAATCTTTATTTTCTTTCTTCTGCTAAATTTAATCATAGCTTGTTCTTTTTCTAGCTCTTTGAAGTATAAAGTTAGGTTGTTTATTTGATATCTATCTTCTATGTAGATGTTTAGAACAACATATTTTCCTCTTAGAACTGATTTTTTTTTCACATTCCATAAGTTTTGGTATATTGTGTTTCTATTTTCATTAGTCTCACTTTTTTTTTTTAAATTTCTACTTTGACCCACTGGTTATTCAGGAATGTGTTAAGTTGCACATATTTGTGAGTTTTCCAGTTTTTCTCCTGTTAATGATTTCCACCATTGTGGTTGGAAAAGGTACTTGATATGATTTCAATCTTTTTAAAATTATGACTTCTTTTATGGTCCAGCATATGATTTTCCCTGGAGAATATTTATGTGTTTGAGGAGACTGTGCATTCTCCTGATGTTGGATGGAATGTTCTGAATGTGTCTGTATGTCCATTTGATCTATAGTATGGTTCAGATCTTCTGGTTCCTTACTGTGTGAGTGTTCTGTCCATTTAGAAAGTGGGTTATTGAAGTGTCCTATTATTATGTTTTTGTCTATTTCTCCTTTCAGTTCTGTCAGTGTTTACATTATATATTTAGGTGATCTGATGTTGAATGCATATACAATTTATAACTGTTATTTCTTTCTGGTGGATTGACTGTTTTATCATTGTATAATATCCTTTGTCTCTTGAGAGAATTTTTGAATTGAAGTTTACTTTGTGTGGTGTAAGTGTACCCACTCCTCTCTTTAGGTTACCATTTCCCTGTAATATATTTTTCCATCTTCTCACTTTCAGCCTATGTGTGTCCTTAAAACTGAAATGAGCAATTTGTGCATTTTGTTTTGTTTTGTTTTGTTTTAATCCATTCAGGCATATTATGCGTTTTTATTAGGGAATTTAATCCATTTATATGTAAAGCAGTCATTGATAGGGAAAGATTTACTATTGCCGTTTTATTGTTTTCTGTTAGCCTTGTTCCTTTGTCTGTCTTGTCCTCTTGCTGTCTTCCCTTATATTTTTTTTGACTTTTTTTTTTGGTATTAATAGACTTTGCTTTCTCTTTTTCTTTGTGTAACATTTATAGGTATTATTTTTATGGATATCTTAGGGCTTACATAAAACGTCTTATAATTATAGCAGTCTGTTTTAAAAAGATAAGTTTAATCACATACAAAAACTCTACACTGTAGCTTCTCCTCCCACCCACATGTTGTTACTGTCACAATTTATGTGCATTCATACTGTGTATCTTTTAATGTATTTTGGTTACAGTTCTATTGTAATACTTTCTCTTTTAACTTTTTTTTTTCATTTTGCAGTGAGAATAATGTTTATTGAGAGTGGTTCATTATAAACAATATATATATATATGTATATGAATATGTATATGTATATGTATATGTATATGTATATGTATATGTATATGTATATGTATATATATAAAATCTCTGCAATGCAAAAAATCCCTTTTGTCCCTGTGTGGCTGCAGTGAACAAAACCAACCATCCAGTGTAGCTTCGCTGGGCCCCTAGCATGTGGACAGGGGTCATGGGTGCCACATGCTATGGGCAGAAGTTCCTGAAGTCTGGGCTCTCTCCAGCCTTATTTTCATGCCATGTGCAAGAACACAACGTAGTGTGGTTTGCATCCTACCCCCATGACCCTCCCCCGGCAGATGGCACCGTCTCAGGCACAGGTAGCTTTCTTGTTAATCTGCCAGATGGGTGACCTCTAACTTGTGGCCTGCCCAGGGACTGAGTGTTTCTAAATGTCGCACGATGGACTGAGGTGCTGTGACCACTCTCCTTGGAGGCCGCTCTCCATGACGGCCCCACCAGTCGTCCAAAGCTTTGCTTCCTCATTGCCTTCCTTGATGCATCCATTCTTACCACAATTTTAGCCAGACCCTTCCTGAGGACGCCCAAACCTCAGCTGCCACACATGGTGCTCCTGGGCATGACACCAGAGTTCCCTGGGATCTTGGGCCACCCAGCATCAAGGCAAAAGAGATGAGACCAGTCTGAAGGCAATGCTAGTCTCTGAAACCAGGCTGGCTGACCTGTTAGCTAACCAGCTAATAGCGCCTCCGTCTTGGCCAAAGGTTGCATCTGGTGCCGAGGAGTGATTCGGCTGGGTGGTCTAACGGCCCTCATAAACAGAGCCCACCTCTGCCCCTCAGAGCAGCCGTGGTGGGGGGGCGCCAGCCGGCTGGTGGGAGCAGATGCTGAGCATGGTTTGCGGTCCGGAGGGATGGCAGCTGCCGTGTGGCTCTTGGAGTAGCCTTGCTCTCTTGCCAATGACCGCTCATGAGGTGGTGGGTGTCCTCAGCCCCTTTGGGAATGATCCATTTCCCTTAGTTTTTAGGTACAGACCTGCATCCAAGACCCAGCCCCACCACTGTCCTGGATATACTCTCCCCAGACTGATGGCCGGATTTTGTCTACAAGGTGAGGGGTCCTGGCACTCGGCCCACCAGCTGTGAGTCCCTTTCTCTTTGAAAGACAACTTGGGCAGGCTTATCTGCCCTCTGAACAGAGGTGTCCGTGGTTCTGAAGTCCCTGAATCTCACTATTATTGTCTTACTTGAGAGTGACCCTCACTCCCCACAAGCGAAAGCTTAAATCTCAAAAAAGCCAACCACAACAACAAAAAACAAATGGTCCATGCTACGTGCAGTGCTGTGTGATCCTGGGCAGGTATTGCCCTTCTCTGTCAAGAAAAAAGAGACCCAGTGTTCTGTGCAAAATGTCCTGGCATGAACACTGGGGTGGGTGGGAGGCCACAGGCTATCCCCCCACTGCCTCAGGAGTGCAGGCCCTAGCACCCCAGCACCTCCAGCACCGTGAGGCTTGGGGCTCCCTATACCCAGAGAATGGGCCCCACTGTCAGGGCTTAAGCTAGTGTCAGGAGGCCTCATGGGTTGTGGGGGGGGGGGAACTTTGGGACTCAAGTGGCTGTTCTTGGCCCTCAGTGTCAGGCATTCTCAGAGTACATTCAGCACTGCCAGCCAGGAAGAGCCAGGGCCCTGTCTTCTCCCCTCAGGGCCCTCCACCCTACAATGCTGTAGTACCTGGAGGGTGCGGGGTGAGGGATGGGGTTCAGGGTCCTTTTGGCCTGAGGCCCAGCCCTCCTCAGGGCCCAGAGGCCTGACAACCAGCCACAGGAACTTGGGCCCACGGGGAGGTGGGAGGGAGTGGCAGCATTCACCAAAGGGCACAGGGAGGAGGTCTATAGCACTTCTGGGGGACAGGGGGGAGTCCCCCTGGGAGGAGTCCCCAGCCCTGGGAGCCGGGGTTGGCTACATGGTCTCCAAACACACTGATGCCATCCTGACAGGCGGCTTCTCCAGGGCTCGGCACCCAGGTCTGTGGGGAGGCGATCTCAGGCTTCTCCACCTGGGTCTGGTTTGCAGGCAACAGAGGGGACTGTGGAGGTCCCCTGGGCATGGTTGGAGTCAGGCCTGGGGTCCCCGGGGAAGCTCTACTCAGATGCTCTGCGGAGGCCTCCAGCAACCAGCAGGTGTGGGGTAAGTGACATGATGACACGCGCAACGCTGGTGGACAAAGCAGGCACCACGCCTTGGGCTCCAAGACTTCCCTGGGGCTTTGTCACACGGGCTTATGTGCCATAAGTGGTTCTGGCTTCCTCGAAGTTACTGATGCTGGTGCCGCACATTTGGTCAGCACAGGCTGGGTTGTTGTAGAAGATGCAGCCAGTGGCCCGGTTGCAGCCAGGCAGCACAGTGAAGCGGCCCTGGTGGTCAGGGGTCCGGCAGAAGCAGCGGCGGCCGCTGGGGGCGAAGCAGCGGTACGCGACAGGACAGGAGCCGAGGTCGCAGTGCAACACCCCAGAGTTCACCAGCACGATGGCCACGCGGCCCTGTGCCAGGTGCTCCTGGATATCCTGCACGCTCACTGTGCATTTTTCCACCGGCACCTTGCAGGCCTTGGCTTGTGCAAACACCTGGTTCACCCGGGTCTCCTCTGTGTCAAAGTGCTTCCTGTAGAAGGACTGGTTCTTGTAGCCCTTGTCAACGCCCAGGGTCTGCGTGCAGAAACGGTGCCTCACGCCACGGTGGCGCATTAGGTAGGCCAGGTCAGTAGTCCAGATGCCCCTGGTTAGTCGCGGCTCCTGCAGGGCGCTCTCGAACTCACTGTCCCCAGCTGGCCCAGGCACCGCAGCACCATCTTGGAGCAGGCCAGGCCGCAGTCCCAGGGGTAGAGCTGCTGGATGATGGGCACGGACAGCCGCACAAAGTCTCCGGGTGCCAGCGGCGTCCCCTCTGCCTCCGCCCTCATAACCCGGGCCGCGCAGGGCGCCCGCTGCAGCTTCGGCTTTGACCCGGGCAGGAGTGGGGCCAGTGCATGTCAGGTTCCTCCGCCGCCGCCTCCGCCACTTGCTGGGGGGGGGGGGGGGGGGGGGGGGCGGGGAAGAAAAGGCCTCTTTTAACTTTTATGCTAGAATTAAAAATGACTTACCTACTACTATTACAGTAATACAGCCTCCTGTATGCGACATTTACCTTTATTAGTGAGTCTCTAATGCTCTGAGGTTGCTATTTCGTGTTCTTTCATTTCAACTTGAATAACTGTTGTGGGAAGCTGTGGAGAAGTTGGAGCGCTAGATGCATGGAACACTCTTTCCCTCTTCAGGTGGAGGCTGAGAGCTGGGATTTTCATCCGCTCAGTCCGTGCCGAGCATGGCAGATGATCCATGGAGGATCTATTTCGGTTTTCACCAGGTAGCTAGGCTGTGCCAGGCCTGCCAGAGCGCCAAGACTGGCAAGACAGAAGCCAGTCCTTTGGGGAGTCCTCTTGCAAAGTTGCAGCGCTAGATACACAGACCAATCCTTTTCCCTCTACTGAGAAAAGCTGTAAGCTAATCCTGATCATGTAGTGCTGTTCCAGGGCTACGGACTCTGGCAAGAAAGCGTCCCCACCTGTGGCTTCAGTGAACCTGGTTTTATGTATGCCCAGGGTGCAGGACACGTTGATTAGTTTTCGGATTTGTCTGTGAGTTGTTGCTAAATCATTGTGTATGCAAGGAGGAGGGCTCAAGGCTTCTTACTATGCCACCTTGCTAAGGTGACGCTCCTACTGATTCGTTCAAGAATAAAAAACCAGAGGGGTGCCTGGATGGCTCAGTCGGTTAAGCATCCTACTCTTGATTTCAGCAGAGGTCATGATCTCACGGTTCATCAGATCAAGCCCCACATCGGCTTTGTGTGTGGCTGAGCTTCTGACTCTTGGTCTCAGCTCAGGTCATGATCTCACAGTTGGTGAGATCAAGCCTCTTGTCCGGCTCTGAGCTGACAGCCTGGAGCCTTCTTGGGATTCATTCTCTCTCTCTCTCTCTCTCTCTCTCTCTCTCTCTCTCTCTCCCTCTCCCTCCCTCCCTCCCTTTCTCCTCCCCTCTGCCCCTCTCCTACTTGGGCACCCCCCCCCTTTCAAAATAAATAAAACACTGGATTGTGTGATTTTTTTTTTAATAAAGTTTATTTATTTATTTTTGAGAGAGAGTGAGAGAGAGCGTGAGCAGGGGAGGGGCAGAGAGAATCCCGAGCAAGCTCCATGCCATCAGTGCAGAGCCAGACCAGGGGCTTGGTCTCACCAACCATGAGATCATGACCTCAGCTGAGATCAAGAGTCAGAAGCTCAACCGACTGAACCACCCAGATGCCCCTGCAGTCTCTTATTTCAAAGCCCATTCTATTTCTAATATGCCACAGTTGCCTGTTTCTTGAAATTTCTTAGAAATTGCTCTGTACAAGACATATCACTAATGAGATTTATGTAGAAAAGAAATAAATTGAATTATCTGCTTACAAATGCAAAGGGGTTTTCCTACTCTCTCCATGTGTGTATAATACACGCACATTATAGTTTATATTCTGTGAATGTCCAAGCTTATCAATGGTCAAATATAAATTAAATTGAAACTCAAATATACGTTTATCAGTCAAAAAGTATAGTAATGCCCATTATTCAAAAACACAGGAAAATGAAGACTCTCAAACACAATAATGGGACTGTACGTGTTGGAAAATTTACAAAAAACTACAAACACTTGGTAATTTCACTCCTAGAAATTAGCTTAAGGAAATAATTAAGCATATGTGTAAAGCATGTTCATCACATAATTTCTAGTTTTTGTTATAAACAACCCAAGTGTCCAACAATATGGAATTGGATGAATAAATTATGAATATAATAGAAAATACCATTTAGCCATTAAAAATTATATTGGATAGGGTACCTGGGTGGCTCAGTTGGTTAAATGTCCCACTTCAGCTCAGGTCATGATCTCAATTTGTGAGTTCGAGCCCCATGTTGGGCTGTGCTGACAGCTCAGAGACTGGAGCCTGATTCAGATTCTGTGTCTCCTTCTCTCTCTGACCCTCCCCTGCTCACATTCTGTCTCTCTCTCTCCTTCAAAAATAAATAAACATTAAATTTTTTTAAATATATATATTTCAAATGAGTATTTATAGGCATGAAAAGATATATGCATTTTTAAGTACAAATATCTGATTAAAAATAAACATATAATTGTTTTTAGAAGATAAACAAGGGCGCCTGGGTGGCTCAGTTGGTTAAATGTCTGACTTTGGCTGAGGTCATGATCTCATGGTTCATGAGTTCGAGCCCCGTGTTGGGCTCTGTGCTGACAGCTCAGAGCCTGGAGCCTGCTTCGATTTCTGTGTCTCCCCCTCTCTCTGCCCCTCCCCCACTCATACTCTGTCTCTCTGTTTCTCTTGCTCTCAAAAATAAGACGTTAAAATTTTTTTTAAAAATAAAAGAAACAATATATTATAGATGGTTTAATAGCTTCAGGAATAATTTACATACCATAAAATTCACCAATAAGTGTATGGTTAAATAACTTTTAGTAAATTTATAGATTTGTACCACAACAATCCAGCTTTAGAATAATAATTTTTTCTAGTTTTCATTTTAATTCCAGTATAATTAACAGTGTTATGTTAATTTCAGATGTATAATATAGTGATTCAACAATTCTATACATTACTCAGTGCTCATTATGATAAGTATGGTCTTTATTCCCCATCATCTATTTCACCCATCCTTCCACCCAACTCCCCTCTGCTACCTACTGGTGTTTTCTGTACTTAAGAGTCTGTTTCTTGGTTTGTCTCTCGCTTTTTTTCTTTACTCATTTGTTTTATTTCTTAAATTCCACATATAAGTGAAATCATATGGTATTTGTATTTCTCTGACTTA
This sequence comes from Leopardus geoffroyi, assembly GCF_018350155.1. Lineage (NCBI taxonomy): Eukaryota > Metazoa > Chordata > Mammalia > Carnivora > Felidae > Leopardus > Leopardus geoffroyi. The sequence goes on along the minus strand of NC_059338.1, from coordinate 115,820,919 downwards.
ATTTGCTTAGCATAATACTCTCTAACTCCATTCATGATGTTGAAAATGGCAAGATTTCATTCTTTTTATGGTGGAGTAATATTCCATTTTACACACACACACACACACACACACACACACACACCATATCTTCTATACCCATTCATCTATTGATGGACACTTGGGCTGCTTCCATATTTTGGCTATTGTGAGTAATGCTGCAATAAACATAAGGGTACATGTATCCCTTTGAATTAGTGCTTTTGTATTTTGGGGGTAAATACCCAGTAGTGGAATTATTGGATTATAGGGTAGTTCTATTTTTAACTTTTCAAAGAACTTCACTACTGTTTTCCACAGTTTACATTACCAGCAACAGTGCACAAAGGTTCCTTTTCCTCCACATCCCCTCCAACACTTGTTATTTCTTGTGTTTTTGATTTTATCACTCTGACAGGTGTGAGGCAATATCTCTTTGTGGTTTTGATTTGCATTTTCCTCATGATGAGTTATGTTGAGCATTTTTTCATGTGTCAGTTGGCCTTCTAGATGTCTTCTTTGGAGAAATACCTGTTCATGTCTTCTGCCCAGTTTTTAATTGGAATATTTGTGTTTTTAGGTATTGAGTTTTAAAAAGTCTTTATATGTTTTGGATACTAATAATGCTTTATCTGATATGCCATTTGCAAATATGTTCTTTTGTTCATCAGAGACATTGGCCTGTAATTCTCTTTTTTGTGGTGTCTTTATCTGGTTTTGGTATCAGGGTAATGCTGGCCTCACAGAATGAATTTGGAATATTTCCTTCCTCTTCCACTTTTTGGAACAGTTTGAGAAGAATAGGTATTAGCTCTTCTTTTAAATGTTTGGTAGAATTCACCTGGCAGCCATCTGGTCCAGGACTTTTGTTTATTGAAAGTTGATTACTGAATCAATTGTATTGCTGGTAATCGGTCTGTTCAAATTTTCTATTTCTTCCTGACTCAATTTTGGTAGCTTATGTGTTTCTAGGAATTTATCCATGTTTGCTTGTAATTTTTCATAACATTCCCTCACAATTGTCTGTATTTCTGTGGTGTTGGTTTTTATTTCTTCTCTTTCATTAGTGATTTGTTTGAGGTCTCTCTGTCTTTTTTTATGAGTCTGGCTAAAGTTTATCTTTAAAAAAATTTTTTAATGTTTATTTATTTTTAAGAGAGACAGATAGAGCAAGAGCCGGAGAGGGGCAAAGAGAGGGGGAGACACAGAATCCAAAGTAGGCTCCGGGCTCGGAGTTGTCAGCACAGAGCCTGACATGGGGCTCAAACCCACAAACCATGAGATTATGACCAGAGCCAAAGTTGGATGCTTAAGTGACTGAGCCACCCAGGTGCCCCTGGACAAATTTTTTTCAATTTTGCTGATCCTTTTAAAGACCTAGCTACTGGTTATATTGATCTGTGCCATTGTTTTTTTTGTTTTTTTGTTTTTTTGTGTTGTTGTTTCTTTTTTTTTTTTTTTTTTTTTTTTTTAGTTTCTATATCATTTATTTCTGCTCTTTTTTTTATTATTTCATTCCTTCTGCTTATTCAAAATTTTGTTTGTTCTTTTTCTAGCTCCTCTAGGTGTAAGGTTGGATTATTTATTTGAAATTTTTCTTGTTCCTGAGGTAGGCCTGTATTGTCATAAACTTCCCTCTTAGAACTGCTTTTGCTGCCTCCCAAAGATTTTGGACCGCTGGTTCCATGTAACTTTTTATGTCTTTTTTGATTTCTTGATTGACTCACTAATTGTTTAGTTGCATGTAATTAACCTCCATGTATTTGTAGTCTTTACAGTTTTTCTTGTGGTCTATTTCTAATTTTATAGGCTGTGGTCATAAATGATGCATGGTCTGACTTTGATATTTTTGAATTTATTGTAACTTGTTTTGGTGATCTATTCTGGAGAATTTTCCATGTGTAGTTGAAAAGTATGTGTATTTTGCTGTTTTAGGATGGAATGTTTTGAATGCATCTGTTAAGTCCCTCCGGTCCAGTGTGTCATTCAAAGCCACTGTTTTCCTTATTGATTTTCTGTTAGGATGCTCTGTCCATTGATGTAAGTGGGATGTTAAAGTTCATTACTATTATCGTGTTACTATTGATTAGTTACTCTATGTTTATTAACTCTTTTATATATTTGGGTGCTTTCGTGTTGGGTGCCTAAATATGTACAATTATATCATTTTGTTTGATTGTCCTGTTTATTGCTGTTTGGTGCCCTTCTTTGTCTTTGGTAACAAGAGTTACTATCTTTGTTTTTAACGTTTATTTTATCTGATATAAATATTTCTACCATGGCTTTCTTTTCACATCCATTTACATAATAAGTGTTCCTCCATCTCCTCACTTTCAACCTGCAGGTGTCATTAGGTCTGAAACAAGTCTCTTGTAGGCAGCATATAGACGGGTCGTGTTTTTTTATCCACTTTGTTACCCAATGCCTTTTGATTAGAGCCTATAGTCCATTTACACTCAAAGTAGTCATTGATATGTATTTATTGCCATTTTTAAAATTGTTTTGTTGCTTTTTTAAGCTTTTCTCTGTTCCCTTCTTCTCTTGCTTTCTTTCATGGTTTGTTGAGATTCCTTAATGATATACTTGGATTCCTTTCTCTTTATTCTTTGCGTATCTATTGCTGGTTTTTTAATTTGTGGTTACCCATTAGGTTTGTATATAACATCTTCTGCATATAGCAGTCTATATGAAGTTGATGGTTTCTTAAGTTTGAACACATTCTTTATTCTTTTCCCCTCTATGTTTTAAGTAAATGGCTTCCTTTTTTACACTCTGATTTTATGAATCTATTGACTGATTTTACAGAAATACTTATTTTTACTTCTTCCATGTCTCCTACTTTTCATATTCTCAGTTATAGTCTTTCCTTTTCACTCAAAGAGTACCCTTTAATATTTCTTATAAGGCTGATTTAGTGGTCATAAACTCCTTTAGTTTTTCTTTGTCTGAGAAACACTTTATCTCTCCTTCTATTCTGAATAATAGCCTTGCTGGATAGAGTATTTTTGGTTGCAGATTATAAGCACTTTGAATGTTATCATACCATTCCCTTCTGGCCTGCAATGTTTCTGCTGAAAAATCTGCTGATAGCTTTATGGGGTTTCCCTTGTATGTAACTGTCTTCTTTTCTCTTGCTAATTTTAAATTTTTTTCTTTCTCACTACTTTTTTCCATATTAATTACTATGTTTTGGTGTTGACCTTGTAGTGATTTAGTTGGAGGATTTCTGTGCCTTCTGGATCTGAATATCTGTTTCTTCAGATTAGGGAAGTTTTCAGATATTATTTCTTCAAATAAATTTTTACCCTCTTTTATATCTTCTTCTGGGATCCCTATGATGGGAATAATATTATGCTTGATGGAGTCATTGAGTTCCCTAAGTCTATTGTCATTTAGCATAATTATTTTTTCTCTCACTTAGCTCTATTACTTTTTATTACTCTGTCTTCCAGGTTATTAATTCATTTCTCTGCTTCCCCTAGCCTTCCTCTATTCCATTAAATATACTTTTAACTTCAATTAGTATATTCTTCATTTCTGATTGATTCTTTTTTATCTCTGTGTTTAGGGTCTCACTAAGGTTCTTCACTCTTTTCTTGAGTCCAGTGAGTATCTTTATGACCATTACTTTAAATTCTCTATTAGGCATATTACTTATCTCACTTTCACTTTAGTCCTTAGCCTCTAGCTGCAATTTTGTCTTTCCTTTCATTTGGAACATATTCCTCTGTCTCTGCATTTTGCCTAACAATCTGTGTCTGTCTCTGTTAGGAAAAGTTAGCTGTGTCTGTTGCTCTTGAAAGTAGTGGGCAGGGCAAGCACTTTTAAGAAGGTGGCACTGATCCTCTTCATAGGATAGGTCCAGCCACCGTGAAGACCCAGCCAGCCAGGGTGCTCTATAAGGTGTGCGTGTGTAGGTGTGGAGTACTGCAAGCTGCATGTGCTGGTCCTTTTCCCCCTGGGACATGCAGCTACTGGAGAGACCTGACCAGCTAGGCCACTCCACAAAGTGGGGGCATGAAGTGTAGTTTTAACGAGGTGTGTACATCCTCCTTGGGAGGTGGGGAGACACGGTGTTGGCAAGGTTTGTGCCTATCTTCTGGGGGAGGGGACCCACAGTGAGAGTACCGAGATAGCTCTAGCTGGCAAGGGTGGAGTATAGGGTAAGCAAGTTAGGTAGTGAATGCCAGCACCATGCTGGGGGGCAGGGGAAGGAAATGGTGCCTGCCAGCTTTTTATTCCTGTAGAAGCCCCTCAGCAAACTCTGAGGTTAGTAACTAACTCTCCCTCCTGTGTACCCCAAGCATTTTTCAAGCTGCTGGTTCTGTGTAGAAGAGCTGTTTGTTGTGCTATCTCTTTAAGGGTGGGGACTCCACTTTCTGTGGCCCTCTGGGCTCTCCCAGAGCTGAGCCTCCTGATTTTTAAAGTTCTAGATTCTAAGTATTGCTTGTTCTAAGAACTCACAGAACTCGACCCCACTGATTTCCACTGATGCTGTGGGAATTCTTCTTCCCTGTGCAGGCTCCCCAGTGTGATAGTCTGTTTCTTGCCCCTCTCTGTGCTCATTGCTCCCTCCCTCAGGTGGCCAGAATAGCTCCCCACTGTATACTCCCTACCCTCTTCATCGTGGCTTCTTCTCTACATTTAGTTCGGGAGTTTGTTCTGCCAGCATTCGGATTGTTTTCTTGGTTACTTGCACTGATGTGAGTGTTATTTAGTTTTATCTGTGGGACGAGGTGAGTTTAGGGTCCTTCTACTCTGCCATATTCCCTGGAAGTCCTAGAATAATCATTTTAACATCTTACATTGTTTATCTGTATTTTCTGATTTATAGTGACAAGATTGTCACATTAAAAGTGAAAGTTATTTATCTTTTTAATTTAAAGTTTTAATATTGCTGTGTCTACAGAAAACGTGTCCTAACTTTTAAGCAACTTTAGTCTATATATGTAGGTTTGCATGATAAGAGTCAACAGGTTTTTAAAGTAAAGTTGGTTTTTGTTAATTTTTTTCTCATAGACCAATTATTTTTCATGAACAAAAAAGTCAAAACTTATGACCTTAAGACCTTACTTAATTTTTGATAAGTTTGTGAGGCTTACATAAAGTAATTCCTAGAAAGTAATTAGCGACATCTGTTATGGCAGTACTGGAGTAATAGTTCCTTGAAAAATCCTCTTATTTATACAAAATAAAAATGATGGACACAATATACTTTTCTAATTCATAAATGTGTCAATTACCTGGAAAGAAAGTAAAGGTTCCTGATAGGCCAATATCTAAGTGAAAGACGGACGTCAAAGAAATAAGCAGTTCTGGGAAGCTGGCTTTAACCCAGTGACCTTTTACTTGACTTTTTGAGACTTAAAGAACAACACGAGAAAGAGAGAAAGCCTAGCCATGCTCCCAAGGAGGCTGTCCAAGAAGAGACCCATCTGCATGTTAAGAATTCCAATAAGAGACTAACTGCATAAACTTGGAACCCAAAGAGTTTCACTCTTTACAACAAGGAAAATTACCTCTAATTATCCTCTGCACTGAATAAACAAAGGGTAGCTGAGAATTATAACTACAAGTCAGCCCTCGTGAATTTTCAAGCCATATTTAAACTTCCTGTGTAGTGGGGTGTAGTGGGAGTAGCCTCAAGCTAAGAATTTAATTTAAAATTATTCCAAAATAAGGTACCCCTAGGAACTAGACAAAAATAAAATAAAAAATCCTCTTTTAATCTTCTTTTAATCTTGTCCAATAAGTTTCAAAGATTAATCTTGCAAATAATATGTAGCAATATTATAAAAACGTTTCAACTCATAGTCCAAAACTGTATACGCTGAAAATATCAGGGAATAAATATATTAATATATTCATATAAGTTTATGGTGGGGTTAAAAATGTGAGAAATTGGGCAAGAGTATACAAAAAAGACCAAGACATTTTGAGAAAGAACCAAAACAATTGGTATGAGTGAAGTACATATAATAACTGAAATTAAAACATCAGGATACCAGTTTAAAAGTAGATTAGATACAGTGGGAAAGAGAATACGGGAACTTGAAGGTAGAATTGAAGATATCACACAGATTATGGTTCAAAGAGACAAAAATCTAGAAAATATGAGATTAAGAGACAAAGAATTGAGTGAGAAGTTAAAACATAGAATCATCATTCTAGGAGGAATGAATAAGACACTTCAGCAAGAAAAAATCAATGTAAAACAGAAATTGTATATCTTCAAACCAATAGAAGATCTGTAGAAATCTAACTTGTGATAGTTTTGGCAGAAAAAGTATGGAAAAAGAGTAAAGATTTAAGAGGTTTTTTATATTAGAAAATGTAACTTTGGCAGAGAGTAGGATTTCATAAACAAGATTTAGAACATGGTAATATATCTAGAATATGGTATAACTGATCACTTTCACTTTAATATATTCAAGAAGATCTATACTTCAAAAGATAGCACTGAGAGGGAGACAGCCAAAGCATAAGAGACTCTTAAAAAACTGAGAACAAACTGAGGGTTGATGGGGGGTGGGAGGGAGGGGAGGGTGGGTGATGGGTATTGAGGAGGGCACCTTTTGGGATGAGCACTGGGTGTTGTAGGGAAACCAATTTGACAATAAATTTCATAGTTTAAAAAATGTGAAAACTGAAAACCAAAACAAACAAACAAACAAAAAAAAACCTGAGACTAAACTGAGGGCTGATGAGGGGTGGGAGGGAGGGGAGAGTGGGTGATGGGCATTGAGGAGGGCACCTGTTGGGATGAGCACTGGGTGTCTTATGGAAACCAATCTGACAATAAATTTCACATTAAAAAAAAGATAGCACTTAGAATTTGAAAAAAAACAAAAAGCAGGAGAATGTATTTGTAAAACTCAGCTATCAAAGGACTAGTATCAAGAACATTTAAAGATGCTCTGTAAATCAATAAGGAAAAATAAGAACACATCATAGAAAAAATAAGGCAAAAATACAGGACCAGTAACTTTAAAAGGGAGCCGGGGAAAGTCCAATATAGCCTGTGAAAAATTGTGAAGGTCCAATATAGCCTTTATTTGCTGAAAGTCTAAAATGAAATTTCGGATGATTTGTCTAAGCTAGTGGAGGACTTTAAGAGACCCATGAAAAATATTGGTCACTTGCACCCTGGAGTTTAAGGGACTTTGGGAGAGATTCACCACTTACTTGTGGTGAATTCTAAAAGCAAGAGCCGATGATCGGAATTTCCTCTGCCTTGTGGCAGATAGAAGAGCCCATCTACTGGTGTAACAGCTGCATGTCCAGAGGGAGCTGGAACAAGGATTTATTCATGCTGTTTCAGCTGTAGGTTCCTCAGGAGGGAAGAGAAAATAAAATATTAGTACTTCGGTTATTTAAGAAATTTTATTATATTGCATTCAAGTGCTGATATCTCTTTTATTTATTCTGCTTGGCATCTGCTATGATTCCAGAATCTGAGATGTCATACCCTGGTTCAGTGGTGCAATATTTTCGGCTGTTGCCTCTTTTCAGTTTTCTTTGCCCACCTATTAGAATTGTGTAGAAAGTTAGATCCTTTCCCTTTCTCTGTCTCTTTTATTGCATATTGTCCATCTTTGTGCTTCAATTTGGTAATTACTTCAGATTTATATTCTAATTCCCTAATTCTCTCCTTATCTGTATCTAATCTCATATTTAACCTATCCATTGAGTATTTAATTCCTTTTTTTTTCAAAGTTCTTTCTTGCTTCCTTTGAAATCTGCCTGCCTTTCTGTTATAATCTCTCTTTCCTTTCTCATGTTTCAACTATTTTTTTTTTAATTTCTTCGATCATTGAAGCATGTTTCTGGTCTCTTTCAGGATTCTTTTTTTCTTTGTGCAATATGGATACATGGTTAGACTGAAATTTTTTCAGCTGTGAATTCATACTTGTATGATTAAATCTTTGGGTATTCTGAGAAATCTGGTTTGATAATGTATTTCCTAAACAGAGAATATATTTTTTATGATAGGTGGCCCAGGATATTAGTAATACAGAAGTACTTTAAATTAATCTCTCAGTTTAGGGATCTCCTGGGTCCTGCAGGTAGAGATATTGAACTTCAGACTCTAATGTGGACTAGCTTTGGTTATAAGTTTTCAAGAATTTTTTGTATTCAAAGCTAAGCCTGAGACAAATGTCGTCTTCCTTTGTTTATGGGCAATAATGATCACTTCTGTGTTCCAATTCCAACCCTCCACCTTGACTCATCTCCTCCCCAAAATTATTACAATCTGAAACTTGAAGCTTCTGGCTACAGAAATGCTTACAGTACAGCAAGGATTTCAGTGCTAGATTATAGTCTGTGGGTGTTTCCTGTTCATAGTATGTGTATCTGTTTCCTGTTCATTTGGGGCACTGTTGGGTTTTTTCTTACTTTCTTAGAAGCTTGGCTATACTTTTGAAATATTTGTCATACTTTTAATAATTTTGTAAAAGAAGTATCTTTTAGGAAATTTAACAAGTTCTGTTGCCAAAAGCAGAGCTTCCAGTAAATTTTTTAATGTACTACCTTCCAATTTACCAGTTTGAAAATAAGATATTCAGAATTGATTGTAAGTAATCTGTATAATAATCTAGAAGACTTTTTTTTTTAGAAAAGAGGATCTAGGTAGGTTTTTATAATCCATTGTTCTGTTATGTGTGTTTCCTGTATAGTTCCCCATATATTTTTAATCATCTAGGAATCAGGGGGTCTTTATTATTTGAAATCCACCTAGGGTGTGCGTATGTATCAGCAAGTTGCATTATTTTAGTGACCTTATACCCTAGAAACACTTCTACCATGAATGCCTAACTTATTCCTCTGGATGCTTATGAAGATTTCAACTAAGCCTGTCTAGATATTTCTAAAGCAAGCCAGGAGACTTTGCCACAAACCCAGTTTTAAGAAAGGCAAGTCGTGGCTGTGATTTCAGCCTGTAGCCAGTTCCTTCTTGCATTGACCGTTTTCTTGACTCTGTAGCAGAAATGTTCAGTGTTGTCTCTCAGTATAATATCTTTAAAATGTGAAAGACATAACAGGATGAAACTAAGGTACAAAGAGATCATCTGTATTCTTGTTGTTAGTCATTACCATATTGAAATGTGGCAAAACCCTGTATTTCATCAATCTCTAAGATGTGTATCTTTTCATTTTTTAATATCTATGCAGTTGGGATACAAGCTTGCACTTGATGGTATAACACTGAATTACAGATATTTTTATTTCCTAGTGGTGTACAAAATACAAAAATAAAAAGATGCATGTTATAATTAATGACACTTCATATTTAATGAAATAACAACATTTGTAATTATTTCAGTCCCACTGGTGAAAATACTTGCCTATTTATTATTCTGAAGAAGTGATCTATTACCAGTGATATTTCTTCCTTTACAAAAAGTTACTGGAATGTTTTGGTATTCTATTCATAAGTGAGCCACAAATGCAAATGAAATCCAAAAATGTGTCAGTACTCATATATATTAAGCATCTACTATTTCCCATATATTCTGTTTGTAAATGCTCCTAATATTTTAAAACTCTTTTTTCCTCTGTCATAGAGTTTGTTTAGACCAAAGATAAAGATATTATGTCTTTGAAAGCTGAAAGATCACAAATGACGTTTGAAGATGTATTTGTCTCTGAAAAATTCAGTAACTTAGACATACTAACTCCACATATTTTAAGATTGTGGTTAAAATAGAACTATCCATCTGACACATAACACTGTTTAGAAGGAGTCAGATTACAAGTGCATGTTACCCTTGAGGTATTACATGTGCTTAAAAATGATATTCAAAGAAAAGCGTGTGAGTTATAAGGTAGAAAGCAGCATATTTATGGGGAAGAAATTTTAATGATCTTTTATTAACAACATCAACAAACATAAATTTAGCCCAAATCATGTGTAAATATAGCTCTGTGCTCTTCATACTGAAAAATTTAACATTTGGTTCTATGTTACACTCCAGAAAAATACAGGCTAGCAGTTGAGCAGATAGTATATGAGAGGTGATAAAAATTACTAATTTGGAAGTGTTTACAGATTTTCTTGTCCTGGTGCCTGCCAAAGACTTCTGTATTTTATAGACCTTATCTTTCTACTCCCACAGTCTCTCAAAAATATGAGGCTAGTGTATCTCTACCAGGCTGGTTCCTACACATATCTTACCTTTTATAAAAATAAAATGAAAAGGAGGAAAGTCACAAAAATCACATGTAGAACCTAATGATTATAGGCAAACACTCTTTAAACCCCCACCCAGATCAAAACCCAAACCTACCAGCCCCCCCCCCCAGATCTTCCATGTGCCTTGTCCCAATTGTCTTCTCTCCACCCGGATATAACGACCAAACAGATTTCCTCTAGTAATCATTCCCTTGCATGGTATTATGGTTTCATCACACTGATATTCATCTCTAAAATCTTTAGTTTAGTTGTGCCCATTTTAATGTGTGTTAACATCTCTTTGAATTTACAGATAACCCTGCAATTCTTTAGAGAGGTGCTCATAGTCTAGATTTTGCTGATTGCCTTCTCATGGTGCAGTTCGCTTTCTTCTGACATAAAAATGTTGCTTTTGGAAAGTCTCACGGTGATCCAGTTTTGGGTGGTTTTTTTTTAATATTGTTTAATGTTTATTTTTGACAGAGAGCGAGAGAGAGAGAGAGAACAAGCGGGGGAGAAGAAGACAGAGAGGGAGACCCAGAATCCAAAGCAGGCTTCAGGCTCCAAGCTGTCAACACACAGCCTGATGTGGGGCTTGAACCCACGAACTGTGAGATCATGACCCAAGCCAAAGTCAGTCACTTAACCAACTGAGCCACCCAGGCACCCCTGGGTTTGTTTGTTTTTTTTTTAACCCCACAAGTCATTTGCTCTTTATGTCTAAGTGCGCAAAGAATTTGTTTCTTTGGCTTTTAAAGCCCAATAATTTTATAGAAATGTGCCTTGATGTTTGTTCTGAGCTGATATTGTTAGGTATATGGTGTGCTTTGGTCAATCTAAAATTCTCAATAGGCATGAATTAATAAGCAAAAGCATTTATTTGGGAACAAAGAATTGCCATTTGGGGTACACAGATTTGGGTAGCAATCCAAATAGTGTCCCCCTAGGGAGCAAGATTCATGGATTTTTAATGACAAAATGATAATGCCCTTATAAGTTGTTTACAAAGAATTTTGATTGATGTTGGGTACAGAACACTAATCTTACCTAAATGTAATTAGTTGCTAAGGCTATCACTAAGCAAGAGTCTCATACAGTGGCAAGTTATAGGTGTTCTTGCAGAATCCTTGATTATCCATGGTTTGGCCCAGTTCAAAAGGTCATGGTTCCACCTATGAGATGGTATGCATAAGGCTCACCTCCTTAATGATCTTCCGACTCCATTTTACAACCCTTGACATCCATGACTTCATTTTATTTCACCTTTCACACTTTGAATATCTAATTTCAAGCCTTCATATTTCAGAAAAGCATTCTTAGGGTGCCTGGGTGGCTCAATCAGTTAAGCATCCGACTCTTGATATCAGCTTAGGTCATAATCTCGCAGTCATGATATCAAGCCCTGAGTCAGACTCTGTTCTGACAGAGTGGAACCTGCTTGGGATTCTTTCTCTCCCTATCTCTCTGCCCCTCCCCAACTCATGCTTGTTCTCTCTCAAAAAAAAAATTAATTAATTAAAGCATTTTTGAATAATAGAGTCTAGTGTTGGCACTGTTCCTGTAATGGTTTCGGTACTTCTTTAAGAACTCTAGGGGCACCTGGGTGGCTCAGTTGGTTGAGTGTCCAACTTCGGCTCAGGTCACGGTTCGTGAGTTTGAGCCCTACATCGGGCTCCGTGCTGATAGCTCAGAGCCTGGAAGCTGCTTCGGATTCTGTGTCTCTGTCTCTCTCTGCCCCTCCCCCGCTCATTCTCTCTCTCTCAAAAGTAAATAACCATTAAAGAAATTTTAAAAAAAGAACTCTATTATAGTGTGTTGAGTATTCTTTGTCTTTAATATTTGCCATTTTTTCTCCAGTCTTTTTGCTTTTCCTTATTTCCTTTTGATTTTTAAAGGACTGCCTCCTTTTTATTTCTATTTATTAAGGTATTATCTGTTATGTTTATGTGTTCTTGTGTTCCTTCTAATTTAGACTTAATTTCTGAAATAATTTTCTTCTATGTCTAATTCTTTTCTGAATTTTGTCACCTTGTTTCTGAGATAATCTGATTCTTGTTGATCTTTCATTTTTTCAGTTTCTTTTCTCCATTCTTTTCTCATTTTAAAATACTTAGTTATACTTTTCATCTGTTTTGTGAACTTTGTCTTTCTGGTGTGCTTTCATTGTCTGCAGTAATGGTGTTCTGCTCTTTAATTTCCATTTTCTTATAATACATTATATAAAATTGAACCTTAATACTTTTCTGTAGCCCACTTTAAAAAAATACTAATTTTCCTGAATTTTTAAAAGATGCCTATGTACATAATACTTTTTCTGGCTTCACAGAGCTCCCTTGTCAGAGGCTGTCTTGTAGTATTGAAAAAATTTAGTGACTTTCCCTTTGAGAGTTCCTGGCTCCGTTACTCTCCCCTCCTTTTAAGTGAATCTTCTTTTCTTTAAAATCTCTGTGACCCTGTCCTGCTCAGCTTTGATTTGACTCCCCACAGTTTCCCTTCAATGTGGGGCCCTCCTAGCTTACAGTATTAGCTAGTTGATTTTAAGAGTCCACGGGTCCTCCATGGTTCTAGGCTTTACTAGGATATTTATGTTCACCCACTTTTGGATAAAACTCTTTCCAGGTTTAGCTGATGTTCTCAAGTTAGCTAATTATGCTTTCTAGTGAATATTTGTTAGCTGTCTTGGAGTCCTTGTGTCCTCAGGTCTGTCACACAGCCCATTACTTCCCTTTGTTTCTTCCCGTATACCCAGTGGTACCATGCCGTGCAGATTTTGTGCCTGCCAGTGATTTTATTCCTACCCACTTGTAATTTGAGTTTCATGATAATACCTTCAAATCTCGTTTTGTTGTATTTGTTGTTGGTGGGGGTTTTGTTGTTGTTCTTATCTGTTTGCTCTACCTTTATGAGTGGATTCCAGGAGTTTCAAAAGCTATGCCACCAATGTGGCCATCTTCCCCAAATCCTCCTGTTATGATTTTTCTAGGTTCTACACTTCTGGGATGCAGAATAAGGGAATTGGCCCAGGTGACTAGAACCAGACTTATAGTGGCTTCACCCATATACATACAAAGATCTGGGGGAGAAAAAGGGAAAAGGAAATAAAATCAGGTTAGAGACTGAAAAGGAATTTTGAAGAGGTTTTGGAAAATGAAATGATCTGGAAGAGGATATGGCTTAAAGAATTCAGAGGTTATAAATAGGAATGCAAGAAGTTGGGTCCCCTGTGCTATCCTTGATGAGAAATAAATCAAGAATAGAAACACTTTTTAATTTCTTTTGCAGGTGAACTTCACATTTTGTTTTGTTTGTTGGTTGGCTTTTGTGTTTTTTTCTTCTAAGATTTTATTTAAATTCAAATTAGTTAACATGTAGTATTGGCTTCAGGAGTAGTTTGAGTGTTTGTTTTCTGTTGTTAAGAGTCTCTGATGGTTTGCTTGCCTCTGTTTTTTCCCCCTTCCCTTATCTTCATCTGTTTTGTTTCTTAAATTCCAAATGAGTAAAATCAAATGGTAATTGTCTTTCTCTGACTGACCTATTTTGCTTAGCATAATACGCTCTAGCTCCATCCACATTGTTGCAAATGGCAAGATTTCATTCTTTTTGATGGCTGAGTAATGTATACCACACCTTTATCCATTAATCAGTTGATGGATATTTTGGGCTCTTTCCATGATTTGGCTATTGTTGATAATGCTGCTATAAATACTGGGGTGCATGTGTCCCTTGGTATTTATATATCCTTTGGATAAATAGGTAGTACTGAAATTTCTGGGTCATAGGGTAGTTATATTTTTAATTTTTTTTAAATAGTTTATTGTAAAGTTAGCTAACATACAGTGTATACAGTGTAGTCTTGGCTTTGGCAGTGATTCCTATGGTTCACTTACATACAACACCCAGTGCTCATCCCAACAAATGTCCTCCTCAATGGCCATCTCCTATTTTCCCTGAACCCCCAGTCCCATCAACCCTCAGTTCTTTGTATTTAAGAATCTCTTATGGTTTGCCTCCCTCTCTATTTGCAACTTATTTTTCCTTCCCTTCCCCTATGTCTTATGTTAAGTTTCTCAAATTCCAGATATGAGTAAGAACATATAATACCTGTCTTTTTCTGACTTATTTCACTTGGCATAATACACTCCAGTTCCATCCACGTTGTTGCAAATGGCAAGATTTGATTCTTTTTCATCGCCGAGTAGTATTCCATCGTATGTATATACCACTTCTTTATCCATTCATCATCTGAGTGACATTTGGGCTCTTTCCATAATTTGGTTATTGTTGGTAGTGCTACTATAAACATTGTGATATATGTGCCCCTACAAATCAGCACTCCTGTAGCCTTGGGATAAATTCCTAGTAGTGCTATGGCTAGGTCGTAGGATAATTCTATTTTTAATTTTTCGAGGAACTCCACACTGTTTTCCAGAGTGGCTGTACCAGTTTGCATTCTCGCCAACAGTGCAAGAGGGTTCCCATTTCTCCACATCCTCGGCAACATCTGTTGTTTCCTGAGTTGTTAATTTTAGCCATCTAACTGATGTGAGGTGGTATCTCATCGTGGTTTTGCTTTGTATTTCCCTGATGATGAGGGATGCTGAGCATCTTTTCATGTGTCTGTTAGCCATCTGGATGTCTTCTTTGGAAAAGTGTCTATTCATGTCTTCTACCCATTTCTTCACTGGTTTGTTTTTCAGGTGTTGAGTTCGATAAATTCTTTATAGATTTTGGATACTAACCCTTTATCTGATGTGTCATTTGCAAATATCTTCTCCCATTCCATCAATTACCTTTTAGTTTTGTTAACTGTTTCCTTTGCTGTGCAGAAGCCATTTATTTTGATGAGGTCCCAGTAGTTCACTTTTGCTTTTGTTTTCCCTGCTTACAGTGATGCGTCTAGTAAGAAGTTGCTCCAACCCATGTCAAAGATGTTGCTGCCTGTTTTCTTTTCTAGGATTTTGATGGTTTCCTGTCTCATATTTAGGCCTTTCACCATTTGGAATTTGTTTTTGTGTATGATTTAAGAAGTGGTCCAGTTTCATTCTGCATATCACTGTCCAGTTTCTCTAACACCATTTGTTGAAGAGACTGTCTTTTTTCCATTCTTTCCTGCTTTGCCAAAGATTAATTGACCTTATAGTTGTGGGTCCATTTCTGGGTTCTCTGTTCTGTTCTATTGATCTATGTGTCTATTTTTGTGTCAGTACCATACTGTCTTGATCACTACAACTTTGTAATACAGCTTGAAGTCTGGAATTGTGATGCCTCCAGCTTTGGTTTTCTTTTTCAGCATTACTTTGAGTATTTGGGGTCTTTTCTGGTTCCATACAAATTTTAGAATTGTTTGTTCTAGCTTTGTGAAAAATGCTGGTGTTATTTTGATAGGCCTTGCATTGAGTGTGTAGATTGCTTTGGGTAGTATAGACATTTTACTTTGTGTCTTCTTCAATTTCTTTCATAAGTGTTCTATAGTTTTCAGAGTACTGATCTTTTCCCTCTTTGGTTAGGTTTATTCCTAGGTATTTTATGGTTTTTAATGCAGTTGTAAATGCAATCAATTCATTGATTTCTCTTTCTGCTGCTTCATTGTTGGTATATAGAAATGCAACAGATTTCCAAATGGTGATTTTATATCCTGTGACTTTGCCGATTTCATGTATCAGTTCTAGTAATTTTTAGTGGAGTCTCTCAGATTTTCTACATAGAGTATTATGTCATTTGCAAAGAGTGAAAGTTTGACCTCCTCGTTGCTGATTTGGATGCCTTTTATTTCTTTTTGTTGATGATTTCTGAGAGTAGGACTATGTTAAACAACAGTGGTGAGAGTGGACATCCCTGTTGTGTTCCCTATCTCAGGAGGAGAGCACTCAGTTTTTCCCATTGAGGATGATATTAGCTGTGGGTCTTTCATATATGGCCTTTATGCTATAGAGGTATGTTCCTTCTGTCCCTACTTTGAGGGTTTTTATCAAGAAAGGATATTGTAATTTGTCAAATGCTTAATCTTCATCTACTGAGAGGATCATAGGGTTCTTATCCTTTCTTTTATTAATGTGGTATATATCACATTGATTGATTTGCAGATATTGAACCAGCCTTGCATCCCAGAAATAAATCCCACTTGATGATGGTGAATAATTCTTTTAATGTACTTTTGGATTCGATTTGCTAGTATCTTGTTGAGAATTTTTGCATCCACTGAAATCCACATTTTTAACTGACCCTTCTCAAAGCTTGAATCCCATGAGTCACAGCTTCAATATGGTAAGAAATATGTGTGTAAAAGTTACACATTTCTGAATAAGAAAGATAACAGATGTGCAGTACAAAATATATGTAGAAGGAACTCCAAAAATTAATATTTGTGAAGAGTCTGCTACACACTGAACACCAACATATAATTATCCCAGCAAAATTCTGAAGTGAACTGTTATCACAGCATTCAAGTTCAGGCCTTGTGAATTTTGAGCCAATTACCTATGCATTACACTTTGTAATATCCGTACTCCAATGGATTGATAGCAACGATGAACATTTATCAGAAACTATAAGCTAGACATGTGCTAGCATGTGCTTGGCATGTGCTTAACATGTGCTTTACAGGCTCTATTTCGTTCAATCGTCACTAGTTTATGAGATTGACTGTTCTTACCTGTAGTTAGGGAAACAGGGACTTAGGTTGAATACTTCCCCAAGCTCACACTCCTGTTGAGTAGCATAACGCTGATTAGAACTTATGTGTAACTGTCTTCAAACCCAGATTCTTAATCACCACACTGTGTTATTAGATGTGATGAATGCGACCCAAGACTTCATCTGTTAGCTCTTAACCCTCATTTTGGGCCGACTCTCCCACCTTCAAATGCAGGTTTTGGTTTTTTTTTTTTTTTTTTTTTTTGGTTTTGCCAAAATTCCACTTGTTTGAAGATCACTTCGCAGCAGAATGGGATTCTTCTTTGGGCATAGACATTCAAGGGGCCATATGTTCTTGTTAGAGTCTTCTGTTGTAAAACACAACAATAGAAGGAGCCAGAGGAAAGAAGCCTACATGAAATCAATCTTTGATACTTTCAACATGAGCCCTCTACAGTGGAGTTTGCCATTGTAAAGATGTTAAATTATACAACTCATCTCTAAAGTATTTTCTGCTTTCAAACTATAGAATAGCTAGTTAAGATGGGGCTTCAAAATTGTTGAAATTTATTGGTTATTTAGTAACATTTTATTCCATGATTAGAGCCTTGTTTTTTTCTTTCACTAACCTGCAAATCTATATAATTCCTTGAATCCTTGGGAATCTGCATGTGAAAATATTGTAATCTCTCATTTTGCTCTCTAAAATTTCTAAAGACCTATCTGGAATTAACCTCAGTCAATTTTTAAGACTCTGAATTAAGGACCAGTTACTTATTTATTTATTTTTTATTTTTTAAAGGTTAAATTTGATATAGTATTCTCCCAGTTTAAAAGAAAAGTCATTTAAAATGAAAGTCTAAGAATGTCTAAAGAAATAGGACATAGATAAAGCAGTGTAAACCAGCTACTATTTTTTAAATTTTTTTCAACGTTTATTTATTTTTGAGAGATAGAGGCAGAGCACGAGTTGGGGAGAGGCAGAGAGGGAGAGGGAGACACAGAATCTGAAACGGTTTCCAGGCTCTGAGCTGTCAGCATAGAGCCCGACGACATGGGGCTTGAACTCGGGAATGGTGAGATCATGACCTAGGCCAAAGTCGGACACCCAACCAACTGAGCCACCCAGGCGCCCCCAGTTACTGTTTTTAAAGGGCAACAGTTTGCGGGGGAGTAGAAAAAGAAAAAGATATCCTTATCCTTGTAGAAGTGAAGTTTTTCCTGTTACAGAAGCAGGCACAGACGTCTCACACAAGAACAGGGATAGCTGCAGGGGCTTAGATCAAAAGGAAGTCAGAAGCCCCCCCCCCCCACTAAGTCCGATTGCATCTGATCTCATAAACAAGAAGACACTGAGGCTGGATGTCACCGACCTGATTAATTTTCAAGTAGGGCAAATACAAACAGGGAAGACTGATGCTCTGATTTTCCTAATTAACTCAGATGATTCATGGTGGGTTAATAGCCGGGATCTCTGCTCTTCCATCACGCTGATGGGCAGGGGCTTGCTTTCTGAGAAATGATCTGACAATTAAGATGCACAGGCAGTGCCCTAAGAAACCCGATATTTAAAGGACTGTGCTTCTAATGCTAGGGTTTTTACTTGAATAAAGCCTCACCCTGTCCCAGCTCCATATAAAAGAAATAGGCGGATTGTTCACAGTGTGGCTTTCCAAAGGCACAAACGGAAATATTAATGCTAGTTTGTTAACAATTTCCGCTTCAAGATTAAATGACAGTTGTCAAAGACATGAATAAACAGTATTGGGATCTGAGAAACATATAATTAACCTTCATTTGCCTATAACCTTTCCAATAGACATAAAGGACTAAACTGTTTTTGAAAAAAGTGGCAGAATCTGGATATCAGGTACCATCTGTACGTGTTTTTGCTGCTTTCGTAGACGAGTGGATGTTCTTTCTGCCAGTTTCTCGCATTCTGGATTTTGCTCAAAGGAATGTGTATCTTAAGCCAACATACTAGTCTTCGGGGAGTTCAGCATGCAAAGACCCCTTTTTGTACCTGCACAACCAACACATTTGTTGAGAATAAAGAGGACCAGGCTTTGACATTTTCCAGCTTGTTATCTATTTAATTTTCCATCTGCTTCTTTTGCCACCACCTTCCAAAGGAACATCTGCTGCACGTCCCAGAGAAGGAAAGGGGGATTGAATCCATGCCACCTGGGTCTGCAGTCTTAAACCTTGGGATTCAGATGAAGAGAAGGAAAGAAGACTAACACATGGTCCAGAAAATGAAATGAGGACAGTCTGTTAAGAACAAAGCTTTATTTCCATTTATTGCAGAGCCCACACAACCAGACAGGCTGGACAGCAGTGTCTGCCCCTGGCAAGGGTGAGAGGCAGGGGGAAGCAGCTGGTGCCTGGGGGAAGGCAAAAATAGTTTCTGATGCCCAGATACGTCCTCTGGTGCCTGAATCTACAGGTAGCGTCCTGTTGTGCACATACCCTTTAAACATTTAAGCACCATGCTATGAGCTGGGCTTTGTTCTGGGCATTCTGGAGGCAGAGATGATTATAAGGTATATTTCCTACCTTTATGGGTTCTTTTAATGTTTATTTATTTATTTTAAGAGGGAGAGAGAGAGAGAGATAGCACATGCACAAGTGGGAGAGAGGCAGAGAGAGGGAGAGAGAATCCAGGCAGGCTCCGTGCTGTCCCTGCAGAGGCGGACATGGGGCTCAGTCCCACGAACCATGAGATCATGACCGGAGCCAAAATCAAAAGTCAGAAGCTCAACTGATTGAGCCCCCCAAGCACCTCTTATTTCCCACCTTTAAAGAGTTCGCCTGGGATGTGGGAGATGGGCAAGTAGAACAGCATTATAATATACAGTGATAAATTGTATATTAACCAGTTCCTCGGGCTCGGAACACAGAGAAGGGAAAGGAAGTGTGCCTAATCCCACGAAGCAAAGTGGTAGATCAGGGAAAGGATCTACCAAAGTGGTAGATCAGGATAGAGCACCAAGGCGGTGCCATGAGTAGAGTCTGGAAGGATAAACAGGAATATTAGAAAGCAAGCTGTTTTAGGGGCGCCTGGGTGGCTCAGTCAGTTGAGCGTCAGACTTCAGCTCAGGTTATGATCTCACAGTTCGTGAGTTTGAGCCCTGGGTTGGACTCTGTGCTGACAGCTCAGGGCCTGGAGCCTGCTTCCGATTCTGTGTCTCCCTCTCTCTCTGCTCCTCCCCTGCTCACACTCTGTCTCTCTCTCAAAAATACAGATAAGAAAAGAAAAGAAAAAAGAAAAGAAAAGAAAAAAGAGAAAAGAAAAGAAAGAAAGAGGCTCTTTTCTCATGATCCAGGGGTGGTAGCACATAACAGCCAATCTTTGTATTGACTCAAAGAACTGAGTCCCCCAAAACCTTAACCCAATCTCCCACCCCTCTCAATGTCAAGGCATCAGTCATTCACAGTGTATTAGCTGGTTGTGCCACCTCTTAATGTTGTCTGAAGAGTCACTAGTGACGATAGCAAACTCTCATCAGAGGGAGACAGATGTCTCAGTATCAAAATCACTTCTTACTTTGCTGCCGTGGAATAGCCAGTTGTCAGATTTTAACTGTCCTTAAGTATTGCACTCAAACGTCACCCAAATCATAACATGTTAAGACCACAATAGCTAATGCAATCAATTTTTAGACTTAGAGGAGTTTCTCTACAATCAAATATTGAGTGAGTTATCTGTTGTGGGCACCATGAGGCCCACAGTGGTATAAGGTGTGACTTTTGAGTCTAAGAAGCTAAAATCTGATTGCAATGATATGCGATTAGTTCTATCATTCTGACATGACACATACTTAGCATTTAACTGAGGAAAGAGCCAGGCTGATGGGACAATGCGTTGCTCAGTAAATGTATGCTTCCTTCACCTTACAGGCTGTCTCCAAATAGGTATAAAACTTCATAGTTTGGCTTTGGATTAGTCGTGGTGTATACTGAGATGCAAATGTAATTGGCATAATCTCTGACTACACCATTACGCTGTCTTGGCATTTTAATAAATTGTTTTTATTTTAAAAAAATGTTTTAAATAAATTCTATTTTAAAAATATGCTTTCTCAAAAGGGAAATGACTGGGGGAAAGAATCAAGCACATGTCTTTTTTTCTATCACATTTTCTTCTCAAAAGAAAGTTTTTCTCAGTTTAAAAAAAAACACATCGAGAAATAATTTTTTGAAGTTTTTATTGCTACTAAGTAGCAATCTATTTGATAAAACTAAATATGTGGTGTGTTTTTACCTTGAATTAACTCACAAAAACTCTTAGGTTATTATAAACATGTAATGTTTTGGTTTATGATTAGTTTCTTAGATGGAGTTTAAAGGCATGAAAATTTTTACATTTCAAATCGGATCATTAGATAGGGTAGATAAGGGAATTTTCTGTGTTCACCTACAAGAATGCACTTAAAAAGAAACTGATAATTGAGGCATTTTATGATTTCAAAATAGGAATGAAATGAAGGTTTCTGGGGCAGTAGGTGGTTCTATTAGAAGAAAATTTCCGAAGTAATTTCCATCAGGAAGCCACAATCCAGTATTTCCTAATTCCGAGTTGGTGGAAACACAGACCATTTTGACATGGAATATATGCCTGAGTTATAGCCTGATTTGTAAATGAGAAAACTGAGACCCAGAGAGATTAAATAACTACATCTTGGTTTTTCTGAGTTTCTAACCATGACATGAGATGTCCCAGCACCTCGTAACTTCCAGCATTATCTTGTCACGGTCACTCCTTTCAGTTTTGTATTTTCAACTGTGAAAAGTCATCTAGGGACAGAGCTAGATAAATCTGTTTCTTAGCTGAACTTGTATGTATCATTCCCACCCAATAATCTAGAAAATGAGGTTTCACTGGCTGGTCTCATGCCATGAAAGAGTGGCTTGGACAGCTGGATTCCATGCCAACCTGATTTTCATTTCTTTCCTGGTTCTCCCTGAGACTGTAGAAGAGAACAGCGGGTAGCACCATGTACAGCCCACCTGTCCCCCAAAACTAAACTTGGCAAGTACGGCTATTCTGTATGCAATGATCTCCGGGTAGACTTGGGGCTGTTTGAAGGAACAGTGCTTTTGTGGCATTTAGATACAATTGAGCTTCAGGTAGGTTCGTGAGGGAGGGACATGAGCAGATTTAGCAAACTGTTTAAATATTCCATGCCTAACATTTTCTGAGTTTGGGGATAACTACACATAATTTCCTTTGGCTTCAGTATAATACAGATCAGGCATAATAAATACATCAAGAGGGAACTAAGCCAGTTGCTGAAACGTGACTTCATTTAGTTGATAATGGAGAAAATACATGATGGTGTGGTTGTTACTTAAATGAAGCACAGAACAAGCTGAGTTAATCACATTCCAACCTTTTTTTTTCTCCAGAGAATATTCTTTTCCTTTTATACATATGCCTGTTCCATAATTCTGCTTGTTTTGTCCTTTTTCCTTATGTTGATGCATGTGCAGTGGAAGATGAGAGATATTCCTGTGGTCTCTGCAGCTCTTATATTCAACTGCTGGTGGGTGAATAGAGCTCTGCCCCAGCCTCCAGGGCCGAAATGTCTGCCTTTGTTTCTCCCCGAGGATTGATCTGAGATTGCTGGGTACATGGGGGAAAACGATTCTTGGATATTTTTTCCTTCCCATACTTGTAACTGCCTTTGTTTGGTCATCTTTAGGACTACCAAGAGGCCTCCAACTTGGAACAATTTGTAACTCGATTTTTATTGAAGGAGACCTTGAATCAGCTTCAGTCTCTCCAGAATTCTCTGGAATGTGCCATGGAAACTACTGAGGAGCAAACCCGTCAAGAAAGGCAAGTTAAATATTTTCATATGGTGTCTTGCTACTTACTGTGAAATGCCAGTTGAGGGGCATTCATGCTTAAACTAATGAAAACTAAAAATGAAAATTAATCAATTTAAATGGAATGACAGGAACCACCGTTGGGTTCTTGCCTTATATTTTCCTCTACAAGAGGCCATTCTACTTTTACTGTCCATCGTTTATTCAACAAATTTAAATTGAGGATTTAATAGATGAAGAAGTCTTTAAAAGACACTGCGGTAACATAAAGATACATTTTACAAAGTCCTGACTTTTCAGGAGGCTAAAATCGAATACGTAAATAAGACATGAACAGTAAAACCATAATGCACGGTGCAAAGTGATACTTATCATACAGAAGGGGAAAAAACTTGCCAAGAATTTAGGAAAAGCAAAAGGTTAAATATGGAGAGAGAGTGAAAGACAATGGTGTGGAATTTCCTGATGGGATTTGGGCTCATCTTGCAAATGAGTATGATGTGAAAATGTGGAAGTGATAGAAAAGAGACCAAGAGGCCAAATGAACTGGATGTACCTGGGGACTTGGGAATAGAATCAGCCTTTTTATTTAAGGAAATAGAGAAAAATGGATGGTAGGAAAAGTTTTTAAAATTCAAGACCACCGAGTAATATCACGGAGAAGATAAGTAATGAGATTATAAAAGCTGTATAAATAAAGGTGCTCATGCTAAAGAGAAACCTGAATTAGAAATGTGTAAAGCAGACATAAAAATTATTCCAACCAACAGTTGGTACTTTCTCGAGTTACCATTGTTTATACCTTGCAAGCTAGAGAAGGGCTTGGCAAAACTCACGCTTATGCAACATATTTTTGCATGTGTTACTTCAAACCTAGATATGTGACCATCTAACTTTTTGCATTTTAAGTTCGGGAGAACCACACAGTAGCTTTTTTGAACAGGCTGCTAATAAAGTACTCAGTAGGGCCAATTTTTCTAAACAAATTAATGGATACACAATCATTAGGACATCTCAGAGAAACAGTGGAATTTTCAACCATGTGTTTACAACGTCAAAATGAGTGAGCACCACCAAGTCCTAACAAAAAAGCCTCTAATCTCCAATCTAATGAGCTTGTGCAGCTGATGAACATGGGTGTGCACTCTTCAATGGGTCTGTGGAGCATTTTCACATTATAAACTTCTTTCCACTGCACTGAGTGATTCCATCTCAAATGGCAGGTGTAACAGAGCTTTAGAAAAGCAGCCAGCCAGTTCCGCAAGTTTGAGCAGAGGATAACGGAGTATCTTGAAACACAGTGATACTGATTTCAGGTTCCAAACGGGAAGTTAAGGTTGGTTTCTTGGTTGTGTCTAGATTTTCTTGTCGCAAAATAGATTCTCCCTTTTTAGAGTCAATTATTAGCCCCCTGGGAAGAGGCCTGCAAACGTGCTCCCCTTCCCTTCTTCACCTGCATTTTGGGTTTTGTCTATGGGCATCTCCTGCAAACTTGAATTCTACATACACCGCTATATAGTGAATACATAATGAACAGCTGTTTTTTGTGTCAGGCCACAGGCTAGCCTTGACCCCCTGTGAAAGCTACCAACAGCTGCAGCTGAGAAAGAATGTGATAATGCAGAACTGAAAGACATTGGAGGACTCATGAATATTTTATTTATAGGTTTCTAGCTCAAACAGAGCCTGGAAGAATAAGAACTATAACAGGTCTGATGTAAATCTGGGTAGTGCTGTTGTACAGGATTTGATCAAGGTACCCAGGGATGCCCACATCCCACCCCAAATCCATGATACTCCACCTGGGGAGGTTTCATTAAAAATAAAGTAAAAAGCAAATAAAAAACTCGTTTCCACTATGAGTTTGTGCCCATAAATCCAACTTAGAATCTCTGGTGACCCTGATGGAAGAGTGCAAGTTGTGCTCATGTTTAAAAGTGCTGTGTCTCCTCTCCCTAGTGTCGTCTTCGAATCAGCTGGTCACCATAGACCAAAGCCAGGAGAACCCCAGGGGCCCTCATTGGTGGGGAAAAAAACAAGACAGGAAAGATGGCTCTCTTTTTCCTGTGATATCAAGTAAGAGACCAGTAAATAAGCCTCAGAGGAGACAAGACTTGAGCAGGATATTTAGGGTAGATTTAATGGCAGAGAATATTCTCCCTGGGGGGATGGGTCTTCTCACCCACCCCATAGTACCATCTCCTTTCTTCTGGCTGGCTCTTCCCCATTTGCTTGGTCATTGCTTGGACAGCACTGCTGTCTTTATTTCTCCTGCTCCACCACTGTGTATTTCCTCAGTACCCTCTACTTAGACATACCTACAAACCCAGTCGTTTACTTATCTCTCCCATTAGACTTGGAGTTTCTAAACGACAGGGGCTCTGCCTTGTTTCCCTCTACCTGGCACAACTACATGTTAAATATGTGAAACTGAACGAATGAAAGGGAATCCCAAATAAAGGGAACCATGTAGAATAGCAGTGGATGAGGACCTGGGACAGTGAAAGTAACCTACCTGGCACGTAAGCCAGGGAAGGTCTTAAATGTTTATTTTTGAGACAGAGACAGAGCGTGAGTGGGGGAGGAGCAGAGAGAGAGGGAGACACAGAAGCCAAAGCAGGCTCCAGGCTCTGAGCTGTCAGCACAGAGCCCAACGTGGGGGGCTTGAACCCATGAACCGTGAGATCGTGACCTGAACCGAAGTTGGATGCTTAACCGACTGAGCCACCCAGGCACCCCTAGAAGGTCTTAAAAGCTAGATACTGCATTTAGATTTCATATGATCCGAGATTGGTGGTTGTTAATGAAAGAGAAATGTAATGGAAACATTTAATTTTTTAATGTTTTTCTTTATTTTTTGAGAGACCGAGAAAGAGCATGAGTAGGGGAGGGGCAGAGAGAGAGGGAGACACAGACTCTGAAGCAGGCTCCAGGCCCTGAGCTGTCAGCACAGAGTCCAGCACGGTCCTAGAACTCATGAAGCATGAGATCATGACCTGAGCTGACGTCGTATGTTTAACTGACTGAGCCACCCAGGCATCCCAGGTTTTAGGGAATATTAGTCTCATAATAGTATATAGTAAAGATTTGGGAAGAGTTAGAGCTACATCAGAGAGGAGAGGTCAAATCAATGTACCCAAAACCTCATCAGTTTTTTGTAACATAAAGGAAGACTCCATGATGCCCTGCATAGTCAACAGCTGGAACCTGCAGAGAACATTAAAAAATCCCAGGGTTATAGCAATTTGCTTCCCCTTAAACATCAGTGTTACTTTGAGGCTTAATATTTGTGAAACCTAGGGATACAAAGCCTCTTTGGAATATAGCAAATTTTGAGAAGGCATCTAGTCTAGTTATCAGCCCCAGGGAGGAATCATACAGTATCAGTCATCCTGCAGTAATGAGTTAGACATGCAATGTTGGGCAGAATGTCTGTGTCTATTCATGTGAAAATGGAAATTTCAGAGAGAAGGGATGCGTACAGCTGGAATGCCACAGAGGTGAGATTTTCAGATGGTGTTCTACAACACTCTTTGTATCTGTCCTGGCATACTGGTAAATGGGAGCCACTTTAATTCCATGTCTTCTGAAAGTACCTAATAGCCAATGACAAGAATAATCATTATGTTACACTGAAGTTTTCCCTCTAGAGGCCCCTGTCCTCTTATATAAATCTCCATTCCTCACAAACCAGATTTCTGGGAACACAGTTTAATTATATGTGAATTTCTTTTTTATAATGGAATCTGAAAATTTACTCTATTTTCCAAAGTTCTCCTTTATCCAGAGAAATGACTGATTTCCTTCTAGGTTTGGAAGTTATTTTTCTCCTTTTGATGGTTGGCTATCATAGAAGTCAGGGAAGCTTATAGGTAATTATAAAAGTTCAGACAGTTCATATTCCCTCAGCCTGAACGTAGAGAATAACTAGTCTCCTATTCTTGTGACCACTGAAATTGATAGAAAGTTGACTTTCCATAGGATGGTCTAGTTAAAGATTGGAGAGTAAACATGATTTCTTTTCCTTCCTCCCTAAACTTTTCAAAAAAGGCATTAACAGTGCCTGAACAAAAAGGAGTCATAAACCTACAAAGATAAGGATAGAGGAACCAACGAGATAGAAGCTTGGAATATGGAAAGAAGATGAATCTAGTGATGACTGATGTAGAAGCTCTGAGAAAGATGAAATATAGACAATGTGTGAAGCCAAAATGCAATGTAATGGGTACCACAAAATCTCAGAAAGGCTCAAGGATTGGCTTCACCATGTGCAGTGGGGATGAAGGCAGGGCTAATGTATTGCTGAAAGCTCCACCCAGTGCTATGTGATGACTCCTCGAGGAAGCCTAGAGATGTTCGTTCTGGAGAAGGTGAACAGATGTACACCTAGCACAGCAGGGGTTAGTACATGATACTAAAAACTGAGGCATTAAGTGAAAGTCTCCATACTGAACGGTGAGCTTTGAAACCCACTCAGAGCACTTACAGCGAGCTTATACACTAGTTGGGGATGCTTCCCTGGCTTTTCTCAGTCCAAGAGAAAGACTTAAAGTACCAAGATATGGTGCCCATAATGAATAGGCCTAGCCAGGCCACTCTACGGTGGAGGCTGTGAGTTGGCAATTGCCCCCTCCCTCCCTCCCTCCCTCTCTCTCTCTGTCTCTCTCTCTCTTTGCCTCTCTCCCTCTCTCTCTCTCCCTCTCTCTCTCTCTCTCTCTCTCCCTCTCTCCCCAACCCTCCCTCCCTCCCTCCCTGCCTCTCTCTCCAATCATCCCTGTTTCTTCCCTCTGAAATAGGGACAACCAGGAGAACAAATCAAACACAAAAAAAGAAACTTAGAACAAACATATAATCCAGAGAACAGAAGAAGACTCCCCCCCCCCAAAATCATCAATACCCTCAGAAAACAGAAAAAATATTGCATTTATGAATTAAGGAAAGGATGCTACTTAAAAATAATAATATTCAAAGCACTCAAAGAGCTCTTGGAAATTATGATTGCAGAAATAAGAACCTGTGAGCAAGATTTGGAGATAAAAGTGTGATGACATTTTCAAAAAGAGATGAAAAATAAGAAAGAAAAATAATAAAGCTATAGGGTAGTCCAAGAGGTTCAAGATTTGAAAAGTAGTAATTTCAGATAGAGAAAAAAAGGAGAGAAATTATCTAAGAAATAATTCTCAGACAAGGACATGAGTTTCCAAGTTGATAGAACAGACTAAGAGCCCATTACAATGAATTGTAAAATCTGACACCAAGGAATGCCGTTATGGTATTTCAGAATACCAGAGACAGAGAAGTGTCTAAAATCTCCCAGACCAAAAACTAGGTCAAACACAGAGGATGAATAAGACACTAGATTTTTTAAATAATGGCACTAAAAGCTAGAATGCAGTGAGGCAGCTTTTTCAACATTTGAGGAGGAAATGATTTGCAACCTAAAATTCTTCACTCTGACTTCTGGGAAAGATGGCCGAGTAGAAGGATCCCAGGCTCACATAGTCTCATAGATACACCTAAGTAACACCCACATAAGTGTAAATAACCTAGAAAATGACCAGGAGACTGGCAGAACAGACTTTCCACAGATAAATGTAGAGAAGAGGCCACCTTGAAAGTGGTAGGAAGGGTGGAGATACAGTCAGGAGCCAAATAGACCCACTCGACTGTCTGTGGTAGGGAGGGACGCTGTAAGCATGGAAAAGGGAGATGAGCGAACTCTGGACCAAGCACCCCAGACACATGGGACCCACACAGGGAAGACGAACCCCTATAACATTTGGATTTGAAAGACAGAGTGGCTCAACTTCGTTAGTTCTTTGAATTAGTGGGGCTTAACACCTAGAATTAAAAAAAAAAAAAAAAAAAAAAAAAGATCTGGAAGGCCATAGGAAACTGAGTTTCCGCCCTCAAAGAAACTGAGTTCCCGCCCTCCTGCTGAGATACAGCATAGAAGCAGCAGTTTGAAAACCACAGGGAATATATGGGAAGGAGATTTATTTACTAATCTCAAAATGTGTGCTGGAGGAGGAGGGATCTTTGGGAGACTTCTCCAGGAACAAAGGAGTTGGCAAGCATCATTTCCCTCCCATGCACCTCAGAGTAGATATATGGACTCCTTCGGGAATCAGCATAAACACTCTTCATCTAGCTTGTCAAGAGCATACCCAACACCCATGTTCTTCTGCAGGCCCGTCTGCTGTAGTCCAACTTGGCAGGAGTCCAAAATGGTGCTACAGGTGTGGCATTAGGCAAGAATCCACTACAGTGGCCAATGCAAATCCAAAGTTACTTCTGCCCTGGGGAAGGGGAAAGGTAACCACACATACCAGCTCCACTGGGGCCCCAGACGTGGACTGGGGCAGACATCTAGTCTGACTGCAGGCCCTGCTCACCAACAGAAACCACTCATTAGACAATATAGGGGGAGTGCCTTGCAGATCAGTGCGACCACAGTTCAGGTAAATGCCTGCTTTGACCAAACTCAATGCCAAAGTGGCACCAGACTTTCCCATTAACAAAACAAGGACCAAACCCTGGCACAACAGACAGACAGAGAGACACTGCAGCTGACTATACTGAAGGCAAATACAGCTTGGCCAAAACATTAGGATGCATGTAACACACATAGGAGACACCCCTGAAATGCCAGCTTCTGGTAAACGGGGGGCATTGCACTGCATGGCACTACAGGACCTCTTCTTCATAAGGCCACTACTTTCAGGAGAAGGAGACATAGCTGACTTTCCTAATATATAGAAACAGACACAGAAAGTTGGGCAAGATGAGGAGACAGGGAATATGTCCCACGTGAAAGAACAGGATGAACTCAGAGCAAAAGAGCAAAGTGAAATGGAGATAAGTAATATACCTGATGGAGAATTTAAATTAATGGTCATAAATATACTCATCTGACTCAAGAAAAGACTGGAGTATTTCAGAAAGACCCTCTACAAAGACATAGAATATGAAAAAAAAAAAAAAACAGGGGTGAAGATCACAATAATAGAAATTAAAACTACAGTAGAGGGAATCACTAGTGGACTAGAGGAAGCAGAAGAATGGATCAGTAACCTGGAAGACACAGTGATATAAAGCAATCAAGCTCAAGAAAGAGAAAATAACAGTAAAAAGTAAGAATAGATTAGGGGCATTCAGTGACACCATTAAGTGCAATAGCATTCACATTATAGGGATCCCAGAAGGAGAAGAGAGAGAAATAGGGGCAGAAAATTTATGTGAAGAAATAATGGCTGAAAACTTCCTGAATCTGAGGAAGGAAACAGACATCCAGATTGAGGAGGCAGAGAGAGCCTCCAATAAAATCAACCCAAGCAGGTCCACACCAAGACACATAATAATTAAAATCAGCAGAAACACTGCAGGTCAGAGGGAGTAGCTTGATCTATTATTCAAAGTGCTGAAATGAAAAAAAAAAAAAGCCATAACTAAGAATACTCTTTCAGAATACTGATTACCACCAATAAAATCGAATCAGTATTCAAAAACTCCCCATAAACAAAAGTCCAAGACCAGATGACTTCACAGGTGAATTCTACCAAATATTTAAGAAGAGTTAATACCCATTCTTCTCAAACTATTCCAAAAAAAAATAGAAGAGAAAGGAAAACTTCCAAATTCATTCTGTGAAGCCAGCATTACCCTGATACCCAAACTGGGTAAAGACACTACAATAGAGAACTACAGGCCAATATCTGTGAAGAACATGGATGCAAAATCCTAACAAAATATTAGCAAACCAAATCCAACAATAAATTTAAAAAAATCATTGACCACAGCTAAGTGGGATTTCAATATTTGCAAATCAATAAACATGATATATCACATGAACAAGAGGAAGGATTAAAAGCTATATGTTCATTTCAATAGATGCAGAAAAAGCATTTGACAAAGTACCACATCCATTCATGATAAAGACCCTCAATAAAGTAAGTTTAGAGGGAACATACCTCAACATAATAAAGGCCATGTGTAAAAACCCACAGCTAACATCATACTCATTGGTAAAAAACTGAGAGCTTTTCCCCTAAGGTCAGGAATGAGACAAAGATGTCCACTGTCACCACTTTCATTCAATATAGTACTAGAAATCCTAGCTGCAGAAATCAACAAGAAAAGGAGAGAAAAGACATCCAAATTGGTAAGGAAGAAGTAAAACTTTCACTATTTGCAGATGACATATTATATATAGAAAACCCTGAGGACTCCATCAAAAAACTACTAGAACTGATAAATGAATTCAATAAAATTACAAGAGACAAAGTCAATACACAGAAATTCACTGAATTTCTGTACACTAATAAATAGCAGAAAGAGAAATTAAGAAAACAATCCCGTTTACATTTGTACCAAAAATAATTAAAAAACCAAAGAATAAACTTAACCAAGGAGATGAAAGAACTGTACTCTGAAAACTATAAAACATTGATGAAAGAATTGAAGATGACACAAATAAATGGAAAGACGTTCCACGCTCATGGATTGGGAGAAGAAATATTTTTTAAATGCTCATACAACCCAAAGCAATCTACAGATTTAATGCAGTCCTTATCAAAATACCAACAGTATTTTTCACAAAACAGCAACAAACAATCCTAAAATTTCTATGGGACCACAAAAGACCCTGAATAGCCAAAACAGTCTTGAAGGAGAAGAACAAAACTGGAGGTATCCAGATTTCAAGATATAATCCAAAACTGTAGCCATCAAAACAGCATGGCGCTGGCACAGAATTAGACACATGGATCAGTGGGACAGAATAGAAAGCCCAGAAATAAACTCATGATTATATGGTCAATTAATTGATATCAAAGGATACACACACACGCAGTGGAATATTACTTGGCCACATAGAAGAATGAAATCTTGCTTTTTGCAACAACATGGATGGATCTGGAGAGTATAAAGCTAAGTGAAATAATTCAGTCAGAGAAAGACAAACACCATACGATTTCACTCATATGTAGAATTTAAGAAACAAAACAAAGAAAAAAAAAGAGACAAACCAGTTACAGACTCTTAACTATACAGAACACACTGATGGTTCTGAGAGAGGAGTTGAGGGGGGGATGGGTGACATAGGTGAAGGGGATTCAGAGTACATCTATGATGATGAACTCTGAGTAGTGTATAGAATTGTTGAATCACTATATTGTACTCCTGAAACTAATATAGCACTGTGCATTAATGATACTGGAATTTTAAAAAATAAAACAAAAAGTTATTTGCCCCATAAAACCACCAATGAAGTAGGAGAATAAAATAAAAGTTTCTTTTTAATATGCAGTGTCTCACAAATTTTGCCTCACATGGTGCACCCTTTCCTGTGAAGCCATTAGATGTTCCCTTCCACCAAACCAAAGAGTAAATGAAATCCAAATTTAAAAGGGGGTTGGGGGGGAATCAGCACCAGAGAGAGGCTAAAGAAATTTTCCCTTACTGATAACAAAGGAAGATTTTTGGATGAATAAATTAGTATTAGATTTTGCTGCATATAACAGGAAAAAAAGGAGGCTTAAACACATAAGGACTTATTATCTGTTATGAAAGAGCGTGGTGGCAGCAGCCTAATCAAGTATGACAGCTCTACAGATTTATCATAGACCTCCTGCCTTTTTCACATAGTAAGTACATCCTCGGGTTTGCCTCATGGCCCAATATGGTTGCTGGAATTCAGCTATCATGTTTGTATTCCAACCAGGAGAGAAGAATAGGGGACCAAATGCTTGCCTCCCGAATCGAATCCATCCTTTTAAGCAGTCTTCCTTTAAATTCCTTATAATATTTCCTTGCATATATCATTGTCCTGAGCTTTTCCTTTTAGGAAGCTAATAGATACATTTTAAAACTAAAGAATAAAGAGATAGCACTTTAAGCATATTATATATAGGTATGAGGATAAACATCCAAACAAACACTTGTTGTAAGCATTCCTTCTGTGAATGGGGAGTGGTGTGGAGGTGAGTAGGAACTCCTATTTGTTAAAATGAGTTTTATAGAATTATTTGACTTTTAAAAATATATGGATACATAGCCTTGATTTAAAAAATTTAAAACTGAAAGAAGAAACAGACTCCATAGGTGTTCGCAAACTAAATATACCAGCACACACAGAAACAGTTTTTCCACTGATGGTTTGGCCCAGAAAAGAAAGAAGTTTTTTCTTAAATCACAAATTACGATATGATTTTTACTCAGACTTTTAAAGCATAAAGCCAGCTCCGAGTCTCTCCTGTAGGTTCACGTGTATAAAACCAAATCAGCTGGGTCTCTAGAGCGTGTTGGCAAGCAGTAATTCTCCTAACTTCTCATGTCGCTACACCAGAAAATCTTTGTGACTGATGGCTGAAGATCTGTTTCTCGGGGCCAGAGCCTGACGCTGAGGTTAAATGTTGTCTCTGTTGTTCAAGGCAAGGGCCGACCAAGCCAGAAGTCCTGTTGATCCAGTGGCCTGGAAAGCGATCAAGTCGCCGAGTCCAGAGGCACAACAGCTTCTCCCCCAAAAGCCCCCAGTTCAGTGCCTGTGGTCCAGGTAATGTAGCTTTGCCATTTTTCTTCTTCCAAACTAACTGTTTTGATTTTCACACTGATTTATTTTTTTTAAACAAGTAAAATGGCAATAGTAATGAAATGCTTTCAGAAAAGTTTGTCTGAACCACAGTGGCAAAGAGCCTGTGGTATTAAGAACGAGGTGATGATCCACACCATTGTTTCCATGAGAATCCTACAACCGCACCTCGCAGTGCACAGAAGGTGATGGGACCTTGAGACCTGTAGAAATTCCTGTCAGTTTCAAGGAAGGAAGCGCCCTTTACCCTAATTTGCTCCGGATCCCCTAAAGCCTGCCTACACATACGCAAAGTCTGTTTCAGGAAGTGGGTAATATAACCTTTATTGGGCTGAAACCTTAGCTTTTAAAAAATGTTTTAATATTTATTTCCTTTTGAGAGAGAGGGAGCGTGCAATGGGGGCGGGGGCAGAGAGAGGGAGACAGAGAATCTAAAGCAGGCTTTGCACTGACAGCAGCGAGTCCTGTGTGGGGCTCGAACTTACGAACTGCGACATCGTGCCCTGAGCCGAAGTCGAGCGCTCAACCGACTGAGCCACCCAGACCCAAACCTGGACTAAACCCTTATTAATAATTTTTAGGTCATTATATTTTAATAATGTCATTTGTAATAATTACTTTGAAATTCATTTGAAATATACAAATCCATGTTACAAAATATCACAGTAATTTCTAGAAGCTATGTATGTGTATATGTATATGTATGTATATATATAAACCACTTGAACATACCATTTTAACACAATTAACCCTTATCTAATATTTCAGAAAATCAAAGTACTAACTCTAGCCTATATTTACACATACTGTACTTGGAAGGTTTCAAAGTGCTTTCTTGATCGTTATCTTATATTCTAGTGCCTTATGAGATAGATGTCAGTATATTTATTTCCTCAGAAGTACAGCAATTTGTCCAAGGTCATATGATTCATTAGACCATTTTTACTTGGAAACAACCTCAAAATCTCAGTGTTTACAATTGCAAATATTTGTCTTTTTTGTTCATGGGTATGTAGTTGATTGTGATTTGGGTGATGTGTGCTCTCCAGCCTCTAGGTTGGGCTCAGCTCTGCTTCTCACGTAGCCTCCTGGGATCAGTGACTACTTGAAGCAAACTCTTCTGCTGGGTGTCAGAAGCATAAATCACACAGCTCAGTTAAAACCACTCTGTGCATCTTACCTGCTAGCTCTCCATTGACCAAATGAGTCACATGCCAAACCCAGTAATAGTGGGAAGGGACATGTACTCCATCCATTGTGGTAGGAGGTCCTGCAAAGTTGAGGGGCAGAGGTTGTATATGTAGAATTCTATAAAAGGAAGATAGTGAAAACTTAGGAACAATGATATAGTCTACCATGTGTTGACTAGGAAATGACAGGTCTAGGCTCCTGAGTCAAAATATAGATTGTCCTTTATGCTTTAACCATTTTGAAAACACAGCAAAACCCAAAATATCCTTCTAAGAAATTTTGACGTGACAGCCTCCTTAAATTCTTTTAGGAACAATCTGGAATGGAAATGTGTTAATTAATTCCTAAATTAAAAATAAACAGAGATTTTGTTTATACAGTTACAGTGTTTTCTATTATAAAGCGCCCTTATTCTGATTTTTTGTAGCTGCTTCTGTGTGACTGTGCTACTACTTAGTTTCGCATCATAATTTATGCGATAAGCTTTGCGAGTTTTGCCCAAGAATGCAGAAAGAGAAGTGATTTCTAATGTAAAGTACTACCTCTTTATAATTTTGGTCTTATCTTTCTAACATTCAAAGCTAAAACAAGGCTTTATGGTTTGAATTCAATTACATTCTCCCATCAAGAAGTATTCAATACTATTATTTCAGCAAATGCCTATGAAATAATTTTGCACAAGCTGCCATAAGGATACAGAAGGATGCCAGGATGTTTGTGCAGGGGCTCAGACCACAACTCTTCCCTCTGCACCTTTGAATAATCTCCAGTTCATGAGTTCAAGCCCCACATTGGGTGTAGAGCTTGAAAAACAATAATAAAAGCTACTTATTTTAGAAAATGTAATTACAGCAATAATAACAGCAGAACTTACATAATGCTTGCCCCGGTGCTGGACTATAGATGGGTGTTTGTGTACATGTTCACACAGACATACGTATACTACATATATATGCATATGCATATGTTTGTATATATACATATATATTCTAATTTATTCCTCACAATGACGATGTGGCCAGTGGTGATATTATTGCCATTTTAAAAATAAGGAAGCTGAGGCCAGAGGAGTCAAGTAATTTGACCATGATCTTCACGTTCCAGAGTCTGCTCTCTTAACTGCTATGCCATGACCATATTGTCCATGTTTACTCGGGTCAGTCCCTAGGAAAGGAGACACCAGCTACCTTACCGTGGTCAAGCCTATTATTTCCCTGGCTTCTTCCACTGTTTTGGAAGTAAGTTTAGAATTATTGATTAAAGCTTTCCTTTTTTCAGAAGAAAACTCAGCCATCTCGTGGGGTGGTAAAAGTGTCTCAGCAGGATCTGTTCTTTGACTATCAAAGACCAGTACAGGCGGCAACATAAAAACCACAGACTTGTAAGAGTGAACCCACTGGGATGCATGGATCTATGGAAATCAATAACTTAGAAAGCACTCACGTGAATATATTTCTTAAAAGGGTGCTGACTAGTCAGTGACACTGTGTGCTTCCTTCCGGGTAAAAGGAAAATTCTGAGATGCCAAAGCATTCCTGCTCTGTTTAATTGCCCTCATGATTTTCTCTTCAAGGCTTATTAGAAGAAGACAACCAGTGGATGACCCAGATCAATAGACTCCAGAAATTAATTGATCGACTGGAAAAGAAGGTGGGTGCTTCCTTTTCTTTCTTCTCCCTCTCACTTTTCAGTGACCCGTTTTCCTCATTGTATTAATATATCCATGGCTGCCCCATGGATAGAATAATAGCCAGGAGCGCTGTGATGCTACAAATGACTACTTGGTAGTTATCTGGGCCTTTCTTTTTTTTAATGTTTACTTATTCTTGAGAGAGAGAGTGCGCACGCGAGTGGGGGAGGGTCAGAGAGAGAGAGAGGGAGACACAGAATCCGAAGCAGGCTCCAGGCTCCAGGCTCCAGGCTCCGAGCTGTCAGCACAGAGCCCGACGCGGGGCTCGAACTCACAAACTTTAAGATCATGGCCTGAGCCAAAGTCGGACACTTAACCGACTGAGCCACCCAGGCACCCCTGAGCCTTTCTGTTAAAGCAAATAGAGAAGCTCACATTAATTCTTAGGCCACCCATGCCTACCCCTAGTTATATGTGTAATATGTGGAGTTGCAAGTTAAATAAATGTACTGCATTGCCTGACTCTTGAGTTATCACTGCCGTAGGTAGCAGGGTGCTTGAACAATGCATGTGGCAGCTCTTAGGACGACCTGGCTGATGTCTTGGGAATGTTTCAAAGTGACTCAGGGAAATGGTTGCATGATATACTAAAAGATGAAATTACACTCTCAACCTCTAGAAAGTAGCTTCTTAACTGATGAGGGGGAGAACATCTTGATTAACAGTCCCAGAGCACTATATTGAAGGGAGAAGAGAGAATTCCCTGAAAGTAAAATGTGTTGTCACTAAAATTGGAATAAATGCTTGTCTGATAAACTAGTGAACAAACAAACCTGTGCTATGGAGCAGTAAAATTTTAGTAAAAAGAGAGCAGCTAGAGAGGATATTCAGGTAAGGGTGATAGCATGAGTAAAGCTTAAATAGACCAGCTTAGTTAGTCTTTCATTTGGGGAAATGATAACAAATAAGATTGTGCAGATGGATGGGGGCCATATTATGGATGGCATTAAATAATAGAGAAAGGGATTTGGGCTTGGCCTTGGAGACAACAGGAAGCATTTATTGTTTTTCAACAGGGAAGTGATATGACCAAAGAGATCTTTTAGATAGAAAATTGGACAGCAAGCATACAAACTGGATTTAAACAGATTTAAACAGGGGCATTCAAAGTCAGAGCCACCGAAGCCATCTCAAGCAGTGACATTAAAGAGCAGGTTCTAGATCTGAGCCTGCTGGGATTAGGTATGGAAAGAGACGGACCTGTATTGTATGACTGAAAAGAAAATGGCAGAGTGAAAGACTTAAAGTGAAATTAACAGGACCTCTGAGTGGGTATGATGGGTAAAGGACAGGAGTATCTCAAAGAGGAGTCTGAAGATTTGAGCCTGAGTGTCTCGCTCAATTGTACCACTAACAGAAATGGAGAGACAAGTGAAAGATCGTGAGGTGAGGTGAGGTGAGGTGAACCAGCTTATTAGATGTGTTAATTTCAAGACCCAATAGGACACTTAGGCAGAAATGTCCAGGTAGATGTTAGTAGGTAACAAGTCAGGCCAATGGTTTAAGATCTTAAGAACTGTCTCCACAAAGATTAAACTTCCAAGTCCTGAGGTTGAGTAAGACCTCTGAAAATGAGGTTCTGTACAAGTAATCAAGTCCAGGGCAAGCGACTTTGGAGAATGCCAGCCCCTCTGGCACCATGTCACCGTCTGTCACGTTTACGTTGGCCATTTACTGGGCAAAAAACCTAAACTTACAGTTGGCAGCAGTTCATCGTTCCTCCTTCCTAATTTTATTAATTGATATGTGAGCTGAGACTAAAAATATTCACGAG
The DNA here is from genome assembly GCF_018350155.1 of Leopardus geoffroyi. Classification (NCBI taxonomy): domain Eukaryota; kingdom Metazoa; phylum Chordata; class Mammalia; order Carnivora; family Felidae; genus Leopardus; species Leopardus geoffroyi. The sequence continues at coordinate 115,783,019 of NC_059338.1, read as the reverse complement.
AAAAATGGCGGCTATGAAAATTAGTTTTCCGATCATGGAAGGGCTGGAAATCCATGACCTCTATTTGGAAAACAGACCTTGTTAAAACATAAAGAGTCTATTGTTACATAAATTTAGATTCATTTAAAGAACACAAATACCTCCTTTTCAAATGGCTTTGAGGTGCTTGGCAAACCTGGCTTTATTTGGTGTCTTAACTTTATATAGCTATTTTTAAAGGAATAGCTTAAACTTAGGTCATGCCTTTTTTTCCCACTTTAAATCAAAGTATTATCACATCTCTTTCTTCCCTAGACTTTTTCTTCCTCCCTTTCCATGAAAGGGTTTCATTTTGAGGACAATGTCTGAGAGATTTGCTGAAAGTATGATGTGATGGTCTTCAGCATTGGGTTCCAGCGGTGTGGGGCTCAGCAGGATCTGTCTTAATGAATGGAGAGGCAGTGCAAGTTCCGTTTGCTTCTACAACTTATTCTGTACTGCGAATTAGGCTTTTAGAGGAACAACTACCCGATTGCCAAACAGTAGCTAAGTGCATGTCATTTCACAGCTGACTCTCTCGTCTCCTGCAGTTTTGGGCACTAGGTTTGATCTCCCCGTTAAGAGGTTAAGAGGAAGTGTACCTGCAGTGGAACAGGTGTTCTCTTTTCTCTCCACTTAGTGTGATAGATCCTTCCTGCACTGGAAACCAGGCCCAATACCATTCACGTGAGGGGGAAAAATAATACTTGCAATCTCTAAAAATCCCTCCAGGCGTTCTGTCTTTCCATTTCAGCCTCTATGAGGATTTATGGGGATATATTGAGATTATGTTTGCTATTTTGCTCCCACTCTGCAGAAACATCTTTATGTTAAATAACGGCAACAGAACCTGTTTGATCTTCATGAAGCCCTAAGTGTATCATCAGATCACAGGGCATCCTCTTTGAAGGGGTACAACTAAGGATGTTGCGTTCATATGACTTCATTTAAGCTGTTGTTATCTTAGATCAAAGAAAGTAGACATGAAAAATGTACCTGAGTTGGTGTTAGGGAAAAAGTGGGCAAGGAGACCATTGTTCCAGTTTCTGTCTTTAAGATTCACTTCACATCCATATGCATTGCGTCACTTCGCCTTCACAGAAAAGCTATGATTTAAATGGGGCGTTCATTAGGCCATTCATTTATTCAACGAATGCTTGTTAAGCATCTACTTTATGCCAGGTATTATTCTGGCAGTGGAAATGCAGCAGTGATCCAAACAGGTAAGGTCCTTCATCCAACACAGACAGATCAAAATCAGTAAACAAATAAATGAAACAAGATAATTTCAGAGAGGGAAAAGTACTCTGAGGACAAACTAAGGCAATATGGTGGAGATGAGGGGTTGGATACTTAAGTGGGTGATCCGGGAAGGTCGCTCTAAGGCAGTGACATTTGAGTTGAGGTATGAGAAAGGAAAAGGAGCCAGCTAGATGGTGCCCTAGGGATAGAGAACTTAAGTCAGAGGAAACACTAAAAGTGAACCCTACATAAGTCAAGTAACTTGTTTAAGGTTTTGCTGCAAGAGAATAGCATAGCTAAAGCAACGTAGCCCTGTTTTCAACAGGCTTATGTTATTTCAGACCGTCTGGATTTATACCTATTTCAAGGGATTTCTTTATCTATCTGAAGGAATTATTGTGCATAATCCTCACCACCAATGCGAAGTGATATTCTTAGAATGAAGTCCTCCGAGATTACATGCTTGGTTTTACTGGAGACATTAGCATCATCCACTGATCACGGTAGAAAATTCTAGGATCTTTTTAGTAGCCCTTCATTTTTAGAAAATATCAATAGTGTTTTCATTTGCTTTTGAATTCATGTTTTAGTAAAGTAAAATTATCACTAGAGTGTAAATGTATTGTAGCCGTTACGCGAATGTCCATCATGATCTCCCAGGAAAATTGGTGATCAGTACTAACAGCAAAAGAAATCAGCCTACTCGTTTTTTTTTGTTTTTTTTTTTGTTTTTTTTTTTCACTGTTCTACCCTTTCCCAGTTTTCATGAACCTCCTTTCTCTTTTGTTCTCTTTTAATATCATCAGTAAACTTAAAGTAATAACAAATTGAACACACTGAAATGGCTCTTTACCATTGATAAATGGGTAAAAGAGTCTTTATTGGAAAAACTTCATTTTTAAAATCAGAATGATTCCATATCCTTTCATATAATGAGCTGCTTTTGGCACAATATCAGCCACAAAAGAGTTACCATTCAAGTATATGATGTTTCCTCTAATTTCTGGTCCCTGCCTTCCCCATTTCTTTCTTTAAAGGATCTCAAACTTGAACCACGGGAAGAAGAAGTTATTGAAGGGAATACTAAATCTGTAAGTACTTTTCTTCTTTCTAGGTCAAAGTGTTAGAAATATGTTCTTGACAAATATTTGAAGGAAAAAAGTTCTTCAAAATTAGCTACTATCTCAGTGAAATTTTGAAAAAGGAATACATAGGCATGTTTTATTTTGCATGGCTCTGTAGTAGTTTCTAAATTGTGATTTGTGAAAACCTAACAATGCCTACTTTGCAGGGGTTTTATGTAAGTATTTAGCATGTTATGTGTGTAAAATGAGAATTTTATGCACATATCAGTCAATGAGTTATTGAATAATTGAATGAATATGACCAGCAGAGAAGGGCAACATCCAAATTATGTCATAAACATTTTATAACCCCTGTAAGCCTGAGTGCCACGCCTGAGCTGAAACTTGATGCTATTTAGTATTATGTTACCCAGGGCCAGGCACACTGCAAGTGCTCAGACATCATTTTTCAAAAACAAAGTTGACACTTAGAGAAAAAAGGAACTATTACATCCATAGGGAAAAGATGTCCATCAGCAGGGGTGGCAATTTATGGAGATCGAAAGAAAATGGATAAAGTGATGTTAACAGGCACTGAGACCCAACAAAAAGAAATTTGTGATTGCGTAATTAAAAAGCAACACATATGTATGATTTGTTATTTTACTTTATTTCGAGGCACATATTTATAGCACATTCTGTTTGGAAAAAGTGGATCATTACATTTTTGTTTAGTGAAAATTTTAATTTTAAAATCTTGGCAACCCACAGAAAATCACTTTTTTCTTAATAACTATATTGTATACTATACAGGTCTTGTAGGATCAATTGCATGTACGTGTGAAAAAGGTAGGAAATACCCTTCATCTCTGTACCAAGCACTTACTCCACAGGCACTGCCTATGTGATAAAAGGTGAGGTTCACCTGTCCATCAGCTCCTACCCGTCTGTCCAAACTCACAGCACAAAGGGAGTCTTCAAAGGGGGAGCTTTGGAGCGTTCTCAGAAGAGCTTAATAACGACTATTATGATTAGAATCCTATAGATATGGACACTTTCCCCAAAGATAACCCATAGTTCGCTACATGTTCAGTGCTTCTATTCCTCCAAAGACAGGGGTGTGGTCTGTGTTAATTCCTCAGGCACCCAGAATTCTAAAGGGGTACATTTTGGTGGGAAGCTGAGAAAGAGAAGGCCGCCGAGCGCGCATACTGGGAATGCTATTGCTAGAAGTCCCTTAGGGACAGGATTGTGACCTTGCAATCTTTGTATCTCTATCGCCAATTAGATTTGCATGTAGAGAACACTACACTCTAGTCCAGAAAACCGAACATAACATTTCTAATGTTGAGAGAGACCATTGTCTATTCTTATATAATTTCCTGATGTGACACTATTCTCTCGCGCTAGCTATGTGGGAGAGAAATCGTCTAAGGATTGTTTATTAAAGGTGACAGACTGTTCCATTCTCGGGTCCCTGACAGAAGAGAGGCCAACGTCAATTTTGAGAGATTCGTCAACCCACACAGCATTACTAATTCAATAGTACATAAAAGTACTTACAAGAACAAAACAGGACTGGGCAAGTTGGTTCAGCAGTCAATATTGTTTAAAAGCAGGAAAGGATATTCCTTAACTATTTTCAACTACCTGTAAAAGCGAGTAGCTGTGCTCTTTGGGAATACACATACAGTAATGATTTGGGCAAGTTTTTTTTTTTTTCAGAGCTGCCAGTAAGGTATTTGTCCTTAAAAGTTGTAGTTGATAGTTAGTGACAGTGACGCATCACTGTCGACTCTTATGAAACCTTCTATATTCAGAATGACCATAACAAATCTTCACTGTGCACAGCTGGCACTCATCATTCCACGCTCTTCCATGTTCAGTGATTTATCTTGGTGACCCAAACCAGTAGACGTCATTGACTAGGGAGGTAGCTTGCCTTTTCCATTGGTGAATACGTGAGAACTTTGAAAAATAAATTGCCCATCAGAAACCAGAGAATAAACTTTTTATGATATACTTTATTTTTTAAGTGTATTTATTTACTTTTGAGAGAGAGAGAATCCCAAGCAGGCTCTATGCTGTCAGGACAGAACCCAGTGCAGGGCTCGAACTCACAAACCACGATATCACAACCTGAGCCGAAATCAGGAGTCGGACGCTTACCCGACTGAGCCATCCAGGTGCCCCATGATATACTTAATTTTTTTTAAAGCTAATCTTTAGTGAGCCTTTACTATGTGCCAAGTGTTATCGCAAACACACACTTCTATAATTCACTTCATCCATCATTATGAGGTGGCGCCATCATTAACCCCATTTTGCAGGTGGAGAGTCAAGGTGTGGAAGGATTTAAGCCCCCTAGCTGGACCCCAGCAGTTCTCCGCCAGACCTGCACCTGCTCTGACACTGCAACAGTCCAACTCTAGTGTTTGGTGCATTTCTGGGCACTAAAGTGGAGCTGTTCTTTGCCAGTGAGATTGGGAGCTGACAGATGACTCCTTTTCCTGAGATTTCCTGCCATGAGAGCAGAGCAGTAGTATCTGGTAGGCTTATTTAAGCACACAGCAAGAGTCCTGAAGCCAACTAGCTGCCACATCTAGTTTTCTGGGATGTGAGCCATTACATAATGATGAGTCTAGGATGTGATTTCTTTCTTTTTTTTTTTTTTAAGGTCCTTTGTTTTTCCTCAGTGAGAAGTAACATCTATTGAGTATCTATCCTGGGCAAGATTTTTACATAATTCGATTTAATCCTCCCCAAAGCTATGATACCAAAGTACCACAGCTCCAATTTCATTTGGTGATTTCGGATGAAAAGATGGAGCCACTGGTTCAAGGCCACATAGCTAGTAAAAGTGAAGCCAAGCTTTTTTAAATGTGTACTCTCCGCTCTTAAAGAGGAAAGGAACGAGGATAAGGTGATGGAGGTAGATGAAAAACAATGAGGCAGGGCTCTAGAGTTTTCAGGACCACCTCATACCTTTCATATCCTTTCCTGGAGTGAATAGTGCGTGAATAAAATTTATTAAAGAGCTTTTAAGAATAGTCCATGACAGGGGCGCCTGGGTGGCTCAGTCAGTTGAGCATCCGGCTTCGGCTCAGGTGATGAGCTCGCGGTCCGTGAGTTCGAGCCCCGCGTCGGGCTCTGTGCTGACAGCTCGGAGCTTGGAGCCTGCTTTGGATTCTGTGTCTCCCTCTCTCTCTGCTCCTCCCTCACTCGTGCTCTCTCTCTCTCTCTCCCTCTCTCAAAAATAAATAAAACATTTAAAAATTTTTTTTAAAAAAAGAATAGTCAATGACTAAAAACAAAAGCAACCTCTTGCTTGTTTGTTGTATGAAGAACTTGGTCACCAGTTATATGCCAGGCCCTGGGGGAGAGTCTGGAGATGAAATGGTGAATATTCCAGGCTACAGGACAAACCAGAAGGAGCTGCAGTGATTAAACAAGGGTCTACAATACACTGTGATGAAGGTTATTATAGGAAAGTATAGATTTGCACAATGATGGAACACAACTTAGGAGGCCCGGGAATGCTTCCAGAATGACATAGTATTCAAAATGAAATCAAAAAGAGTAAGGAGCTTTTAAAAATATTTACTTATCCCTTACAACATTGAATTGTTCAAACGTCACACCAAAAGAACAACACTAAGGTGCTATGTAGGAATATTAAAATGTTCCAAGTGGTTTACAACCATCATGTGACAAAGATAGCAAGTTTTGGAATTCATAATCTTACTCTTGCCATAATTTAAAAGGAAATGTACATCAGAGATAAACCCAGATCTAAACTCCAAGACTATGACTTTATGACTCATGGAAAATTGGGGGGTAACTTATTGTCTTCTAGCTGTCAAGTGCCAAGCAGGGAGGATGAATCATTGAAAGGTCATTATGATTTTTGAAGGGAATCCAGCCAGCTCACATATCCTGGTTCTGGGCAGGAGTACTGATCCACCCAAATCCTTTCTGCTTGAGGCCATTGTATGCCTCGCATGGCACTTCTTATCAAACAATTACTGGAAAAAGGTGTCAATTCCCTAGATACTTTCTATATTCAAAAAGTTCTTTTTGGATTCAATATAATTTTTAGCAAGGTTTTATCATGTTCTGGCGCTTTTCAAAAGCTCTAACTTTTCTTGAGTACATTATTGTTGTTTACACCAGAATAGCTTATACAATAGGAGTTTACAAATCTAGTATCTTTTTCTGCCTTTCTCCCCTCATAAAGCCTGTGAATATTTTGTGAAGTAAATGAATCCTGTCATACAATATCATATCATATGGATTGGGGCCTATTGCCAACTAATATGCCAGGGACTATTAGAACATAGTCTTGCTTTGCTTTAGCTATTATGAGATTGACCAAGAGCACACAAGAAGGTCTGTTACATTTCTGAAAAATTGCTTGGAACACAACTGTGTAGTAAGTAGAGCTAGAAAATATGAACCAAATTAGTTGCATTTAAAATATTTCTGTCTCCAGAGACTTAAAAAGCTGAGATTCCTTGAAATAAAAAAATCCAAAGGGCACCTGGGTGGCTCAGTCGGTAACGCATCTGACTCTTGGTTTCAGCTCAGGTCATGATCTCGTGATTCGTGAGTTCAAGCCCCACACTGGGCTCCATGCTGACAGTGCAGAGTCTGCTTGGGATTCTCTCTCACACCCTCTCTCTCTGCCCCTCCTGTGCTCGCTCTCTCAAAATAAATAAATAAACTTTTTTAAAAAAAAATCCAAGGGGCGCCTGGGTGGCGCAGTCGGTTAAGCGTCCGACTTCAGCCAGGCCACGATCTCGTGGTCCGTGAGTTCGAGCCCCGCGTCGGGCTCTGGGCTGATGGCTCAGAGCCTGGAGCCTGTTTCCGATTCTGTGTCTCCCTCTCTCTCTGCCCCTCCCCCATTCATGCTCTGTCTCTCTCTGTCCCAAAAATAAATAAACGTTGAAAAAAAAATTAAAAAAAAAAATCCAAGAAATCAAAGGTAGATGCAACTAACCTAACGTGACTAGCAAGTACTGTTCTGTAAATATTCCGTCATAATTCCATCATAACAAAATCCCTATAAAGTAAATAATAAAGGCAACACTATGCCTTCTAAAGCAGAGAAACAAAAATGCTCTGGGCTGGCTGTTCACACCAGATTTCAGTGAGGATCTCAGACTGTATATTTGACATAAGTGACATACAGAAATATCATTAAGGTATCAGGGCACCTTCTCTACCTCTCCCATGCTCCACATCCTACAACTTGACCTGGCCAGCCTAGAAAAGGTAAGGATTTTCTTTGGAGCTCAGAGGGTCTATTTTAAATTACCCAAGGAGATTCAGAAAGCTTCTCGTCACAGTAGTCATAACATGTAGACAGATTATCTGGACCTGGTAAGTTGTTTTGTGTAATTATCTGAGGAAAGGAGGGAAAAGGCATGCCTTGTTTGGGTTGCAAAGTAAATTTATTTTCCAAATCATATTCACATCCATCTATGTAAGTGAGTGAATCACTTAGCTACTGCTGTGTAACAAACCACCCAAAATGAAGTGTTTTAAACCACAATTCTAGAGGCAGGCAATTTAAAGTGGGATCAAGCGGATGGTTCTTCTGGTGTCAGCTGGCCTCCTTAGGGCATCTGCAGTCAACTGCATGCCAGCTTTGCTGATCTTGGCGGGACTTCCTTATATGTCTGGGGACTCAGCTGGGATGAATCCACTGACCCAGCTCTGTTCTCTGTGGTCTTTAATTCACCAGCACGCAGGTCGACAAAACTACAGTGTGCTGCCTATTTTTACCTATAAAGTATTATTGGAACACAGCCACACCCATTTGTTTGTTGTCTGTGGCTGCTCTCACACTAAAACAGATGGAGGAATGTGACAGGAACCTTAGGGCCCACAAAGCCTAAAATATTTATTATCTGTCCCTTCACATAAAAAGTTTGCTGACCCCTGCTCTCACAGGGCTTGTTCACATGACAATTTCAGGGATCGGAGAGAAAGTGTGAAAACTCACGAGGGGTCTGGAGGCCTAACCATGAAACTGGCACCCTCTTACTTCTGCCATGTTCTGTTGGCCAAAGCAAGTTTGTAAGGCTGGCCCAGATCCAAGGGAAGGAGAAGTAGAATCCATGTTTTCATAGAAGCAGCCGAAAAGTCACATTTCAAAGGACATGCATTGCTCATGGTTCTGCTCATGGTTGCAAATTAGATCACATAAGAGTTGCCTTCAGACTAAAAGGAGTATGGTGGAATAGGTAGGTATGAATTTATATCTCTCATTAGAAAATCCATGAGAATCATCTGAGTCATCGTTGATCACAAATACATGATCGAGAAGTTCCTACAGATTTGTGTCAAAAGAACGTGTCCACAATGATTTTGGCAGAGAGATTAACTTAAACTCTTAGTAACTGATATTAAAAACAGGTCCTGCGAGAGTCGTACAGGGGGCTGATTGTTCATTACACAATCTGAGGAGATAGTTATAGGCTTGTATCTACCTGTTCTTGATCTCTGACCCTTAAAGGGAAATAAAACAAAGCTTAGTTAAAATTACTGAACTCATTAGGTAACTGGGCTATGAAAACAAATAGACCCAAATGGAGAATGATTCCAATATAATGAAAGTTTTTTCCTTGCCCAATAATCAGTTCACACAATGATTCAGGGATGCGGGCTCCTCCTCTCAAGTGTGGCTCTGCCATTCCCAAGACAGGTCATTCTATCAACAGAAAAGGGGAAGAGAATGTGGAAGGGGCTCACCTCCTTCTTGAACATCTTGTCCCAAAAGCAATATACAGCACTCCTCATATTCTATTGGTGAAAACTTATCAGTTGGTTACACCTAACTGCAAAGGATGATGCAACATGTGCTCTAACTGTACCTAGAAAGAAGAGGAAATGGATTTTGGTGAATAGCTTGGAGTCTTTGCCACAGTGAGCCTTCCGGTCATTAAATATTCATTCTTTTCACATATATAGAACACACCCAGAGTCTTCTCCATTACTGCTTCTGGCTCAAAGTCTAGGATCCCTGCATGATGATCAGTCCTCTCTGTAAGATCAAGATGTAGACCCTTGCAGTCCGATATACCTATGAATCAAGAAGTAAGCTATCTCCCCTCTCCACTCCCCCCAAACACAGAGATAAAATATACAATGATAAAACCGGGACAGGAGAAATGTCATAAAAAGTGCAATTCAGGAAAGGCATGAGTAGGAAGCATATGGCATTCACTGGTTCCTTGCAACAGTGAATTCATGCTGGGAAGGTATTTGTCAGGGAAGGAAGTTCTGTGATGGGACACTGGATCTCCATTCTGGGAGGAACCCCCTTGTCCATTGTTCTTCTTTTGAGAGTTTCTTCTCGTTTCATCAGCCTCCGTGACCACATCAAAAACAGCTCACTGGAGAGTACTGTACTCTGTAGGAGTTACGCGGTATTGATAGCTTGTGTCCCGCTCGTGTGCGTTTGGGTGCCCAAATATTACTTTAAGGCTCACTCAGAGGATTTTTGAGACTGGAATCAAGATTTATTTGACAGTACAGTTCTGTCAAAAATTTAATAGACTTCTGGTCAGTTTACATATCATCAGTTTCATGTGCTAGTATCGATACCTTAAGTTATTCTACACATGTTGTTTTCAATCCTTGTTGATTTCTTTACTAAACCTTATAAAGGCAAGGATTCTATCCTGATTCGTCACTGTATGCCCAGAATCCAGCACCCAGCATTTGCCTGCAGGAAAACAAAGTAGGAACAATTATTGAATACATAAAGTGCCTAACATCATACCTAGTAGATACCATCATACCTAATAGATACCATAATATCTATTGGTATTATGGTCTTCGACAATGGTAGCTATTAACAATGAAGCAAGAAACTCATCAGACAGGAGACAGCAAGCTGGGTGCTTAATTCTGGCTCTGCTGCTACACGGTGCAAGTTATTTTCCTCATATTCTGAATCATCCTTACATTCTTGCTGTTGTTTTGCACTTAAATTTTTTTTTTTTTATTTCAGAGCACCCACGTAGGGGAGAGAGAGAGAGAATCTTAAGTAGGCTTGATCCCACGACCCTGGGATCATGACCTGAGCCAAAATCAAGAGGTGGATGCTTAACCAAGTGAGCCACCCAGGAGCCCCTGTTTTGCACTTTTATAACTCACTCCCAATCCTTTTTTTTTTTTTTTTTTTTTTTTGCACTTCTGTGATTCATTCCCAGCCCTTGATGATGGAAGAAAGGCTTTATCCTGAGATCAAAATGCCATGAGAAGCTCACAGGCAGAACTGTAGGAAAGTCTTCAAAACTACAAGTGCTATAAAAGGTGATAGGATTTGTTACAAGAAGCAGTTGGCATCCAGCCCAGTGTGATCCTTTAAACACAGTCTCCATCTGACGCCATGAGATTTTGAGTAGGGCCTATGGCATATCTTAGGTGGTTAATGTTTGAGAACCCTGTGACGGTTCATGTACCTTTGGAAATGCAACTTTGAGCACACGTTGCTTGAAATTTGGTTGTTTGTAATGATGTGCGAAACATGTCTAATATCACAAAATACTTACGGTGAAGGTGGAGCTGTCCGGTGTGTGGGGTAGGACCACTCTTTAAAAATGACTACAGGCCGGTGATCCCAGCCCTGGCTGCACGTTACAGTCACCTGGGGAGGTTTTTGTAAATACCAGTGCTTGGATCTCACGTCCAGAGATTGATAGAAGTGCAAGTTTAAAACCTCCCCAGCGCTTCAAATTGAGAACCACTGCTTTTAAAAGGGAAGTATGGGGGAGCCTGGGTGGCGCAGTCGGTTAAGCGTCCGACTTCAGCCAGGTCACGATCTCACGGTCCGTGAGTTCGAGCCCCGCGTCAGGCTCTGGGCTGATGGCTCAGAGCCTGGAGCCTGTTTCTGATTCTGTGTCTCCCTCTCTCTCTGCCCCTCCCCCGTTCATGCTCTGTCTCTCTCTGTCCTAAAAATAAATAAACGTTGAAAAAAAATTAAAAAAAAAAATAAATAAAAGGGAAGTATGTCATTGGGAAGACATTCTCTTTGCACCTGCTTCGAGAGGCAAGAAGAATGTCCTGCCTGCATTACGGCTTTTATACAGTGTTGTTGCCTTGGATCGGTCAGGGTCTTCCTGTTGGTCGTATTTTCAGATGAGAATTGTTTGCCTTGTGAGGAGGGCTGGGCTGGGCTGCAGGGGGTCAGCTTCAGCAAGGCTCCAGAGCAGTGACCCTTGCCTCTTCCTCCGCAGCACATCATGCTTGTGCAGCGTCAGATGTCTGTGATAGAGGAGGACCTGGAAGAATTCCAGCTTGCTCTGAAACACTATGTAGAGAGTGCTTCTTCCCAAAGCGGCTGTTTGCGGTAAGTGCTCCCTCGCGTGCAGGATGAAGGTGGGGCCGGCAGAAAGGCATTTGAGAATTTCCTTGTGTTTCTGTTGATTATTCCAGCCTTCCGGGTGATGCATTTTGGCAGACTTCAGCTGGATGTTGCTCTTTTATTCTTGGGCTCTGTGTGGATTTTGATCACTGGGGGCACCAAGGGAAATAAAACGGAGAGAACGATTTGAAACGGAGAATTTTGCATAGACTGAAATCTCCCCTTTTGCCTCCAGGCAGGCCCATGCTGATTTAAAATCACCTCTGGTAGATGAGGCCCCAAGTCCAGTACATCTAGCTCTGAATGCTCCCTTGGCAGCATGTCCCATATCCTAATAATCATTTCAGCCATTATGAAACTGCACAATATCTGAAGTCTTGATTACAGGTCATTTAAAAAAAAACAAAAAAACAAAAAAACAAAAAAAAAAACCTCTTTCCATAGCCGCCCCAGCTCAGGCTTCAATTATCTTAGGCTACTAAAATTTATGATCTATTCCTCATTTTCAGTTTCTCTACTCCAAGTGGTCCAACAAACAGTTACTAGAAAAATTTTTCCAGAAACAGTTATTATAAACTGTTCCCTTAATCAGGAAATGCAGTAACTCTCTGAGTGTCTTAACCAAGGGCTAGCTGTTTCTCTGGCGCTGTGTTTGTCCGACTCGAGAATCCATAGCACTGCTACCATTGTCTCTCCCTCACCGGAGCTTGCCCAGCTGCCCACTGCCTTTCCAGCATAATCCGTGCCTCTGGCCCGGCCATTCTCCCTCCCAGAAATGCATGGTCAGCTGGTAGGTCTTGGCCAAGCCCACATTCTGCCTCGAGTCCAAAGCCCAGCCCCAGACTCACCTGCTTCTGGAAAACGACCACAACCAGAACACCCCTGCCTCGGGAGCTGGTTTAAACTGCATTTCATAATGCTTTTCAAGTATTCCTTCGGTAAAGCTCTTAATGGATGTGTGCATACGTGTGTATTACACACACGCATAGAAACTCCTACTTTATGTCTCTGAGTACTTCGGTGTTACTCCCAGTAATTCTGTTTTATTCATGCTCCAACAGAATACCTCCCCAGTTAAGAAGTCTGGCTCTGGAGTTAAAATTGGGATCGTATTCCTTTTGTGATTTAGGGAAAGATCCTTATTGGCTCTAAGCTTCCGTTCCTCATCTCGAACTTCCTAAGGTGATTGTGAGGGATTAACTGAGTGCTTGGCCCAGAGAGGACCAGAGACCATGAGCTGGGGTTGCTATCGCTTCCTCATCTGGCTGGCTGACCTCTGACCCACTCTCTGGCATTTAAGGGGACTTGCTCAGCGCTGTTTAGGGCAGACGCTCACCATCTTCCAGTCATGCCATTGTAAGAGAAACACAGGAGATGCTGAGCTTGCTTTGTTGTTATTGTCGTCGTCCTACTTCACACCCAACTCAGAAGGGCTCACATTGAAACCATTGTAGTCCTTTTAGTTCAGTGACCTAGGGATTTGCCAAAGTGAGAGTCTATATAGCTTTAAAAGCCTACTCACGTAAAACTGGAAGTGACTGCTTGGAAAATGCAAAAAGAGTGTGATGTGTGTGTGTGTGTGTGTGTGTGTGTGTGTGCACATGTGCACCTGTATACCATCCACTACAGAAAGTAGAACACGGTACTAGCCAAAGAAATGGGAACATAGAGCAGATCAAGTCTGGTTTGGTTATCACAATCTCCAGGGATGGTTTAGCCTTCTTGCATTTATAAATAGGGCACAAAGTTTGCTTATTATTTAGGGTTCAGAGATACTGCTTTAATGTGTGTGGGACAAAGGGCCTGAAGCCAGGCGGACGGCCCCGGCAGGGGGGAAGCAGGTGTGGGAGAGCAGCTGAGTAGATAGATCTGTGCTGCCTGCCACGGACTCTGTCCTCTCAGCAGCCAAGGAAAATTGCTCCCTCGGCTCCAGCTGTGAAGAACAGGGAGGGAGAGGATCCTCTTCCAGGGAGATAAATGGAGACCCAGCTTCTCCTCTTCCCTTGCACGACCGGTTTGTTTTTTAAGGACTCTTCACTCACTTATTGCTGATTTTTCAGCTGATTTCCTTCTTTTACTGAAATTCTCAAAAAGTAGACTTCATCAGATGGAAGGAGCATCAGAGAACCACTCCACATGGGTGCAAACCATATGGAATACACGTTATGCTGGCATGCCTGTCTAAATTCAGTTGTGCCGTTAATCCAATTCAGTTTCCTGTCTGCATCCATTGATGGGCGAATGGGCTGCTCACGCTGTCAGTCATGCTCCACCGTGCCCTGCACTGTTGCCTTGGGCTTGGCTGATACAATAAAACTCTGAGAATTACCACTTTTGCAGATTCTTCTCCCATAATGTTAGGCTCAGCTTCACCATGGCTAGACAGGAAATGCCGCTGTAACACAGAGTAGGAATTAAGGATTTGCTACTAGATTAAGCAGTTTGTGTCCATGTTCTTATTTCTTCTTCACTGCAGTGATCTGATATATCACCTCCAGTTAAGGAGGAAATACGCTCAGATATATTAACCATCTTGCCCAAGTGTGTCTGACTCCAAAACCCACATTTAATCCTTCTTCCCCGTATTTGGGCATCGTTGAATTACAGTTTCCTAGACTTTCTGTGGTTAACCATGGGTAGAATGGACAAGATCGCTTCTGTTCCAATTACAGGGTCTTATTGTCTTAAATTCCGGCAACTGAATTAGAGAGGCTTTTGCCCTGAAGGTACTTGACTATAAGACTTAGCTGTTTAGGGGCTGACAGAGCCCTTGTCGGAGTATTAGTCAATTGAGTTTTAAAATGAGTTGTTAGTGGAAAAGCCAAGCAGATCAGTTGTGTGATTCATCTATTATTCACACGCACACACGTGCGCATGTGCACTGTTTGATGATCTTTTTGCTTATTTTGTAATCATGAAGGCTTATTAATCCCTGGGGGGAGGCACCAATCGAATATATGTGTGTATTCTTAGAACCATGCTTGATACTGGGAAAAATGAGAAGAGTTTCTGCTTTCAAGGGTCTTAGAATCCAGTTGGGAAAATCAGTTACTCATTCATGGCCTAAAATTTCACTGCTGCTAAGTAGAATAAAATGTTTTCTGAAGTCACTCTCAGATGTGAATTCTAGAATTTGTCTGTATTCTAAACTCTATATCAAGGGCTCAGGAAACTTGAATGTCGAATTGTATTAGAATTGACCCTGAACTTTACCATAGCCAAAGAATCATCTTTTAAGAACGAATGATACCCTCTGGCGTATCATTTATCAGCATTTTTATGTAGGTGAAATAAATTGGTGGCTGGATCTTCGTGTGGAGATTGTCCCTCCTGATGGGCCTTTTCTCCTTGGTTAGGTTCTGTGAGTTAACATAGACATATGGGGAAAGCAGGAAGCCGAGAGGAAGAGAGTTTTTCATGAAGAGCCAGCTGCCTTTGGTAACTTATCTTCAACCCCAATTGTTCCTGACCACATCCTTTCCCCTAGAAACTGTTTCACTGCCATTTTCCAGCTGCTAGGAATATTCAATCCTGGAGCTCAGGGCTGAAGCTCAGGGCTGGGCTGAAGCTCTAAGTGACTGCATCCAGGGACAGCTTAGCCAAAGAACTCTTGCTTCAGCCAGTGCGTGGTAAGTATCACAGGAAGTCTGAACACATCGAGGAGCAAGACTGAAGCATATAGCCACAACTCAGCAATGTGCTATGTAATTCTAAGTTGGAAAATAATTGAAAGCTAATCATTCAAGCCCTAAGCCTTTTCAATGGAAATATTGCCAAGAGAAATGTTTCTAAAAATTATTTCATAATTAACCTTTTCTCAGTGGCATTATTGCACATTGCATATGTTATCTGTATTGTACAGTCTCAAGTAGCAATGTCCTTAAACACCATTGCTATGTATTGGTCAGTTTCACTCTTACCTGAAAGCACCCAGTCAGTAGCCCAATTCTGATTAGCATTTTCACCCATGTCCCTTTAAGCCAAAATCTGCACTGGCCTTTCAGCTCTATCATCTGGCTCTTTACCAGATGGCCTATAGTCAGGAAGAAAGAGAAGGGTGCAATACCAACAAGCCTTCCTTCAAGATCTGATCCTCAGGATGCAAGCATTTCCCAGAAGCCCTTGCTTCCCTGCATACATTCCTTGGCATTTCATTGGCCCAGCTCAAGTCACATGGTCGTTCCTGACTCCCGGGTAGGTGAGGATACTGGTGTCCAACAGAAAGGAGTGAGATGGTGATGACTGTCTCAGTCCAGCGCTGATGGGCTGATTGCATATATTGCAAACTCAACAATGGCAAGGTTCTGTTAAGAAAGAGGGGGGTAATAGTTGGGGCAATAGACAGTGTTTGGTATATCATCCCCAGAGTCACTTCGACTCCCCAGAGTCCCCAGAGTAATGAAAATTACTTAATCCATGTAAAATGTTTAGACCAGGGTCTGGAACAGAGCGATACACATGTTAGCAATCATCACCATTGCTGTTAGTGTGTATAAATAATATAATGATCATCATTATTATTGGCTTGCTGCTTCTCATTTTCACAAATATGTCTTTTTTCCTTCAGTTTTTTTTTTCCTGGCCTCGTTTTCTCTCCAGTTTCTTTTACTTTTGTCATACTTCTCAGCTTTAGCACCATTGAGGATTTAGCCTTTGTAACTGCTCATCCAGTGAAAGTGCTACTTTCTTCTTGGCTATTGAGCTAACGGCTGATACGCACAAAATTTGCCAAAGGCTGGGCTAAATATTCTACACGCAACACTTTACTCCTCACAGTCCTGTTATTATCACCATTTTACCGATGAGGAAACAGGTTCAGTAATGGGCCCAAAGTGACAAGGCTAACAAGTTGTAGCGAAAGGTAGGCCTGCTGGGTTGTACTTCACACCGCGATCTCATTCCCCTGTGATACTTTCTTCAGTCCTTTAAAAGCATGAGAATTATGCTAAAAGTTTTTGAATTCCTTACAGTCTTATGGATGTCTAGAAAAATGGAAGGTCCAATAGCAGGATAAGTTGGTATTTAATGTGATATGTAATATAAATGAATTAGTCTGTAGCAGGCAGTTCATGAAGAGACTAAAATGCTAGGCTGAGTATTTTAAACTTTATCCTAAAAAAGAAAAAAAAAACAAACAAACCTCATGGGTTGAAATTTGTCCATTACATGGTCAAATTAAGTTCGGAGATTAGAGACCCTTTGAAACTCTTACGGAAGCTATGGATTTTCTTCCCAGAAAAAAATAGACATGCACATCAATTTGCAGCTCATTTCTGGGATTTCCAGGAACAGCCCCCTACACTCCACCAAGAGCTTATTCAAGAACTCTAGGATTAGAAAATCTTTGATTTCACTTTCCATCCAATTCCTTTGATTCTGTTATAAACCTTTTCCCTGGAATATTTGAAATTGAGCTAACAATGTTTGCTCATCATACCTTAGTTCGGCAATCCAGATCAACAGCTTTGCGAAAAACATTAAACTATTTACCAGCAAAGAGCTAAAGGAAAATATTACAATTTCTGTGTACAGTTACCACCACCTGCTGGTCATACTTAGGTAAATCCTAAATTTAGGATTAGCTTGACTTTTACACTGATACATTCTCTGTTATCTTTTAAACCAATATCCTTAAAACAGTGTGGACGTTCCTCAAAAAATTCAAAATAGAACTACCCTATGAGCCAGCAATAGCACTTTAAAGAATTTATCCAGCGGATACAGAAGTGCTGATTCATAGGGGCACACGTACCCCAATGTTTATAGCAGTGCTTTCAGCAAGAGCCAAATTATGCAAGAGCCTAAATGTCCATCAACTGATGAATAGATAATGAAGATAGGGTTTATATATACAATGAAATACTACTTGGCAATGAGAAAGAATGAAATCCTGCCATTTACAACAACATGGATGGAACGAGGTGGTATTATGCTGAGTGAAATAAGTCAGAGGAAGACAGATATCAGATGTTTTCACTCATATGTGGAACCTGAGAAACTTAACAGGAGTAACGGGGTAACGGAAGGGGAAAAAATAGTTACAAACAGGGAGGGAGGCAAACCATAAGAGACTCTTAAATACAGAGAACAAACTGAGGATTAATGGGAGGAGGGGGTGGCGGGGAAGAGGGGAAAATGGGTGATGGGCATTGAGGAGACATTTGTTGGAAGGAGCACTGGGTGTTGTATATAAGCGTTGAATCACAGGAATCTACCCCCAAAACCAAGAACACACTGGATACACTGTATGTTAGCCAACTTGACAATAAATTATATTTAAAAAATAATAAAAAATAAAAATAAATATCCTTGCTGTTGGTCTATACTTTCATTTTGATTTCTCATCTGAATATAATCTAAAACATTAGATTGAACAAGCTGGACTTACAGAGTTTTTTATTTTACTTTACTTTTTTTTTTTTTTCAACGTTATTTATTTTTGGGACAGAGAGAGAGCATGAACAGGGGAGGGGCAGAGAGAGAGGGAGACACAGAATCGGAAACAGGCTCCAGGCTCTGAGCCATCAGCCCAGAGCCCGATGCGGGGCTCGAACTCACGGACCGCGAGATCGTGACCTGGCTGAAGTCGGACGCTCAACCGACTGCGCCACCCAGGCGCCCCATATTTTACTTTACTTTTAAATTCCAGAATAGTGAAAGCACAGTGTTACATTAGTTTCAGATGTACAGTATAGTGATGCAACAATTCTATACATTACTCAGTGTTGATCATGGTAAGTGTGCTCTTAAACTCCTTCACCTGTTACACCCAACTCCCCACCCACCTCCCCTCTGGTAACCATCATTTCGTTCTCTGTAGTTAAGACTTTGTTTCTTGGTTTGTCTCTTTTTTCCTTCATTTCTTTTGTTTCTTAAATTCTACATATGAGCAAAATCATAGTATTTGTCTTCCTCTGATTGACTTATTTTGCTTAGCATCATACTCACCAGATCTACCCATGTTGTTGCAGATGGGAAGATTCCATTCTTCTTTATAGCTGGGTAATATATCCTGTTGTGTGTGTGGATAAAGGTGCGATGTGTATACACACAAACACGCACATATATACACACCGCATCTTTATCCATTCATCTATCAGTGGACACTTGGGCTGCTTCTATATTTTGGCTATCGTAAATAATGCCGCTGTAAACATAGGGGCGCACGTATCATTTTGAATTAGTGTTTTTTTGTTCTTTGGGTAAATACCCAGTAGTGGAATTACTGGATCAGATGGTAATTCTGTTTTTAATTTCTTGCAGAACTTCCATACTGTTTTCCACAGTGGCTGCACCAGTTTGCATTCCCACCGACAGTACATGAACGGTTCTTTTTTTTCTCCACATCCTCACAAACACTTGTTTCTTGTGTTTTTGGTTTTAGCCATTCTCCCAGGTGTGAGGTGATAACCTAATTGTGCTTTTGACTTGCATTTCCCTGATGATTAGTGATGTTGACCATCTTTTCATGTGTCTGTTGGCCATCTGGATGTCTTCTTTAGAGAAATGTCTGTTCATGTCTTCTCATTTTTTAATTGGATTAGGTGTTGGGTTTTGTGTTGAGTTGTACAAGTGTTTTATATATTTTGGATACTAACCCTTCATCAGATATGTCATTTGTAAATATCATCTCCCATTCAGTAAGTTGTCTTTTTGTTGATTGTTGACTGTGCGGAAGCTTTTTATTTTGGTGTGGTCCTAACATTTGCTTTTGTTTCCCTTGCCTTACGAGACATATCTAAAAAAATGTTGCTACAGCCAATGTCAGACAAGTTACTGCCTGTGTTCTCTTCTAGGATCTTTATGGCCTCAGGTCTCACATTTAGGTCCTTGATCCATTTTGAGTTTATTTTTGTGTATGGTTTAAGAAAGTGGTCCAGTTTGATTCTTTTGCATGTTGCTGTTCACTTTTCCCAACACCCTTTGTCAAAGAGACTATCTTTTTCCCACTGCATATTTTTGCCTCTTTTGTCAAAGATTAATTGAGCATATAATCATGGAGGGTTTATTTCTGGGTGGGGTATGCTGTTCCATTGATCTCCGTGTTTTTGTGCCAGTAGTATACTGTTTTTGATCCCAGCAGCTTAATACCAAAGCTGGAAATCTTGGATTGTGATACCTCCAGCTTTGTGTTGCTTTTCCAGGACTGCTTGGGCTATTCAGAGTCTTCTGTGGTTCCATATAAATTTTAGGATGATTTGTTCTAGTTCTGTGGAAAATGCTGTTGGTATTTTGACAGGAATTGCTTTAAATCTGTAGATTGCTCTGGGTACTATAGCCATTTTCACAGTATTGGTTCTCATGGATGCTCATGGATTGGGATATTTTAAATGTATTGTTGGGGCGCCTGGGTGGCGCAGTCGGTTAAGCATCCGACTTCAGCCAGGTCACGATCTCGCAGTCCATGAGTTCGAGCCCCGTGTCAGGCTCTGGGCTGATGGCTCAGAGCCTGGAGCCTGTTTCCGATTCTGTGTCTCCCTCTCTCTCTGCCCCTCCCCCATTCATGCTCTGTCTCTCTCTGTCCCAAAAATAAATAAACGTTGGAAAAAAAAATTTAAATGTATAGTTGAATTCACTTTGCTAATATTTTGTCGAGGGTTTGTATCTGTGTTCATCAGAGATAGTGGCCTGTAGTTCTCTTTTTTGTAGTATTTTCATCTGGTTTTGGTGTCAGGGTAATGCTGGCCTCACAGAATGAATCTGGAAGCTTTCCTTCCTCTTGTATTTTTTGGAATAGTTTGAGGAGAGGAGGTATTAGCTTTTCTTTAAATGTCTGGTAGAACTCACCTGTGAAGCCGTCTGGTCCTGGACTTTTGTTTGTGGGTTTTTTTGATTGCCGATTCAATTTCACTGCTGGCAGTTGGTCTATTCAAATTTTCTGTTTCTTTCTGCTTCAGTTTTGGGAAGTTACAGGTTTCTAGGAATTTATTCATTTTTCCTAGATTGTCTACTTTGTTGGCATATCATTGTTCATAATATCATCTTAATAATTCTTTGTATTTCTGTCATGTTGGTTGTTATTTCTCCTCTTCAGTTTCTGATTTTATTAATTTTCTCTCTCTCTCTCTCTCTCTCTCTCTCTCTCTCTCTGATATGTTCTGGCTAAAGGTTTATTAATTTTGTTGATCTTTTCAAAGAAGCAGCTCCTGGTTTCATTGGTATGTTCTATTGCTTTTTTTAGTTTCTATTTTGTTTATTTCTACTTTAATCTTTATTATTTACTTCCTGTAGTGATTCGGGGTTTTGTTTATTCTTCTTTTTCTAGCTCTATTATGAGATTTTTCTTGCTTCTTGAGGTAGACCTGTACTGCTATAAAACTTCCCTCTTAAACTGCTTTTGCAGCTTCTGAAAGATTTTGGAACATTGAGCTTTTTTCATTTATCTCCATGTATTTTTTAATTTCCTCTTTGACTTCATGATTGACCCATTCGTTGTTTAGTAGCATCTTATTTAACCTCCCTATATGCTATTTCCAGAGTTTTTTTCTTGATGTTTATTTCTATTTTCATAGCATTGTGGTAAGAAAAGATGCATGATATGATGTCAGTCTTTTTTAATTCCTTGAGGCTTGTTTTTGTGGCCTAACATGCGATCTATTCTGGAGAATGTTCCGTGTGCCCTTGAAAAGAATGTGTATTCATTTTAGGATGGAGTGTTCTGAATATATCTGCTAGAACCATCTGGTCCAATGTGTCTTTCAAAGCCACTGTTTCCTTATGATTTTGTTTGGATGATCTGTCCATTGATGTAAGTGGGATGTTAATGTCCCTTACTTTTATTATATTACTCTTGATTACTTTATGTTTGTTAATAGCTGCTTTATGTATGTGGGTACTCCCACGTTGGGTGCATAAATATTTACAGTTGTTTTACCTTCTTGTTGGATTATTCCTTTTATGATTATCTCGTGTCCTTCTTTTTTCTCTCATTATAATATTTGTTTTAAAGTCTCTTGGCTGATGTAAGTCTTGCTACCTTGGTTTTCTTTTCATGTCCATTTGCTTGATAAGTGTTCTTCCATCCCTTCACTTCCAATCTGCATGTGTCTTTAGGTCTGAAATGAGTCTCTTATAGGCAACATACAGATGGGTCTTGCTTTTTTATCCACTCCACCACCCTGTGTCTTTTGATTGGATCATTTAGTCCATTTTCACTCAAATTATCAATAGATATGCACTTACTGCCATTTTTTTACTTGTTTTATGGTTGTTTTTGTCCTTCTCTGTTTCATTCTTCTCTTGCTCTTTTCTCACAATCAGTTGGCTTTCTTTAGAGATATTCTTGGGTTCCTTTCTATTTTTTTTTTTTTTTTGCATATATAGGGTTTTGATTTGTGGTTACCATTCTGTTTGTATGTAACATCTTATGCATATAGCAGTCTATGTTAAGTTGATGGTGGCTAAAGTTTGAACTCATTCTTTACCCCTCTCCCCCCACATTATAGGTATATGGTGTCATGCTTTACATCCTTTACATACTTTACATTTACATATTGTGAGCCCCTTGACCAATTTTTACATATGCACTTAACTTTACTGTCTTGTGCTTCTCAATGTACTTCTTATTCCAACTCATGATCTTTCCATTCCACTCAGAGTTCCCTTTAACATTTCTTGCGAGGCTGGTTAAGTGGCGATGAATTCCTTTAACTTTTGTTTGTCTGGGAAACTCTTTCTCTCTCCTTCTATTCTGAATGATAGCCCTGCTGAATAGAGTGTCTTTGGCTGTAGACTTTTTCCTTTCAATACTTTGAATATATCATGCCACATCCTTTTAGCCTGCAGTGTTTCTGCAGAAAAAAATCAGCTCATAGCCTTATGTGGTTTCCCTTGTATGTAACTGTTTTCTTTTCTCTTGCTGGTTTTAAATTTTCTATCACTACTTTTTGACATTTTATTTGTCTTGGTGTGGATTCGGTTGATTTGATGAGGGGCTTCCTGTGCTTTTTGGATCTGGATTTCTGTCTCCTTCCTCAGATTTGGGAAGTTTTCAGCTATGATTTATTCAAATAAATTTTCTGCCTTGTTTTCTGTGTTTTCTCCTTCTGGGATCCCTGTAATAGGAATGCTATTACACTTGATGATGTCTCTGAGTTCCCTAAATTTATATTCCTTTTGTATTATTTTTTTTCTTTCTCCTGTTCAGCTTGCTTTCCACTACTCTGTCTTCCAAGTCACTGATGTTTTTCTGCTTCCTCTAATCTACTCTTTCTTCCATCTAGTGTATAGCTTCATTTACTGTTCTTCATCTATGATCAGTTCTTTTGTATGTTTCTGTCTCATTGTTAAGGGTCTCACTGAGGTCGTCTACTCTTGTCACATTCAGTGTCTTTATGCCCATTACATTCTCTATCAGGTATATTACTTACCTGTTTCAGTTACGTCTCTTGCTGTCGTTTTGCCCTATTCTTTCATTTGGGATATATTTCTCTATCCCCTCATTTTGTCTCTGTCTGCATGTTGGGAAAGTCAGCTCTGTCTTCTGCTCTCGAAAATAGTGGGCCGTGAAGACGAGGTCCTGTAGTGCCCTGCAGTGCAGTGTCCCGTTTACCAGAAGCTGGCACTTCAGGGGTGTCCGCTATGTGTGTTGCATGCACCCTAATGTTTCAGCAGAGCCGCTTTTCCCTCGGGTCCACTCACCTGCAGTGGCTCTCTTTGCCTGTCATCAGCGGTGTTTGGTCCCTGTCCTGTTGGTGGGCCAGTCTCAGGCTGCCTTGGGCTTGAGTCAGAGCGCGCATTGACAGAGAGAGACATAGTAGCCCTTTTGCTGTTTTCGCCCTGGGGAGTTTTTGTTGTTGGGTGTGGCCTGTAATCAGACCAGCTGTCTGCCCCCACTCCACGTCTGGGGCTGTAGTTGGCCTGGCGTATGTGTGGTTATCTTCCCCTCTCCCAGGGGCTGGAGTCACTTTGGAGTGGTGCTTTGGGTGGGCTCCAGCCAAGAGCATATTGGAGGGGGCAGATCCGCTTAAGTGCACAGGGGCAGGATGTGTGATGTTAGCAAGGTTTGTGCCGGTCTGTTGTGCAAGGGACCTGCACCTGCCAGAGCTTAGACTGGAGACGGTGGATCTGCAGAAGTGCAGGGCTGCCCCGGGGGACCGCAGGGGGGCAGGATGCGGAGTATTAGCAAGTTAGGTAGGGATCATCCATGCCTCCCTGGTTCCCACCGGTGGCTGTGGGTTTATACTGGGGAGCAGGAGAGTGAAACAGCACCTACCTGCCTGCTCCTTTGTTCCAGAAGTCTGCCAGTGATCCCTGCCCCTCCAGCACGTGCCCTGAGAGTAGTCAACAGATCTGCCTCTAGTATAGCCCATTTTTCAAACTGCTGCTCCTGTGCTGTATCTCGGTGGGGCTGTTTGTTGTGTTCTTTAAGGGTGGGGATTCAGTTTCCTGCGGCCTTTCGGGCTCACCCAGAGCCAAACCTGCTGATTTTTTAAAGTTCCAGCTTTTAAGTCCTGCTGGTTTTTAAAATTCGTGAAATTTGGCCCTCCTGGTTTTCAAAGACAGATGTTATGGGGATTCATCTTCCCTGTGCAGGTCTCCCATTGTGAGGGTCTGTTTCTCTCCCCCCCCCCCCCCCCGCCCTGCACCACCACGGGTCCCTCCCTTCTGCCAACGGTCCAATGATCCATTTAGCTCTCAACAACAGTATTCCTACCCTGTGAGATGTGGTCTCTTCTCTACATTTAGCTGTAGAGATTCTGTTCTGCCAGTCTTATGGGTCATTTGCTGAGTTATTTACACTGGTGTGGGTGTCATCTAGTTCCATCTATGGGAGGAGATGAACTTAGGGTCCTCCTACTCCGCCATCTTCCCCGGAAGGCCCTGGAATTAATTTTTTAAAGGCATCTTTATATTTGTCTCCTGCTCTCCCTTAAATTTATGAATCTGTCCCCCCCTCCTTTCTACCTTAATTTGGATCTTTGTCATGAATCACGAAAGCAATATCATGACCTTTCTAGCTTCTCTTCCTGTTTTGTATTGACTGTTCTCCATGGGATACCTCATACCACCATCAGAAAGATCTTCTAAAACCCAGCTCTGGGGTGCCTGGGTGGCTCAGTCGGTTAAGTGTCCGACTTCGGCTCAGGTCGCGGTCTCCCGGTTCGTGGGTTCGAGCCCCGCATCCAGCTCTGTGCTGACAGCTCAGAGCCTTGAAGCCTGCTTCGGATTCTGTGCCTTCCCCTCTCTCTGTTCCTCCCCTACTCACACTCTTTCTCTCTCAAAAATAAAGATTCAAAAAAAAAAAAAAAAAAAAAAAAACTTAAAAAAATAAATAAATAAAACCCAGCTCTAACCATGCTACTTCCCTGCTTTAAATCCTTCAGTGGCTGTTCATTGCCCCAGGATTACATCCAGCCTTTACCTCAACATGTCTTTTCAGCACATCCCCACCCAACTCCTTCAAAACCTAGTATATAGGCTTTTAGCCACTCTCATACTGGTCAAAGAACTTCAAGGGACAAATTTTTCTTGCCTAAATTGGGAAAGCAAACAACAACAAACTACGATCATGGCTAAATGGCTAGGATGTAGACTCTCAAATTTGAACAGAGAAAACTGAGAGGTGTGTATGTGGAAGAGAGAGAGCGGGGGAAGGAGGGAGGGAAGGAGAGGAGGACCATTGGGCACTAGCGAGCCAGAAGCCTTGCTATATAGCAGCAGTGTGGACTCACATGGCTAACAACAGGACCCCAAACAAAAGCTGCCGGTCCAAGGATGAGGTAAGACCAGAATTTGGAAAGAGCTATAGGGAGTGACAGGATAGATTCGAAAAGCTGCGCTTTTGAGGGCAGGGGCAGTGGCACAAAACATTTTTCTGAACCCTGACACGACAGATAATCTTTTGAAGGAGTGAAATTTTACAGAAGTTATATTTGTGATGTCTGTAATATACTGAGACAGTTTTCATGATGCCAAAGCAGAAAATTAAAAAATTATGTCAAACAAAACAGATATATTGAAGTAATTTTTCACAAAACTCTCTTTTTCATGCAGGCACCATGGGTGTTTCCTGTATGAGTAGATAAGATTGTTTCATACCACATACAGAGATGATTAGAAAAAGTAGTTTGCTGTTTGTCTTTAATTTCCTGTGGCTACTTACGCCTTTTCTTTTCCATTCCAGCATTTCCATACAAAAGCTTTCCAATGAATCTCGCTACATGATTTATGAGTTTTGGGAGAACAGTAGTGTGTGGAATAGGTAAGTAATAAGCAGGCTTTTTTTTTTTTTTTTTTTTTTTTTTGGCTAGGAGGGAGAAATCTACATGATATTTTTAGGACCTGTAGGAAAAGCCCCATTCCCTTTATCTTACCTTAAAATGTGTCATTTGCTCAGTTTCCTCAATCCCAAATTTTTAGGAATTTATTTCATGGATTAGAAACCACTTTCCTCTTGAAACAAATACCTTTGGTAATTGTCCTACTTTAAGTATAACCATTCTACTGATGCTTATCAAGTAAGAGTTAGATATGGGTCATGGCTATCTAAAGTGTCAGGGGGGCAGGTGAACAAAGGACACAGAAAGGATGAGAAAGTAATTTTACTTTCTATTTTTTTCATAAGTTCTGTGGTGTTTTGTAATAAAACTATATAATGGTTAAGATCACCATAGCTTAACTTTTCTAAATGTCTCTAAGCACTGCAAAAAGCAGGGGAGGGGATGGAAATTAAAGACATTGTTTGGAAAAGATTAAAAACAAATCAACTTCTCTGGATAACCATTCTACAGTGTATATGTGTATCAAATCATTTTGTACATGTTGAATGTACATATTTGTCCATTATTCCTCAACAAAGTTAAAAAAAACAAATCCACCTTTTTAATTAAAAAATTACAAATTGGATAAAGAAAACTTTTGCTATTCTGAGATTAAATAACTCTAGTTGGTTTTAAATGGCAGTGAATGTAGCCCTCCAGTAAGTCCATATTTAGGGTTTAAGCTATGGTAATGAAAGTAACAAATACCTGGAAATACCTATTTCATGCAAAATTTTATTTTGAGACTATTTTTAAAATATACTACAGAATGACACCAAGAGAATCTTAAACACCAAAGGGAGCTTTAAAGGCAACTTTATTCAACTCTGTACTCCAGGCCTACACTTTAAGATGATTTTTATTTATTTATTTTCTCCTAGGGAGAGAAGATCTATAGTCTTTCTTCTTAGCTATACTATTTTTTTAATCATCGGGGCAGCCAATGTATTCTTCCTTCTGTTTAAACTTCTTTCTGCAATTAAAGTCTTTCTCCTTTTATTTTATCTTCTATAGGGAGCTAATGGTATTCTGTTTTTAGAAGTCTTTAAAATATTTTTTCTGCCGACAGTTGTTAAATTACACATGTCCTTTATTTTTTATCTTAGGGTAGGTAGTTATAAAAAGAAGTCTGTATTCAGACAATCCAAATCATCTAAAACCTTGCCATTTTGATTGAATTTGAACTCTGTTTTGCACTCTAATAAAAATTCACAGCCTTAATCTATATTTATACAGCCACCTTCAGACGAATTATAGCAAGACATTCCAAAGAAGTAATGTGGATTTCTTGGAAACTCCAGAACTCACATCTACTATGCTAGTTCCTGGTAATTATACTGGTTTCACTGTGCTTCTATGTGTTTTTGTATGGTCTTTTGCTTTTTAAAAGATAGTGTGGAAAAAAAAAAAAAAAGATAGTGTGCTCTTTCTCCCACACACACAGTTTATTAGTGGTTCTCTCTTCTTTATTTCTTTGTATATCTGAAAATCTGAAAGTGGGAGGAGGAAATAAGAGATCTGTATATTCTATTGTCATGAGTCCTTAGTTGATCCTATGTGTATTCCTGGCTATATTAAACCTAATAGTCATTTTCTGGTCATCTTCAATAATTTAACAAACTTGAAGTACAAGTCAAATCATGACATTTTGAAAAAATTATTCAAATGCTTTACTATACTTTAGTGTATTGAATTAATTTGAAATACGTGACCCAGAGGCTGCAGATTAGAATCATGCTAGAAATGTTTTTATTATAATAGCTGTTAGAATATTTGTAATTGGGGTAAAGCAGAATTGAAAGAGAAATCTGAAATGAATTTGTCTAAGAAGTCTGGCCTAGCCAAGGCTTGAGATAATTGAGAACCAAAATTCATTTGTTCATCTGCCCTAACAAACACCAATTAAATATATTTACTCAGTGTTATTATATGTGCTAAGTACTGGGGACACTGGGGTTCTTAGCCTGTTTACTAGTGCTGAGTTCTAACTTTGAATAAACATTATGCTAAGAGCTAGAGAGTAAAAATGGAGTCCCTTCCCATGAATAGCAATAGGAAAGACCAAAGCTTGCAGAAAAGAACCAAGCTCAGGATATGACATAGTAGTTACTAATGGTCATAATATGCATGTGGACTTTGAGAAGGGATTGCTTCAACAGGTTTTTTTAAAAGAGAGGACTCTGGAGCTGGACCTTAAAAGGTGAGAATTGGACAAATAAATATGGAGGATGATACTTTGGTAAACTGTACCCATGAACAAATCCAAAAAATGTTAAATCTGCTTGGCTAATTGGCGCAAAAGTAAGACTGTGGCATAAGGCTCATATATGATACATGAGGAAAGAGAAGAAAGTGTAGGAAATGAGGTTGAAAATACAATGAGGAGTGAACTTAGTAATATGAAGTCATTAAAGGTCTTTGAGAGGGATAGTGAATGCTCTAATCAGTAGGAACTGGCAGGATGGAGAAAGGTGGATGTGATGGGAGGAGAAAGATTGGTCAGGTATGCAATAACGTAGGCCAAAGGCAGCACCTGACCAGGAGCTACCGAGAGAGTTCCTTCGCCAATACAGTTTTCAGGAGTTAACTGTGGCAAGATATTTGAAGCCCAGGCTTGGTGAGAAAGGGTATATTGTAAAAACAAGATATCTGACAGAAGCCTAGGAAAATGTCTTCATTTTTAAGGTTGCGAGAAAAGCCTCCTTTATTAAGGAAATTAAGGGGAACCACTGAGAGGTAGGAGAATCAGAGTAGTTGAGTAGCAAGGAAACCAAAAGAGAAGGAACATGCAAGGCACAGTGCTCCTCAGGGGCCTACACAGTGAACTGGGACTTAAGAGAATGGGACTGAAAACTGCATCTGGCCAGAGGTCACTGTTCAAGAGAACAGCTTTGGTACAGTGGTAGGAATTTAAAAATTAGGGTAGATTTTGATGGAATAATACAAAGTGAAATGGTAAATTCTGGAAGTAAAAGTAGGTGAGATCAGGGGTCAGTGCTTTCCAGTCAGACTTACCATCTGGCGTGAGCTTTAGCTATTCACTTACTCTGGATCTCAAGAACAGGTTTGTCTGGCTTAGAGATGGTAAACTTGTAGAATTTCCCTTGCTGCGTATCTCGGATTTCATCCTCAAATAAGAAAGCCATGAATGCGGCTGAAATTTCTCTATCACTCTTTCTGAGAGCATTTCCCACGATAGAAGAGCTGGGCTCAAATAAAACTGGTTCAGTTCTTGTTCTCAGAGCCCAAGTTCAATACAATTTAATGCCTTCTTTTGCTACCCTATTTTCCACTAATTTTAATATCACATCTAATTTCAACAGTGACTCCTGAAATTTGGAAGAATAAAAAGAAAGGCTTGATTTCTAACACATTTTTAAAATCTCCCTCAAACAAGATTTTTTAAACATCTGTTTGGGGCATCCTATTCTTTTTGATAGGAAAGTTTTGTAAATTGCAACAGTAGACACACCTCCCTGGACAAACAGCTAGAATTAGTTTATAAATATTATTTATAGTTTTAATGGCCCTATGACTTCTATTTTCAATAACCACTTTTATAAATTTTGTCTGTCATATGAAGGCTAAAAATAAAAACAAAAGTGTTTTCGCTATACATATTTAGACCTACAAAACAATCTGAAAAGACAGATATCAGAGAGGAGTAGGTTTGTATTTTTAATTTAACTCACAAATTATGATTTCTGGAAGACTGCTTTTTTATTAGGTTTCTAAGTGGTTTACCTAAAATACATCTTAAGAAATAAAGCAGCAAAACCAGACTGTATCTAGTTATGTAAAATACAAGCCAAAATCTATTCCAAGAACTCTCGAATATAAAAATAATTAAAATGAGTCATACTAGAGTATGGCTAAATAGGCCCAATAGCCATCATAAAACACCGAGACCGAAGTGTGAGAATTCGGTCTGTGGAGCAAAATATCCCTTGGCAAAGGAGAAACGCCTGTGGTTTATGAGAAAAGAAGATACACAAGAAAATAAGATCCTGTTGTCAGCCAGCATGTCACTTCAACAGCTTTGAAAACAAGTTTTAATCCTTTTCATTTGTCTGTTTCTCACAGCATTCCGCCTGTCTTACTTTGCCATAGATTTGTCTTTGGGACATTTATATTCACTAGGGAAGACATTTTCAATCTTACAACATAGATGTACTAAAAAAATATTTAAAACACATCCACTTGCTTATACCCAATCTTTATGAAATTGTTATGTAAAAGTGGCTTATACTCCCAAACCGCTGCCAGTACTAGCTAGGTAGATTAAAACACCAACAACATGATTTCATCTTCAGGACATTTATGACCTCATTGCCCAGGATAAGCTCCATTCATTCATAACAACAAAATTAGACTATAACCAAGTGCCTAAAGATCTGGTACAAATATTGCAAAGGAAGAGATCAACTTGGCTTAGGAAATAGTGACTTGAAAGATAATAACGCAGACTAAAGATGGGAGAAAATAGTCTTTTTAAGAATGATTACACCCTGGCAATTATTTCCATCGTTTAAAAATCTCTTTTTCTCTTTTCAGCTTCATGGTGGATCCTGAACAACTAGATGTTCCTAGACATTTCCCTCATGGTTCCAAGTGAAAAACAAGTATTCTCATCTAAAATGTGAATTAGAAAATTCTCTGCAGTTACTAATCTACACTATACTTTTAATATATTTAAGACGTGCACCCTTCTTAAATGTCTTCTAGATCTTTCATGTGAATTTTAGCTAAGTTTTTGAAGTCTGCTGTTTTGCTACATTGTAACCTAAAACCCTTTCGTGGCAAAATCCTAATATGTGAAACAAGTGTACACATAAAGGAACAAATTTGTGAAAAAGAAGTGATAAAAACTAATTAAAGTGGGAACTTTTAGAGTATATAGGATAGCTTCTGTGGATTTGTCATAAGCTAGGGGTTAAATCAGTGTTTTGTCATTTTTAAGTAACTGGTTTTCTGTGAACGAAGCTTATATTCTTCAGTAATGCTCACTGTATTCCCAACTCACGATCTTTTGAGTATTCACTTCACTGAAAAATGCTAATACATGCTCCCAAATGGTGTCCTTATGTGCAGAGAGAGCAACGGCAGGAATGCATGTGCACAGAGAAAAGGCCACATGAGGACACAGTAAGAAGGTGCCAGCAGCAAACCAAGGAGAGGTCTCAGAAGAAATCAACCCTGCTAGCACCGTGGTCTTGGACTTCCAGTCTCTAGAACTGTGAGAAAATGCCTTTCTGTTGTTTAAGCTAAAAAGAAAAAAAGTTGATACAGGAGTATACAACAATCTTGGCTATAATCTACACTCTCTATATACCTGTCAGGTTATAAACTGGTTTTTTTGCAAATGAACAATTCTGTGATAGTTAGGGTACCATTTAGTAACGGAACTTGTATAGTTCTATAATGATATATAGTTATATCATTTATTAGCATCATAATTTCCTATATGTAAGTTCAACAAATCAAGAAAAGAGGACAGTCTTAGTTTCAGAAAATCAGGTTCAAATTTTTGGCACATGATCCAGAGGACTAAATTTCTTATTAAAAAATAGACATTTGCACTTAAATAATGAGTTCAAAATATTTAAAAAAAAAACTTTAACCTCAGTGAACACAGAAGAACTATACATTAAGCACAAAACTTTAGGGAAGGTATTGGACAGAAAACATTTCCCAGTCTCAACACTAGAATGACAACAGCTCTAATGTCACTAGAACAGGTAACTGTGTCCCTAATATGCTCTGCTGTACAAGCTCATATATTACATATTTTTAATAGACTCTATTCCGGTAAATTCTGCTAGTGAAAATCCAGTACATATGGGAGTTTGTTACCATGTTATTCTCTAATCCAAATTCCTTTGAAGCCAATTTTTTTTTTTTTTTTACTGTTGGAAAACTCAGAAGGTCGAACTAAAATTATATTTTTTAAATATAAAATTTGACCTAAAATATTTTCTCCAACTAATTTATGAAATACTAACTTCTGTCACTACCTTTGTATGCCCTCAGTCCTCATTCACTCTAAATTATTTTTTTCATAGCTTCTACTAGACAAGGGCAGTAAATTTTGACATATATACACATATACACACAAATGTGTGTGTGTGCATGTGTACATATGTGTGTATGTCTTTGGTCATTTCTAAAGATGACAAACACTATGAAACAACACCTGGCTCAACTCTTTTAATTTATATACAAAGCTGAGAACATGAATGGAGTTGTACAATGATTATTCAAACAAACTATACACATGTACAAAAGCAAACGGATAAGAGCAGTCTTTGCAGTCTCACTCTGATTATATACAGTGGCGTCTGACATACAAACTCTTCTTGAAAAGGTTGTTTATAAATGGTTTCAAAAAAATACAAATTATAGCCAGTAAAAACATAGTATTAGAATCAGAAAATACCTAAGTCTTCTAAGTATGAGGCAGTTTCCGAAGTACAAAGGTTAGGTAGGACTTCAAAAAGGTTTCTGCCCTCAGTAACAGTGTTGAGCACAATGGCTGTTTAGATTCCAAACTAGAATAGGTTCTATCATAGTTTTTTTAACTAGAGTCAAAAAAATATGGTTCTACTGACCCCAGCTTTTACACAAATTATATATAAATTTTTATGTGTGTGAGAATGTGTGTGGATACACAGTATATGTGTGTGTGTGTGTGTGTGTATATATATATATATATATATATATATATATATATACGTGTGTGTGTGTGTATATATATAAAGGGAAAGTAGGACAGAAAATAAGTGAAAAATCTGGGCCCTAGGTATTAATGTATCATTTTTAACCCATAAATTTATGGGGGGTTTTGTTCCTATTAAAAAAAAAATCTCTTTCTGGGGAACAAAGTAATGAAAACTAGACCAAGATGGGAAGCCTCCCATGGACTAAAAGCTTAAATCTAGGTAACAAGCCCAAAGACCAGTGAGGAAAAAGGTACTGATTTTAGGAGTTCAGAATTCAGTATGAGATAAACTTTCTGCCAAGTGATGGTCTCAAATGCCTTGCCAGTAGACCTGGGGATCTGAGAAAATAAAAGTAGGGAAAGTTTACACTTACCTTTATCTACATCAGCAATTTTTTTTTTTGACACTATGCTGGAAGAAACTTTTTTTCAATAGTAACATCCAGAGTGACAAAATGCAGGAATTTATTATATAAAATTTCTAGGAGCTAAAAGCTTAAACCCCCAAATTCTTCATCCATGTGTTCTTGTTATAAGAAATTACAGAATTGAAACTTAATGCACCTCAATTATTTGCAAATGCCTAAATTTTTCCTCTTTTGGGGGTAAAAATATCAGTTTTATTTTGCAGTTGCCCAACTTCTGTTCATGTAGTCTGATTAGACACAACAAGTAGCAGCTATTCTCCACCTTCAGTTTCCTGGTTTCCAAATTGTCAATCTCTGCTGGTAATTATGAATCTTAATGCTATCGAAAACCTAGAGACCAAAGAACTGCCTATTAAAAGATTCTGTTTCCTGTCATGGAGAACTATGCATTGAACATCCTGAATCATCCTAAGCCTCTGGAGAGATTGTAAAGAGCCTTTCAAAATGCTGGTATGAAATCAGTGGCAAACAGAACAAAAGCAACTTTAAAAGCAACAAGAAATTATGTACCATATATACATCATAGCAAATACTTTATATTTGGGAATCTTTACAGCTTACATTTCCATTCCATTATTACAAGAGATGAAAAACAAAAAAAAATTGCAAGTAGCATGCAAATTATAAATACAGTCTTCCCACTTTACTAACCGAATTCTTACTTTCCAGTGTTACTTCCCAATTTATGCAGGAAACTGCCTGCAAAGTTGAAACTGATTAGAAAATTCTTTATAGTTTAAAATATCTTTCTCATTTTAGGGAGAAACCAAATACCCAACCATCAAAATTAAAAATAAGCTGAACTGTCACAGTCCATTACAGTTATTGTTACTAGGTCCACTTCATTTGCAGGTGTCCAAAATATAAAACGAGTAATTCTTTATGTTCAAATTCATCTGTTCTTAAAATGCTACTTAAAACTTGGGTGGTTTTCCTGTAACATAGAAGAAAAAGTTAATTTATCAATTAGATTGAATGAATACAGTTTTTACTAGTTTATCAAACCAAATACTGTGACCCTATTAAGTGTTTACAGATCTTAAATGCATGTTGCTATAGAAAGTATTATAATAACTGGAACTTGTCAAAACAGTTCTCCTGTGTTTAATAAAACATAATTCATTTTTAAATACACTAGATTGTATTTCAAACCTGTTCTGTTTCTGTGGTACCTGGTTTGTTCAAAATGTGTATGTCAAACTTTTATTTACAAAATAAAATGTCAGAGATGAAATAAGTCTGCAAATGAAAACTTGACAATATATAGCACTGATTTACTCATACATATCAAGATCTCTGAACAGGTCGGAAAATGTGAACGTCGTTAAGGACATTTTTCATGACAAAATATTCCTGTGTGCAAGGTATTCTGAAAGAAACGTATTCTGAAAGAAACAAATTTCTGCTTAAATTTTGAAAAATTGACAGGGTTCTACAAAGTCAATTCCAAAAAATTGACTTTAGGAAACACTGAGAAACACTGTAAGTTAAAATTCAGAAGATTCTAAGAGGAAAAAAAAGCTTTGGATTCCCAAAGGTTAGAAATCCTAAAAATGGAGAGCACAGGAAGTATGTTACACATCTCACATTTGAACCATTCTCAGCATGCCTATATTCTGAGTTAATCTCCATGGAGTATTTACCTATATAAAGTAGTTTGTGAAAACCCTAAGTGCACAATGAGAGCTAAGTACTATGCCAAGCTCTTCCATACATTTCATTTAATCCTAACAACTAGAGATTATCAACCTTACCTACAATCACAGAACAGACACAGAAGGTCAAGTGACTTAAGTTAGAATGATATTTTAGTACACAAGGTGAAGCCACAGCTTGAACCCAAGTCTGGTAGCGAAATGCGTGTCCTTTCCAATCAATATCCTAAAAGATATGTGTATTTATTGTATCCATTTTGGTGAAATGTGATGGCGGTGACACAGAAATATAAAGCGCTAAGAACAGCAAAGATATACTGTTTGTGGGATGACTGGTTTTACTGTATAGAAGGACTAAGAGTAGGGAGCCCAGAAACACACCTCACATCTATTACCACAAGGTGGCAGAGGACCACCCTTTCGATAAACAGAGCTAGGATGACCGGATATTCATGTAGAAAAAAGTAAAACTTGGCCCCTATCGCACATCATACAGTAAAATCAACCGCAGATGGATTGATTACAAGATTTAATATGGGATGTTCTGTATCTTTCAATGGAAAAAGTATTTCTTAAAAATACAATTCCATTCTATTATTACTTACAGTTTGGTTATATTATACATTTGTGTACTTTCCTGAGTTATATTTCATAATATTAAAAATCTAGTGAGAATCTAGTGAAAATACTAAAGAAAAATATTTTAGAATATAAAATTAGAAAACTACTTACTGGTTTTTGAAGTACAATGGGATGATCAGGCAGAAAGTCTGGTTTTTTTCTGCAGATGGAAACACTTGAGAGCTTCAACAGGAAATCTCTGCTGTATTTAATTCTCTCTATAGATATTAAATATCAAGTGCAATGTTACAAAATACATAACTCTTCCAGAACAGTTTTTGGTTCATTTCTTTCTGCATGTCCCTTAATAGTCCATTATTTTATAAAAAGATGAGTAATTTCTATGCAAAAGAGAAGAAAGGCAAAAAATTTTGAAAAGTACCTACTGCCTACCATTTTCCTTTTACATGGAAAGGAAGCCAAGTAACCCAGGAAAAATGGAAGGGAGAGAACTATTTCAGAAAACTGGTAATGCATGGCTTCTTTCATCTGGTTATTTATATCTAGTGAAGGGATCTTGCATTATAAAATATAACAGCAGTAACACCTGTTGGGCAATTCAGACCCTGCCAAAATGGAACCCTAATAAGCCTATCTAGTCTTCATATTAACTTAAAACGTAAGACAATCAAAGTAAATTCAAAAACATTTATTATACATCTGTGCATGAAAGGTGTGCTAAGTAATGGTGAAAAAGATCTAAGATAGACTCCCCCCCCCCTTTTTTTTAAGAGAGAGAGCATGAATACAAGCAGGGGAGGGAGACAGAATTGCAAGCAGGCTCCACACTCCGTGTGACTCGATCCCATGACCCTGGGTTCATGACCTGAGCAGAAATCAACAGTTGGATGCTCAACCGACCGAGCCACCCTATCTTTAAATGGGAATAAAAACAATGCTTCAAATATCTGCATATTTCTTTTCAGAAACTATCACCAAAAAAGACCACTTGCTGAGCCAGCAGAGCAATATACTTAAAATACTAACACAAAAGAAATGACAACCTAGAACTCCATATTGTGAAAGAGAAAAACACACACACACACACACACACACAGGTCTCTGTCCTTGGTTTCTGGCACAAAGCTCCTAAAACCCTTGTAATTTCTTAAGTGATAAGAATGCTAGGAACATCTTTTCAAATATTTGGTTTCTGATCCTCCTTCTGACACAGCTCTTAAATATCTCTGCATTTCCTGGGTGACAGAAATGT
Organism: Leopardus geoffroyi; assembly: GCF_018350155.1. Taxonomy (NCBI): domain Eukaryota; kingdom Metazoa; phylum Chordata; class Mammalia; order Carnivora; family Felidae; genus Leopardus; species Leopardus geoffroyi. The sequence continues at coordinate 115,746,423 of NC_059338.1, read as the reverse complement.
CCTTTGTTCTAAGGAGGTGACTTTTGGTGGACTCCTGGACAGGGGCTGGTCAACAGGAGTTGTCAACCAAGCCATGATTAGAAACTTGAAACTTTCAGCCCACTCCCCACCTCCTTCTAGAAGGGGAGGGACTGGAGATTGAACTAATGAGTGATCATGCCACATGATGATGCCTCCATAAAAATCCCAAAAATATGAGGTGTGGAGAGCTTCTGGGTTGGTAAACACATCCATCAAATCCATGTACCAGGAGGGTGGCACACCCCAACTCCACAGGGACAGAAGTTCCCACATTTGAGACCCTTCTAGACTTTTCCCTATGTATCATTTCATTTGGCTCTTTATCTGTATCCTTTATCATAGCTTTTATTATATAATAAACTGGTAAATGTTAGATCACCCTAAGTTCTGTGAGCAGTTCTAGCAAATGATCAAATCCAAGAAGGGAAACTTGGAAACCTCCAATTTGTAGCCAACTTGGATAGAAAGTCTGGGTAATCCAGGGACCTACTGCTTGCAACTGTCATCTGAAGTGAAGGGTAGTGTTGTGAGCCTGAGCCCTTAATCTGTGGGGTCTAAACTAATTCCAGTTAGTGTGAAAACTGAATTGTAGGATACCCAGCTGGTGTTGCAGAGAATTGATATTGATATCTGGAAAAATGATACATCTAATGTCAGAAGTGAAGTGTTGTGAATATAGTACAGTACTGAGAAACTGTACTGAGTACTAGAGTACTAGAGAAAGAAACAGAGGAGAGGTTTTTTACAGAGTACTGAGTACTAGAGTACTAGAGTACTAGAGAAAGAAACAGAGGAGAGGTTTTTTACACCTTACACCTAACCAGTAGAAAATCTTGGAATACTCGTGAAGTTAAAAGACATTTTCAGAAGAGAAAAAAAAATTAGAAGAATTTGTCACTAGTGTGTTGATCTGTAAGAAATGCTACAAGAAGTTTTTCAGGTTGAAGGGAAATGGTACTAGACAGAAACGTTAATATTCAGAAATGAAGAATAAAAGAAAAAGGGTAAGTAGCTTGACAAATACAATGGCCTCCTGTTTTTCCCACTGAGTTTTATAAAAGTGTATGACTGTTAAAAGCAAAACTTATGACACTGGCTAAGAATAGGATGCATACAATTACAACAAAAAGGTCAGGGCAGTGGTGGAAAGGGAAGGAACCTACACATGGTTGCAAGGTCTTACCATCACCATTTCACATGAAGTAGTTTAATATTAACAAGTACACTGAGTTAGGTATTATAATCCCTAGACCAGCAACTTAGAAACACAAGAAAATAGAGCTAACAATCCAAAAGATATAATCAAATACCAACAAAAATTCAAAAATATCCAAAAGGAGGCAGAAAAAGAAAAAAAATGGAACAAAATAAAAAATAATAGGCCTAAATCCAACCACATCACCTTAAATGTTAATGGTCTAAATCAGGAGTCAACAAACTTTTTTTTATAAAAGACCTGATAGTAAATATTTGAGAGTTTTGGAACATACAGTCTCTGTCACAACTACTCAGTCTTATAATGCAAAAGCAGCCCAGAAAATAAAGCATGTGGCTGTGTTCCAATGAAATGTAATTTCCTAAACAAGGATTTGAACTGAGGGACACAGTTTGCTAACTCTTAGGTTAAACACTGCAATTAAAGGCCATAAATTGACAAAGTGGATTAAAAAAAGAAAACCCTATTATATGCTGCCTGCAAGATATATACAGATAGGTTGAAAGTAAATGGATATAAAAAGATATACCATGCAAAAAAATAGGAATAAGAAGGCTGGAGTGGCTATTTTAATATCAACTAAAGAGATAATTACTGATACGTTGTATCTAATGACAAAGTTTCAAAATACATGGAAGGAAATAAAAGAAATAGACAATTCCACAAAAACATAAGATAATATAAAACTACCTATTCAGCAGTTTATAGAACTGGACAAAAAATTAGAAAACACTTAGATCTGCACAATATCAACATCTTAATTTAACAATTATAGAAACTACATCAACAACTGAAAAATACAAATTATTTTCAAATAGACCATGTTCTGGGCTATAAAACAAGTCTCAATAAAGTTAAGGGGCTCGAGAAAAGAGGACTCAAAATCACAAATAATGAGACATTACAAAAATAATACCAGACATACAAAAAATTACATACAAAGAGACTTCTATTAACAATTATACATCAAACAAATTTGACAACCTGTAAGAAATGGGTAAGTTCCTAGAAATATATAATCTCTCAGAACTGAATCATGAAGAAGAGAAAATCTGAACAAATTATTAGCAAGGAGACTGTTACCAACAATTAAAAACCTCCCATCAAATAAAAATCTAGGACCAGATGACATCACTGATGAATTCTAGCAAACATTCAAGGAATTAATGCCAATCCTTCTGAAACTTTTCCAAGAAACAGAAGAGGAGGGAATTCTTCTAAACTCATGAGACTAGCATTACCCTGATACAAAATGAGAAAAGGATGCCACAAAAAAATTCAAGCCTTGATAAACAGATGCAAAAATCCTCAACAAAATATTAGTGAACAAAGTTCAACAATACATTAAAAAGATCATAGTGGTGGGTACAGAGGAAACATACTTCAACATAATAAAATCCATGTATCATGAACCCACAGGTAAAATCATATCCAATGGTTAAACCTGAAAGCTTTTTCTCTAAGATCAGGAACCAGACAAGGATGTCCACTCTTGTCATTTTTATTCAACATAGTACTAGAAGTCCTAGCCACAGCAATCAGACAAGAAAAAGAAATAGAGGGCATCCAAACTGGTAAGAAAGAAGTTAAAACTGTCACTATTTGCAGATTACATGGTACCATATATGGAGAACACTAAAGACTCCATGAAAAACCTATCAGACTAAGTGAATTCGGTCAGGTGCAGGATACAAAATTAAAAATCAGGAATCTATTACATTTCTACACACAAATTACAAATTATCAGAAAGAGAAATTAAGAAAATATCCCATTTACAACTGCATCAGAAAAATAAAAAACCTAAGAATAAATTTAGTCAAGGAGGTGAAAAACCTACACTCTAAAAACTGTAAAATACTCGGGGCACCTGGGTGACTCAGTTGGTTGAGCATCCGACTTTGGCTCCGGTCATGATCTCTCAGTTCATGGGTTTGAGCCCTACATCAGGCTCTGTGCTAACAGCTTGGAGCCTGGAGCCTATTTCAGATCTGTGTCTCCTTCTCTCTCTGCCCCTCCCCCATCCGCTCATGCTCTGTCTCTCTCAAAAAAAAAAAATTAAAAAATTAAATAAAATAAATAAAAACTGTAAGACACTCATAAAAGAAACTGAAGATGACACAAGTAAGTGGAAAGATATCCCATGCTCATGGGCTGGAAGATCTGATATTGCTAAAATTTTCATATTACCCAATGCAACTTACAGATTTAATGCAATCCCTATCAAAATACTAATGGCATTGGGGCACCTGGGTGGCTGGGTTGGTTAAGCGTCCGACTTCAGCTCAGATCATGATCTTGCAGTCTGTGAGTTCAAGCCCCACATCAGACTCTGTGCTGACAGCTCAGAACCTGGAGCCTGCTTCAGATTCTGTCTCCCTCTCTCTCTGCCTCTCTCTCTCTCTCTCTCAAAAATAAGCATAAAAAATACTAATGGCATTTTTCACAGAAATGGAACAACAACAACAAAAATCCTAAAACGTGTATGGAACCAAAAAAGACCATGAGCAGCCAAATCTATCTTGAGGAAGAACAAAGCTGGAGTTATCACACTCCAATTTCAAACTATACTACAAAGCTATAGCAATAAAAACATTATGGTACTGGCACAAAAGAAATATCAATGAAACAGAAGTGGGAGCCTAGAAATAAACCCTCACTTATATGGTCAATTAATCTATGATAATCTATACAAAAGAATGAAACTGGACCACTTTCTTATACAACATACAAAAATAAAATGGATTAAAGAGCTAAAAGTAAGACTTAAAACCATAAAACTCCTAAAATAAAATATAAGGCAGTAATCTCTTGGACCTCAGTCTTAGCAATATTTTTTTGGATCTGTCTCTTAGGAGAGAAAAAAGCAAAAATAATTGGGACTATATCAAATTAAAAAGCTTTTGAAAGGCAAAAGAAACAGTCAACAAAATGAAAAGTCAACCTACTGAATGGGAGAAGATATGTGCAAATGATACATTTGATAATGGTTAACATCTAAAATATATAAAGAACTCAACAACTCAACACCAAAAATCCAATTAAAAAATGGGCAGAGAAGCTGAATAGACATTTTTCCCAAAAAAATAAGCATACAGATGACAGACCCATGAAAATATGCTCAACATTTAAATATCAGAGAAATGCAAATCAAAACCACAATTAGCTATCACTTCATACCAGTCAAAATTGCTAGTATCAAAAAGACAAGAAATAACAAACACTGACAAAGATGTGGAGAAAAGGGAACTCATGCACTGTTGGTGGAAATGTAAATTGGTATAGCCACTATGAAACACAGTATTGAAATTTCCTCAAAAACTTAAAAATGGAAATAAAAAACCCAGCAATTCCACTTCTGAGTATTTACCCAAAGAAAACAAATACACTAATTCAAAAATATATATGTACCCCTATGTTCACTGCAGCATTATTTACAATAACCAAAATATGGAAGCATCCTGTCTACTGATAAGGTATAAAGAGATATATATACATACACAATGGAATGTTAATCATAAAAAAGAATGCAATCTTGTCATTTGTGACAACATGAATGATCTCAGAGGGTATTAAGCAAAGTGAAATAAGTTTGATAGAGAAAGACAATACTGCACAACCTCACTTATATGTGGAATTAGAAAAAAAAAATCTGAGGTCACAGAGCAGATTGGTGGTTGCTAGAAACAGGGGGTGAAGAGTGGATAAAGTAGGAAAAGGGGGTCAAAAGGTATAAATTTCCAGTTATAAGATAAATAAGTCATGGGGATGTAATGTGCAGCATGGTGACTATAGTTAACGATACTGTATTGCACATTTGAAAGTTGCAGAGAGTACAACATAAAGTTCTCAACATGAGGAAATAAAAATTTGCAACTATGTACGGTGACAAATGTTAACTAGACTTATTGAGATGGTCATTTTCCAATATACAAATTTTGAATTTGTATTCCAATTGTACTCCAATAAAAAATGCAAAAAAATATAAATTTAAGAGACTTAAAATCATACAGACTCTGATAAAGCTAAGAAATCTATAATAAGAAATCCAGAAAAACTTCAAATATCTTAGAATTAAACAACATACTTTAATTCACAAGTCAAAGATGAAATAAGGAAATTAAAAAATATTTTAAGGTGAGGGGGCGCCTGGGTGGCGCAGTCGGTTAAGCGTCCCACTTCAGCCAGGTCACGATCTCGCGGTCCGTGAGTTCGAGCCCCGCGTCAGGCTCTGGGCTGATGGCTCAGAGTCTGGAGCCTGTTTCCGATTCTGTGTCTCCCTCTCTCTCTGCCCCTCCCCCATTCATGCTCTGTCTCTCTCTGTCCCAAAAATAAATAAACATTGAAAAAAAAAATTAAAAAAAAAAATTTTAAGGTGAATGGCAATATAACATGTCAAAATTTGTGCTAAACAAATTCAGCTAAAGCAGTGGTCCAAGAGAAATTTATAAATTCTTATAAGAAAACATCTACAACAAATGACCTAACAATCTACTTTAAAATGCTAGAAAATAATAACAAAGTACAAGAAATTTCTTTCATTTTTTTTTTTTAGTTTTTTTTTTTAATTTTTATTCAGTTTTGAGAGAGAGAGAGAGACAGAGCATGAGTGGGGGAGGAGCAGAGAGAAAGGGAGACACAGAATCTGAAGCAGGCTCCAGGCTCTAAGCTGTCAGCTCAGAGCCCGACACGGGACTCGAACTGAAGAACGGTGAGATCATGACCTGAGCCAAAGTTGGACGCTTACCCAAGACTGAGCCACCCAGGAGCCCCAGAAATTTCTTTCTTATACTTAAGAATTTCTTAAGGAGACATCACCAAAACAGAAAACAATATATGTAGTTAAAATGCCAAAAGCTGGTTCTTTGAAAAAAGAGAAACAAATTTGACAAATATCAAGATAGATTAATTGATGCAGAAAAGAACACAAAAAAAAAACAAATGCCAAGGATCAAAAAGGGGTGGTTACCACAGATTGTACAGATGTTAAACAGGAAATAAGAGAATACAATGAATAACTTTAAGCCAACATTTGCCAACTTGAATAAAATGGGGGTATACTACAAGCTTCTGTTGGACATATTTTTCATTTCTCTTTGGTAGAGAACCAGTAGTAAAACTGCCAGGTTTGTAGTAATTTGGAAATCAGGACCTCTCAGAATTGCAAAAACTAAAAATCAGATGAACTGTTAATACCAAGTGTTGGCAAGGGCTAAAAGCAACTAGAATTTGCAGCGATTGCTGGCGATAGTCACCTGAAACAAATTTGTCATGAAGTTAGGCACACATTTACCATATGACCCAGTAATCCCACTTCTACCCACGAGAAATGAAAACATGTCTACCCAAAAACTTTTACAAGAATGTTCATAGGAACATTGGTTATGCTTTCCAGGGGCACCTGGGTGGCTCAGTCAGTTAAGTTTATGATTCTTGGTGTTGGCTCAGGTGATGATCTCATGGTTTGTGGGTCTGAGCCCCATGTGGGACTCCACTCTGTCAGCACGGAGCCTGTGTTGTCTCCCTCTCTCTCTGCCCTTCATTTTGAGTATACAATTGAATGACTTTTGGTGTACTTAAAGAGTTGGGAAACCATTGTCACAATCTATTTTTAGAATACTTATACTCTAACATATAATATTAGACACCTCACTCCCATTTGTAGTCACTCCCCATTCTCTATCCCATCCCATCTAAAGCAATTACTTCCTTTCTATGGATTTGCCTTTTCTAGAAACTGTATATAAATGGAATCAATCATACAATGTCCAATATTTTGTGTCTGGCTTCTTCGCTTAGCATAACCTTTAGAAATTCATTCTATCTAGCCAAACTATCAGTCAAGCATGTAATTAGTACATTTTCAAATACATAAATTCAAAGAATTTACCAAACTAATACCCTTTTTTTGAAGCTCCTGGAAAATGAACTTGAGCAAAATGAGGAGGTAAATCAAAAAAGAAGAAAACAAAGGGTTCAGGAAACAGAAGAGAGTAATGTCAGCCAAAGGGACCAAGAAAGAAACCCTAGAAGTCTATTCTTCCACCAAAGCAACAAATAAACTGTCAAAAAACTTCCAGAACCAACTTTTTTCTGAATTCTGGAATCAAAAGCTAACAAAACCAGAGGGATGCTTAGTGAAGAAAAAAAACAGCTAAATTTGGTAAAGAGTTTTGTGGCATTTTAGCTTGCTCTCAAGCATCTCCCCTAATCCAGCTTGGCAGTGGCCTTGAAAACAAATGCTCTCTTTCCTGACACAGGCTCCCAGGACTGGAGAGAACAGTGCAAACCATATTCTCAGAGAACTGTGGTTGTTCATTTTTACCTGTCTGGTGACTCCCTAAAGAATCATCTCAAAGGATTTGCCTAGTTATATCTCAACTAAAAACTATCCCAGGGAGGAGACTGCTATCTGAATCCATTTGACAAAACATTTATAGGGAAATATATTAGCCAATTCCACCTGGGACAAGGGATAACAATTAAGGCAAACAATAGGAAAACTCAGAAAGCTTGGGAAGAAAACTAGGGAAAAAGATGCTTTTGGGAATAAGGCCACTGAAAGACTCAAATGTTCCCAGGAATCTAGAAGACTACATGCATGCTAAAGGCTAGGTTCATGCTCAGAAAGGCTTGAGAAGGTCCTAAGATGTCACCTCTGGCTAACCTTCAGGTTCCTCGGAAACAAGTAAAGTCAAAGGAAGAGCTGTAAAATGCCAAACTGAGTACTGAAAGCAGACCCCAACACATATACAGAAGCAAACCATATGCAAAGATTTGGGAGAGGGTTTTTTTTTTTCCTTTTCTGTTTTTTTGGTTCTAGGTATTGAAGGAATTCTTTGCTCAATCATCAGCTGACCATGAAGATATCAGAACAGAGACGTGAGTGGCCACATGTGAAAAATACAGACTTTACAATGTCAGTTCAGAAAAGTCACCAGACAACAAAAATGACAAGCAGCAACAGACCTTAAAAAAGGGAGAAAATCTGGGGCGCCTGGGTGGCGCAGTCGGTTAAGCGTCCGACTTCAGCCAGGTCACGATCTCGCGGTCCGTGAGTTCGAGCCCCGCGTCGGGCTCTGGGCTGATGGCTCGGAGCCTGGAGCCTGTTTCCGATTCTGTGTCTCCCTCTCTCTCTGCACCTCCCCCACTCATGCTCTGTCTCTCTCTGTCCCAAAAATAAATAAACGTTGAAAAAAAATTTAAAAAAAAAAAAAAAAAAGGGAGAAAATCTGATTTCCAGAGTTAACACATTATATTCAAAATACTCAGTTTTCAAGTACAATGCATGCTAAGAATTAAGAAAGTATGGCCCCCTACGTAGGAAAAGAAAAAAAAAAAGAAATAGAAACTTTCTCTGAGGATGCAGATATTGGACTTACTAGAGAAAGACTTTAAACTACCTTAAACATGCTTGAAGAACTAAAGGAAATCTTGAGACAATGTCTTGCCAAGCAGAAAATATCAATAAAGAAATCAAAATCATAAAGAGGAACCAAACAAATTCTGAAGAAAAAAGTACAATAACCAAAGTGAAAAATTCATTAGAATGGTTCAACAGCAGATATGAGCAGGCAGAGAAAGAATCCGCAAATCTAAAGATAAGTCAATTGACATTACCCAGTGTGAGGAGTATAATGAAAAAGAATGAAGAAAAATGAACAGAGCCTAAGAGATCTGTGTGACCACAGCAACAAATGCATAATGGGAGCCACAGGAAGAGAAAGAGCAAAAAGAATGTTTGAAAAAATAATAAGAGAAAACTTCCCAAATCTGATGAAATACACACACTGACACAATCAAGAAGCTCAATGGACTACAAACTGAATATGCTCAAAGAGATTCACACTGAGATGCCATTACAAGTAAACTGTTATAAGACAATTTTGAGGTCAGTAAGAGTAGCAGTTTGTCACTTATAAGGGATTCTCAATTGGATAAAAACACTGATTTCTCATCAGAAATCACAGGGACCAGAAGGCAGTGGGAAGACAAAGTACTGAAAACAAAAAACTCTCAACCAAAAATATCTACAACCAGCAAAACTACCTTTGGAAATGAAAAAGAACCTAAGACAGTCATAGATAAGCAAAAACTGAGATTTCATTGTTTGTAAACTTGCCTTAGAAAAAATGCTAAAGGGAATCTATTAAGCTGAAATAAAAAAGTACAAAGTAACTGGAACCCACATTGAGAAGTAAACACTAGTAAACCTAACTACATTGGTAAGTTAAAAACTAGTAGCAATGAATTTCTGGATATAACTCCCTTTATTTCTATGTGATTTGAAAGAGAAATAGATAAAAATTCAGAATTATATATCTAGGTTGATAGATTACACAACATGTAAAGATGGAATTTGTGACAATGCCAATGTAAAGGTGGAATGAAACTATAGGAGCAAAATTTTTTTATAATATTGAAACTAAATGGATATTAATTCAAACTAGATTGTGTAAATTAAAGTTATTTCCCAGTGCAACCACTAGGAAAATAACCTCAAAATATACAGTAAGGGATGGGGTGTTCGCATGGCTCAGTCGGTTGAGCTTCTGACTCTTGATTTCACCTTAGGTCATGATCTCATGGTCATGGGTTCAAGCCCTGCACAGAGCTCCATGCTTAAAGTGCAGAGCCTGACTAGGATTCTCTCTCTCCTCTCTCTTTGTCCCTCCCCCACTCAGGCATGTGTGTGTATCTCTCTCTCTCTCAAAATTAATATACTTAAAAAAATATATAGTAAGGGAAATGAAAAAGAAATAAAAACGATACAGTAGAATCTATTAAACAATAAAGAGAATACTAACGGAGGAAATGAAAAACAAAAAGGATATAAAAGTTATAGAAATAGCAAAATGGGTGGAGTCAGTCCTTCCTTATTAGTAATTACAATTAATTGTCAGTAATAAACACTCCAATTAAAAGGTGTGGATTGGCAAAATAAGATTAAAAATAGGACCCAATCATATGCTGTCTACACATACTCACTTTAGATTCAATTACAAAAATAAGCTGAAAGTGAATGAATGAAAAAGATATTTGATGCAGACAATAACCAAAAGATAGCTGGAATGGGTATATTAATAACATGAAAACAGACAAAAATTGTTATAATAGATAAATAGGTAACATCATATATACATATGTGTACATACATATGTCAATTCATTAAAGTGATAACAATTATATAGTACTTAACAACAGAAGAAAAAAACAGACCAAATTGGAGGAACACAGAGTTTAATAACAACAACTGGAGACTCCAAAACCCCACTCTCAATAATGAACCGAAAACTAGACAGAAGATCAACAGGGAAATAAATGGCAGGCATGAACAACATTATAAGCCAACTAAACCTAACAAGCATATACAGAATACTTCACTCAAAAACACCAGAATATACATTCTTCTGAAGTACACATGAAACTTTCTCCAGGATGAACCACCTTAGGCTACAGAGTAAGTCTTATTTAAAAAACAACGGTATCATACAAAATATCCTCTCTGACCATAATGCAATGAACCTAGAAATCAATAACAGTAAAAACTGGAAAATGCATAAATTCGTAGAAATTAGAAGCATACTTTCAAACCAATGGATCAAAGAATACTGAGAAAATATAGAGACAAAAGAAAACAAAGACACAACTTTAAAAGATACAGCAAAAGCAGCGCTCAGAGCAAAAGTTATAACTACAAATACCTACTTTAAAAAAGAACAGCTCAAGTGGACCTTGGTGGCTCAGTCAGTTAAGCACTGAGCCTTGGTTTCGGCTCAGGTCACGATCTCACAGTTCGTGGGACTGAGCCCCATGTCAGGTGCTACCCATGCTATCAGCGCAGAGCCTGCTTGGGATTCTCTCTCTCCCTCTCTGTCCCTCCCCGGCTTGCACTCTCTCAAAATAAGTAAACTTTAAAAATAAATAAAAATTAAAAAGAACAACTCAAATACCTAACATCAAATATTAAGAACTTCTAGAAAAAGAGCAGACTAATAAAAAGCTAGCAGAATGAAATAATAAAGATCAAAGATAAATGAAATAGAGATAGAAAAGTAATAATCAATAAACCAAAAGTTGATTATTTGAAAAGATCAAAATGACAAAGGTCAACTAGAAAAAGGACTCAAATTACTAAAATCATGAATAACAAAAATTTTGTAACCTGCAACTTTGCTGAATCCATTTATTAGCTAATAATTTTTTACATTTACTATACTATGGATTTAGGATTTTGTACGTATAAGGTTGTATCACCTGTGAATAGAGATAACATTACTTTGTCCCTTCCAATTTGAATGTCTTTTATTTCTTTTTCTTAACTAACTGCTCTGGTTAGAACTTGCAGTATAATGTTGAATTTAAGTGGTGAAAGTGGGTATCCTTGCCTTGTTCTTGATCTTAGTGGGGGAAAACTTGCAGTCTTTCACTACTAATTATGATGCTATGGGTTTTTGATATACACCCTTTATTATGTTGGGGAAATTCCCTTTTACTTCTTGCTTGCTAAGAGTGTTTATTAAGAAAGGGCATTGGATTTTGTCAAATGCTTTTTCTGCATCAGCTGAGATGGTGATGTATTTTTTTTTTGTCCCTGCATTCTGTTAATGTGGTCTATTACACAAACTGATTTTCACATGCTGAACTACTCTTGGATTCTTGGGATTAATCCCACATGGCCATGGTATATAATCTTTTTTCTTTGCTGCTGGATTTGGTTTGTTAGTATTTTGTGCCTATATTCTAAGGGATATTGATCTGTAGTTTTCTTTTCACATGATGTCTTTGTCTGGCTTTGGTATCAGAGTAATACTGGCCCCAAAGGATAGTTGAGAAGTGTTCCTTCCTCTTCAATTCTTGGAAGAATTTGAGAAAGTGGTATTAATTCTTCTTTAAATGTTTGATGGAATTCACCAGTGGAGCCATCAGGTCCTGGACTTTTCTTTGGTAGGATATTTTTTGTTACAAATTCAATCTCCTAACTTGCTAGATGTTTATTCAGGTATTCTATATCATCTTAAGAAGTTGTGGTAATTTCTGTGTTTTAGTAATTTTTCTATTGCATCTAGGTTATCTGCTTTGCTGGCATACACTTAACTATTTATAGTATTTTCTTATCATCCTTTTTATTTTTTGTAAGCTGACAGTAATGTCCCTACACAAAATCAACTGTATTTTCTACCCTATCAATGAACAATCAAAAAAGGAAATTAAAGGGGCGCCTGGGTGGCTAAATCGGTTGGGTATCCGACTCTTGATTTTGGCTCAGGTCATGATCTCACGGTTCATGAGTTCAAGCCCCATATTGGGCTCTGCACTGGCAGTGTGGAGCCTACTTGGCATTCTCTCTGCCCTCTCTCTCATCTCTCTCTCTAAATAAAGTTAAAAAAAAGGAAATTAAGAAAACAATTCCATTAGCTTGACAAAGAACAATTAGGAATAAATTAAACCGAAGAGGTACATGACTTGCACACTGAAAACTAAGACGCTGATAAAGACTAAAATAAGTGGAAATACACCCCATGTTCATGGACGGAAAATTTAATATTGTTATAATCCTCCAAGTGATCTACAAATTCATTGTCATTGCTACCAAATTCCTTTTGAAAGAAGAGCCTTTTTTGCAGAAATGGAAAAGCTGATCTTAAAAATCACATGGAATTGCAAAAAACCCCAAATAACCAAAACAACCTTGAAAAAGAACAAAGTTGAAGACTCACACTTCCCAGTTGCAAAACTTGCTATAAAGCTATAGTAATCAAGACAGTGGTACTGGGACAGAATAGATATATAGATCAAGGAAACACAACTAAAAGCCCAGGAATAAACACATACTCCTATGGTCAAATAATTTTCAAAAAGGTGCCAAGACAATTCACTGGATAGAAAAACAGTCTAACAAACGGTGATGAGGCAACTGGATAGCCAATGCAAAAAAAAAAAAAAAAAATGAAGTTGGGCTTATACTTAACACCATATACAAAACCTAACTCAAAATGGATCATGACCTAAGTGTAAGAGTTAAAACTATAAAACTCATAGGGGTAAATCTCCATGATCTGAGATTTGGCAATGATTTCTAGATATGACATCAAAAGCATGAACAACAAAATAAAAAAGATAAATCAGACTTCATTTTTTTTTTAATTTGTACATGTACGAACACAAACAAGAGAATGAAAAGAAACTTCAGTATAGTAGAAAATATGTGCAAATTATATACCTGATATGAATATATCTGGTAAGAGCCTAGTATCAGACATCTGATAAGGGTCTAATATATATGCATATATATATATATATATATATATATATATATCAGATTTCTTATATACACATGTATGTGAGTGTGTATGGAGGGGGACAAGGGAAGTGAGCATGGGCAGGGGAGGGGGAAAGAAGGAAAGTAGCAGAAAGAAAACAGATGAGAGTCTAGTGTCCAGAACTTTTATAACTCAACAACAACAAAATAATCCAACTGAAATATGGTCAAGGGATTTGGACAGACCTTTCTCCAAAGAAAATATACAAATGGCCAACAAGCACAGGAAAAAGACACTCAATACCCTTAGTCATTCGAGAAATGCAGACCAAAATCACAATGAGATACTTCACACCCACTGGAATTACTATAATAAAAAAAAGATCCTAACAAGGACGTCAGGAAATTGAAAACCTCACACATTGTTAGTGGGGATGTAAAATGGTGCAGCCACTGTGGAAAACAGTTTGACAGCTCCTCAAAAAGTTAAACATAGAATTACCATATGACCTGGCAAGTCTACTCCCAGGTATATATCCAAGAGAAATGAAAACGGGTGTTCAAATACTTGTACAGAAATATTTATAGCTATCCATCATAGCCAAAAACTTTACAACCCAAATGTCCATCAACTAAGATAAATAAAATGTGGCATATCCATACAACAGAATATCGTTCAGCCATAAACAGGAAGAATGAAGTACTGATACATGCTACATATGGATGAACCTTGAGAACCTTACATTAAGTGAAAGAAACCAGACACTAAAGGTCATATATAAGATAATTCCATTACATGAGATACCCAGAATAAATATCTCCATTAAGACAAAAAGTAGATTGGGGTTTGTCAATGGCTAGGCAAAGGGGAGAATGGAAAATGACAACTAAGGGATTTGAGGTTCCTTCTGGGATGACAAAGATGTTCTAGAACTAGACAGTGGTAATGGTTGTAGAATACTGTACTAAAAGCCACCAAATTATACCTTTTAAAATGGCTTAAATTGTGAATTATACTTCAATTAAAAAAGAAGAAAGAAACCAAAGAATTGTAAAGGGGTGTCCCAAGATAATAGTAAAGTACATTCTAGGACAACAGTACTGAAGAGTAGTCTATACTGGAACAAGATAATGGAGGATTCTGAAGGAAAAGTTTCCTTGGGCGGGGGGGGGGGGGGGGGGGGGGGGGGGGGGGGTTGAATACAAATTGATATATTTTTGCGTAAGAAAAATATTACAGGTAAGTGTTAGAGCATTGTTGGAGCATTAAGGGGAAAAGTTAACAAGAGTCACATAGGAAAACAATGCAAATATTAGCTCCAAGAAAAAACAATGGATTGTATGCAAGATATATGCACCTCTTGGCTAAACAACTGTATTTACATATTCATATAATATAAAGAGTGATAATGCTTTCACTAAAATTTGTGAAATGACTATATGATGGGGAGGGGAGAAAGAAGGGTGAAGAAGTGAGGGAAGTGACATGGAAGACATTAAATTCTCATTTTCCACAATAGGCTGCCAATATAGAATATCAAAACAATTTTAAATTTGGAAACAATTTAAACATTTAATTTAGAACTATGGAGTTAAATACTAGAATAAAAAAGGTAATAGAGTATTTTCATAACTTTTAAACAAAAAATTAACAAAAATTTAGACTAAATTAATAATTTTTATTTCATTAAATAAAAAGTGGCTGGTGGGGGAGACTATTGGTTATCCCCAAGAGCAGTTCTTCCCTTTTGCTTTAGTAACAGAATTAGCAGGCTACTCAGCTAAAGATCACATTTTCCAGTCTGTTTTGTACAGCACAAATAAGTACTGGCCAATGAGATACCAAGTGAAAGTGATACATGCTACTTTACGGGTCATTCTTTTAAGGAGAACTCTCTCTCCCCTTCCTTCCTGATGGCTAGATAAGGAACAGGATGGCTGGATCCAAGGCATTCATCTTGGGCAATGAGACAGAAGCCATACATTAAAGATGGCAAAGCAATGAGACTGAGTCCAGTAGTACTTCATCAGAGCAGAATGAACACACCAGCTCAATTATGAGCTGATACGGAAGATACAGAAATAGGGGTGCCTGGGTGGCTCAGTCAGTTAAGTGTCCGACTTCAGCTCAAGTCATGATCTCATGGCTCTTGAGTTCGAGTCCCACATTGGGCTCTGTGAGGACAACTCAGAGCCTGGAGCCTGCTTCAGATTCTGTCTCTGTCTGTCTCTCTCTGCTCCTCCCCTGATCACACTCTTTCTCTCTCTTTCAAATATAAATAAACATTAAAAAAATTTTTTAAATAATAATACTTAAAAAAAGATACAGATATAAACTTCTATCTTGTATAAGCCTTGTTATTATGGTCTCTCCCCTAAAGCAGTCAAACCTATAGCATGATTACTATAGCCAGAAATCAACCAAAAAAAATATAATAAAACTTCCTGTGCACATGAGGTTTGCAGCTAAGCAAATATTAACTTACCATGAATACTAAGACTCCCTTATGAAATTTAAGAATTATGGTAAAAATTTACCTTTTTTAACTGGAGACTGATGTTGCTGTGGTTCATTATGACCTTGAGAAAAGGCTTGCATTCCATTCGTCTTACACTATTGAAAGAATAAGAAAATATACCTTTTAACTATGGCCTAAAAACTTTATATAACCTTTTTTTTTTTTTTAGCAGCCAAAACTATTTTCCTAAACAATCAAAGTTATTAGTCAAGACATTATTTATGGCCATAAAGGATAAGCAACCTTCTAAGAACGCTTATTAAAGGCAAAAAAAATCTTTCAAAATATATTCACAGATATCTTTAACTATTTGTCAGGATTTTTAACTAACTCCTCTTCTGATTCCATGCTCACCAAGAAGTACCCTGATTACAATTTAGCTTCCCATAAATCTCCCTAGTGCATATAATAGTGGAACCAATAAGAGAATGTCAGAGCACAAGACCGTAAATTTCTCATGATAAAATAATGGGTTTTATGATTTTATAAATCAGTTTCACAAACTTGGGTCAATATATATAATCTATCCTTAAGATAGAGCATCTCTTGGGGCACCTGGGTGGATCAGTCGGTGAGCAGCCGACTTTGGCTCGGGTCATAATCTCCCAGTTCATGAGTTCGAGCCCTAATCAGTTTCACTGCTCTCAGCACAGAGCCCACTTTGGGTCCTCTGTCCCCCTCTGTCTCTGCCCCTTCCCAGCTCATGCTCTCTCTCTCTCTCTCTCAAAAATAAATAAACACTAAAAAAAATCATCTCTTTTGCTGACAAAAATCCTTTTGCAAACAGTAGGCCATACTCTGAACCATGGTAATTCATTAAGTTAGGTTTCTCTGGAAAAATCTATCCTAAAAAATGAACATCTCTGCTCTATCAATCATTGTAGTAGCAAGTTATAGCCCATTCCTTAAATATTCGCAAATTCTACCAAGGTAACTCCATGAAGTCAGAAAGTTATCTAACCCTATGACAAAATGAAAAGTAATGAGATAATTCTATGGTGCAAGTCACCAAAATAAGTTATCAGGAAAAAAAAAATCAAATTTTAGAAAAATTTTTATTTTTAAGTAGATGTAGAAAAATATATGAAAATGGAAAAGATTTTCATTCTCCAAGGTTTTTGTTCCTGTTAGATTTAATAAACTATAATATGAATGTTATGGTCCTTTTTAAAAATTAGTTTTTTAAATTTCAAAATTGCAGCAGAGGCATACTTCACTGACACTAAAATGCAAGCCTAAAATCAAATTGAAAAGTACATTTTAATCTGAAAAAAAATTAAAAAACATTTTAAAAATAGTATCTAAAAGAATAAAATACTTAGTAATAAATTTAACCAAGGTGGTAAAATATTTGTATGAGGAAAACTATAAGACACTGAAGAAATTAAAGATGACATGAATAAATGGAAAGATATCCTGTGTTCGTGGATTGAAAGAGTATTGTTAAAAAGTCCTTACTACCTAAAATGATGTACAGATTCAGTACAATCCCTTTCAAAATTCCAGTAACGGTTTTTACAGAAATAGGAAAAGCAGTTCTAAAATTCATATGGAACCACAAAAGACCCTAAGTAGCCAAAGTAATCTTGAGTAGAAGAACACAGCTGAAGGCATCACACTGCCACACTATATTACAAAGTTATAATAATCAAAACATTACAATGCTGACATAAAAAGACATAATAGGGCGCCAGGGTAGCTCAGTCAGTAAAGCACGCAACTCTTGATCTTGGGGTCATGAGTCCCTTGGTGTAGAGATTAAAAATCTTGAAAAGATTAGATATCCACGTGCAAAATAATGAAATTGGACTCTTACACTACACAAAAATGACCTCAAAATGGATCAAAAACAAATAGAAGATCTGAAACCATAAAACTCATAGGAGAAAACATATTGAAAAAGTTCCTTGACACTGGTCTTGGCAATGATTTTTTGGATATGACATCAAAAGCACAAGCAACAAAAGCAAAATTAAGTGGGACTACATCAAACTAAAAAGCTTGTGCACAGCAAAAGCAGCAATCAACAAAATGAAACAGCAACCAACAGAATGGGAGAAAATATTTGCCAACCATATTAGCAATAAGGGATTAATATCCAAAATATATAAAGATCTCATACAACACAACAGCAAAATAATAATAATAATAATAATAATAATAATAATAATAATCTGATTTAAAAATAGGCAAAAGACCTGAATAAACATTTTTCCAAAGAAAACACACAAATGGCCAAGAAGCACATGAAAAGATGCTTAACGCTGCTAAATCGTGAGGGTAATGCAAATCAAAACTAGACTGAGATACCACCTCACACCTGTTAGGAAGGCTATTATCAAAAAGACAAGAAGTGCTAGCAAGAATGGGGGTTGGGGGCGAAGAGGAATCCTTGTACAATGATGGTGGGAATGTAAACTGGTTCAGCGATTTTGGAAAACATTATGGAAGTTCCTCAAAAAATTAAATGTAAAACTGCCATAAGATCCATCATCCCCACTTCAGGGTATACATCCAAAGGAAATAAAATCGCAGTCTTGAAGACTATGCATTCCCATGTTCACTGCATCATTATTCACGATAGCATTATTCACAAGTCCATCAACAGATGAATGGGTAAGGAAAATGTGATAGAGATATACGAAAAATATATAAATAGGATATTATTCAGCCATAAAAAGAGAAGCAAATCCTGACATATGTGACAACATGGATGAACCTGGAGGACATTATACTAAGTGAAATAAGCCAGACACAGAAATACAGAGGACATGATACTAAGTGAAATAAGCCAGACACAGAAAGACAAATATTGCATGATCTCACTTATATGTGAAATTTCAAAAGTCAAATTCATAGTATTAGAGAATAGAATGGTGATTGCCAGGAGTGGAGGACAGAGAAAATGGGGAGATGCTGGTCAAAGAATACAAATTTTCAATTGTAAGATAAATAAGTTCTGGAGATCTAATATACAGCATGGTGGTTATAATTATTATTATTGTATTATATGCTTAAAATTTGCTAATTGTTCCCACCACACACACACACACAAAAACTGGTAACTATGTCAGGTGATGAGCGTGTTAATTAACTTGTTAAAATAATATCAAGATGTATACATTCATTAAACAGGTTGTACACCTTTATAAAAAATCATGTTGTATAACCTAAATGTATTCAATTTTTGTAAATCACATGTCAAGAAATCTGAAAAAAATGTACTTTATCATTTATGCATATATTAACAACTAAAAATACTGATTATTTCAAATATACTGATTATTTCAAATCTTTCATAGCATATAAGAATTTACATCTACTAAACTTTTATGTTAGTTTGTTATCTCAATTATCATATTACAATAAAGTCATGTATAATCTTACAAATTTTACAATCTTACATAATCAAATCAATAAAATTTGAGAATTCTATAATGAAGATATGCAGAAAGTGTCATGGAAGGAATGAGTAAGAGAATAAAACTTGACTTAAAAATGTCAGGAAAGGTTTTACATAGGCGGTGATGCTTAAACAACACTTGGAGGATTAGTAGTAGTTAAGCTGGCTTAACTAGTGAAAAGTGAATGTTTATGGAAGAAAAGATCCTTATGCTAGAAAATACACAGAGCGGTAAGATATGCCAACATGGTTAAGTTGTTAATTCTTCTCAAATTCATCTTTAGACTCAATCAAATTCCAACAGACTTTCTGTAGATACTGACAAGCTCACTTAAAACTTACATGGAAATGCAAAAGACCTAGAGAGCTGAGACAAATTTGAAAAAGAATAAAGTTAGTGAATTTTCACTATCTGAAATGAAGGCTTATCATAAAGCTACAGAAGTCTATAAGTAAAATGTGATGTTGACAAAAAGATGGACATATGGGAGACCCATGTACAGTGTGTAACTATAGTTAACAATACTGTGTTGTGTAACTGAAAGTTGCTAAAAGAATAAATCTTAAATGTTCTCACCATAACAACAACAAAATAATTATGTAAAATTAAGGATGTGTTAACTAAATTGATTTTGGTAAACATTTTGCAACATATTGCATGTATCAAATCATCATCACACTGTACACCTTAAACTGACACAATGTTACATGTCAATTATACCTCCATAAAGTGGGGGAAAAAGACATAAATCAATAAATAATAGGGAGTTTAGAAATAAACACACATATTATATACTAATTTTCAACACTCTTACAATTCACTGATAAAAAGACAAACAACCCAAATATTAAAAATATGCAAAATATTTGAACAGACACTTCACCAAAAAGGAAAAAAAAGAAAAATACAAATGGCAAATAAGTTCATGATAAGATGCTCAATCTCATTAATCATTATGAAAATGCAAATTTAAAATATAATTAGAGGATGCAAAAATCCTCAACAAGATACTAGCCAACCGGATCCAACAATACATTAAAAGAATTATTCACCATGACCAAGTGGGATTTATACCTGGGATGCAGGGCTGATTCAACATCTGCAAAACAGTCAATATGATACATCACATCAATAAAAAGGCAAAAACCACATGATCCTCTCAATAGATGCAGAGAAAGCATTTGACAAAATACAACATCCTTTCTTGATAAAAACCCTCAAGAAAGTAGGGACAGAAGGATCATACCTCAAAATGACAAAAAGCCATATATATGAAAGACCCACCACTAATATCATCCTCAATGGGGAAAAACAGAGCTTTTCCCCTAAGGTCAGGGATGTCCACTCTCGCCACTGTTATTCAACATAGTATTGGAAGTCCTAGCCTCAGCAATCAGACAACACAAAGGAATAAAACGCATCCAAATTGGCAAGGAGGAAATCAAACTTTCACTCTTTGCAGATGACATCACACTCTATATGGAAAACCCAAAAGATTCCATCAAAACACTGCTAGAACTGATCCATGAATTCAGCAAAGTTTCAGGATATAAAATCAACGCACAGAAATCAGTTGCATTTCTATACACCAATAATGAAGCAACAGAAAGAGAAATCAAGGAACCAATCCCATTTACAATTGCACCAAAAAACCATAAAATACCTAGGAATGGTGAAAAAGCTATACACTGAAAACTATAGAAAGCTTATGAAAGAAATTGAAGGAGACACAAAAAATAGAAAAATATTCCATGTTCCTGGATTGGAAGAACAAATATTTTTAAAATGTCGATAATACCCAAAGCAATTTATACATTCAATGGAATCCCTGTCAAAGTGACACCAGCATTCTTCACAGAGCTAGAACAAACAATCCTAAAGTTTGTATGGAACCAGAAAAGATCCCAAAGAGCCAAAGCAATCTTGAAAATGAAAGCCAAAGCTGGAGGCATCACAATCCAGGACTTCAAGGTGTATTACAAAGCTCTAATTATCAAGACAGTATGGTGCTGGCACAAAAACAGATACTTAGATCAATAGAACAGAATAGAGGACCCAGAAATGGACCCACAAACATATGGCCAACTAATCTTTGACAAGAGCAGGAAAGAATATCGAAAGGAATAAAGACAGTCTCTTCAGCAAATGGTGTTAGGAAAGCTGGACAGCGACATGCAGAAAAATGAACCTGGACCACTTTTTTTACACCACAAAAATAAATTCAAAATGGATGAAAGACCTAAACAGGAAGCCATCAAAATCCTATAGGAGAAAGCAGGAAAAAACCTCTTTGACCTTGGCCGCAGCAACTTCTTACTCAACACGTCTACAGAGGCAAGGGAAACAAAAGCAAAAATGCACTATTGGGACCTCATCAAGATAAAAAGCTTCTGCACAGCAAAGGAAACTATCAGCAAAAATAAAAGGCAACTAACTGAATGGGAAAAGATATTTGCAAATGACATATCAGATAAAGGATTAGTATCCAGAATCTATAAAGAACTTATGAAACTCAACACCCAAAAAATAATCCAGTGAAGAAATGGGCAAAAGACATGAAAAGACACTTTTCCAAAGAAGACATCCAGATGGCCAACCGACACATGAAAAGATGCTCAACATCACTCATCATCAGGGAAATACGAATTAAAACCACAATGAGATACCACCTCATACCAGTCAGAATGGCTAAAATTAATAAGTCAGGGAACAACAGATGTTGGCGAGGATGTGGAGAAAGAAGATCTCCTTTGCACTGCTGGTGGAATGCAAACTGGTACAGCCACTATGGAAAACTTCAAGAGGTTCCTCAAAAATGTTAAAAATACCCCATGACCCAGCAATTGCACTACTAAGTATATATCCAAGGGATACAAGTGTACTGTTTTGAAGGGGCACATACACCCCAATGTTTATAGCAGTGCTATTGACCATAGCCAAATTATGGAAAGAGCCCAAATGTCCATCGACAGATGAATGGATAAAGAAGATGTGGAATGGGGGCGCCTGGGTGTCTCAGTCGGTTGAGCATCCAACTTCAGCTCAGGTCGTGATCTCACGGTTCGTGAGTTCAAGCCCCATGTTGGGCTCTGTGCTGATGGCTCAGAGCCTCGAGCCTGCTTCAGATTCTGTGTCTCCCTCTCTCTCTGACCCTCCCCTACTCACACTCTGTCTTTGTCTCTGTCTCGCTCTCTGTCAAAAATAAACATTAAAAAAAAGAAGATGTGGTGTGTATACACACACACACACACACACACACACACACAATGGAGTATTACTCAGCAATCGAAAGAATGAAATCTTGCCATTTACAACAACGTGGATGGAACTAGAGGGTATTATGCTAAGGGAAATAAGTCGGTCAGAGAAAGACAAATATCATATGACTTCATTCATATGTGGAATTTAAGATACAGAACAGATGAACAGAAGGGAAGCGAAGCAAAAATAATATAAAAACAGGGAGGGGGACAAAACATGAGACTCTTAAATATGGAGAACAAACAGAGGATTGCTGGAGGGGCTGTGGGTGGGGGGATGGGCTAAACGGCTGAGGGGCACTAAGGAAGACACTTGCTGGGATGAGCACTGGGTGTTATACATAGGGAATGAATCACTGGAATCTACTCATGAAATCATTATTGCACTATATGCTAACTTGGATGTAAATTATAAATAAATAAATAAATAAATAAATAAATAAATAAATAAATAAATAAAATATAATTAGATACTAACACTCACATCCTAAAATGGCTAAAAAGTGGCAGGCTCTGAAGCAACTGTAACCGGCACATACTACTGGTGGGAATGTAAGTACAACCACTTCAGAAAACATACCACCCGTTTCTTATAAAGATTACCTGCTAACATACTACTACTACTTCAGTTTTCTAATGCAGAGAACCTCTCGAACATGTATAAAATATATGGAGGGATGTTCGCTGTAGCATTTACTATAATATAGAAACAAGTGCCAAGCCCATCAAGAGAAAATGAACAACAAAATAAATGCAGTTATTTGTATATAAAAAGAGATTTTTTTATGTCAGCACATATAGAACTGCTGTATTCATTTTACAAGTTGCCTAATATTCTATTTATTATGAATATACTTATTCTTATGCATGCATTATCTATTTCTAGAAGTATCTACGTAAGAAACTGGTAGAATGGTTACTTCTGATCAGAGGAAATCAGTGACTATGGGATAGAGATTGCAGGGAAATTTTCCATTCATGCCATTTTGTATGTTTTCAATTTTGATTATTGTACTTCTTCAAAAAGGTAGATAGTTTAAAACATAAACCTAAATGAGAAAAGAATGGCAAAAACACATGTGGGTACAGTACTATTTATATAAAATTACAAAACAGTTAAAACAATTCTATTTGTTGTAGCAAAAGTATGAACACATTCATGAAAACAGTAACAAATCGAGAACATTTGGAAGAAGGTGAGAAGGAAGGTGAGAAGACAATGGGATGGTGGAGGGGACACGGTCCACAGACACAGCCGGGAGAACTGCTGCACAAATGGAGAGAGCAGTTACTACATGCCAGACACAGTGCTCATAACTTTGGGAGCCTCAGCTCACTGCTGCCTCCTCCTTACACCAACCTAGTAGCCCCATTTTCAGGTGAGGAAACTGAGGCTCTGACAAGTGAAAGAAATCACTCACGCCAGGCACGGGGCTGGGAAGTGACAGGGCCGGGACTCAAGCTCATCTTCCTCTCAGAACCCTGGCATGTGGCTGTGTCTCTCTCAGGCCAGCTACCCCCTCTCTGGACCCATCTCCAGGACAAGTCCCAAGGCGCACCCTTAATGCAATGCTTGGGGATGGCAGAAAATAAGATTACACTGCACAATGAGAACTATTCTCACATACCTACACGTGGAGTGAGAAGAGGAGGGTGTGAAGAAAATGAAATGGTGGGATTCTATCCTAAAGCCAAGACTACACTGTATGTTAACTAACTTGAGAATAAATAAAATAAGATAAAATTAAAAAAAGAAAATGAGATAGTGGAGGGATATAGAGGGTTTTGAACATTATCTTAGTTAGGTTTTTTCTTTAACATTTTCTAAAACAAACAAATATAGCAAAATGTTTAGGCTTGAAAATGGTGGGCAACAGGTATAATTTTCTTTAATATAATTTCAAAAAGTATATAAAGCATGGGGCACCCGGGTAGTTCAGTCTGTTAAACATGAAACTCTTGATTTTAGCTCAGGTCATGATCTCACGATTTGTGAGTTCGAGTCCCACATCAGGCTCCACACTGGCAGTGCAGAGCCTGCTTGGGACTCTCCCTCTCTCTCTGCCCCTCCCCACCCCTCTCTCTCAAAATAAGTATATAAACTTAAAAAATAATTTCAAAAATTCCAAAAAAAAAAAAACTATATAAAGCACCCAGCACAGTGCCCCACATAAAATACCCATCTAACAAATGTTATCTTCCAGTCTGTAATGCTTCATTTTATTATAATTTCTAGGACTTACTCTGCTAACTCCGCTTTGTAAGCACTGAGTTTTGCACGGATATTCGTTTTGAAAGTTGAAAGGGAATACTGCTCCTATGAGGACAGAAAAAAAGAAAACTACATTAAATACCCATTACCACAACCTAAAAACCTTAAGTACCCAAAATATTCTAGGCACTGTTTTGAAATATTTTCTGATGGTTCCTCTACTCAACAAACATTCATTCAACACTATAAAACACTATGAAATGTCACCCACTATGTTACGGAATGGGTGTGTAAGTGTGAAAAGAGTTCAGAGATAAAAGAGCTCATGGTCTGTTTTGAGAAACAAGCTCATAAACAATTACTATGATAAAAACAAGTTATCTGAGAGGTACAGAGAAGATACTAGGGCTTTGTGATATAGAAGAAAGCTTCGCAAAAGGAAGTAATTCTATCTGGATCTTAAAAACAATTTTGGGGGGATGTGAGCTAGTTAAGGAGTACAGAAGAAGTATATTGAAAAAGGCCAAAATTAATTTCTGATTTATTAAGCTTTTCCACCCAATAAACCCACTCCTTCCTGGATCTTAAGAGGATATAATTAAATGAGAGATGAGCCCACTACCTTTTGCCCCTACAAGGGCCTTGGAGGGAAAGGATGAACAAAAAACTGCATCTGTACAGACGAGGGAGTGAGAGGTGCTGTGAAAAGGCTGGTCACAGAAGGAGCTGCTGCCAATGGCTTTATACCCTTCCCTTTACCAGAAAATCTGAGACTTGATCCTAAACAACTGCTTCTTCAGCACACCAGAAGGAGATGCATCAGGGCACCTGGGTGGCTGAGTGGGTTAATCGTCCAACTCTCGATTTCGGCTCAGGTCATGATCTCATGGTTCATGAGATCAAGCCTGGTGCCAGGCTCTGTGCTGACAGCATGCAGCCTACTTGGGATTCTGTCTCCCTCTCTCTCTCTGCCCCTCCCGTGCTCATGCTCTCTTTCAAAAATAAATAAATAAACATTTAAAAGAGAGAGAGAGAGAGAGAGAGAGAGAGAGAGAACATGGCATCAACACTGCCAAAGCTATGGTCCAGAAGATTCCTTAATTTCATTTGTCTGTCTTAAGTCACACAGCCATCTTCAGAAGAAACATGACCAAAGTAGAGACCATCTTCCTTGTAAGAACCAAGGATGGGAGAATAAACAGAAGATTGAGGAACTGGTGCCCTTTCTATCTTTTCTCCTTCATCTTTGCACCCAACAAAAGAGCTATTTTTTTTTTCCTTTTTCTGAATAGCAAGTTACTCAGTTGAACACATGGACCAAAGAGTATTTTAATAGGATGGACCAAAGAGTATTTTGATAGGATGGTGAGAAATAGATTTGTATATTAATATTTAACTTAATTAATTTAATAATTGATTAAAAATGCATACATGTATGTGTACACACACACACACACACACACACACACACACCCCTAAGTTAGAATATAGAAGACATTTTTTCAACAATGAAAAACTAAAAGGTTAATATTCCAATTAAGGAAAGTATTTTAAGAATTTGCCCCAAATCCTAGTTTTGTGAGCAAAAGAGAAATTTTTAATTTTAGAAATTTTTGTTTAGATTTTCCGAAAAATAATACCGTATGTTCCAACTCAAGTATAGCCCTAACCTGTAACTGTTGTTTTGCCTGTATTCAGTAATTAATTCATCCATTCATTCATTTATATGCAGTTAGGAATTTTTTTTTAAAGGCCAATTCTCTCTCCCTCATGATTGCTTTGCTCTACAGTGACCATAATCACCGGGCACAATTTGGGTTGAGAATATCATTTTAAGCAGAAGCCAGTTAACCATGAAAATGAGACATGAAAATAAATACATACAGTTTTTCTCAGGCAAGACCTATTCTTCTTCCTACCTTTGCTGGTCTGGTAGCCTATGCAGTGGGAGACTAGTAAGACTCTTTTTCTTTGGTAATACTTTTAAACTCTTCAAACAAAGGAGACCATTAGTTTTCATTATTCTCTATCCACCATAAACAATCACTTTATATATGAGTTCGCCTTTCAAATACTACTTAGCCATTATCCAATTCATCTCTAAAGATGTATATTCGAGATTACTTACCAGGGGGAGAAGTCAGATGACGAACAGGTCTTGCTGGTTGAAGCGGTTTACCAATCAATTTTTTGGTTTCCATTATCACAAAGACCTTGAAGTTCCATACTTGAAGAGGGAAAAAGATATCTGATCTTTTCAACAAGATAATCAAAATGCTTTAACAAATTTTTTTTTTTAAAGTAACAGCATCAACGTTTATTTATTTTTGGGACAGAGAGAGACAGAGCATGAGCGGGGGAGGGGCAGAGAGAGAGGGAGACACAGAATCTGAAACAGGCTCCAGGCTCTGAGCCATCAGCCCAGAGCCTGACGCAGGGCTCGAACTCACGGACCGCGAGATGGTGACCTGGCTGAAGTCAGACGCTTAACCGACTGCGCCACCCAGGCGCCCCTAACAAATTTTATATATATATATAAATACATATATATATTATGTATATGTATATATATATAAAACCACAACACTCATTTGAAGATACCTACACCTTATAAGTTAAGGAGTTAAGGTGGAAAAAATCACAAGCCCTTAAAATAATATGTGACAATCTTTATAGCATCTGTCATGATGGAACATTCCCTCTTTTAAAACATTTTACTCCTTTAACTTGCCTGGCTTTTCTTTTGGTTTCCTATACCTTTGACTACCTCTTCTAACTTCCTTAGCTTATTCCTCTTCCTTTCTCCAATGAAATTCAGGAATTCTTCCAAATTTGGCTTCGATCCTCTTCGTTGACCTGATCTACTCTCCTCATGATTTCAACTACCTATCTACGTGATAGACATGCCCTAATTTATACATATAGCACCTACCTCTCTTTTAAATCCCAGTTCCATTTTTCTAAAGATATTTCCATTTATATCTTATCACAGACACCTCAAATTCAACATATCCAAAATCAAATTCATTACTTTGACTCCAAAGATGCTCGTCCTCCTGTCGTCCTTAAAGTCTTCACCAACTCCCTCAGACCAACTTTGGCTAAATAAGATCTAAAATAAAAGTCTCCACACCATTAGTCTCCTAATTCCTGTCCATTCTACTTCCAAACTATTTCTCAAATCTATTTTCTTCATTCTCGCCACTACTCTTTTGGTTCCACAATAACTCTGAATTCATCTCCCTGATCACTCAGTGGGATTTAAAAACTCCCTTGTCTCCCTATGTTCCTGGGACACAGAGATTATGCCCACATCATGGCATTAAGAACATTGTACTCTACATAATGGCTGTTTGTCTTCCATACTTGGCAAAAGTGAGGAGCAGATTCTGTAACTGAGGAACAATATTTTCATTCACCCCCTTTCCCTGGCAACTAACAGTACCTGGACTGGATCCAAAGTAGGTGCTGAACAAATGGGTAAATATAACCTCTTTCTCTCCAAACTATGATCCCTTTACATACACATACCTGCTTAGAAAACGTCAGTTCCTCATCACCTCCTGGATTATTCATAATAGAAACAGAGGCCAACATCCATGTGTCATGCAGAGTAAACTATTTACCTAAGTTACGTTATTTAAGATTCAGAACAACTCTATCAATTAGGCACAATGAAGAGTGAAATCTCAGGTCTCAGGTGAGCCTACCTGTTGTTAATATTATGGCTCCAGCACCTAGTTATATAACTACGGAAAACAATAGCCTCTACCTCCTAGGTTTGATGTGAAAACTAAATTATGTGTATAAAGTATTAGCACAATGTCTGGCACACAGTAAGAGCTCAATAAATGTTAGCCTCATTATTTTTCAATAATACTAATTTTACAGATCAAGCTTAGAGAAATTAGGTATCTTGCCCAAGATCCTGAGTCTAGGAAGTGATAGCATGCCATGTTCACGCTTCTGGCCAAAAAGAATCAAGAATCTCCCCAACCATTTTCCACCCCGTACCCAGGCAGAACTGAACAGGTTCGTACCCTTATGTGCTCACAAAACACCCCTGTATCTACCCTCTTCCAATGTGGTATTTACTGCACTAGTCGCAATTACCTTTTACCTGACCGTTAAATTACAGTTCTATCATACAGGTCTATCACCAGTGCCTAGTACAGTGTCTAGAACACTGTGGGTGTTTAATAGATTGTTGAATTCACAAATGTTATTTTGTTTTACCCTATACTTATACATTCTAGAGTTCCTTCACTCTCCCTGCTGTTCTTCTCCCAAAGTTCTATTCGTTTTTCAAGACCAAGATCAAGTTACTTGCTTGGAAAATATTCTCATGTCTCAACAGTAATGTTAAATAAAATAGTTCACATGAAGCTTTCTAGTTCCTAACAAATAGTTGGCGGTAAAATAACAATAATTTATTTTTCCTCTTCCACTGACCCCTACTGTATTTTATTAACTATTCTAAAATGTACCACAGTAAATCTATTTCATGTGTTTGATTAGACCGAGTTAGCTGACACCAAAAAAACTGTATCTTACTTATCTTCGTATCATAGTACCTGCAACATAATTGGTTTTACTAAATAAATCTATAAATTTAAATACCTTCTAAATATAACTAAAACTTTCTGATGCCTGAATAGGATATAGCTTTTCAAATAATGATGCCTATTAAGACAAAACTAAAAATAAAATTCCACCTGACTTCATATCTGCTTATCCAAAGACAAATGTAACCATATGATTTTAAGCAGATCATTACCTAAATGACTGTTTCCCTAAGTATATAATAGGGTTAATAACTCCCTGTTAGCTCCAAAAACATACTTTTACCTATTTATAAATGCCTCGGAACATTTTATGCTAAGCAAAGTAAGTCAATCAGAGAAAGACAAGTATCATATGATTTCACTCATATGTGGAATTTAAGAAACAAAACTGATGAACAAAGGGGAAGGGAAGCAAAAAACAGGGAGACAAACCATAAGAGATTCTTAAATACAGATTAAAAGCTGAGGGTTGCTGGAGGGGTGTTCGGTGGGGGGATGGGCTGAATGGGGGATGGGCATTAAGGAGGCACTTGTTGGGATGAACACTGGGTGTCATATGTAAGTGATGAATCACTAAATTCTATTCCTGAAATCATTATTACACTGTATGTTAACTAAGTTGGATTTCAATTAAACAATAAGTAAAAAAAAAATGGCTCTAGACATTACTCAAATGTTAAAATCATAAATTTATAAACAACTTCTCAAAGTTAGCACTGATAACTAAGTGCAAAAACAGTTACTTTTTCCTGAAGTTTGGAGAGCCAGCTAGTATTCCTCATTAATACCTATGGAGCTTTTGCGATGTGTCTCTTAACTGGTATTTCAACATGGCTATTAGCAACCTTCTAAACAAAACTCATGCCGTCCGTACTTTTTGGCAATACAACTTTGATATAATAAGAAACAAAAAAAAACTTATAAGCATATGTAGCAAAAAAAATTTCAGACAAATATTTATTGAACATTTTCTATGTGGAAAGAAAATCTTAAATAAGGACCAAAAAGCAATCTAATGTTGTGTTATTTAATGTTTATCCTAGACATTTTAATTAGGACCCTAATACTAGCATGTAGTAACTTTCCATCCTGTTTCCCATATGAAACTAATGAATCAGAATACAATAGAGTACTTTGGCACACACTTTCTTGTTTTTCACTGCTCAGCTGAAATTGAGTTGATAGGTTGTAAAGTTTTTTCCAGTTGCTGAGCAATGCAAATCCACGGTATTCAAACTAGGGATTTTCAAGAGTTGGGGAGTTACAGAACTATTATATGATTTTGCAACACAAGTATATAAACAAAAAATAAAAGATCTTTTAGTATCGCCCACCCTTTCAATTTATAGTAGGAAAAATATAGCAAAGGCTCCAGATACATAAATTCCTATCAGTTAAGGAAATGAGAAAAGATGATGTCATATAGTATTTAATTTTTTTAAGTAAACTGTTTCTATATAGAGACACTGACATTATAGGGAATAAGTTTGGAATTCACAGTATACAACAGCATCATGTCTTAAACAGTGTTATTAATGGAAAAGGCAAGTATTTACATTAATTATTACAGTAATTATTATTGAAAAACTGAATCACAGGATTGAAATCTATGAAGGACAGGACTCCACAAACCAAAGCCTAACTCTCAGTTTAGGTCAAAAATCATAAAGATTTAACTACAAAAATATTATACAAAATAACTTCAATCTTAAACGAATGCCTGCTTCACTCACCCAATATAGAGCTCCAAAAGTTTCCTTTGAAGCTACTAATACTACCTAGGGTAGGCCTTTATGGTATCAACTGTTACAAAGGACAACACTTGCAGAAGCAAAAAAAATCGTACTTAAAACACTGGATAATAAGTAGTTGGCCAATCATAGAGTTGTCTTTTAAACTATGAATATATAGCTTTGTGGTATATTTTTTAAAAAAGCATTTTGATCCACCGTCTCAAAAATTTCATTCTATTAATACATGCTGAGAACTAGCTACTGAATAGTTTTGTTTTTTTTTTTTTTTCAAGTTTACACATAGTCAACAAATCATCTCAAGAAGCCAACTGCCATGTCAGAAAGCTTCAGTTGCTATTCTACATCTAGCAATACTAAAGTATATCTTAGGTTCCTTTTCTGTTCAAAAAAAACAATTCAAACTAAATATAAATCCTAAGGACCCACCAATGTCCCAGACCAATTGGGACATAATCTTACTATGCAACGTATGCCATTCATTTTTTATTAAAACTCCATTTTTGAGGTCCTATTATATGCTAAATGCTTTACATATGTTCTTTCATTTTGAGCCACACATTAAATACTGTAGGGAATCACTATTAGTCATCTTACAGATGTAAAACCTGATGCTCAGAAAAAGAAGAGAGATTCTCAAGATCACCTAGTATATATATGGCGAAAATGAGGATTTAACTATAAAGTTCATGCCCTTGTCTCTAAACTTGCATGTTTGGTAAGTAAAAGAAAGACATAGGACTCTCTACTATTCCATATGGACACTGCGTATATGGGTTTTTTTTAATGAATTAGAACATTTATATATAAATAGACTTGCTGAATAAACTAGCATATATAAATAATTTCCATTTCCTCAATTTATAATTTTTCTTAGAATACTAAATAAATTACATGATTACTATGCTTTCCTTATTCTGTAGACATGGTATAACAGTGCCAAACTTACCACGGGTCACAACTTAAGAAAAATACTATGTACTGTATTTAGAAGCTGGATACTAATAATTTCCAATCTAAATTCTCTATTTCTTTAGAAAATGCTGATGATTCTGCTGCAATTAATAAGATCATACAGATGAATGGATAAAGAGTATGTGATATATATATATACATATATATACACACACACACACACGCTTATATATATAAACATATACACACAATGGAATATTATTCAGCCATAAAAAAAGACTGAAATCAATGGGGTGCCTGGGTGGCGCAGTCGGTTAAGCGTCCGACTTTAGCCAGGTCACGATCTCGCGGTCCGTGGGTTCGAGCCCCGCGTCGGGCTCTGGGCTGATGGCTCAGAGCCTGGAGCCTGTTTCCGATTCTGTGTCTCCCTCTCTCTCTGCCCCTCCCCCGTTCATGCTCTGTCTCTCTCTGTCCCAAAAATAAATAAACGTTGAAAAAAAAAATTAAAAAAAAATT
Organism: Leopardus geoffroyi; assembly: GCF_018350155.1. Taxonomy (NCBI): domain Eukaryota; kingdom Metazoa; phylum Chordata; class Mammalia; order Carnivora; family Felidae; genus Leopardus; species Leopardus geoffroyi. The sequence goes on along the minus strand of NC_059338.1, from coordinate 115,713,784 downwards.
AAAAAAAAAAAAAAAGACTGAAATCCCCCCCACTTGCAACAACATGGATGGATCTAGAGTATAATGCTAAGCGAAATATGCCAGTCAGAAAAACACAAAATACGAAATTTCACTCTTGTGGAATTTAAGAAACAAAATAAATGAACAAAGAAAAAAAGAGATTAAACAAAAACAAAAACAAAAACCCTACACCCTTAAAAATAGAGAACAAATGGTTCCCAGAGGGAAGGTGAAGCAGGGGCATGAGGGAAATAGGTGAATGGGATTAAGAGTCACTTATCTTAATGAGTAATACATGGAATTGCTGAATCACTATGTTATACACCTGAAACTAACATAACACTTTACACTGGAATTAAAACAAAAAGAAATACAATCATATAAAATTAAATAATCTGAGAAGTAGAAAGACCATGCCTTCATCTACCTCATGTATATGTCCCATGTGATAATCAGACAGGATTTAATCTCAATTTTCAACTTCAAAATACTATTATGCTAAGTTAGGATTCCTTGAAACCAAATGCTCTTTGCAAGTAAACAGCACAGACTGATAAACTGATAGATGAAAATAATATAAAGGAAATACAGGGGAGTTAAGACATAAACCGACTACGACTTAGGTGATAAAAGATATTTTATATTCCACAAATCAGGCTGCCAAATGAGAGAAAAATTTAAACTATCAAAAAAGTTGTAAGAGGAGAGAGCGTTCCATAAAATACTTTCCATTTCATGCCTTCTCTTTACAACTTACCAAAAAAAACCTTTTTGGTCTGTGATGTACCTTGCAATACAAACAAAATTTAACACTTAGGTAGGATAAAAACTGTCCAGATAATGTGCACTTGGGGTCACAACTGATGTAACTGTCCTTTTCTTTAACTTTGCCTAAAATATCAGTAATTAAAACCTCTTGGTACAAATATTGAATCATTATGTCGTAAACCTGAAACCGTTAGATGTCAATTATATCTCAGGTTTTTTTAATGGCGTATCTTTACTTACAACTTCTGCGAAATACCTTCCGTTACTTTCACGAACCATTTGATTCTGCGAATTAACCGTATATATGTTTCTTGGCTCTCTTTTTCCTATTGGGCTTTCTTTTTTATTGTCTGTAATTTAATCTAATTAATTATTGATTTACTGTTGAAATTTGCCTCAAAAATAGTAGTGATGGTGCCAGGGTATGGGGGACAAAGTCTTCAAACCATCGCACCACCAAGGACCAGGTCCTGGGACAGAGGGCGCTATGTACTTACTTTTTTCTGGCGTTTTTGTTTTTTGTTTTAATTATGCCTTCACCAGTGTAACTCTCCCTCGGCCCCTGGCCCCTCGCCCTTCGCCAGGTGTTCCCACAACAGTCACCACCCTTTCCTCCCGACGGGCTCGCCCCCTTAGCACTCTACCACCCACCTAGGAGGCCCTGGGGGGCCTTGCCGGATTTGTCCCCCCCGACCCCGGGGACCCCCTCCCTCACAACTCTCCCGGTGTCCGAGCTCGGAGGGCGCCCACCGCCTCCTCACACCCCGGGCCCGACTTCTGCCCCCCACCCCCCAGATCGGTTCATCCTCCCCAGTCACCTACCGCCTCAAGATCGGGGAAGATTTCGGGGCAGCAGCGTCGCCGCGCTCAACCCAAACGCGGCGGCCCAGCGCCCCGCTGCCCGTCGGGGAACGGCTCCCGCCGCGCGTCCGCTCGAGGCCGGGGGCGGCGGCAGCGGAGGCGGGGCCGACTGCGGCTCCGAGGGGCGCGAGGCGGACAGGGGGCGGGAGCGGGGGCGGGGCCTGCGGTGCCGGGTCCGGAGCTCCGCCGCGCGGGGCCAGAACCGTTAAGCCGGCAGCGCGCGCGCCTTCCCGGGCGTGCTGGGCGAGCGGGCTTCTGGCTGTCCGCGCGCAGTGCGGAGGAGGCCGGGGGTGGCCTCTCCGAGGTGCTGGCAGGCTTGCCTTGGACGGGGCGCGCCCGCATGAACAGCCTCCGGGACCCCAGTCGGCGGCCCTCCTCGCCGGAAACGGGGAGACGCGAGGCGAGCCGCCTGCGCCGGGCGGGCGTCGGGCTCCAGGCAGCGACTGTGAGCGAGGCCGCCTCTGTGAGCGAGGCCTCCCGCGTCAGAGCTGCCGGCCGGCCCCGACGGCGCGGGCCGCTCTCCCCGCCGAGTCCTGCTAGGATTCGAGCTGCCAGCAACGGTTACCTTAATCTCACTCAGACTGCCGTCCCCAAAGACCAAGAATGGTTGAAGCACCTCCATCAGAATCTTTTGTTTTCAGTCTTCACCTTTATTCTTTCATTTCATTCGCCCCTCTGGGTGCTGGCAGGAGGCGTGGGGCGGCTGCCCGGGGGAACGGGGTAGTTTGGTCGTCCCCGGGCTCACAACCCGGCGGGCGCCTGCGCTAGCTGGCACTTGGGGGGGATGGGAGGCGTGCTAAGTACTGTGCCAGAGGAGCAGATTTAGGCTGGGAGCTCAGTACCTGACTCGGGGCTAGGGCGTCGGAGCGGTTTTCAGAGCTGGGCCCCTGGTGTGTTGCATTTGGCCCGAGGAAAGAAGGCAGGAAAGGAGGGGAGGAAGTGCCCAAGGCAAAGTGTCCAGTGTGGGGTAGCTGGGGTTGGGGAACGGATAGTGGGGAAATGAAACAGAAGAGGACATGAATTAGGTCTTAACTCTTTCTTAGTTTGTCCTTTTGAGTATTTTGCGAGATCATTCTGACAGCCGTTATGGAGGGCAGATTTTGAGGGCAGGGGGATACAGCAGTGTTAAATAGGCCCACGAAGAGGCTTCCTGGGAGGCATTTGCAATGACTCCAGTAAGAAATTATGTCCTAGAAGTAGCGAAGATCTGAGAGATGTTGCTGAAGTGAAATCAACGTTTAGTGACAGATTGGACGGAAGGGTGAATAAGGGAATCTAGGTAACTCATGAGTTTCTGACTTGGGCAAACAAGTGAATAGGTGGTGGTAACATAAGGTAGGGAATGCGAGAGGCTGAACAGATTTGAGGAGGGAAATGATCAATTCAGAGTGGGACTCATAAATATATTATAATGGGATATTTAAGTTGAGGTATCCAAACAGCTATTTTAGAAATACAGAAAATATATAGCCATACATACATATGCCTATATACATACACAGACATATGTCATAGGCATTTAATGGACAATAATGGAATATTAGGAAAGGGAGGTTGATTGAGAAAATTCATGCATTCTGGAAGAAGTATTTAGAGAACTCAAAAGACAAGTAACATCCAAAGGAGGTTGTGTAAAGGCAAAAGAAAGCTTGTCTAGAATAGGGGAAGAAGGAATGCCTCTCTGAAAAGGGATCATCTAGGTACACGTTAAAGCTGATGAAGACTAGGAAAAAAAGTGTCTAGGTAAGCAGAATTTAGATTTAGTGCCCTGGGGCAAGAAAAACAAAATTTGGCAAAATTCAGAAACTGATATGAAATCGGTATGGCTGGACAAGAGAAAAAGCAAGAAGAGAATCTTGAAGATGAGTTTGGAGAGATGGAAAAGCCAAAAGCATACAAGGTTTTGTAGGTTCCAGTAGGGAGGTTTAATTTTATTATAAGAGCAATGGGAAACATTGAAGGGTTCCTGTGGGGCACTAATGTGATAGGATTTACCATTTTTTTTTTTCAACGTTTATTTATTTTTGGGACAGAGAGAGACAGAGCATGAACGGGGGAGGGGCAGAGAGAGAGAGGGAGACACAGAATCGGAAACAGGCTCCAGGCTCTGAGCCATCAGCCCAGAGCCCGACGCGGGGCTCGAACTCACGGACCGCGAGATCGTGACCTGGCTGAAGTCGGACGCTTAACCGACTGCGCCACCCAGGCGCCCCAGGATTTACCATTTTTAAAAAGGTGTGGTTTCAGAAGCACTTTCATGCAATGTTAAGATTTTGCTATTTAAATGTTTTAGAGACAGAGACAGAGACAGAGTTCTAGCAGGAGAGGGGCAGAGAAAGGGGGACAGAAGATCCAAAGCAGGTTCCACACTAACAGACTGACAGCAGTGAGCCCGATTTGTGGCTCAAACCCACAAACCGTGAGATCATGGCATGACCTGAGCGAAGTCTGACGCTCAACTGACTGAGCCACCCAGGCGCCCCCCAAGTTATTGCTATTTGGTTGTAGAAATAGCTTCCAGGAATACTCCTACCCCTACTGAGACAACTTACCTGGCATCAGAACCTAAAAAGTGCAGGGTCAGAGGCACGGAGCACCAGTAGTCTGTGGACAATGGAGTCAAATCTTTCCAACCTCAGATGTAGAAAATTATAAGTGTAGGATTCAGTTCTCATCTGTAGTCAAAACAGAAGTTTTCTTCTTCAAGAATATATTTAACAATATAACATATACATTTATATATATCACACAATAAAATTAGTTTGTATATATTACTATATGAAATCAATAGAAATTATTGTGACAAAAAAGTGAACCAGAAGAAAAAAATTTTTTTTTTGATCAAACCAAAAACAGCGCGACAGCGAGACAGTGTGAGAGCGGAGGGAGAGGGCAAAGGGAGAGAGGAATCCAAAGCAGGCTCCACATTAAGTGTGGAGCACGATGCAGGGCTCCATCCCATGACGCTGGGATCCTGACCTGGGCTGAAATCAAGAGGCACTGAGCCACCCAGGTGCCCTGAGACACGTTTTAAATAGAAGTAATAGACTCCAAATTTTTTTGGTAATTGAAGGAGAATGAATCCTATAAATACACTGAAACTTTAAACTTGAAAAAATTTCTTGTTGATTTGAGTAGAGATACTAGCATCTACAAGGATAATCTAGAATTGATAATACCCTTCTATGACAACAGCTTGGCAACAGGTTAGTGAGTAATTTCAAGAATATTTAAGGTTGGGGGCGCCTGGGTGGCACAGTCGGTTAAGCGTCGGACTTCAGCCAGGTCATGATCTCGCGGTCTGTGAGTTCGAGCCCCGCGTCAGGCTCTGGGCTGATGGCTCAGAGCCTGGAGCCTGTTTCCGATTCTGTGTCTCCCTCTCTCTCTGCCCCTCCCCCATTCATGCTCTGTCTCTCTCTGTCCCAAAAATAAATAAACGTTGAAAAAAAAAATTAAAAAAAAAAAGAATATTTAAGGTTAATCACACTGATCAAGAAAAACTTGAAATGTTCTGTAATCACTAAGCTCACATAAGGAACTCCACAGGTTTCCCCAAAATTAGCACTACTAAAAACTGACATATTATTACTAAATGAGTTATGATTGAAATCAACTTCTCTAAATTTTCAATAATAAAAAATAAATGTTGATCAACTATGCTGAAGATATTACCAAACTATTTACTTTCACAAAGAAAATGTGTTACAAAATTTTCAAAGGAAGAGTCAATCAAAATACATAAAAGTTAGGCGTCTGGGCTGGTTCAGTCCATTGAGCGTCCAGATCTTGATTTCAGCTCAGGTCATGATCTCAAGGTTCTTGGGATTGAGCCTGGAGTCGGGCCTGCTTAACATTCTCTCTCTCCTTCTCTCTTTACCCCTCTACTGCTTTCTCTCTCTCTGTCTCTGTCTCTCTCTCTCAAAATAAATCAACTTTAAAAAAATACTTCGAAGTTAAAAATATAGGTTAAGTAGAGGGGTGGTTCAGGCAGTTAAATATTTTTAAGGATTTTTTTAATGCCTGGCATTTGTCAGTCAGCTTTTTAAAATTTGTAACTGGTTGTCATTGCATTGCTTCTCTCATTCTAAGTAAACATTCACTTTGGTTTAAAAAAAAAAAAAAGGTTTGGAGAGCGGATTGAGGGAAAACAAGAGTGGAAATAGGAATCCCAATTAGAAAGATAATAGCTCACAATTAAATGCCTTTTATTAATTGTAAGTAGAGGTTTTTGTTGTCATTACATTTCATATCTTATTCACAGTACCTTCCTTTTAGTGAATAAAACCCTATATGAGCACCAATAACACACACACAAACCGGTTACCTGCTTTCATGAAATGTACCGTCTGGCGAGGTTGCAGATTCACAAACACAATTCTAATTCAATAAGCTAATGGTGAAGATAAAGGCACTCCCAGTGTGTACGTGTGTGCCTGCGTGGTACTTCTTATTAGCCTCGAGAGTTGGGAAAAGCTGAATAGGGCAGCAATCATGGAGTGTTTACGAAATGATCTCCTAACTAGCCTCCTGCCAGTAGTCTGCCTCTCATTCACTTCTTCCACATTTACAAAACATTGTACGGATACATATACACACAGACGCACACACACATCATCATGACAGCAATACATGAAAAACCATAGAGACTTGGTTCTATTCATCTCAGCTCAGGAAAACAACACCACCACCAAAAACGTTTTGAAGACCTATGGCTGTTAGATGCCAGTCGCTGAGGATACGAAGACAAAGTGAGATAAGACTCAGTATGACCGAGGAACAATCAGCAAGATGAGAAAGATAGTCTTAAGGGTACCTATAAACTAATAAGTAAAATAGAGAGGGTGGTATATGCAGTAGTTAGAAGTGTATACTTAGCACAGAAGTTGTACAAGGAAATAATTCTATCTGGGCATGACAGGAGGAAGAGGGACCACGGAAGAGTTCCTAGAGGCGGTAATGCCTGAGCAGGATTTCCAAGGATAAAAAGGAGTTTACCAACTTAGGGATATGCCGTGCCGCCAGAAGGACATGTCCAAAGGCATACAGAAATGGAACAACAGTGAATACAAAAAACACTAGTAATTCAGTACTGCAGAAACACAAAACATGAGGTGCTGCTTGAGTCAGTGGTTCAGTATTAGGCTACAGAAGTATGGTCTTTTGTCTCCTAAAGGGTACAGAGAGACATTGAAGGACTTAGACATGAAGGACTTTAGACATGATAAGATTGTATGTGTGTTTGGAAAGGAATCACCCAAGTAACTGTTTAACATGGGTCAAGGAGAGGGACAGGTAGCAGGCAAACCAAGAACGGCAGCAGAGAGATCAATGCATAGACGTTCACCGTCCCCCAGGCCCTGCTGATGAGAGCCACAAGTAAGGTAGGTAGGGGCACGAAGAAAGAGAAGTGCATGTATTTGAGAGAACAAAGGAAACCAGATGGACTGTAAAGGGTAGGAGAATGAGAAGTGAAAATGCTGAGGCCAGTTATTGATGTGGGCAGCTAGATGGATAGAAATAATGACAAAATATTGTGAGTTCCCTGAGGAAGAAAGAGGGAATGGGATGGTAGGTGGAGGGCAGGGACAAAGGAAAGAACAGTTACGATAAATCATCTGCTATGAGAGGAAGGGGGTCTCCTGCAGAAAGTATGATAAGGGGCTATAGGACTTTGAAGTTTGCAAATAGTACCTGTGGGAAATTTACACAGAGAGCCGGAGACAGGCACACAAGGCTGAGGAGTAGCTGAAGGTGAAAACTAAAAATCTGTAGTGGTATTAATCTGTGTGGTTGTGGGATTCATTGCTAAATATAGACAAGACGATGGAGTGGAAGAATAATTAAGAAACTGGAAGTGTTGAAAGTGGTATTCATGAATAGTGGTACCAAGAGAGTGAGAAATTTGTAAGAATAGAAGAGGTATGTGTCCAGAGAGTGGACATCTGAGTGTAAGACTTTAGAGATGGAGTGGTTCTAAGTATGAGCACACTGTACACCTAGAGGTGAATAGCAGAAGTGGAGCAGAGGTAAAGGTCATTAGACTTGAGGGAATCAGAACTGAGTCCAGACCAGAGCATTACCATTCACGTTGACGCTTAAATCAAGGGCATATGGTAAGAATGAAAACCAGGTACCGAAGTCTACATTGATTATGGGAGAGTGAAAGGAGATTTACAGATGGCAGATGGTAGGTAGAGAGGATCTTTTAAAGGAAGGAGTAAGGCAGGTGTTCAGGAAAAAAGTAAAGCATTGTATGAGCTAAGGAATTCTCTACACGTATCCCAAGCTTACTCTTCCTAAAAGCTTAAAAACCAATAAAAATGTAACACATTTTTTCCATATTTAAATGTCCAATATCTTAAGCCGAAGGTATAGCTGATGTAGAAATGTCAGGCTCTGCATCAAGGATTTTCAGAAAAATTGATTTGAACATTGGGAACTTTCAGAAGCTCTGTAGCCAACCACTAGCACTGACACATATGCAGAAGCCACTCAGGGTAGGTATTTAAAAAATTTGTGGAGGGGCGCCTGGGTGGCTCAGTCGGTTAAGCGGCCGACTTCGGCTCAGGTTATGATCTCGCGGTCCGTGGATTTGAGCCCCGCGTCAGGCTCTGTGCTGACAGCTCAGAGCCTGGAGCCCATTTCGGATTCTGTGTCTCCCTCTCTCTGACCCTCCCCCGTCCATGCTCTGTCTCTCCCGGTCTCAAAAATAAATAAAACGTTAAAAAAAAAAATAAATAAAAATCTTAACAATAAAGCCATACCTAATTTCAAATGTGAACATTTAAAAAAATGAGGGGCGCCTGGGTGGCTCAGTCGGTTAAGCGGCCGACTTCGGCTCAGGTCATGATCTCGCGGTCGGTGAGTTCGAGCCCCACGTCAGGCTCTGTGCTGACAGCTCGGAGCCCGGAGCCTGCTTCAGATTCTGTGTCTCCCCCTCTCTGACCCTCCCCCACTCATGCTCTGTCTCTCTGTTTCAAAAATAAATAAACGTTAAAAAAAATTTTTTTTTTTTAATTTGTGGAGAGAAATGTGAGTGACCACTTCCCAGATTTAGCAAGTTGCCTTAGATGAACTTAGTTACACAGTCAAAACTCAAAAGGCTACTTCTGTGGTAGATCAAATATTCTCACCTGCAAATTACAAACCGTACTCACCTCTTAGACCTGTAGCTTTATCTGATACCTTAGTCTGTGGGCCAGTCCCAAAAGAATATAGGCTTCTTATTTTCTGCTTTTCACATAGTATTCCACCTCAAGTCAAATATATGTGTATTTATCAAAATATAAAGAACCTTAGTATTTATTTATATTTGGAACAAAGCATGTAACATGGATTTTAAAAATTAAAAACCTTCACAAATCCCTTTTTAGCATCTTGTGCTATTTAACAATCATTTTAATATTGCTATCAATATTAAAAGAAGTTACATTAAAATTCATTGTCAATTTCCTCATAGTTAGTAGGTGATATTCCTAGCTAGTCTTATGATATTATATGATAAAGAAAATAAATACATGTAATATTTTGTTACATAAAATGCTCTTAAATAAAGCTGGATAGGGGCGCCTGGGTGGCGCAGTCGGTTAAGCGTCCGACTTCAGCCAGGTCACGATCTCGCGGTCCGTGAGTTCGAGCCCCGCGTCGGGCTCTGGGCTGATGGCTCGGAGCCTGGAGCCTGTTTCCGATTCTGTGTCTCCCTCTCTCTCTGTCCCTCCCCCGTTCATGCTCTGTCTCTCTCTGTCCCAAAAATAAATAAACGTTGAAAAAAAAAATTAAAAAAAAAAAATAAAGCTGGATATAACATCGAATTCATAAAAGTATTTTTTAAACAAAAGTATTCTATTCTTTGTGAAATACATACTGAGGGCAAACATTTTTCAATTTTCTTTCCACAAATGAGTTACAGACAATGAACAGCAGGGGGCACAAAAGTCAAGTTACTCTCTACAGAGCAAAGCGCAATAAAATCTTCTGCTGTACTGGAAAGCAGATCAATTTTGGAGGCAGACTGTTTGATTCCAGCGGGCGCCATCACATATAAGCTGAATGACCTTTAATTATTTAGCCACTCTGAACTTCTTCAGTGGTAGGGTCATGATAACTATGACATAGAGATTTAGTATCAACATATATGTAAGGCAGATCAGTAAACACTAGGGGTTTTTTCGTCAGTGCTTATATCATACATAGATATAGATATATGTGTACATGTGTACCAAACCTACCAAAAATAAGTGCAAATTTACATTTTATAGTAATTTGTGAGACTATGCACATGGAAAAGGTTATGATTCCGTAACATACAAACACAGGTATAGCTAAATCAAAACTAAAAACAAAAGCTAAACAAAGGAAATGGTGTTATTTACTCATATCCAACGAAAGCTTTTTCTATACAAGAAATGTGAATGCCCAAGAAGGTGGATGCGAACATGTGTGTGCATGGTATAGGGCAGTGTTTCAAGAGTAGGATCCGGGAAAACTACACCAAAACCATCCAGGAGTGCTTGTTTTGAATGCAGATGCCTGTCCTACTTAAAATGCTCATCTACAAGAGAGTGACACTCAATTTCTTCTGGTGAAACAGGAACGGGAACATGTGCTTCCTAGGCTTCCTGTGGCTGTTAAACGGCATGTGCTGTGAGGCCAGCCCTGTACCTGACACACAGCATTATTAGGATCTTCTAAATGACATATGCACACTCACAAATGACTTACGCAAGAATAATTGATTGTGGTTCCATTGTTTCCCTCTTTTCTAAGAAGAACTAAGCCATCTTTTCCTCCTTTGGACAGCAGGGGACAAAAAGAATCCTTTTCTGATTAGTGACTATGATCTATTCTTGCAAAAAACATTTTCCCAGCCCTTTGTGTGTTTCATATCTGTACCAGGCTTTGGAAGAAATGCTCTACTTTGACTAAAACTGGGTACAAAGTCTCATAAATGTGGATTTAATTAATTAAAAATTTATGTTAGTTCATAAAGGACTTAGCCTAAATATATAATTGGTTAACTTTAAAATTTAAGATTTTATCAATGAAATGCATTGGTTTGGATTTTAATAAATTTTAAAACTTCAAGAGGCTAAATGAAAATGGAACGTGATCATCACATAGCATTCTTATCTATTGATCAAGAGCAAAACTTAAACTTTCCAACTGTTAATCTGGCACAGAAACTTTTAAAAAGTTGGACTATCTTCCATCACCCAGGAATAAGCCCTGTTAATGTTTTAGTGTTAATTTTCCTTAGTTTTTTGAACACATACACCTAAAATCATTTTCTTCAAAAAGTGGATTATATTGTCCATATTGATTTGTAATCTGATTTAGTCACACAATATTTTACGAGCCATTGCCAATTCAATTAGATGAGAAATTTCATCATTTTGTTAATGACTACTTACTATTTCATAATATGAGTGTACTATAACTTACTTCACCTATCCCTTATTCCTGAATTGAAGGACTTCTTGCTTTTAATCCCTAGTATGAACACAAATGTGATAAACATCATTGTACAAATATATTTGTTCTTTTATCCAGCACACCTTTAGGATAAATTCCTAGAGACAGAATAACTACATCAAAGACTGTGTGGTGTGTGTGTGTGTGTGTGTGTGTGTGTGCTTCCTCATATCCTCAACATTACAGGGATTAATCACTCTCTGATTCTTTGTTAATATGCTAGGTAAAAAATAGTATTTCTATGTTTTAACTCACTTTCTTTGATTATGTGTTATTACTTTTTGTATTTCTTCTTTCATGAAGTTTTTTTTTTTTTTTTTCCATGCCTTTAGCCCCTTCCTATATTACAAAGATTAACTCTTCTTACTAATTCAGAAAGACAATTTATCTTTTGGCTTTCGTTATACTTTTTTTTCACACAGAAGTGTTTTGTGTTTTTGTTTTTTTTTTAATCATACAATCTATCAATCCTTTTGTATGATTTCTGCTTCGGGGTTTTACTAAGAAAGTTTTTATTTAACAGAAGATTATATGAATATTCACCTATATATTCTGTAACAAAATATAAAGTCCAGACCCAAGGGATAAGAATTTAACACACTAATTTATTCAATCATTTATTCATCCATACAACAAATCTGTTGAACACAAATACACTAAACACTATTGTAAATGCTGGAGATAAGGCAGTGAATAAGATCACCAAGGTTCCTGCTATCGTGGAATTATATTCCAAAAGGAAAAAGATCATGCAGCATACAATTTAATGTGGGGTTTCAAATTAGTGGGAAAGGAATGCGTTGGTTATTCAATACACAATGCAGGTACAACTAACCATTAAGAAAAGAAATAAATTAGATTCTTATTTCATACCTTACACCAAGTGCATTATAAATAGATTTTAAATCTATAATTTTAAAAGGAAACCATGAAAATACTAGAAAAATATAAGTGAATATTAGATGAAGAAACATTATATAACGTTCTTCCTTTTTTTATTATTTTAGAGAGAGAGAGCGAGCACACGAGCAGGCAAGAGAGGCAGAGGAGGAAAGAGAGAGAATCGTAAGCAGGCTCCACACTCAATGTGGAGTCTGATGTGGGGCTCAACCCCATGACCCTGGGATCATGACCTGAACCGAAATCAAAAGTAGGTCACTCAACCTATTGAGCCAACCAAGCACCCCGACATTATATATGTTCTTAAACATGAAAATGCCTTTTGAGTAATAACTCAAATCTATTTTGGAAACACCATCTTATTTTTATTTTTTAGAGTAATAACTCAAATCTATTTTGGAAACACCATCTTATTTTTATTTTTTAAATTTTTTTTAATGTTTACTTACTTATTTTGAGAGAGAGAAAGAGAAAGAAAGTGTATGAGTGACTAGGGGAGGGGCAAAGAGAGAGGGGGAGAGAGAGAATCCCAAGCAAGCTTCATGCTGTCAGCTCAGACAACTGACCCACCCAAGCACCCCACACCATTTTATTTTTTTTTTTAAATGGAATATAACGAGGCAGTATTTGAACAATAATCTTTATTAGTGTATTTTCAAAGGTACATATAATCCTGAGCTACGGCATTTAGACATTTATCATTTACTCTTTTAAGTTTACATGTATTTTGCTCCAAATTCTCTGATGAGTACATTTTCATACTAGTCAGGAACATAAATACTTTAATTTATTATTCTTACCTCTTGAATAGCCAATTAATTTACTCCTATCATCTCATCATCTTAATTCTACTACATTAAAGGCTTTAGAACATTTCTTCTCAGTTAAGCAATTTCTTTTTCAAAACTGCAAAGATAGGCAGTGCGAGAGCTGATTCCTTAAATCCTAGTGAATTCTTAGAAAACTATGTTGCTTTTTGTCTTTGATCTACTTTCTGGAATAAATTGGGTAACTATCTGACCAGCTATATTTGAAAAGAATGATAAGAGTAACTACCTCTAATCTTCACATTTTAGCTAGTGTAAAATGTCATAGGCTCTCTTCTCATATACGTAGTCCATAATTAGCCCAAAGAGGAAAAATTTATTATGATCTAATGAAAAGGAGGGCAACCCAGTGTAAATATATCTTTGTTTAAATGGTTAGTTTTATAAAACATGTTATGTGAAATACTTCCTCCAACATCTATAAAGGAATACATACAGATGATTAACATTAAGTTTCATAAATCTAGACCAGAACTTTTATAATGAGTAAATAAAAAAGCAGACAAAAATGAAAGACAAAACTCCTGTGATCTTTGAGAAAAAACATTTATCCAACATCATCTCCAACTGTGGACAAATAAATATTTTCATTCTTGTATTTTAAGTTACTACCAAAATATTGTATCTTTCTACAAACAACAAAAAACAAGCATACAGTATCTAGAAATGGTTTTTATCTGACAAGAATGTCAAGTCTTTGAAGGTACACTCAATTGTTCTTCCTGAATAAGGTCACTATGATCTTAGGTTAAAGTTACAGTAAGCAGTTCAAGCAAAATGCATATTGCTTAGATTTTAAAGCAAGCAATTTTGACACTTTTTAATTAAAACGTGAGTATAAATGTGAAGCTTTTGTAGAAACATTTATAAATACTCCTTGGGAATACTCACAGATCAGCAAGTAATGGAATAACTGATTTAAAAATAACGAAAGGGTGATGTTATATGTAATGTTTGGTGACAAATCCAAAAATACCTTTAAGAGATGTAAAAGAACATGAAGACACAGTTTTATTATTCAGAGCTTGAAACCCTAGCAGCAAAACAAACTATTTGCATATAATGTAGTGCAATGAGCATTTGTTCATAAAATACTCGCAAAGTCTTGAAACTTTATACATAAACCAGAATGGGATCCATTAGGATACATGATTTAAAGATGTCCAGAGTAGCTTATCAAGAACTGCTAGATACTCTCACCTGCATCAGTGAATCATAAGTGAGCTTACGCAAAACTATGTTCTGGATAACTCACTCTTATGGCTCCCCAGTAACAAGCTCGGATAAGACAGATCAAACCTAAGAGATAAGCAATTGCCCAAGAAACATAGGTTGCATGAAATCGCCTTGCAAAGTCTTGGGTGCCAACCTAAAATAAAAAGCAAATATAGTAATAAAAGATCAAAAACTTTAAGCAAATATTGCTTAGAGAACTTGTATAGGCTTACATGCGATTTTTATGAAATCTATCCCTGAGGCCATAAAATCCCTATGAACTATGAATTGTCAAATTTGTTGACTATCACTGACAGAGTAAATTTTAATAAGACAATACTGTTAGTTACATTAACTATAAATTTTATGAAATAAACAAAAAAGCCCACTTGATTATGTTATTCCTTTAAGTATTTAAATCTGTAATCTGAACTCCGTAGTGTTATACGACACAACAGGAGTGTTTAAATAATATGGGACGAGGGGACACAAAGGAGCATGGGAAGTAAATGGAGACAAAAAAGATCAGTAACTCCTCCTTCTCCTGGGACAGAATAATCCTCATGCCAACTATGTAGCTTCAGTCTCCTCTAAAAATAAGCCATCCCCAAAATGATAATGTGTGCTTCATAGAAACAAAGAGAATGGTTTTTCAGAACTTCGTAGCTGATTGAGTATTGCCTTTGCTTTGGCCATGGCACTAAATAAAAACAGTGGCCTTCTGTTAAACGGGTGGTAAAGTCCCCAACGTCAACAACCTTTAGAGGAGCCCCAAAAGACTATTTCGCAGGATGGGCAAGCTCCATTAAAAACAGGCCCACGGAGGGGCGCCTGGGTGGCTCAGTCGGTTGAGCGTCCGACTTCAGCTCAGGTCACGATCTCACGGTCTGTGAGTTCGAGCCCCGCATCGGGCTCTGGGCTGATGGCTCAGAGCCTGGAGCCTGTTTCCGATTCTGTGTCTCCCTCTCTCTCTGCCCCTCCCCCGTTCATGCTCTGTCTCTCTCTGTCCCAAAAATAAATAAACGTTGAAAAAAAAAATTAAAAAAAAAAAAAAAAACAAAAACAAAAAACAAAAAAAAAACAGGCCCACGGAGTGGGCTTCAGATTGCCCACAGGCCTTCAGAAGCTTCTAGGCCTAATATGCTGGGGAGCTCTTTGGGGATCATTGAAGGTTCAGGCCTCATCAATTTACTACTGATAAAGTTGAGAAGAAAGAATTCTAACAGTGAGGTAGAGTAGTACTCACAGTTAATCCAACTCCAATGAAAATACAGATCATTCCAATGGTAATATATGCACAGCAGCGTCTTCGTGGGAGCGCACTACCCACTGAAGAACTGAAAATTCACGACAGCAAAAGAGAGCATTATTCACACGCAGATTCTCCATTTCATCTCTGTGAGTTTGCTGCTCTGGTGTTAGTGACATATGTGCTTCCATTTATTTCTTCCATTTGAGACAAGAACATGCATAAAAATGTCATTTTTAATGAGTTAAAATCATAAATGGTAAATTATATTAATTATATAATTTCTATTCTATCCTATTATATTGGTTATATTTCATTATTGTGGCTTCAAACAAAGTTCAAGTCTTGGTTATTGACCATATCCACAAAAGGACGACTATGGTCAGTAATGATCTTCCAAGATAAAAATAGATTTCAAAAAATGTATTCTAAGATGGAAAATACATGCTTTCTTGCAAATTGCACTTGATTTTTTGCAGTTATAGCAGTTACTATATTTACTTTAGAAAATTTGGAAAACAGAGTAAAGAATAAAAAGGATAAAGGCAATTACCTCTAATCCCATTACTTTAGTCACCTAGTATTTTGGCATATTTTCCTCCAGCCATTTTTTTATTTTTTATTTTTGCAATTTACCAACCTAGCATAAGTATTTTTCTGTCATTAAGTATCCTCAAATTGGAATTCTGATGGATGAATATAACATAAGTTAACCAATTCTTTTCTACTGGATATTTAGGATTTTCATTACTGTAAATAATGCCAGGTAAACATCATTTAAGAGCATTCTCCTTGGTATGCCTGGGTGGCTCAGTCAGTTAAGCATCCAACTTCGACTCAGGTCATGATCTTGCAGTTTGTGAGTTCGAGCCCCATGTCGGGCTCTGTGCTGACAGCTCAGAGCCTGGAGCCTGCTTCGGATTCTGTGTCTCCCTCTCTCTCTGCCCCTCCCCTGCTCATGCTTTGTCTCTGTCTCTCTCCCCAAAATAAGTAAACGTTAAAAAAATTTTTTTTAAAGCATTCTCCTTAGTTTTCTTTGTTTTCTCAAGATAAATATTTAGAATTAGGATTACAAGATTAAAGAGATTTGACTTTTCAAAATCTTTTAATACATACTCCAAGAAGCCTATGGGAAATTCATAAAAGCATATACTATTATCATACTTCTCAACTGAAGTTTTAAATCCAAAAGTTTTTAGTTATTTATACTTCTAATTTTTGTAATTTTCAAAATGATACAAGCACAGCAGAGATCACACAGCCAAATTAGCACTTTCTATTTTTCCTAAGCATAAATATATTAACACATATAGAAGTGCTCAAGGAATGTATGCTGAATAAACGAAATACAGAAATACATTACTTGCTAGGCATACTTTAGAAATTTGCTATTCCAAACAGGTTAACTTTGCAGAACAAAAAAATGGTTTCCTTTAAGTTCCAAATATTTTTTCAAAAAGGTTATGACTATCATTGCAAATATATATCATAAATATTCCTGAATTCTTGAACTGAAACATAAACGTCTGGATAACCTGAGGTCATCGTCAGCATAGTATATGTTGCTATCTAGAGTTACCAGGGCATATGATTCATTGCCTTTACGTTATATTTAGCCTTAGACTACTTTTGGTTTTAATTCTTATGCAAGCATTTGGTGGTTTGCCCTGCCTTTATACCTCACAGCTGGCTATCATTTCTCATTTACCTGTGTATCGGCCTCTTGCAGTGTAATCTGCCATGGATTGCAAACCAACTCAGTTTATTAGAGTTATATGTTAAATAATAAGAAAATCTATATTAAATAAATCAAAAGGCTCTAAGTGAATATTGGAGCAGCTCTTCTGTGAGCTGTAGTACATTAATTTCAGTGCATGAATTCTCCTTTGAAAACCCATGCTCATTTTTCATCACCCAATTTACAGTCACTACCTCTGGGAAGTCTCCCCAGGAAAAAAAATAACCTATTGCTACTCTACACCTCAAGTGCCATGTTATCGCCAGGATAGAGCAATGACCAACAAGCACCTATTGCATAGATTGAAAAAGCTCATATACATTTATTACACAGGTGGAATCTGTATGCAATATGTATTGTTTTGCATGTTGTTAAAACTTTGTACGTGCACATGCTAAAGTACACGTTTGTGACTTGCCCTTTTTTGTTTGCTGAATACTCTACATGAGACTCTTCCATACTCATACGTGGATATGTAGAGATCTAGTTCATTACCACAGAAGTGCCAGTTTACTCATTCTCCCTATTGATGGAGAGTCAAGGGTTTTTTTTTTTCCTTAACTTTTTGCTATTATAACAATGCTGCTTTGAACACTCCTTTATATTTCCTACATACATATGCAGGAATTTGTCAAACATATTCCTAGGAACAGAATTGCTGGGTTGTATTGTAGACATATCTTCAACTTGAATAAATGCTAAATTTATATCCCTACTCTCTTTATATGAGAGCTTCCAATGCTCCTCCCACATCAACACTTCAATTTGGTATTGTTTCCATGCTTGACAATTTCATGGGTGTGAATGGTATTTCACTGCAGTTTTAACATATATATCCCTGATTTCTAGCAAGAGAGAACATCTTTTCAAACATTAGCTGACTACTGGTTTTCTTTTTCTATTAAGTGCTTGTTCATATTATCATCTCTTTGTTTTGGGCTGTCTTCAGCTTACTGATTCACAGATGATATTTACATAATCTGCATACTATTCCAGGCAGCTATATACACTGTCTATATCTTCTTTTAGCCTATTTTTTTTTTTAATCAGCAAGATTAACCTTTACTTAAAAAACAAACAAAACCCAGGGGGCCTGGGTGGCTCAGTCAGTTAGGCATCTGACTCATGACCTCAGCTCCGGTGATGATCTCATGGTTCATGGAATGGAGTCCGCATGCAGGGCTCTTCTCTGATGGCACGGAGCCTGCTTGGGATTCTCTCTCCGCCCCCCTCTCTGTAACTCCCCTACTCACACTCTCTCGCTCTCTCTCTTTCTCTCTCAAAATAAATAAAAGTAAACTTAAAAAATTATTAAACAAATAATTTAGAAATATTATGAAAACCCATGAAAAGAAGACTCAACATGGGTTCTAAACCTGATTAAAACACACTTCAGAAAGATTATTAATGCTAAACTTCTGCCAAACGATGACCTTAAAGTGCCAAACACAAAAGAATCTGTTAGGACCGTTTCTCAAATAGGTAATCTGTCCCTGGCTTGGCCATCTCTCCTTTAACTATACACAAAGTTCTGCTAAAAGTACACATTTTAGTTGATTGTAGAATTACAACGTAAACTAAACAGGTTCTTGGTACTGAAGGTATGTTACCAAGGTTTTTTTGTTTTGTTTTGTTTTGCTTTCATCTCCAAATCCAACAATTGGTCACAGAGGTCAAGGATCATCAAAGTTCCTTTGTGGGTTCTCGATCATGTCTGACTCATCCATCCTTCGGGTACAGGAGGGGCTCAACAGTTTTCAAGAGGCAGAAGCCTGAGGCCATTTAAGACTCAGATGTTACAGGATTGTGAGGTGAACCCATCTGAATAAGGACTTGATACAGCCACTGGAGGAGAGCATGCAAGTGGATCTCAGTCCAGCAGGGGGTGCTAGTCACACGCTGGTGCCAGTGTCCTGCTCCCGACGCTTTACAAAGCTTATGCGCATACATGTTTTAGTAACCTCGTATACTGTCTCAAAGCCATGCTTCACAGACTGTGCCAATAACTGAGTGAAGTCTTGGCTATTAAAAATTTTTAAACTACATCTACCAGGGATCTTGCAAACAGCAATGAGGTGAAATCCATGATAGCAGTGGCAGTTCCAACTTGGTACAGTTGGTGAGGATTCTGGCCTGTGGTTTCTAAAATTCATTTTTAATAACATCTTTGGATAATGAGTTTTTAGTCATGAAATCAATGTAATGTAAGGTAATTCTTTTTTTTTAATTTTTTTTAATGTGTATTTATTTTTGAGAGAGAGACACACACACAGAGCGCGAGTGGGGGAGGGGCAGAGAGAGAGAGGGAGCCACAAAATCCGAAACAGGCTCCAGGGTCTGAGCTGTCAGCACACAGCCCGATGCAGGGCTCGAACTCACGAACTGTGAGATCATGACCTCAGTTGAAGTCCGACGCTTAACCGACTGAGCCACCACACGCCCCATAAAGTAATTCTAATATAGTAAAAATTATCAATATTTTCCTTTCAGGTTTGTGCTTTTTGTTGCCTTGTGTAGGAAATTCTTTCCTACCTGTCATAAAAATATTTTTAAAGTCTTCTAAAAGTATTAGAGTTTACCTTTTCATATTTATGTCTACAGGAGTACAGTCCTTATAATTATCAATTTTTATTTTACTTAATTTTGAAGTTATATTATGTGGTGCATACAAATTCAAAATTTAGGTTTTTGATGAAGTGACCATAATAATTCTTTTTACCCTAAAGCATATGACATGCTTAAGTACCTGCTAGAATCCTATCATAGAGACATCCAGAATACAGTAGCTTAAAAAAGTTTATTTCTCTTGCAGAAAAGAATTCAAAGGTAAATACAGCTTAGGGTTGGTAGACAGCATGGTTCCATGATTAACTGTCATTGCCAGACGCAACGGGTGACAAGGCTCCTGCTGTAGGTGACTTTTTCAGACACATGGAAGAGGGGAGAGAAAATTAAGGCAAGTAGTTTTGCCTTTCAGGAGAGTATAAGGAAGCTGCACTCATCACTTGTGTCCGTATTCCATTGGCCTTAACTTAAATACATGGCTACAACCTTCTGCAAGAGAGGCTAGAAAATATGGTTAGCTAGGTGGTCAGTTCCTCTGATAAAAGGAAGAGAACAGCAGTCCGCTCTTTTAACTAATATTAATATTACTATTTTAACGTTGGTTAGTGTTTGCCTGGTATATCTTTCCTTTGCTGAGGGTTTCATGATTTGATCTTTTTCCCTCCTTTAACTTCCATCCTATGCTCCTGTATTTCGTGTATTTCTTTTTCAGATTGCACAGATGGGCTTCAGTCTAGTCTGATAATTTCTGGCAAGTCTTACTGATAAGTTTAGTCTAATTACACATATTCTGACAACTGGTATGTATGTGTATGTATATATATATATATATATATATATATATATATATATATATATGGATTATTTCTGCTCTTTTATTTTGTTTTCTATGGTTTCTGTATTTTCTATGCTTTTCTACCCTCTTTTCTGGATTTCTTGTGGATTAACTTTGATTCTTTTAGTTTATTTTCCCCCTACATTTAGAAAGGTTTACAATTTATTTCTACTAACTTAGTAGCTGCATATAAAATTTTAACATACCTAACATTTAAAAACCAAAATCATTTAGTAAATCTACCTTCCCAATAAATACAAGAATCTTAGGAAGTTTTAACTTCAAATATTTGCTCCCAGCTTACATGTTCTTGTTCTCCAATATTTCAGTTCTATTATGGGGCACCTGGGTGGCTCAGTCAGTTAAGTGTCTGGCTTTGGCTCAGGTCACGATCTCAAGGTTCATGAGTTCGAGCCCTGCACTGGGCTCTGTGCTGACAGCTCAGAGCCTAGAGCCTGCTTTAGACACCGTGTCTCCCTTTCTCTCTGCCCCTCCCCTGTTCACACCCTGTCTCTCAAAAAAGAATATTTTAGTTCTGTTCTATTTTTATTTCTATAAATTAATTAGCATTAATATTACCATTACTGTTATTTTTGCTATTTTATTCAACATTCTTTATGGCTGTTTACAATGTCTTCGTTTACCTTTTCTTCTTGCCTTGTAGAACCATCTTCTGGGATATTTTTCCATTTTCCCTAAATTACTTTTTAGCAGTTTCTTTAGTGAGGATATCAAGATAGTAAACGTTCTGGATTTTTTGTTGTTGTTTGTTGGTTCATTGGTTCTGCATTTGAAAACACTTTTATTTTGCCTCCATTATTCTATTATGGTTTAGATAGTTCTATAATACCAGTTTGATAGTTAATTTCTCTTAACGAAGTATTTTTAAATTTATTTTTTGGCTTCCATTGTTGCTGTTGAGATATTTGTGGGCAAAACTGTCATCCTTTTTATAGTAAAAATCTGTCTTGGGCAACTGGCTCAGTTGGTGGAGCATGAGACTTTCGATCTTAGGTGTGTGAGTTCAAGCCCCACATTGGGTGTGAAGATTACGTTAAAAAAATTAAATCTCAAAAAAAAAATCTCTCTTTTCTTTCTTTGATTTTAATATTTTCTATGTATCTTAGGTTTTCTGCAATTTCACTATAATGCATTTGCTCATTTTGCATGGATTTCATTGTTCTCTTCAAATCCAAAGGCTTGTACCTTTCATAGATCTGAAAATCTTCAGGGATTAGCTCTTCAAAATGCCCCACCCATCTCATTCTGTTTTTGCCTTCAGATATATTTTGAATGTTCTCATACATATTTCTCCTAATATTACTGTCACCTCTGTGTCCCTGATGGATTCTGGGTAATTTCCTTATCTCTATCTTCTAATCTACAACGTTGGTTTTCAGCTTAATCTTCTGCTTAACCTGTCTACTGCATTTTAATTTCTGTAACTTTCAATTTCTGTATGTTTTATTGTTTCTTTTAAATCTACCTGGTTGTTGCTTTTGTTAGGTAAATGTTTTATTTTAAGACAACTGTAGATTCATAAGCAGTTGTAAGAAATAATATAGAGAGATCGCATGCATTTTTGGTGCTATGTATCCAGTGGTAACATCTGGCAAACTACAGTACAGTATTTATGACGAGGATATTGACACTGATACAATCCACTGATACTCAGATTTCCTTCTTTACCTATACTCATTTGTGTGTTTAATTCTACACAATCTTATCACATGTGTGGGTTTAAGTATCCATTACCACAGTCAACATACGGAACAGTTCCAACACTACAAAGATCCTTTCATAACCATACCCACATCCCTCCCACCTGCCTATTGTCTGTACTCACTAATCTGTTCTCCACTTCTAAAATTTCACCATTTCAAATGTTACATAAATGGAATCATACTGTAGGCAACCTTGTGGGACTTTTTTGTTTTTCACTCAACATAAATTCCTCAAGATTCATGCAAGCTGTTGCATGTGTCAATAGCTCATTCCTTTCATTGCTAAGTAGTATTTCAAGGTAGGGAAGTACCACAGTTTGTATAACCATTCACCCATGGAAGGACATCTGGGTTGTTCCCAATTGGGGTCTATAAAGAATAAAGTTGCTATGCAAATTTGTGTACAGGTTCAAGTGTGTGCTTGTTCATTTTTTTATAGACTGTTTTCGAATTTCTATTTTCTTAAACATTTTACACATGGTTATAACACACTCTATAACTAATAATTATATGTGAAGTCCTTGGGAGTCTAATTATACTGTTTGTTATTGATGCTGATCTTGTTTCCTCACGTGGTTGGTAAATTTTGTTGAAAAATTTATTTTCGTAATCTTAATGTAAGAAAGCCGTAAGAATGGTTTAGGGGTGGCTTCATCCACAGAGAATTTTCACTTGTCTTTCTTAGGCTCCCTAGAATGAGGCAAACCCTAAACCACTTTAAGTTAATTTCTGGGACTGGGTTTTCCTAGACCATATAAAAGAGTAAAATATAAGGCTCAAAGTCATTGTTCTTCTAAAACCTCTACTTTGTAATATTCCTTTCCTGGTGGATTTTTTTCCTGACTACTCTTTTCATGGACCATGAAGGACTTTCTCTGGGGACAAAAGATGGTATTCCAATTCTCCACTTTCTGCAAGGCCAAGGCCTTTCTCTTGTTCTTCATCTGAACATGGAAACCCAAGGCTGTGGACCCCTACTATTGGCAAATACTCTCAGGATATTCGAAATGACAATCCTGATTGCCATTTCCTCTTTATTGCTGGTCCCTAGGTATTTTCTTAACTTTCATAGGAACTGAGCTATGCCTTTAAAAGGATGTTTGGTATAATTATTAACTAGTCTTGCATTTTACTGAATGTGAAAGTCAAGAGACTCTAATATGCAAAATATGGACACTGAATCTCCCAAAAGGAAAAGATCATGCAATACTTCCCAAACATGTAACTATTCACTCTTCAAATTATTAACCTTCCCCTTCACAATATTCCCCTTATGGGCCACGAGCAGTATAAAGAACATGTAGAAAATGAAGGCGATGCCAAGCAATGTTATTTACAGCACAATTTTCAGAGGAAGTCACCAGGGAAGGTTTTATTAGGTGAGGCTTAAGGACAGGATAAGATGTGGATAGATGAGAAAGTAAGTAAGTCATTTTAGCAAGTAACAGTGGCATTGTTCAGGTAGGAACAAAGTAAGAGTTTTGTTCAAAAAACAAGCAGCGGAATAACCTTTCTTCTGGAGAAGGTTTCTGTAGGAGAGTAGGAGAGGAGAGCAGTGGAAGCAAGGGCTGTATGAGCTAATATGTAAAGTTAGGTAGGGATTTTCCAGATTTATAATAATGAGAAAGGGACTAGCCAGGTCATCCCAGGCCTAGCAGGATGAGGATTAGGGACAGAAGCAAGAAACTCTATTGTATATTTATAGAAGTAGAAGAATTTGTTGAAGTTGGCCCATAGTGGGTTGTGTGTAAAGGTGCATAATAAAGATAACACTGGGGAAGTCAGGCAAATACCTAAACCTGGAGGCAAATACCTAAACCTTGCTAAGAAAATTGGAGTT
The DNA here is from genome assembly GCF_018350155.1 of Leopardus geoffroyi. Taxonomy (NCBI): domain Eukaryota; kingdom Metazoa; phylum Chordata; class Mammalia; order Carnivora; family Felidae; genus Leopardus; species Leopardus geoffroyi. The sequence goes on along the minus strand of NC_059338.1, from coordinate 115,689,791 downwards.
TGATTTTGGATTTTAGGCAATGGGCCTATCCTATAATCATCCATACGGTGCATTTATGTCGATAAGTAGAATATATCCTTCCTCAGGATAGTTTATATGCCACATATATAGACAAACCTAGGATAACAATGAAAACAGCACCTCGTTGTGAAGTACACAACTTGCACAACTGTATGCCATGACCGTGAATTTCGGAGCTACGAAAACATGTGAAGACAAAGAGTTTAAAATCACATTTGTATCTGGGGTCATTCTCTAATAGATGGATAGAGAACAGCGAGACTGAAGGCCAAGAGATAAATTACAAAGCTATGATCACAGTCCTGGAGAGGGACCTTGAATGCATGAACTCAAGCAAGAATAGTGAGAATAAGAGAACAGAATTGAAATGTCAAGAGACAGAATTGGCAGGGAACAGAATTGCTTCCATTTGGATATGGAGAGTAAAGATACATTCGGATTTCTGGCGTGGTCAGCTGGGCAGACGGGATAACATCCATTAGTATAATATACTCACCAACATAAAAGGAAACTTTTAGTAGAGTGGGGTAAGGAAGTTGGATATGACCATTTGAGATGCCTGTGGACACCCAGGTTGAAATAACTACAGGGAAAATAGCGAACACAGATTGTATGTCTATATCCGAAGCTCCAAAGAGAGATCTGGGGTGATTCAGTGGCATTTTGGTTGCGATTTCATGGTATACAAATGGCAGAAGAAACTATGAGACAACCAGGATACAGTGTAGTCAAGTTGCAACCCGCGAGAAGAGCAATATTTAACAACTTGGAAGAGAAAGTGAAGTCAACAAAGGAGAGAGCAAAGCAATGTTTTCAGAAATGGGAGGAAACCAGGAAAAAGTGGTACCTGGACTTCACGCAAAGAACAAACTGTAAGGAAAAAAAGAAGATGATCAACAAGAACCAAATACTCACTACAGAGAAAACAAACAGGATGGGGACTGAACAGACCTATTAGAATTTGCAACGGCGATGTGAATTTTATCAGAACAAATGCAGTGGCCTAGTGAGGATGATGGCTAACTGCACTTCACTCCAGAGCAAATGGGTGCCGTGATTAAGGGAAGGGAAAAGCATGGAGAGGAAGAGACCCCCTCCCTGTGTGAAGAGGAAACGAAGGGCACACAGCGTACAGGCAGGCAGCGCAAAGACGAGGGAGTTCACAGATAGGTTCAATCATATCGGAGGCAGAAGGCGACTCATCTGCTGAGCCTGCGAGAGTAGTAGCGTGAGGGATGGGAGCCTAAGAGGAACAGTAAATATCTGGAGATCATTATTTTGGAGAATGGAAGAGGGAGTTAATGAGGGACACTTCCAACTGGAGTATTAAGCCAGGGTTTTGTTGAAGTGTAAAGCTATACTTTTGTAAAAAGATAACCAACACAGAATTCTTTCAGCTGTCAGTTATCTTGGTAAAGGAAGGGAGAAGTCATGGCCATATTGATCCAGGATCAGTAGTTTGAAAAGTGGATGGCTCTGAAGTTCAAGGGATGAAGACTTAGTCAATCTGGCAAACCTAGACTGTCTCTGTACCTAATATGTTCAAAATGAATGTAGCATCTTTCTTCCAGACCTAGTTCTTCTAGATGCTAGATTCCCTATCTTAGTGAGTGGTTCTATAGCCCCTCAGATATAAAGCCATCCTTCAGCGCAATCTCTCTCTTATACCTTCACATTCAATCCTATTTATTCCATTTCCTTAATACCACGTCTACACTTTGACTCCACTGTGCCTCTGCACAGGTAGCTCCTTCTACAAGGAAGCATCCTGCAGTCTCTTTCACATCATTCCTACTCATCTTGAATGACTTACTTCATATACCCCCCTCCTGGAAGTCAAGTTCCCTTTCCCTCCAATCTGGGGGGAGGGCTCCTGAGAACAGAAAAGGCAGGGTGTATCTCTTCCAAAGCACTTAAAAAACTTTACTCTAGTTGCCTATTCTCTTCCCTATACCCACAAGAATAAGTTCCCCGAAGGCAAGGTTGTATCTTTTATTTCAAGCGCCCAGTACCTGGTGCAGGACTGTTTACTGAATTCACGGAGAATTATAAAAGAAAGCACTAAACAGCAAAATGAAAGAGAGTAAGAGTCCACCACTATTTAAAACGTCAGGAGGTGATCCACAAAGGAGTACATCACTGAGACAGAGAAATGATATTCAGTGATAATCACCGTGGATTAAACCGCCATCTCTACCAGCCTGAGGACGGTTATAATGATAGGGTATGAGTAGGACTCTCAGAGTGCTAGGACTACAGCTCCTGTCCCGCAGTGGCCACAAGCCACCCACCTGAAAGAGCAACCTCACCTTCGGCTACAACAGCCCCACTCACTGCATAAGTAAGAAACAGTGACATGAAAAAACGCTCCTTGGTCTCTGGAGGCCCCTGGGGGAAGCTTTCCAGCACATGTTCTGTGATGGTTTCCTAGTGATGATTTAGTAACTCCTAGAACTTAAAAATAGTTTTAGGGTATTTTATATTTGTGTTTAAAGAAACAATATTCCTTAGAATCGTATCGCAACAGATGTCTCCTCATTTTGTTACGAAGAAAAACATTCCAAGGGAAAAGAAAATGTAGACAACAAGCCATTAGTGTTCATGTGACAGCAGTATCTTTACTCAAATAAGTAACGGATGTCCTGAGTCCTCCCATGGTTAGCATGTGATCCCAATTCCATAAATGTTCCTTTAAGAATGATATTTAAGCAGACTTATTCCATGTGAAATGTCTATGCAAGTTGTTCCTTAAGTAATTGATATAAATTCTTCTTAACATTAATACACTGTCTTGTGATATTTTAACCATAGACTATCTAGACATTTAATACTTCTTTATTATCAGCAAAATATTGCCACTGTTCTAAAATAATTACCCAAGTCATTTGAGCAAAATCCTTAACCTCTCTAACAGTTCCTCATCTGTAAAATGAGGATAATAATTCCTGCATTCCAGGATTGCTGAAAGGATTACAGTTCGGGTATCTCTGTATATAAAGTAACCATCACTGTGCTTAGCATACAATCTGCTAATCACAGAAAGTTTCTGCTTTTTATTTTCCACAGAATTTTTAATGATCTTGGTGAAGACAGTTTGCAATTTAATATTTTCCTTTTTGTGAAAACAGAAATAACACTCAGAAATCTGGGTCATTCAGGGGTGCCTGGGCAGCTCAGTCGGTTAAGTGTCCGACTCTGGCTCAGGTCATGATCTCATGGTTTGTGAGTTCAAGCCCCATATTGGGCTCTGGACTGACAGCTTGGAGCCTGGAGCCTGTTTTGGTTTCTGTGTCTCCCACTCTCTGTCCCTCCCCCACTCACTCTCTCTCTCTCTCTCAAAAATAAATAAACATTAAAAAAAAAAAAGAAATCTGGATCATTCACATACATATTCACGTACATGTGGGGGGAGTGTCTCTAAAGTATATATTTTTCTGTGTGCTTATTGGGTTTATCCACTTTGCCTGTCCGCGTACAGACTTCTACTGGATTCAACAAAGTTAAGAATTCAGTTGATTAATTTCACAAATAAAAAAGGAAGTATCTGTTCCTTTGAAGCTAGAAATATGCTGTAAAAAGTTATTCTTATGGGGCTATATTGAGTTGGAATTAGATCTAGCAGAGATAAATAGATTTTACTACATACATTCTATTCAGACACTTCAATTCTTTTCTACTAGAAATCATTCTTAGGATTTCCTCAAAATAGATACGGTTTTTATATCAAACTAGGGACCACACCAGTTAAACTATGAACCCATATTTTCAATGTTAAAAGTTGACCTGTCGGGGTGCCTGGGTGGCTCAGTCAGTTAAGCGTCTGACTTCAGCTCAGGTCATGACCTCACGGTTTGTGAGTTCGAGCCCCACGTCGGGATCTGTGCTGACAGCTCAGAGCCTGGAGCCTGTTTCAGATTCTGCCTCTCCTCTGCTTGCACTCTGTCTCTCTCACTCTCAGAAAAATAAACATTAAAAAACTTTTTTTTATAAAAAAAAAACCTGACCTGTCAAAACACTGCAGTTTCATTTCCTTAGCTTAAGTTACAATTCACACACATAAGTGGACAACAATAATTTTCAAATTAAAATTTTGTTATCAAAATAAATACTGTGCAGGAAGAGTCAATGTATAGCAAGCCTGAGATAGCTCTCCTTTGAAAGGTCTGCTTTCAAGATGGGACCCTTGGCTAGCATCTGTGAACCTAAATTTCTAAAATGTTCCCACAATTCCCTAACTGATAAGAATGGCTTACCGTGCCTAAATTGTTTGTGCAAACAATATGGTTTATGCTGAATACTGAATGCTTTCCTTCTGAGAGTTTGGAAATTTGGTATGTGCCATGTAATAGGTGCCTGTGTGGTCAGCTCCAATAAAAACCTTGGACACTGAATCTCTAATGAGCTTCTCCGGTAGATAATATTTCATCTGTGTTGTAACAATTCCCTGCTGGAGGCATTAAGCCCTTTCTGTGTGACTCACCTAGGAGAGGACTCTTGGAAACTTACGTGTGGTTTCCTTCAGACGTTGTCCCATGTGCCTTTTCTTTTATTGATTTTTCTTTGTATAATAAATCATAGCTATGAGTACAAATATATACTAACTCCTAATAGTACTCCTAGAAAATCACAGAATCTTGGGGTGATTTGGGGACCTCCAACACAGCTGCCATAAAATGTCTTTGATCAAACTATCTTCTACTTTTTTCCCATTTTTATATTACGTTTTGTTAATATCCTTAGGTACACTATTTAGGAATAGAGAAAATAGACTGAATAGTTAAGACAGATAAATAATTATATAAAATCTGCTATCAGAGAATGATCTCAGTAGATAGGAAATGAAAAAAAGCTAACAACTACCTAATTATAAATCCCCAAACATTTGGTGTTTCTCCTAGATTACAGCCATATTTTAAATACAAATTTTAGAATATTTGCAACAGATCATAACCTCTCAGGACATTTGCAAATCCTCACCAGGTTACTGGCAATTTTAGTAATTTCTTTCTTAGAAATTGATTTCCCTTTGGAGAGTGATAATCAAGCCCAATCGTTTTCATTTCAAAATAGAATATATTAATTTAAAGATGTCTTTTTTTAGTTTTGAAAAGCATAAATATATTAAACATGCATTTGTCCCACGGCATGTCTGCAAATCAAAATCTACCGAAGTGAGAATTCTGAACTCTTTAAACTGTTCTCGAGAACTTCCCAGTAGCATTTCCAATGGTAGAGAAACTTACATTTTTTTGCAGTGTGGGCATTTTGCCAGAGTGTTGAACCTCAGTTCCATCCACTGTAAATAAAAAGAAAAGATTGAAAAGAAAAACAACTGAAAACTATCCAATCTGATAAGATGCTTCTCTTAGTTCAAATGTTACCAGGGATCACAGCAGAAGCAACCCCCTTCTCTGGGGGTATAGGCGCTTTCCCCCTCCAACACTTCTTCCGTCCCTTAAAATAAAGTTTGGGACTCTCCTTTGCGACAGTTCCCATGACTTGCCCAAGGCTTTGACGCAATCTAGGTTGGCTTCACAATGAAAACTGAATGTAATGCTGTAATTAGAATGATTTCTTTCAGCCTTATATCTCAGTTCACTCCCAAGGAATAAAACATGTTTTAGGGACCTTCAAAGAAGTTTTGCCTTTAAATCTTGAAGACTAACCTTCAAAACATATGAATATTTAAATTCATTACTAGAATGCAGCTATTTATAATCTATTTATGTGGGAAACCCACAAAGTAAGTAAACTAAACAAAGGAGGTAGAGGGAGAACTCAAGTCAGAGGGCTGCTCTCGGTTCTGTCCGTGCGTATTCTAAGTAACAAATACAGTCTTTCTACAGCACCAATTTTTTTCCCTTGTAAATGTAGGTAATAGAATGGGCTATCTTCCTTGTTATTGAGATCCTTGAAATGGTTTCCTGGTAGTGGGTGAAAGTCTTTGAAAGAATGTGCAATATAAGTTTAAAGTAAATCTTAACTACAAAATGTATATTTAAAAATGCCTTGGGGTACCTGGGTGGCTCAGTCAATTAGTTAAATATCCAACTTCAACTCAGGTCATGAGTTGAAGTCTCACGGTTTGTGGGTTTGAGCCCTGCATTAGGCTCTGTGCTGACGACTGGCTGGAGCCTAGAGCCTGCTTCAGATGCTGTGTCTCCCTCTCTCTCTGCCCCTCCCTGATGACACTCTCTCGAAAAATAAAAAATAAAAAAAAAATGCCTTTCTCAACTTCCATTTTGCTTGCTTTTCTATATACCTTCTTACAAAGTCTATTTCCTTTATAGTTTTAGGAGAATTCCTTTAAGTACTTCAGTTTTATCATCAAAACAACTTAACCTTTTATTAAAATTAATTTTTGTTTAGGATTCCAAATCACTCCTATCTCTTTTCATAACTTTCCAATTCTAGGTATAGTAGGGTTTCAATAAATTATATATATCCAAATGTTTTCCACACAATAGAAGATAACTTTCAGAAAGTCTCTGATGCATGACGTTTTTTTTAATTTTTAAAAAATTCTTGAGTTTTGGGGCACCTGGGTGGCTCATTCGGGTGAGCATCTAACTTCGGCTCAGGTCATGATCTCCCCAGTTGGTGAGTTCGAGCCCCATGTCGGGCTCTGTGCTAACAGCTCAGAGCCTGGAGCCTGCTTTGGATTCTGTGTCTCCCTCTCTGCCCCGCCCCCACTCGTTGTCTCTCTCTCTCTCTCTCTCCCTCCCTCCCTCCCTCTCTCCCTCTCTCTCAAAATAAACATTAAAAAAATAAATAAAATTTAAAACTTAAAAAAATATTAACTTTTAAAAAAAGATCAAATATATCTGGGTTTTCCTAGGCGTCTCTTTCTTCATTTTTATTTCAAACCTCAAAGAAAGTTAGTTAACCTTGAAATTATCTCTCAGTCATGGTAGGGACATACAGTCCCAACATAAACAAACTAGAGATGAAACTACATGAATGTTCATTCCCTTCTCAAAATCATTATTTTTCAACATTTGGGAATGCCACACCAAGGCTACATTTTTTTTTGCAAGCAACAGTGAATCTTTCTTTCATACTTATTTTGTAACGAGTTAACTTACTGCAAAACTTACACTTTTTTTAAAAAAATTATTTATTTTGAGAGGGGGGTTGAGAGAGAGAAAGCACGCACATGTGCAAGTGGGGGGTGGGGGGAGCGGATCTCTGACGGTGCAGAGCCCAGTGTGGGGCTTGATCTCACAGACAGTGAGATCATGACCTGAGCCGAAACCAAGAGTCAGTCACTTAACGAACTGAGCCATGCAAGTGCTCCCCACAAAACTTATTCTAAGTAAAAATGCCAGACTTAATGTGCTAATAAACAAAGATTGCTAGAGTTGTACAGAATATTGAGCAGTGAAGAACCTAGAAATCTTATCAGTGCTTTTTTATGTTTTTATAATTAGTTTTAGGACAGCTACTGAATTTGTAACGTCATTTCAAATTTTATTTATAAATAACAAATTTAAGTTTTTCCTAGTTAAAAGAACCAAAGCAGCCAAGGAGGCAATTATGAAACCCTTGAGCGAAGAGGAACTCAAAATCCAAGCCTGAAGGCTGACGTGTGGGCATAGAAATTCTAGAATTTTAGATGACCAACCTAAGGAGGTGATTTAGTCCAGTATTATCATTTTATAGTGTTCTTCATTTTAGCACAGATTATGCACGGTAAATTTAATTATAACTGATAAACAAGTAAGACTTCATTATGTAATTAGTAAATTATACAGCCAGCAACCTAACACATCGGGTTTTGCTATCTCCAAGTACTCACTTAAACGCAGCAAACTAAGAACAGAAAATCATCTATTATTAGAAATGATTTTGTCATAACCTATTCAAGGGAATGCAAATACTTGTGCTTTTGAAAGGAAGTTGACTTACTGCTGTTCTTTTATGTCAAATGCAGCCTCTGCACTGTTAGAATTGTATTACTAGAACTTCAATAGGGAAAAAAAGAACAAATTATCTTTCTTCTATCAGAAAAATCAAAGGCAACTTCTCTAAAACTCTAATCAGGGGCGCCTGGGTGGAGCAGTCGGTTAAGCGTCCGACTTCAGCCAGGTCACGATCTCACGGTCCGTGAGTTCGAGCCCCGCGTCAGGCTCTGGGCTGATGGCTCGGAGCCTGGAGCCTGTTTCCGATTCTGTGTCTCCCTCTCTCTCTGCCCCTCCCCCGTTCATACTCTGTCTCTCTCTGTCCCAAAAATAAATAAACGTTGAAAAAAAAATTAAAAAAAATAAAAATAAAAAAAAAATAAAACTCTAATCATTTTTAGCGAAGGTCTTCCAATATTTGGCTTATTTCTAACGATTCTATGTAATAGGTAAACTCAGTTTCCTCAAGATATATTTTTAATCAACCTTAGAAGGCTCACAAGAAAGTTACACTGCTAAAAATCAATCATTTGACAATACCTTATTGGATTGTATTTTTTATTGGATACACTAGGCAACTGGTGTCGTGTCGTTACTTTGGACGCAAATTAAAACTATAGTTACTCTCCGCTATAGCACCAAACTGTATGTCCTATATCCAAATAAGGAAAATCTTACCCTGACTGAAGGTACTACATCAGAGCTAAGTTGAACCATCATTTATGACTCAGGCACATATTATAGACTGTGTTAGTTTTTACTGAGGCATGTCAGCCCACAGTCAGATACTGGTTGACAAAGCATCTTGACCTACCTTTCATCAGCAACAGAGAACATCTGCCCCGTGGAAATGCAAAATTAAACTCCACTGTTCAGTGTCTTAAGAAACTTCTTTTATTTTCATGCGGGGCTAGCTAAATGCTATGTATTCCCTTTATTCTTCTGGAAAATTATTTTCCAAGCAACGTTCCTCCAAACAGTACTCTGACTAGATGATGCCCTCAAAATGATTTGAAGCTTAGAAAATGTTTATAAATACTACATTAAAACTCCCTCCTGGATATTGACAATGATGCCTGGTAAGAGTGCTAAAGAATATACCCATAGGGGCACCCGGTAGCTAAGTCGGTTAGGCATCTGACTCTTGATTTCAGCTCAGGTCATGATCTCACGGTTCCTGAGTTCGAGCCCCACCTCCAGCTCAGTGCTGACAGTGAGGAGGCTGCTTGGAATTCTCTCTCACTCTCTCTCTCTCTCTCTCTCTCTCTCTCTCCTTCCCTCTATCCCTCCCACCTCAAAATAAATCAATAAACTTAAAAAAAATACACCTATAAAAAAATATTTGTTTAGTTTTTTTTTTATCCTAGCAATTCCCAATGACCATGGAACTCTTTATTCACATAACACCTATTATTATCCTGCAAAATGAATGTTCTATTGAATACACTTTGGAAAATACAAATCTAGCTTTTCTAAACATCGTCCATGGTTCCAGCCAGGCTGTGAAATAAATAGTGGGAATAGTGTGGATTCATAGTAAATTTAACTTTAGCATTGTAACACTGAGATATTAAAAGATGTTATGATAAACAGAAGGTTGTTGAGGACATAGTCCATTATATTGTTCTTTTAGCTTAATCCATGGAAATAATTCTCTTTCAGGTCACAGTATTCCAATAAACCTTCTCCTATGTGATCTTTTTTAAAAAAATCATGAATATCTTGTAATAGAGTATGTTTTCCTCTCTTCATTGACTCTAGAGGTCTCAAAGCGAAAATTCAGATCAATTTTAACAACTGTACAGGAGTAAATATTGTACATATTTATATCCTTATGTATGATTTATCATATTTTTTCTTCCCTTTGTTTTCATTGTCCCGAAATTTTCATATTTCCTTTTCAATGCTATTGAACTTTGTAACTTATCTCAATTGTTTCTAAGCCTTGTAAGCCAAGCTGAAACAAAGTAGAGAAAAAGTAAATGAATCCTAATAGTTAAAAGCTTGAAGGACAAAGGACATATGAGAAAGGACATAAGACTATTTGTGGTCAGCATAATAATAAGGATAAGGCAAAGTTCTTGAGTCAGAATTAAGATATTTGCAGTTTATTTATTTAAAAATTTTTTTATGTTTATTTATTTTTGAGAGGGAGACAGAGCGCGTGAACAGGGGAAGGACAGAGAGAGAGACACACAGAATCCGAAGCAGGCTCCAGGCTCTGAGCTGTCAGCATGGAGCCTGAGGTGGGGCTCGAACCCATGAACCGTGAGACCATGACCTAAGCTGAAGTCGGACGCCCAACCGACTGAGCCACCCAGGCGCCCCAAGCAGTTTATTTATTTTTTACAACACTGAGTAGCTCTCGTTAATCTGAAACTCTCAAAAGTAAGAGCCACCCCATTAGGTATGTACTGTGTACTCTAATCACCAAAAAATTGTTTTCTAGGAATTTTTAAATCATCTTTAAATATCACATATTAATCCAAAACACCCTTTCCTGCTAAAGAATTAAGGTTTTTAATCATATTCACTGTGTTAATATGCTAATATGATTCACTTACCTACACTAAATATTAAATAAAAAAGAGCTAGTTTTAGAAGTTTGTCTCTGAATTGTTCATTACTTTAGTAGTTTTCTTCTCGTGTGAAAATACCTAAATGCATAAAGTACTTTTTAAAGTATTAAAAATCATGTCACATACATGTGTTTTAGCCTCTCAAGTTGGATCACTCTCTCGGATTCATACCAGGTGATTTCAAAAAGTTAAATATGACCTTTCTAAGAGTTGTCTTTGATTTCCTTTTTTCCTCATTCCCTTATCTACTCTATTATCAGCACGTTAGTTCTCTCTCAAAATCTTTACGCTATTCCCCAACCATCATCATCACTTTTTTTGAATAATAAAAGTCAAACATCCAGTCTTGCCCCTCTTCAGCCTTTCCCTCCATGCAATCCATGTTCCGTTTTACACATAGCATCCCTACATACAGAATTAATTATAAAGCTCTACTGAAGCTTTCATTACTCTGAGCATAATGTCACTCGCTCCCTCTAGGCTGGGTACTTGTGTGGGTGCGCGAAGAACCCTCCGTTATTTCCTACTCTAGCCTAAACACCCTAAACATATTTCATATAATTCTTGTTTTAATTGTCTTTCTTCTCCAATTAGATTATAAAACTGCATGAGGGCAAGGAATGTGTCTTCCTGTTCCTTCATTATGCAGTCCAGTGCCTGGCGCGCACTCAGTAATTATATCTGAACAAATGAAATCAGCTCACTGACAATGTGGCTCTAAAGATTATCCGTGGCAAGGATTTAGAAAATAAAATTTAGCTGAGCAAATGCAAATGTAAGCTAATTATGGAGGGGAATTGACTGAACAAGTTGAAAAGAAATCTGTTTTGAAGATCTTTAAATGGTATTTCAAAATATAATTTGTTCACATGTAAGAAAGAAAATAATAAATATATTTAATATATATTTAACTTAGTCAAATCACTCGATATCTGTCAATACCTACAGAGTGTATTATCCTATGTAGTAATTTTCAAAAAGAAATTTTTTAACTACTCCCACCAGGTATATCTTCTAATTAAGCGACTTAGTCACCGATTTAATGAATAAAATATAAGGAAGAAGATTTATCTTCTCCTTACAAGATCAGAAGTATCCTAGAAATTCTGATTAAATGAATTAAATCAGATAGATGCATGCATTTCCATTTCTTTTCCTAAACTTGACTGAAATAGGGGTAAATGAATTTTAAAAAGTATAGTACCATAAGGGTAACGAGGAGAGATGGCCCCAAATCTCTGAACAACGGAACGCTCATGGAGCCTGGAGCTAACTTAGTGAAAGGGGTGCTGAAACTTGCCTGTCTGCAGAGAGATATGCCAAAGGAAAGCAAGCTGTTTCAGGTATTGGGGCTACCACGTGTTTTCTGAGGTGGGGCTCCTAGCAGTATCCCCTGTAAATGCTTCCCTACCCTCCGCAAAACTGGAAACCTCTCTCTTCCCGGTACATGCAAGAAAAGAGTGATTTATTCTGAAAAGAAACTGGACAAGAGAGCTTGTGAACTTAGAAACACCCGCCATAGCAGAAGGCAAGAATAAAAGAAAGGAATCAAATTAAAGTCTACGGTTTGAACAATGAGACCTTCATCTCATTACCTTTAACTCCTAAATGCTTGGAGTGATATGACTCCAGGCATATCACTCACAAGAAACTGCAGGATTTTTCCCCAGAGAAACTTGCCCTCCAAGAAGACTTCTTGATATTAAGAGTTGACGGTTGTTCAAAAAAATGGGAGAGGGAGAAGAAAAAGAAGAGGAAGATGCAGAAGGAGGAAGGAGGGAAGGAGGGATGGAGGGAAAGAAGAAAGGAGGGAAGGAAGGAAAGAAGGAGGGAAGGAAGGAAGGAAAGGAGAAAGATCTTAACTCTGCTGCATGAATAGAGGTTCCAATCAGTGACTGACCCTCAAATATAAATGAACTTTTCTGTAAAATCTCTACCACAAAAAAAAGAAAAGGTGGGGAGAAAACAGAGACAAGGCATAAAGAAGAAAAATACTTCACAAAACAATAGAACTAATAGTTTCAGAAAGATGTCATAGAGAAGAGAATGCTCTTTAGAAAAAGGAAAAACTAACCAGAGAACACAGGAAAAGTCTTTGAGATTAAAAATTAAGTTAGAAAATCTGAAATTAAAATTTTGAATTAAGTTTGGAAGATATAATCAGGAAAGTGTCCCAGTAAGTAAAAGAAAAAGCCAAACCTTAAAAGAAAATGTAAGAAAAAGAAAAAAGAGTCAATAATTCAGGTGATCTAAAGCGTTCTAGAAAGAGGGAACAAAGAAAAGAAAATAGTCTAGACCATAAGAGGGCCCACTGAGTACCCAGACAATGAATTCAAACATATCCTCCCTAAGACACATTCTTTTTATAAATGTTTTTTAACTTGAGTATAGTTGACACACAGTGTTACGTCTCTTGAGTGAACAACACAGTGATTCAACTAGTCTTTATATTATGGTATGCTCACCACAGGTGTAACTACCATCTGTCATCATACAACACTATTACAATATCATTGGCTGCGTTCCCTATGCTGGTCCTTTTATTCCATGACTTACTCATTCCGTAACTGGAAGCCTGTACCTCCCACTATCTTTCAAACGCTCACTCCCTTATACTGGCAACCATCAGTATGTTCTCTATATTTATATTTATGGATCTCCACTTTTTGTTTGTTCATTAGATTCCACATATAAGTGGAATTATATGGTATTTGTCTTTCTAAGTCTGACTTATTTCACTTAGCATAATACCCTCTAGGTCCATTCATTTGTCACAAATGGTAAGATCTCATCCTTTCTAAAGGCTGCGTAATATTTCAGTGTGTATGTATGTATGTATGTATCTGTATCACATCTTCTTTTTCCATCCTAAGACATATTCCAATGCAATTTCAGAGCACTGGAGAAAATGAAAGAAGAAAGAGACAAATAAAGAGAAAAAATAGAAAGGACATGGAATTAGGGCAGTAGTTGAACTTTTCATTAATAGTGGAGCAAAGCCTTTTAAATTTTTGAGAGGAAACAATTAGCAACCTACAATTCTACATCTGGACAAACTACAAAGTACATGTGAGATTAGATTAAAAACTGTTTAAGAAGTAGAATGTCTCAAATTTATTTCCTTGCATATTTTCTCAGAAAGCTAAGAGGGGATGTAGTTCACCAAAATGAAGGAGTAAACCAAGAGCTGTAAGGAAGGCATGAGATCCAATACAGGAAAAGAAAAAAGGAATTCCTAGGATAATGATGAAGGGAAATCCCACAATGGCAGCTGTGTAGCAAGAAGCCTCAATAATAGATTCCCTGATGTGTCTGACTATATTGATAGGAATTTTATAGTTCTATAAAATAATATGGGAATAAGTAATGATTTGTAATAGAAAATTAAATTCAAAAGGAGGAGAGACAATTATTCTTTTTTTTTTTTTTTTTTAATTAATCTCTATACCCAGTGTGGGGCTCAAACTCATGACTCTGAGATCAAGAGTCAGATGCTCTACCAAATGAGCCAGCCAGGTGCCCCAAAAGGAGGATATACAATTATTAACAAATCCAAAAAAAATCTGAAAAGTCGTACAGTGCCAAAATATAATATATTACTTGGCTAAGCTGTGAACATAATTTACCTAATCATAAAAAATATAAACATTAAGCATTAATTGAAAAAAATATTAAAACTCTAGCTGGAGCATGGAATCGAGAAAAGGACTATGAGTGGGGGAAGGGATGTTATGAGTGCTAAATCCTCAACCTGCATTGTACAGGGTAACAGGTAATATCTAAAATCAAAAAGAAAAAAGGGTAAACAAACAATTTAAACACATGTACATAGTACCAGCACAGCAGCTGGAAATGCTGGAAGTATTTGGAGGATGGTATTTGGGGATGATCACTATTTTCCTTATAAGCTTTACAATCCCATTTAACATTGAAATTATGCACATGAATTACTCTACTAAAAATAAAAATTAGAAGGAAAAAAATGCAAATCATCTACACTTGCTTAAACCTGTTCGTCCCTTAGATTATCCTGCAGTGGAAGACCGCTGTGACCTCAGCCCTGCCCAGGCTTACACTCTGGAAGTTTTCATTAATACTTAGGTTCTAAAGAAAATTTTTTTGTCTCCTATGAGGGCTGAATAACAAAAGAAAACCTTCCTGACAGGGCAAGGCATTATGAACTTAACTTTTAAAAATCAAACTTAGGGGTGCCTGGGTGGCTCAGTCGGTTAAGCGTCCGACTTCGGCTCAGGTCATGATCTCACAGTTTGTGGGTTCAAGTCCTGTGTCAAGTTCTGTGCTGACAGCTCGGAGCCTGGAACCTGCTTCAGGTTCTGTGTCTCCCTCTCTCTCTGCCCTTCCCCCACTCAGTCTCTCTCTCTCTCTCTCTCTCTCTCTCTCTCTCTCTCTCTCAAAAGTAAATAAACATTGAAAAAAATGTATTAAAAAATCAAACTTAGGGTTAGAGTTAAAAGTTAGTTGAACAAGGGGCGCCTGGGTGGCGCAGTCGGTTAAGCGTCCGACTTCAGCCAGGTCATGATCTCGCGGTCCGTGAGTTCGAGCCCCACGTCGGGCTCTGGGCTGATGGCTCAGAGCCTGGAGCCTGCTTCCCATTCTGTGTCTCCCTCTCTCTCTGCCCCTGCCCCGTTCATGCTCTGTCTCTCTCTGTCCCAAAAATAAATAAACGTTGGGAAAAAAA
Organism: Leopardus geoffroyi; assembly: GCF_018350155.1. Classification (NCBI taxonomy): domain Eukaryota; kingdom Metazoa; phylum Chordata; class Mammalia; order Carnivora; family Felidae; genus Leopardus; species Leopardus geoffroyi. Next base: position 115,674,591 of record NC_059338.1, on the reverse strand, counting down.
AAAATTAAAAAAAAAAAAAAAAAGTTAGTTGAACAAGAATTCCTATAACTACTTATAACTTATTTTTTCCCCAGTAGTTTATCTAATTATGGACACCAGAGTTAACTCCCTTTACTCCAAGTTTAATTTTTTAAAAAGCAGAAAAAATTTTGATAAATTATAATAAGAATTTTTCCTGAATCTGGAAACCACAAATCTTCTGATTAAGTGCACTTGGATAAAACTACAAGACCATGAGCGGTGGTCAAATCATGTGATCGTGACCTACATGTTACAGATTGATGTCACTGTGACAAATGTCTGGTTACTTACCAGGAATGTGTTTCCACAATGCCCACACACGACCCTTGTACCTTCTGGTTGGACTGGCAATGCAGGTTGAGCTGGCTGTTCTTCAGAAATAAGCATTACTGGGCCAAGGTTAATTATGCGTCTACTGTGGAGAGAGAAATGAAACGTCATTATCCCACAAATGGACTGAGGGCAAAACCTGTACTATATGACCAAAAACATGGAATATAGCATTGAAAATAAATAAATTGTCAGGCTTTGAAGCTAAATTCACAGAAAGTAGCAATAAGCAATACTTCAAAAGCAAAAAAAAAAAAAAAGAGAGTTTTTAATATTTTTGATGGAAACCATATATTATAGTGTTGGTTCCTAATCAATGACCTTGGGAACCATTTCACTGCCTTTTTCAAGTTCTTATAAGTCCAAATCAGAAAATAGTTTTTATCATTCCCTATCTAGGAACACAAGTTGAGTTTTGTAGAAAACTACAAAAGTTAAAATATTCCACATCAATAAATACGTTGCGTGCCATGAAGGTACCAAAGTGCTGAGTCACAACCAAATTTCTCTGAGTAGGTTGGTATTCCTTGATGTCTATTTAATCACAGTTGGACAAAAAGGAAGATGAGAAGGCTTCTTTCTCTTCCCTCGCCTGCCATCAGATGGGGTTGCAAATGATTCATAGAAAGGTCAAAGAGCCAGAAATCACAGAAAAAACACAGGTAAAGTCTTGATAGACTCCGATCTGGGCACATCTATAATGGCATTTGATATGGGCAAATAGCTCCAGAATTTACTGCATAGAGTATGTTCAGCAAAGACCAGTATAGCACATGGTAAGGTACACAATGATGACTAAAACACTTCCAGATTAAGATGAATTTCATCAAACGTAAACTAGGCGGTTACTTTATTTATTTTTTTCCCTTTGGAACATCTTTATTTGAGTTGATCTTAATCACTCATATATACATTACAGTTGGGTGACACCTCCCTTCACTGATGTAACAGGGGTCTGAAATGGCTTACAAATAGTGTTCTTAGAAACACCTTTATTACAACTATTTAAACATTTGCATGCATTACAGAATGGGTTTATTCCATTCACTCATATAATACCAGTGTGAATACAGGTTGCAACTAGAGATCTCATAAATATCCTTATTACAAGTGTTCCTAATAACTTCACTATATACATAACAATGAGGATAAGTGGTTACTTTTAAATAAGTTTCATGAGTCACTAATTTATTACACTGCATTAAGTACTGACATAATATCAAGAAATCTTTCATTGCTCATTCAAGAATATTATATCTTATAAATACTTGTGACCATTAATTTCAAACTAATCATATCATTCCTTTAACAAAGGGAAAATAATAATCTAACTCCTGTAATTACTTTGAGGACAAAGACTCTAGAACAAAGCCTGGCACATAATAAGCCTTTAATAAATACTAGTTGAATGAACGAATGAATGAATGAATGAATGTTTATCTCTTACCAGTTAGGTCTCGGACATCCTATTCGCCGAGATGTGTCCTTACAAATGAGGAGACAATTACAAGGGCATCTAACATATTTCTTCCCTGTTGGGGGGTTTTTGATTGGCTAGATAAGGGAAGAAAATGCAAACACAGCAAATTAACCAAAGGACAGATTGCCAAAGCTTGTTTATGTATAAAAAGGAAATGATTCCTTAAAAACGTAGGCTCCCCATAGTGCTATCAAAGTACAGGTTAAGGAAAAGTGCATCATAAGTGGTTTTAAATAGCTCAGATGTTGGCAAGCACTCTGTGAAGTCTGGGGGCTGCAGAAATTTAATTGTGAAGGGCGTATTTCAAAGTTCGCTTGCACTGCCCTTTCAATATGAGAAGAAAATTTAAGTGCACGACAAAAATTGTTTTCCCTTTAAAGTTTTAGGACAAGACAGTCATCTATCTGTCCCACCAGGTACAAACATTCACTAGTTTCTTGCACCTGTCTGGGAAGAGTGAGCTCATTAAGAATAGTGGGCAAAGAGGAGTGTATGATAAATTTGAACTTGACTGCCTGGAATATAAGAAGTGATCATTTTATTACATCTTTTAGCTTAAAAACAAACAACCTGCAATAACTCTTAATGCTAACGTCTTTTTAACTTTACAGTAAATGTAAAAGCAAGAATAAACACCAAAGAAAACAATCCTTTCAACACTAGGACTCAGGCCTGTTAAAGTAAATAACCTATGAAGCAATGGAAGGACTAGAACATCACTCTCCTGGGCATGCCTGCCAAAAATGTACAACCTGAATCCAGTCATGAGGGAATACCAGACAAACCCAAACTGAGGAACATTCTACAAAACATCTTGCCTGTACTTTTTGAAAATATCAAGGCAGTACAAGACAAAGAAAGACTACATTTCAGATTAAGGGAAATTAAAGAGACATGACATCAAATATGACATGCAATTCTGGATTCACTCCTGGACCATGTTTTTTGTTTGTTTGTTTGTTTGTTTGTTTGTTTTCTAATGGAACCATTGAGCAAATATGAGTTAGGTCAAAAGATCAGATAACAGCATTGTGTTAATGTTAATTTCCTGCATTTGATAACTATACTATGATTGTAAAAGTGACTGTCCTTTTTTTTTTTTTTTTTTAAGGAAATTCACACTAAAATATTTAGGAGTAGAGGGGCCTCTGGGTGGCTCAGTCAGCTAAGCGTCCAACTTCGGCTCAGGTCATGATCTTGCAGTTTGTAAGTTCAAGCCCCGCATCGGGCTCTGTGCTGACAGCTTGGAGGCTGGAGCCTGCTTCTGATTCTGTGTCTCCCTATCTCTCTGCTCCTCTCCTGTTCACGCTCTGTCTCTCTCTCTCTCTCTCAAAAATAAATAAACATTAAAAAAAATTTTTTTTTAATGTTTAGGGATAGAAAAGCCCCATGTCTACAATTACCTTAAAAGGTTCTTAAAAGAAAGAAAGAAAGAAAGAAAGAAAGAAAGAAAGAAAGAAAGAAAGAAAAGATTATTTATTTATTTAAAGAGAGAAAGTGAATGTGACAAAATATTAACACATTTGGGGAATGTGGGTACAGAATGTGTGGGAATTCTCTGTACATAATATGTACTATTATTTTTGTAACATAATTTCAAATCTGTGACATATTTCAAAAAAAGATTTAAAAATTTAAGGAAATAATCTTGTTAGAAATATATAAAAATTAACAATAAGTCATCAATAATTTATTAAGCTATATTACAGATAAAATCTGAAAATCTGAATATCCCAAAGTTATAAACATCCAGAATGTGTTACTATTCAATCTAAAATATCAAGAAAACCAAGGGTGCCTGGGTGGTTCAGTCAGTTAAGCATCCAAATTCAGCTCAGGTCATAATCTCATGGTTTGTGAGTTCGAGCCCCACGTCAGGCTCTGCGCTGACAGCTCAGAACCTGGACCCTGCTTCCGATTCTGTGTCTCCCCTTGTCTCTGCCCCTCCCCATGCTCATGTTCTGTCTCTCTCTGTTTCTCAATAATAAGTAAACATTAAAAAAATTTAAATATCAAGAAAACCAGAACTTGGGTTAATTTATCTATACATCCAAATTCTACCATTAAATAAATGCGTACTTGGCAAATGACAAGTTTTTCTTAAAAATTTTTTAGCGTTTATTTTTTGAGAGAGAGAGATAGAGCATGAACAAAGGAGAAGCAGAGAGAGGGGGAGATACAGAGAGAGGGAGATCTGAAGCAGGTTCCAGGCTCTGAGCTGTCACGACAGCACAGAACCCAATGCAGGGCTCGAACTCAAGGACCGCAAGATCATGACCTAAGCTGAAGTTGGCCACTTAACTGACTGAGCCACCCACAGGCCCCTACCAGCTTTTTTTATATTTTATTCCCACCTTACCTGTAGACCCCAGTTCCCTCGTTTACAAAACAAGGCAACTGAATTAGACAATTTTAAGCACTAGTCCTTAGTGCCAGCTCATGGCTTGTCATGTCTGATCTGCTGGGAAACGGGGGTGACACTGTCCTGATGCATAAGTTTTAGAATTCTTACTTAGCAAAATGAACTTGTATGTGCCAGATGCAGTGCTGGGCACTTTGCCCCTGTAATCCCAAGAGCAACCCTATTAGGTAGGTATTATTATTTTACCACTCTACATGAGGAAACCACAGTGTGGAAAAGATAAATCCCAAGGATAGATAGCTCTCAAGTGGCAGAGCTAGGATTCAAACCCCAGTCCCTCTAGTCCGTCAGCCTCCAGATCTCAGACTCCTTAATCAATCACTCAGCCAATTAGTTCCACTCTTCCTCCAGGACTTCTCAACTTTTCCATTACCTTGCCCTAGAAATTGCTTCTCCCTTAGCTTTAAATTCTGTATTCTCTAAGTCTTGTTAAAATTTATCCATATTTTCTCTCCTCCCACTTTCTACTTCCTTTCCCAATTCTAGTTACCGAAAGAAGGACTTATGTTAGCCTGGTTTTGTTTTGTTTTGTTTTGTTTTGTTTTGTTTTGTTTTGTTGTTTCATTTTTTGAATCTCCTCAGGAATATCAGGTTCCTATCAGAGGTGGCTGCCCAGGAGAACAGACACACTGATACCCTGTTTTAGGTGACATGAGGAGAATGAACCACAGTGAAACTGAGCAGGGGATAGTGACAGTGAATAGAAGGAGTGGCTCTGTTGGACTCTGGTCCGTTTGTCTGTTCTTTTCAACCTAGAATTTCTCCAGAGAAGCTGCTGGCTGCCTAATACCTCTTCATTCATAAATTTAAGATCAAGTTACATTGCCAACATTGGGAAGTCATCTCTTAAAGCACTCCTCACACACATTTTCCCCTCCTTTTCCTCCCCTGTAGTATGACTGACTCCACACAAGGCAATCTAATTAGATACTACTCATTTTCTCCAGGATACTGACCATTATTTACATTACTTAACAGGAGCAATAATGATACAAAAATGTCAGCACGATTTTCCTTATGTCCAGAAGTAGTTTATTTGTACCCAAATCCTACTGTTCTGGTATCATGAACTCCTCACTTCTAAGTAGCCAGACTGAGGCTGTTGACGAAACCCATAGTCTGCTCTGTTTACTTCCAAGGGTAAATATAAAGCTCTAAAACTTTTTTTCTACTCATTAAAGAACAAAAGTTTGTGTCAGTGGTGGAATAGGAGAAAAAAATCAACAGGAACATCGAATCCAAAGAAACCTTTAAGGTACTGGTATTTTTTTTAATTGCCATCTATGTCTAACAACTCTTAATTTGGTTGCTAACTCTAAAAGCAGCACGAATGAGGCTGATGCTAAGTTTGCTAGTGGGTGTTTAACTTAAAAAGGAAATAGCAGGTTTTGTAGGTATCACCTCTATTTACACAATAAAGTTTATCCCCAAATGATGTCCCTTATGAAAATATATATTTACAATGAAACATATTGCTTCAAGCCTTAAGGTTTTATTTTATGACTTTTCTATAAAACACATAATGCCCAGTGTGTGTGTTTTATGGTTTACAGAGACATGGTAATCTCTGGCTGACTTTTTTTCAGACTTTTCTAAAAAGGAAAAATATGCAAGTACCAACAATTACATTAATATTTAATTGCAAACTTTGAGAGAGATTGAAATTTTATTTTTTAGTATAACTTATTGTCAAATTGGATTCCATACAACACCGAGTGCTCATCCCAACAAAGATTGAAATTTTAAAAATAAAGCCTAACCATGAAAGTAGGAATCTATTTAATCTAACCAGTATATACTTTGTCAGTTCATTACTTGAAAGTTTCAAAATTGTACTTAAAATTTAGTTGCTTTTCTCAAGGTTCATTTAAAAAAAAAAACAATATACCCTTCAAGTTTTTTGAATGTTTCACTAAATTACTATCAAGCAAGTAGAATAAAATATCAAGCTATTTATAAACACTTTGGCACAGATATCGATACTACATGCATAATCTTAAACCCAGAAAAACCATACAAACATCCTATAGACATAGAGCAAATTTAAATAATTTTCCACATAGTAAGTACAAAGTCCACATGTGAAGTGAACCTTGGTGTATATATATATATATATATATATATATATATATATATATATCCTCATTTTTGTGAAAATCAAAATGGATTTAGTTGTGACGTGGATGGACACTGAGAACAATTGTAAACATCTGTAGAGGGTCAGTCTCATGTTAGAAAGTAAAGAGCCAGATGGCATTGTGCTTAAATTCACCATGAAATTTTCATAATGGAATTAACCTTAAATACCTGGGCACATCCTTGTATGATAAAAGAGGAGTAGAGAGAAGAAAGAAAGGATGAGAAAATATGGTTGTATCTCTATCCAGTGCACGTCTACCTTTAAGTAACATTAGTGGAGTACTTCCTTTAGAGAGAAGATGTCAGACAATAATTTATGCTTTATTAATGGAAACCCCCACTTACCGTAGCTTCATTGCAAACTGTGCACTTAACCACATGCTGGTGAAGCTTGCCATCCAAGTTGATGAGAGACTGGCACACGCGGCAGTTAATTACTGGAATACCAGTGGCATCAGGACTGGCGATGGCTGTATATGGAGGGGGGAGTTCCGCTGGAAAGAGCATCAGTCACTGAATCAGGGCCAATGGTATTATGAAGGGTTTGAGCATATAAGCAATAGAAGAAAGCAGAAACTATCAAAAATGTCCTTACTCTTGTATTTATGTTTTTAAAGCTAGCCACCTTATCCTGGTTTCTGAGCACAAACACACATGGGCCTACATTGTGAAGGGGAAGAATTCTTAACTCCAATAAAATCCAAATCATGCTTGCCTCGGTCTATCCAAACAATCCAGTTTTCTTTTACTAACCTATACTCAACATACCCACTCTGTTCCCTCATAAGTCACAGAGCTTATAATAGGAAAGGGATGATTCATGCCTAAAGTAAGAATCTTACAACTAATGATCTGATTACCAAGAAAGAGAAATAGTCAATGAGAGAAAGGTTTAAAATCACTTATGCATACACATAAACTATGCGGTTGCCATGCAGTGTTTATAAAGGGACCACTATACAACTGCTGGCCGTGACAAGAACAAAATAGTTTTGGTGGCAGTTTAAGGAGACACAAAAGTGAACCTAGGAAAACTGAACTTATCAACATGGAACAAAGCCAGTTGGAATGGAACAATGCTAATTTCAGACACAAAACAAAAATAAAAATACACTTAACATTTTTTATCTCAAATTTTAAACGTTAAAAACGGGGCGCCTGGGTGGCTCAGTCAGTTAAGTGTCCGACTTCAGCTCAGGTCATGATCTCACGGTTGGTTCATGGGTTCAAGCCCTGCGTCAGGCTCTGTGCTAACAATCCAGAGCCCGGAGCCTGTTTCAGATTCTGTGTCTCCCTCTCTCTCTGCCTCTCATCTGCTCACGCTCTGCCTCTCTCTCAAAAATATATAAACATTAAAAAAAAAATTGTTTTAAATAAAAAAAAATCTAGGAAATGCGCTTAAGTATTTATGGGTAAAAAATACATCTGGAACTTAGTTTAAATGCCCTAAGAAAAAAATGGGTTAATAGATGAAACAAGATTAGCAAAATGTTGATAATGAGTAAAAATATAGTAACATAGAAGGTCATTTTGGTCTATCTACTTTTGTGTGTGTTTGAAAATTCCCAGAATACGTGCACACACACATACCACACACACACACACACACACACACACACACAGACACACACACACACACACACACACACACACACACACACACAGTTTAAGAGTCCTAAGATTGCCTGATTGGGTAAAGGGTAGCGGCCCAATTTCAGAACTACGCTCATCTACCAGAAGTATATATTTGTTGTAGAAATTTAAGAAAAAGAATACAGATATACTACTCTGGAATGAGATTTCTAAAGGGACTGCCTAACCCCACTCTGTAGCTGCCTCAATTATAGGCATAGGAGGCCCTTTTAAGGAAAGGTAGTATCTTAGGACATCTAGAAAGGCCTACACCTCAACACACGATTCATGTTTGAAGCCCCACTAAAGAGATCTGATATTTCAAGAGGCTTCTGTGATACTATAAAATACAATCGCAAAAGCTAATCATGAAAAGAGCCATTTTTGAAGTAGAGATTTCTACCCACTGAATTAGATTCTGAACTCTGTGGTATTTTTAAAGCATAGCACACTATGGTATGTTTAAAATCCACATATCACCACCTGGCACCCTTGAGGTTTATCATATAGATGTTTTTTAACTAGCAAATGACTAGCAATAAGTGTTATTCATTTAAAGGATTCATAATAAGCTGAATTTCTGCACCAGTCAAGGCCACTTTGAAATGACAATACGTTTCTGGAAGGCTTATGCCAGAACACCGCCAAATACTGAACTTGAAAAGAAGCTATAGATGTCTTACATTATAAAAATAGCTTTAAATCTTTGAAAGAATTTGAGGTTGATCCAGAGTGACTTGTAAGGTATTAATCAAGAAAAAAATGGGTTAAAGGAACAATGAGTCAAATATACACGTCGCAGCCCTCGCAATTTGCAGATTCTTTTATCAGCTTTCAATAAAGAAGATATTGTTCTGGGAAACTGAATACATACCTCACTAGAAATGCTAGACAAACTGCCTGGTGCTTAATAATAAATATTGTTCTTCATAATTATTAGCATTATTATTAAAAGCAATTTCCTCTCTTGCCTTTTTCTTGAGTTATAAAGTCACATGAAGCAGTTCTCCCATGATTTCCGGTCTCCATCTTATGCAGTATGACAGAAAGGAAATTCAAAGACAAGAAAATTTCACAGAGGAAACAAGTGTACTGAGGGTGAGGGAGGCAGCTGCACACTGCAGTGCACATAAAAGGCCAGCAAAGCCCATCTACTGCAATAGGGCAAAGGCTTCGCTCAAAGGAATCTAAAAATCCCAATAGGGGACCTTAAAAAAGCATTTAAAGTGCATCACGGTCAACAAACCCCTGTGACTGTTTTCGCTAAGATTAGTACTACGTAATTTTTAACCTGTTGAAAAAAGAAAGCTTCCAATTATGACAAAAATATGCTTGAATCTTTTGGAGGCTTGAGAAGTAGAAGGAGAGGAAGAGAAGAACAAGCGAGGATCAGAAATTTAAGATGGGAGAGGCTGTAAGCTCCATGAGGACAGAGGCATATCTGGCTTGTTCGGGACTGATTCACCAGCACCTGCACAGTGCCTGTGCGGACGGATGGATGGATGGATGGACGAGTGAATCACTGAAATTTATGAGACACATCTATTTCTCTTGGGAAAACAACACTAAGTATATTACTGCTGCTCTCCTTGAAGAGGACCTGGGGTGCTAACACATGAATAAGCTTCACTAAAAAAAGGGTCTCTTCTACACAGAATACCCTCCAAATCATATACTGACGGAGGTGAGGTAGTCAGGGGCCATTGGCCTGGCCCACGGGCTAGATGGAATTAATCCAAGAGATCAATAGAATGACAGATGCTGCAGCCTAATTGCTCCACAAAACAGTGCTTCCAAGCTTATTGTCTCAATCTTCTGTCCATGACCTCAGCCCTAAGCTGACCTAGAGATATGTCTTGTACTTTGGCCCCAAGAAAACCTTCACCTCCAACTCCATCTCCTTTTGTTAGGGACTTTTTTTAAAATTTTTTTTTAATGTTTATTTATTTTTGAGACAGAGAGAGACAGAGCATGAGTCGGAGAGGGGCACAGAGAGAGGGAGACACAGAATCAGAAGCAGGCTCCAGGCTCTGAGCTGTCAGCACAGAGCCCGACGCGGGGCTCGAACTCACAAACCGTGAGATCATGACCTGAGCCAAAGTTGGACACTTAACCAACTGAGCCACCCAGGCGCCCCAAGGGACTTTTAACTCCAGAGATAAATTCCACAGTTAGTAAACCCGCAGTAATTGGCAATGTCGATTGTTTGTCCTCTTTTCACTTTAAAAGTCAACAGATGACAACTATCATACCTATTTCAAATTTCTGCCCTGGATAAAAAGTCCACTGTAATCTCAGAACTCAGGATCATTAGATATTGAGAGTCACAAAAAGTCTTCATTGTGGAAGAGTCTTGTTACTTATTTGCTGTTAAGTTTATTTATTTTTGAGAGAGAGAGAGAGAGAGAGAGAGAGAGAGAGAGAGAGAACACAAGCAGGGGAAGAGCAGAGAGAGAGAGAGGGAGACAGAATTCGAAGTGCCTCCAGGTTTTGAGCTGTCAGCACAGTCCGATGTGGGGCTTGAACCCACGAACCGGGAGATCATGACCTAAGCCGAAGTCAGACACTCAACCAACTAATCCACCCAGGCACCCAGAAGAGTCTTGCTACTTAAACAATGGTCATTTTCTCTATGGGGTTTGCCTAAGTGAAAAATCTTTTTTTTCCCTTCCATGTGAGCAGTATTTGTTAGACCAGTAGTCCCCAATCCTGAAAACTCTCTCAAAGTTCCAGAGTTGTACCATGTTAGAAAATCAAGCAATATTAGGAATTACACTGTCTAATTTCTTCATCTCATGGGAGAGAAAACTGCAGCCTAGAGATTCTAACTTTTGAATAGATTTTTATACAGCCTTCAGAAAAGTCAGGAGTGAACTTCTCTCCCAGAGGTTTCTCCAAGATAACAGTTGTCTCTTTCGCTCAATCATTTCATACAGGCAGAAAACGTAAGAACTACTGAGGATTCCGTAGAAACACCTAGACAAGAATCAGATCTGAGCTAAAGAGGAAGTAGAGAAGGAGAGGGAAGACAGGGAAAATAAAAAAATAGCACAGAGTATGAAAAAGAATCCATTCATGATAATAAAAACTTCATAGAAAAACTGAGACTCTTAAGAGAGACGATATCAAAGAATATGGATCACAAGGCATATGTGATGGTCTTCCTGAAACACTCCAAAGGAACCATTATTATTCTGTAAACCCACCGGATGAGCAAGAAAAATATAAAGGATCAAGCCTGGCTGGTTTTTTCCCCTCCTTAGGATCTTTGGGGAGAATATGCATCAGGGAGGGCGTGAGCCTGGCTGGTATGGGTTATCTCTGCTTCTCGGGTAAAATCTCTCCAGTCCAGTTCAGCACCCAGAAAGGGAAGACCAGCTTGTGTTCCTCCCCTCTGTGAAACCAAAGGAATAAAACTATTCCGGGAGACTCTTGGGTTCTTGCAGAGCCATGGATCCATTTGGCTGAAGTCAGAATGAAAGGTAAATGTGCTACTTATTAGGTTACTGACTCTTTGCTCCAAATCTCCCCTTCTCTGCTTCGTCATGCTGGCGCTGGAACTCTGCAACCCACAGCGTGGTTTTGCCAGCTGGCTGCAGGCTGTATTCTGTAAACAGGAGGCGATAAAGGAAGCCTGGATGGCTGGAGGAAGAAGGGACTTGCAGCCCTTTCCTCGGGGGCATGAAGTCTTTCTCCAGAGCTCAGAGGCATCAGCTCCAGCTGGCCCGTGTCTCTCAGAAGTCCCGTTTCATTTCTGCAGGACCCCGCCTCTAAATTATTACATTTTACTAATTCCAATCCCTTCCCTCTGTTCTCTCAGCCCTAGACTCTGTGGTAGGTATTTCCCGTGTTCGATACCTACTTGACACCTCGGAACAGTATTTTCACAACTTCATACCTAATTAACAATTAAAAATCCATACCTAATTATATTCTCTTCTGTGGTGTCTCTCTTCAGCTCCTAACTATTCATGCCAAGAATAATCCCAGGAAACTGACCCTCAAAAATGGGATTGAAGAAATGGTTTGGCCCTGCCTTGGGCTCGAAAGCAGTGTTGAGTTCCTCTACCAGTGGGACACGGTATGATACTAATTGGTGGCTTGCAGTGGCATCCTGATGAATCAGATTATCCCCTGAAGAGGACTGTGATGTTTGTGGCTCCTTCAGTTGACCATTATGGCCGTAACAACTACTATATGGATTGTGATGTGGGATGGATTCCCCTGAATACATTGGGAGCCTTTACAGAAAGAAAACAAGCAGCTCAGGTCTTGAAACTCTCAGCTCAAGTCATGGTCGGAGCACTTCTATCGTAGCCCTGAAAGTATCACCTGTTTCTAATTGTCACAGGGCTTATACTGCTGGAAATCAAACACAAATTTAATTGTGTAGACTGCAAAATTAGAACGCCACATGAATTTACAGCCTTACGAAGCTGTCACGTGAAAGCTCGGGCATCGACTGCAAAGGAGTGGACCTCTGAAACACGGAATGGGCCATCTGGTTGTCGCCAAATAGAGCTGAGAACATGAATCCCTGAGTTACTGTGAGCCTCCCTGGTGAGTGGAAAGCAACTCTTCCTCCGAGTCTGAAGAGATGAGCCTTCCTTGACAGGAACACTGCCCCAACCTCCCCTGAAGTAGTTGTCTCACAAGTGGACAGTCATTCTCCTGAAGATGCAGTCTCATCTGTTGTTGTCTCAAGACACGTAACGAAGCTCAGATCTCAACATGTTCCAGGAGGTACAAGTAGAAAGCGTGACTCAGGAAGAAGCAGCCTATATACATCAAGAGACTTGCAAGGTTTTGAAAATATATACTGCCAGAAACTTGGAGAATATGTGTGGGGGGAAATCCTAAGGGTGTTAAACCAAAGAGGATGGAATATAACACTGAGCTGAGCCAAATTTAATCATACGGGTGTGCTTGTCAGATGTTCTGGGTTCCATGTTTGTTTTAAGGCTGCAAGTAGCTCTCTATCAGTTTACTTGTCTGTTGGTGAGACTTGGCCTTACCTTTAATGGCACTGTGATGTCAGAACATCCCTAGCATGGTGCAGGAGAAGAATCAAAAGCTTAGGGAGCTAGGAAGTTGGGGTGAATTTATCATAAGAAATGTGCATGCCCACACCTACTACATCAGTTTGCTTATTTTCTAAGTCGAACTGCTCCTCCGGGGAAATCCTAGTGTTGTGACTGCGGACGTGTGATAGGAAGCCCCGCTATAAATTGTGATGCCAGACAAAGTCAAGAGGCCTTCAGCAATACCCAGGAGAAAAGTAGCAGCCAGTCAGGCACTCTACAGTGGGTTCCCAGGAGTTAGTGAGCATTCAGTGGGTCACAAGCATCCATATGTACCAGGCACAGTGCTAGATGCCCGTCAGGGACACCATGGGGAATGAGACAGGTTCCAGAGGTCAAAGAGCTCACGTTCTTAACATGGAAAAAGGCAGTGAAACTGAAGTACAACTTGGTGCGGTAAGCGCTCTGATAAGGATGTGCGCGGGGGCTTCTCGAGCACAGAAGAAGGCATCTAAATCTGACTAAGGCAGAGCGAGGGTCAGGGGTGCAGGGTGGGCAGAGGGGAGAGGAGGGTAGCAGTGGACTCACTCTAGCACAATTTAGCTTTCCTCCAATACTGCAACCTTTCTCTATCCTGTTACCATGAACCCCTCCCTCCGCAGCAGCTCTAGAACAGCCACACGTTATTGAGTGTGGTTGTAATATCAGCTTGGAACCAAGATCAATCTGCATCCTAATGCCTCCAGCATTGCTTGCAAGAGTTTATGTGGTGCCCACGGCAGGCCCCAGGCAACGACAAACCAGGCCTTCTTCTACAACAGCTGATGATGTGTACTGAATTCCACTACGAGCTATTAATCTGTCGTTTTCCTCTCCCTCCGTGGTCTCAGGAGTTCGGGCTGTATCAGAACACTGCCTCCTAACTGGAGGTGCTGGCAAGAAGAGCCCAGTGACCTGCCAATGACCAATTCCTGGACGACAAAAGCTTTTTGCCCTGATTTCTCTGTTTCTCTTAAGGCAATATTCCTGCCTCATTCTATTAATGCATCTCATCCGTGGTACTAGTGCTCTCTTCAAGTATTGACAGTGAATAAGCCACGTTTGCTTCCTCCACTTGATCAACTACAGTGTCTGTGCTGACTTGTATTTCAAAAAATGCGATTTGTTTCCTGACCTGATTCATTCTCCGTAAATCTACGCAAAAAATCAGACACATATTTGGAGTGAGATGAACCTCCTAAAACCAGTACTTATTTTTTAAGCATACACTAAGTGTATAAAGATATTTAGTGAATAAGTCCCTTAAATTCTAGTGTTCAGATATCTTTACCCCATGGGTTAACTAAATTTCATTTCAAAATACAGAGATTGCTAACGAAAGCCAGAAGTTAATCCAGGAGAGAAAGTTCCTCATTATAGCCAATAGAGGGTGTAGCCACTGTATATCACAGCAATCTTCCCATAATGGAATGGAGAGTTTCCTCATTTCTTTCCTAGCTGCATGGTCTTCCAGTCCGTGGCTATCCCATGCTTGTTTCTGTGGTGGTTTTACAACATGCCTGCAACTTTTGGACACTCCTCCCGTTGAGAGGTGAAGTCTAGGTTTCTTCATCTTAAATCCAGGTGGCTTCTAACTGCTCTTACCAATACAGCATGGCAGAAAGTGACACTATATTTGACTTCTGAGACTAGGTCATAAAAGACCGTATGGCTTCCACTTAGGTCATCTTGTATTCAGGCATGTCTAATAGTTTTAGTAATAACCTACATCTTCATTTAGGACTGGTAGCAAACACAAACACCCTTTCGTTGAGCATGGCAAAGTATTCTGTACAGAGAACCAACAGAACAGGATCCCTGAATTCTGTAAATCTGAAAATGGTTTTCTTAGAAATTTCTAAAATAGTTTTGTATTAATTGGTAGAATTCATACAGCTCAGTAGATATCAGTGTTTTTTAGGGAAACATCCTATGGCCTAAGAGTAATAACAACTCGGGTGTTTATGAAAGTCTTCTCACCTTAAATCTACTCACTATTCTCACCCTGTGTTTCTTTTCTTCTGGACTGTGAATCTTAGTACTTTAATCTCTAACACTATAAGATTTCATCTTATAACATACCTTCCCCCAAATTCTCCCTCTGTAAAAACCACATGTTCAAATGTTGAACAATTAGAAACTTTCTTATACGCTGTTTTAAAATCCCTATTATGAATCTACCAAGGTTAAATATTTCAACTTGGAAGAAGAAGGATTTTGCCATTACCTTTAGAAATAGATGCTTTGATAGAATGCCCTAACCGTCATGTGGCACATACAAATACTTTCTACAGAATATATTGCACGTCAGTTGGACTTCCAATGCTTAAAAGAGCTATGTAATACTCTCTAATATAATATCTTTCCAATTTTCAGAGAGTAATAGAGTAGGAACTTAAGTGAAAGAGGGACATTGGAAGTGAAAGAGTGAGATAAGATAACCACCTATATTTCAAAGTTATAGATCTATTTTCATAGGTGTATCCAGATTGCTTACCAAGAACAACTGTGTCATAGAATAGAAAAGCAAAAGGAAATATACTAAACCACGCCTTCTCATTTAGGAAACTGAGGCACAGAGATGTCAAATAACTATTCTCAGGTCAGCAGCTAGCCACTGGCACAAAGAACTCAAGCATCAAGTCCCACAGGCTAAACCATACCTGGTAGTGAGATCATCTCTGACATTATAAAGGGATTTAGATATCCAGTGCTTGAGAAACTGACCTGAAGGCCAGGAAGAGAAGCCATGCTTTCCATTCCTTTGTCACATTGTTTTTAGTCTTACGGAAAAAAAAAAAAAAAAAATCACTTTACAACAGCAATCAGGAAAAGGAAAGAATCTGGAAAAGTGCCAAAGCAACACAAACGCCAATACATTCCCCCCACCCCCAAAAGTAGAGAAGTCCTCTCAAAAGAACAGAAAACAACAGGAAGAATGTATTCCCTCTTAAGAGCTATTAGAGGGATATCCCTCCCAGTGTATACAACATCTCCTCATCCTTACAAAACTGAAACACAAAACAGCTGAGCACAAAACTATATCCAATGTTGTCTGCTTTTCCCCATTTGGATCACTTCCCAGATAGTTGCTTATTGCCCTCAAAGATAGTTAATGAACATCCATCTGGCTAACTCGCCTCTCTAACATCTGTATTCGTCTGGCTAACATCTGTATCCATCTGCCAATCTTTCGAGATTTTAACAGAATGTTATACCCTAAACGTTTGACATTCCTGAAAACCATATGCAAAGTCCTTGGAAATGAATGGGAAATTCACAGCATCACCTCTCACCACAGTGATGTGTTATCATACAGATGATAAATAATTGCTGAATGAAATTTACTCTCTAGCCCTGATGTGTCCTCATATCCCAGACTTGCTCATCCACTGCCTACTCAACACCCCCAACTGAGTGAGGAGTGAAGGTATTTCAAACTCAATGCTTCTAAAACAGAGTATTGAGGGGCACCCAGGGGGCTTAGTCAGTGGAGCATCATATTCTTGATTTTGGCCCACGTCACGATCTCATGGTCATAGAATCGAGCCCCGACTTGGGTTCTGCCATAGGGCTCTGCGCTGAAAGCTTGGAGCCTGCTTCGGATTCTCTCTTCCTCTCTCTCTCTCTGCCCCTCCCCCACTTGTGTGTGTACACTCGCTCTCTCTCTCTCTCTCTCTCTCTCAAAATAAACATTTTTAAAATATAAAATAAAATAAAACAGAATATGGATTCCCACTGTCCTTCCCCCTGCCCCCACAAACACAACTTCTTCTCCTGTTTGTCTACCTTAGATAAAAGAGTTTCCTAGTTGCTTGGGTCATTTTTGGAGATTTGTGATTCCTTTCCTTCCACTGACTCAGTCCGTTGGCAAGTCCTGCTGCTCTATGCTTAAATATGCCCTGAATCCAACCACGTCTCACTGCTTCCTTCCGTCACCTCCACCCTGGTTCAGACCTCTTACCTAGCCCACATGAACAGCCTCCTAATTAGTGCCATGTCTTATTCAGTGTCTTCTTATTTCCCTCCCAGTAATCCACTCCCCACATCCCAACCACGATGATTCTCTTTCTTTTTTTGATGTTTATTTTTGACACAGAGTGTGAGTGGGGGAGGGGCAGAGAGAGATAGGGACAGAGGATCCAAAGCAGGCTCCGTGCTGACAGCAGCAAGCCCGACGTGGGGCTTGACCTCATGAAATACAAGATCATGACCTGAGCCAAAGTCGGATGCTCAACTGACAGCCACTCAGATGCCCCGATTTTCTTAAAAAGTAAAGCATTTCACGTTTCTCCTTTGCTCCAACCCCTCCACGGTTTGCCATTACCCTCGGAATGCAACCATATCTCTGACGGTGACCTACAAACCCTCCTTGTCTTTCCTGGTCCAGTCCCCTATTCCCTTCCGCCACACTTCCCCTTAGACACCACGCTGTAACCCACCGCCCTCCTTGTTTTCAAACAGCATGTTTCAACTTGCACACTTCTCCCCTGTCTTCCAATGGTTGATTTCAACTAATTTTTCAGGTCTCTGAGCAACTGTCATGTCTGAGGTATCTTTCCTGAAGCAATCAGAGACACTCCCCATGCAGTTAACTCTCCATCCTCATAGCCTGCTTTATTTTCTTCACTCTCTGAAATTGTAGTGCTCACTGTATGTATCTCTCACTGGAACATAAGCTCCCAGGCATCTGGAACAGTACAATAGGCACTCAAATATTTGAAAGGATGACTGACTGAATGAAACACGTCTTGATTAATGTACTAAAGGTGCTGGCTAGAGCCAGGAGGAAGTGTGGGCATTATAAAATAGAATAAAAGAATCATGGAGACGGATGCCTGCCAAACGGTGGGAAAGGATTGTAATAAGAAAAGGGCTTGCCGCAATACTGGAAAACTGGAAGCAGATACACTTCACCGACGTTTGGGCTCCATTTTCCCTTCATAAGGATGTGGTCTCAGCGAAGCAGCCTGTGATCCAAGAACCAGTTTGAAATCATCCTCCTATAGGTGGCATTAGTTTTAGCCTATCACAAAATCAGCTTCAGCAAGACCCTACTTGCTCCATACCACAGCCGGTGCACACCCCCGGGGAGGCCTTCACGGGGTGTGTGGTCCAGCCGCTAACCTTACAGTGGGTCACGCGTATGGTGTGGGTCTCCGGGTCTGCCTCACCTTCTCCTGCCAATCCACAGCCAACCCCAAACTCCGCAAGGATGCAAGGAGGTTCAGAAATGTAACAGACTGCCCACATATATTCGAGAACTCTAATTCAGCGCACCGGACTGAATGTTTACGCCCCCTCAAAATTCGTGTTGAATCTCTCACCCCCAGTGTGATGGTATTAGGAGGTGGGGCCTTTGGGAGGCAATTAGGCCATAACGGCAAAACCCTCATGCGTGAGGCTAGCGCTGTTACGAAAGGAAGCGGAGAGTGAGTTCTCGTGCACTCTTTCCATCATGTGAGGAGGATACAAGAAGTCAGCACTCTGCAACCTGAAGACACTCTGAGCTCTCACCAGATGCTAAACCTATTGGCACTTGGATCTTGGACCTCCCAACCTCCAGAACTGTGAGAAAGAAATGTGGTGTTTCAGCCACCCAGTGTATGGTATTCTGTGATAGCAGCCTGAACTCAGACACTCAATAAAACTCTAGGCTGGAACAGAACATAGTTCTAAGTGAAATAAGACTTTGCCCCACTTTAAACTGAGGCACCATTTCTAACTTCAGATTTCTGCAGGTAGAGGACAGAAGAGGACCACTAAAAACAATACAATTTCTAAGTGAGGAATGCAGGGGTTACATAGTAAATAACTTATCTCTTCAACCAGAAGTGAATTTATTTTCTGGTCACTGAAAACATTTCCTCAAGCAATTTCAAATGTACATGTTTTTAAAAAGTGAAACAGGGGCGCCCGGGTGGTGCAGTCGGTTAAGCGTCCGACTTCAGCCAGGTCACGATCTCGCGGTCCGTGAGTTCGAGCCCTGCGTCGGGCTCTGGGCTGATGGCTCAGAGCCTGGAGCCTGTTTCCGATTCTGTGTCTCCCTCTCTCTCTGCCCCTCCCCTGTTCATGCTCTGTCTCTCTCTGTCCCAAAAATAAATAAATAAATAAATAAACGTTGAACAAATAAAAAAATAAAAAGTGAAACAAAGGCGAAAAGGAAATGACAACGTCTACTTACATTTCATACGAAATCTACGTGTGTTTCAGAATAAAGAATTGGCCTCTTCCCTGAAGTTAAGTCACCTTGAAGGTATCTTACAATTAAAATAAATGTACATTAGAATATTAGATCCGGTGGAAATGAATAATTTTTCAACTCTTTAAAAAGGACTTGAATATAAACACGTATAAACAATTATCACTGAGGTTACTAATGACCTCCATGACACTAAGTTCAAAAGACATTTTTAGCCCTTATCTATTTGTTCTTTCTTGCAGCTTTGGACATGTTCGACTACTCCTTTCTTGAGGTGTTCTCTTCTCCTTGATTCTGTGATATGAGAGTCTTTGGGTTTTCCTCCTACCTGCCTGGAAGCTACTTATCAGTCTTCTCGGAGGTTCATCTTCCTCTAACTAGTCATTGAATGTCGGAGTATCTCAAAGCTTTACCCTAGGCTCTCTCTCTTCTTTTTACTTTGTTTTTTTTCTCCCTAAGTGGTCTCATAGATAGTCTCCCAAACTTTTGTGCATTTTGGTACACAGACAACACGACAATATTTTTATAGGTACTCAGAGATGGAGGCCTCTGGCCTAAAGCCTTCTGCTGTTCCAAGGACTGATGATAACCAATATCTTAACACACGTATGTTCTATCTCAGTACGTTGCATGGCACACTGGTGCGGCCTCGGGAAGTTCTGAATCAACATCCATGTACTTGGCTGTCACCAATACACAAATAACACAATTTTGTGTTTTTTAACCCAGGCCTCATTTCTCAGCTCTACACCTGTAGATCCAATTGCCTATCTGACATCTCTTCTTGGATATTTGAAACTATCTTAAATGTATCATGTCTAAAAGTAAGCTCATGACCTGTGTTTCCCAAAAACTGATGCTCTTCTGGGGATCTCTCAGTGTAGGCAATCACACCAGGCTGTGGACACCAGAACTCTGGGAGATATTCTTGCCACCTCCTTCTCACCCTCTCAGCCAATCTACCATCAAGTTGTCTTTAATTTACTTCCTTAACATCATCTTGTCTCCACCTCCACCGCCACCACCCGAGTCCAAGCTATCATCATAGCATAACTGATCTGCCTGAATCATTTCAGTAGCCACTCAAGCCATGGATCCTCATTGACTCTTGTTCCACTGTCACTCATTTTCTACTCTAGAAATAGAGTGATTTAAAAATAATAAAAATAGAATAGAGATTTCTCTAAAGAAGACATACAGATGGCCAACCGAACCATGAAAAGCTACTCAACATCACTAGGCATTAGGGAAATGCAAATCAAAACTACAATGAGATATCATCTCACACCTGTCAGAATGGCTAAAATCAATAACACAAGAAACAACAGTGTTGGCGAGGATGTGGAGAAAAAAGGAACGTTCTTCGTTACACTGTTGGTGAGAATGCAAACTGGTGTGTCCACTGTAGAAAACAGTATGAAGGGGGCGCCTGGGTGGCTCAGTCGGTTAGGCGGCCGACTTCGGCTCAGGTCATGATCTCGCGGTCAGTGAGTTCAAGCCCCGCATCGGGCTCTGTGCTGACAGCTCAGAGCCTGGAGCCTGTTTCAGATTCTGTGTCTCCCTCTCTCTGACCCTCCCCTGTTCATGCTCTGTCTCTCTCTGTCTCAAAAATAAATAAACGTTAAAAAAAATTAAAAAAAAAAAGAAAACAGTATGAAGGCTTCTCAAAAAATTAAAAATAGAAATGGCATATGATCCAGTATTTCACTACTGAGTATTTACCCCAAGAAAACAAAAACACTAATTGAAAAAGATATATGCACCCCTATGTATACTGCAGCATTATTTATGATAGCCAAGATGTGGAAGCAACCTAAGAGTCCATCAACATAGGAATGGATAAAGAAGATGCAATGTGTGTATACACACACACACACACACACACACACACACACACACACTGGAATATTACTCTGCCATAAAAAAGAACAAGATGCTGCCATTTATGACAACATGCATAGACCAAAAAGGTATTATGCTAAGTAAAATACGACAGAGAAAGACAGGGGCACCCGGATAGCTCAGTCGGTTAAGCGTCCAGCTCTTGATCTCAACTCAAGTCTTTATCGCAGGGTTGTGAGTATGAGTTTGAGCCCCACATTGGGCTCTGCACTGGGTGCGGAGCCTACTTAAAAATAAGAAGACAGGGGTGCCTGGGTGGTTCGGTCAGTTAAGCATCTGACTCTTGATTTCAGTTCCGGTCATGATCTCACGGTTCATGGGATCGAACCCCACGTAGGGCTCTGTGCCAACAGTGTGGAGCCGGCTTGGGATTCTCTTTATTCCCCTCTCTCTGCCCCTTCCCAGTTATCTCTCTCTCAATCAGTTTTTTAAAAAAACTTAAAAAAAAAATAAAAACACAGAGAAAGACAAATACTTCATATATGTATGGAATCTAAAAAACAAAACAAACAAATGGCAAAAACAGATCCATAAATACAGAGAACACACTGATGGTGGTCAGAGGGAGGAGGTAGGAGGGGGTAGGAGGGTTGGAGGTTGGGCAAATTGGAGAACGTGGAGTGGAAGATACAGGTTTCCAATTATTGAATGAATATGTCCCATGGATAAAAGGCACATCATAGAGAATATAGTCAATGGTACTGTAAGAGAGTTGTATACTGACAGATGGTAGCTATACTTGTGGTGAGCACAGCATAACATACATCCCAGTCACTGTGTTCTACACCTAAAATGAATGTAACATTGTGTGTCAATTGTATTTCCATTTAAATAATCATGATGATGATGATGATGATGATGATGATAAATATGTAATAATAATAATAATAATGAAGATGTGACCAGATCATCCCTTCGTTGAAGGCAAAATTTCTCAATATGACCAATAATACCCTGCATGGACTGAGCAATACTTATCGCTCTGGCCGTCTGTTCCTGCAAAACAAATCACCCCAAAACTTAGTGGTTTAAAACAACAGTTTAATACTACCTTTCATGATTCTGTGGATTGTTCAGCTTGAGCTGGATGTAATCATCTAGAATCTATCATACAGCTACAATAAGAATTTGGCTTGAGTTGGAGTCATCTGAAGGCTCAACTGGGCTGGGCATCCAAGATGGCTTCTTCACTCACATGTCTGAGGGCTGGTCAAGCATCCCTCTCTCCATGTAGTCTCCCCACATGTATAGTCAGGGGTTCCTTAAAGCATGGCAGTCTCAGTGTATTCAAATTCTTACAACACAAGTTACTTTCTTCAGGGTACATTTTATAAGAGACCAAGGCAAAAGCTGCAAGACCTCTTGTGACCTAGTCTCTGAAGTCATTCAGTTCTCTTCTACTTTATCCTATACATCAAAATTGAACCACACGGTCAGTCCAGATTCAAGGAGGAGGGGAACTATCCAAGGACTTGAATATCAAAAAGCATAGCTCTTTGGAGGGTGAGAAGGGTCTTTGGAGAACATTAACCATACCCACTTCTCCAATCGCATTTTGCAGTGTATTGCCTGTTAGCTTCCACGTTAGCCACACCAGCCTTCTTCCAGTTCCTTGTACTCATCACACTCCATCCTCCTGAAGACTTTTGTAACAGAATGTTTTCTTAGTCTAGAATGTGTTTCCAATCCCCCTTTCCCCACGTTCAACTTGGAGACCAAAGTCTCAATAAAGTCTCAGGAAAGCCTTCCCTGTCTTCTAACCAGGTTAAGTCTTTTTATTATATAATTTCATTGCACTGGATAAATTTCAGGCACTGTCCTTATCCCCACTGCACTTTGAATTTGTTCAAATGACTATGTAATTGATGTCTCAATATCCCCCACTAGACTGGAAGAGGGGCCATATCTGTTTTTCCCATCCGATCACAGAACTTAGCTAGTACTCAAATATTTATTTGCTGAATGAATGACAGAAATAAACTAAGTAAATGAACTGTCTCTTATAACAATTCCTTTAAAATTATAGTGAAGTAGATAAGCACATTCCCTATTCAATACATGGATAATTAGGCAATCCCAAATATAAACCATTTTTCACAGAGTCTCGTCTATAAATATAAAGGTCATATTCTCTTGCTATATCCTACTTATAAAAATAGCAGATGTATAAAGAAATCAATTAAATATAGTCAAATTATGTAAGTTTTGTGGTATTTCTTCCAATCTTTTTTTTCAAATGAGCCTAAACCTGTCTTTGGTTTTAATGTCTATGCCTTAACAAAAGCTGACACATATACCAAATGGAGTATTCTAATCACCGGGGAGGTGCTCCTCTACTCTGTGCAGGAATCCGATACTGATGGTAAAAGACCACTAGAAGCATTCCACTTAGAAACCCAGGTGGATTATTACACAGACCAGACATGATTCTCACTGTGCTAAAACCAGACGCAGAATACTAACTGCTTCCCACTACATTATCAATAACCTGTCTATAAATAAACACTTCACCAACTTTCAACTTAAAACGGAATACTTCATCTTGGAGTGAGCGCTAACATTCCTGTTCTTAGATGGTAACACAAACAGCAAAGGATTCGATTAGAGAAAATAATCACGAGTTATGGCTCTTAACTATTTTTTTAAAAAGTGCATAATTATGAATGGTATCATAAAACAAAGTTCGTTATCAAAAAGTACATTCTATTCTATTTTGAATCCCAACCTTCAACTCTAATTCTTGTCAACCACTTTCAAGACTGAAAAGATCTGGTCTAGCAACAGAGTGTTTCCTACAATACAAATAATTCACCATTGTGTTTATTTATTATTTCTGCCCACTTCAACATGGGCTCCAAGAGGGGATGGGTTTGGTCAGTCTTGTTGACCTAGAGTAGTCTCTGGCACATCATGCTGCCCAGTGAATCACTGAATGGGTAAATAGCACTGGTGTTCTAGAATCAGATCTTGTGTATTACTCAAAATATATATGAAGATGCTTATTTGTTAGTTAAGAGAAGATATTCTGACAAAAATGCCAACACATAAAACGTTCTCACTTCTCATCTATGTTTCTTGCTTCCTAGGTATTATGCCACATGAAATTAGTGTTTCTAATTATCTAATCTTTCTTATCCACCAGGTATAGGAAAAAAAATTATATTCTACCATAAGGCAGAAACAGCTTTTAGCTAAATCAATTGTTAAAAACAAGACAACAGGCTCAAAATGGAGTCACTTAAGCTCAGCTCCATATCACCAAACTGAGACTTAATTACACTTTTGACCTCTTCCAGAAATGGAATCTTAAAGTGAATCAGGAACTACCTGATCAGCACGAGTGAGGTCATCTGCCTGATAGACCCCTGCCATCCCATAAAGGAAACTGGTCTTCCCACAACCATTCCACTTTTTGGCAGTATAATTTCCTTGTTCCCACTCCCTTCCGCCTATAGAAGTCTTTCATTTTGTACAGCTTTTGGAAGCTCCCTTCTGTCTGCTAGATGGGATGCTGCTCTAGTCATGAATCATTAAATAAAGCCAGTAAGGTCTTCAATTTTTTTAACCTTTATTTATTTTTGAGAGAGAGAAAGTATGAGCAGGGGAGGGGCAGAAAAAGAGAGGGAGACACAGAATCTGAAGCAGGATCCAGGCTCCCCACTGTCAGCACAGAGCCCCACTCAGGGCTCAAACTGGAACTCTCCAACAGTGAGATCATGACCTGAGCCTAAGTCGGATGCTTAACTGACTGAGCCACCCAGGCGACCCAAGCCAATAAGATCTTTCAAATTTACTCAGTTGAATTTTGTTCTTTAATACATTGAATTTCTTCGGTTATTAAGTTATCTGGAATGAAACTTCTTTTTCTCAGTGGCTGAACTGGACTTTGCAACTTCTTCTGTAATGTGAGGGGTTTTATCAGATTAAACAAATACATGGCAAATGATACAGAATTCTACAAGCAGGTCCATGAGTATGACTATTTTTGTGGAATAATTTCGCCACTGTGGCTAAAAATACAAAAACAAAGATGCAAGATAGAGGGCATGAAAATCTGTCATAGGACAGTTGCTTAACTCCAAAGTTTGTCTTTTAATAAATTGCAAACATTTTGCCTCAAGGGGTGACTTGATGAAACATTCATTTATAGGTGGTTAAACTTCTTCTAGACCACCCAATTTAGGTTAAGAGTAAAATATTAATATCAAATTTGTGCATTAAAGGAAATTCCCCCAACTGGTATCCTCTGATGCAAGTTTAACATGGACCTACAAACATGACTTGTGGCTTTTCTGTAGGTGAGTCTCTGCTCCATTTTGCACCTTATTTCTTAACTCATTGATCACACTGAATTATTCACAGCTGAACATCTTTTTCCTCTGTCCTGCTTCTTGTTAAGTGCAGATTAAGATCTAGATTGTTGTAATTCATTAAGTGGAAATTTTAAACATTAAACAAGTTGAACCTGCTCCACAACCGCTCCAATTCCAGACTTGAACTTAGAAAAAGTTGTGTTACAAGAAACATGATCTGCCCATATTTTCAAAGGCATTAACATCTGTCTCCTTGGGTTTTTAAACTCCTCTCAAATTCAGCCAAAAAGAGAGATGCACTTAAGCTACGTTGGCAAGTGCCATATTTGACCATTCATTACTCTAAGTGGTTTTTTAAAGTCTTGTCTTCCATTTTCTCTAAGTCCTGACTCCACCTTCTTTCTACTATAGAACTCGACTACAAAGCTTAGAACAAAGATCTTTGAATAGTTTGCTAAACACCTCCCCCCACCCACACACTTCTTTCTTCAGATCCCACCGCTATCAAATTGTTTCTGATTCCATCCTGAGCAGTAAATAAACAGAAATACATGCAGGATTAACTTGGGTTACTTTTAGAAGTAAGTTCATTTCAATCTCACCCAGACATGCATAAAAAATAGTACATCTTCCTTTCTATTCTTCATCATTCACCATTAAAGCTAACACATACTCCTTACTAAGAGGAGTAACAGGGAAGGGCAGGAATTTCAGACATATTAGGAATATTGATTAATTCTATTCCTTTTGGGGAGACAATTCCCTGATTGAACAGAACACTGGTGGGGGAACAGGAGGAGATGCACATTTTTCAAGCTAAGCCCTTTCAAGGACAGATCCCAAGGTGAGCAACCTGAAAGGATTTGTGAATGATTGTGAAAGATTTGCACCTCCTCCAGCTGCACTTAGGGGCTGTTCTAAAACAGTAAAGCCCAGCTTGGGAAATTCATGTCACATCCTGTACCCCTGGGCAAGAAGTGGTGAAATACACACACACACACACACACACACGCGCGCGCGCGGACGGACGCGCGCCGCACGCACACACACACACACTCCCCACACACACCCAGCGGGTGAGAAGGGGTGAAATACACACACGCGCGCGCACACACACACACACACACACACACTCACGCTCACACCCCACCCCACCCCACCAAAAGCCCTGCGGGGAAGCTCCCAGCCAAGCAGGTTCCGTCTTGGGAAGGCACAGTCAGCATCCCTCTCTCCCAGCCCAAGTGAGAGGCTCGCCTCTGCCGCGGAGCTACAGTTCCCTGGTCTTTCACATTCTAGGCTTTTCCTTACGAAGTAGAAAGGTCTATGCTGGCCTTACCTCTGGGGCTGCTTTCCTGTAAGTACGGCGGGGCCGTGGGAGTGACATTCCCCGAGTGGGATGCTGACAGCAGCGGCGAGCGTTCGTCCACCCCGTCAGCAGCCATGACTGCGGCGGCGGCGGGGCCGGGGGGAGGCTGAGGCGGGGGCTGCGGCGCCCGCGGAGGTGGTGGCTACTGCCGCGGCCGCTGCTGCTGCCGCTGCCGCTGCTGCTGCTGCTGCCGCCGCCTCCGGGAGGACCCGGGCTGTGTCACAAGGCAGGAGGCGGGGGGAGGGGAGGGTGCGGGACCGAGAGGCGGGGGAAGGGAAGCGCGCTGGGAAGCCAGTCTGGGGGAGGGGAGGGGAGCGAGAAAGAAGGAGCCCGGGAGAGGGGCGGAGGGGAGGAGTGGAGAAGGGGAGGAGCGGGAGCCAGGGAACACAGTAGGGCTGCCCCCGGAAGGCGGGGAAGGGAAGGTGCGGAGCCACGGAAAGAGGGGCGGGCGGGGGAGGCGAGAGAAAAGGGCTGCAACTCTTCTCTCTTTGTACTTTACGTTTCCTTAGCTAAGAAGAGGAAGAAGGGTAAAGAGCAGCCTGAAAGGGGGTAAGAGAAAAGGCCTTGACTGCGGAAAAACTACAGCAAACACGGATCTCAA
Source organism: Leopardus geoffroyi (assembly GCF_018350155.1). Classification (NCBI taxonomy): domain Eukaryota; kingdom Metazoa; phylum Chordata; class Mammalia; order Carnivora; family Felidae; genus Leopardus; species Leopardus geoffroyi. Next base: position 115,647,123 of record NC_059338.1, on the reverse strand, counting down.
GTTCAGCTCCAAGATGGGGGCGGGGGGGGGGGGGGGGGGGAGGAGGAGGGATTCTGTGCCGTCCAACTTTGCAGCAGTTAAGGGAAGAAAGCTTACTCCTAGGGTTATCAATTCCTTCTTGAGGGCTGCTGCTGCTTTTGTTGGAAAATCACTTTTCAGTATCTGTTGTCTAGGACGAAGTAAATTTCTGCAGGAGTGGTGCCATTCCTTGCTTGTCCTTGTTTTCTCGTATCTGTTTGGCACTCTCCTAACAGTATCTTACTGAAATGATGCATAGTGTGCTGGCTTTTACAAGTTTAATTTGACAAAATACGTTGCCCTCATAGTTTTGTTTTTGGACCATATTGTCCCTGACACCTTATGCAATAATGAAGCTTATGAATAATGTAAAGCAATTAAAAACTACTTTTCTTGAGCTAGCGTTTTAGAATGATCTTTCACATGTAAAAGAGTAAGAAAAAAAAAAAAAAAAAAAAGCTAGGCATAGTTACCGGCATGCTTTCTTGTTTTTTTCTTTTCCTATTTTGGTGGTTGGCTAAGGTGGCTTAAAACTCAACGTTTTGAGTATGCCAGACAGAAACGCAATAGGAAAACAGTGAAGGTCTCAAAAGATAATTTTTCTGCAGTAATTCTTGGAGCCATTCAACAAACATATATTATGTGCTTTCTGGGTCTACAAAGGTGAATACACGGTGCAATGGTCTTTATCCTCCAGATGTCTGTGTGGGAACACAGTTGAAAACAAATAAAAAATGAGGCTGGTAGTCCCAGCTGTAGATTTAAAGGGTCAGGAGGAAAAGCTGGCTTTAGAAATTTGAAACTGCTTCTCATGTTACATTAAGAAGGGTCTTCATTTTGCTCTCTGAAGATACTCTTTCTTCCAAAAAATCCATTTAGGCATCAGCTGGAAATCCTAAGGGAAAATCAAAGAATAATGCTTTCTATTATGCAGCATCTTTTATGGGTCAGTAGTATCAGGACCCAACACAATATAAGGATCCCCATACGATATAATCCAAGGGCGTTTATAGATCTCCAGAAACCTGAAAAGTGAGAGGTCAAGATGTAGCGCTCCCTGCAAAAATGAACATTTTACAAAAATGAATGGCAGGCTTTTTGGTTTGTTTTTGGTTTTGTTTTTGTTTTACGGTGCAGTGAAAGAAGCTATTGAGTTAAAGAAACTTTTAAGAAGAATCAACAAAATCTATTACTCTAGCGTCCTGTCCTGGGGCCTATCACACTGGATTGTAACAGTGTATTTACGTTTCTATTACCCACCTCCCCCTTATTCCCCACTGACTTTGTGAGTCAGAAACCATAACTGTCTCATTAACTCTTGTATCTCCAGTATCTAACACAATGCCTGGTTCATTAAGAAGCACTCGATAAATATTTGCCAAATAAATAAGCAAACAAGTGTATGAGTAAATCCTCCACAGTGCCAGAATCTTACTAAAGCAAATTGTTAGCGGAAAAAACATGGAGCATCTTGTGATTTTTTTTGATGAAGATGACAGCGTTGCCATCTGACCACCGTTTTTACTGTTCCATTATTATCTCTTCAACTAGGGTCCCTTTATTGTCCAGGTAAAAAGGTTTCTTCCTTCCTTCCTTCCTTCCTTTCTTTCTTTCTTTCTTTCCTTCTTTCCTTCTTTCTTTCTTTCCTTCTTTCCTTCTTTATATGGCTTCTTTATTTCAGAATTCATTAGAGGGTGACACAGCTAGTGGAAATCACTCTTCTCACACTATACAAGGTAGAGGGTAAACCAAGAGTATATTTGCAGCAATGCAAAGTTTCGTAAAAAGTAAACAAAAACAAACAAACAAACACTTTTATTAGGTGAGTATCACTTCATTCTAGTTTAAAAATAATACTATAGTTTATGGTTACTCAATAAACATTAAATAATTCTTATCAATCCAAGGCATTTTATGATGATAATATTTTTCCATCTCTACTCAGGAAATGAGGTAATGTGTCTTTTGGGATACAAGTACAATATAAACAGATAATGTGTGAGCTAGTAAAAGCTGTATCTTACTACTTACTGAAGCTACTTACACTACAATTTTAGTTACCTACTACTGAGCAACCTACCATACCCAAATCCAGTGGTTTAAAACAACATGATTTGTTATTTTTCATGACTCTATAGGTAGTTGTGTGGTTATTCTATTGGTCTTGCCTGGGCTTGTATTCAGGAAGCTGCATTCATCTGGCAGATTGGCTAGGGGCTAGCTCAACTGAGGCAGCTGGGATGGGGGTGGGGGGTGGGGGCGGGTTGTCTCTCTTCAGCTCTTCAAAGTCCGTCATTCCAGGCTTCTTCATATACCTGGTAGTCTCAGCAGTATTTGAGGGGTGAGAGGGTGACTGTGGAAGCTATGGGACCTTTTCCAGATCTAGGCTCTGCGTCTCAAATAATGTCACTTCTACCATATTCTTGTATCTCCCTCAGCCTGCCTCCTGCTTCCTGTCCAAAGAAAGTTAGAGGCTCAGAGGCCTCTCTTCATGATCAACCCCTATTATGATCGTCAGTCATTGTAAAGATTAAACAACTTCCTCATTTTCACTTTATAAGCCATCCTATGACATCCTGCCTCTAAGCTTCATCTCAGTGTTGGATTTGAAGACCTAGTTCGTGAGCTATTCTTTTGTGCACAATAAACTCTAGCTAAATACTATTTTACTCATCTGGTTTTAATTTTTACTGCCTCTGGATTTCAACAGAACTGTAAAATGATACATGTATGCTGTTTGAGCTGTTGAGTTTGTTGTAATTTTTTATGGCAGCGATAGAAAATGCCACCTCCCATCAAAGAGAGCTAAAAGAAGCTAATTGTTACTTTCTGTGTTCTACATGGAAATGACATTAGTGAGATCAACGAGTTCATTAGGTATGTTTACTACCTTACAAGGTACCACAGACAAGAGTTAATTGGTCTACTTTCTGCCCTCTGGTCTCCAGGAGCAATCTCCTCCCTGCTTTTCTAGCTTTCACCGACAGTCTCGTCTCTGCCCCTTCCAGCATTCACCCGCTGCCTGACCTGAAGACTGCCATGTGCTTTGGGTTTTGTTGGAATAATACTAATTTCTCTTACATTTATCTATTGCTTTGTACTTTAGCTACTCATTCCTGTTGAATTAATCTATTACTTTGTACTTCCGGTCCATCCCACTTTGTCTGGTTAGCCTATTATTGCTTTGGAAGAATCCAGCATCCTGAAACTTAGAGACTGAAATAACAATGCGTTATTTTTCAGAAAGGTGCATTCAGCTGGTGGTTGCGCTGCTGACTGCACTCAGCTGAGAAAGCTGGATTGGCTGATCCTCGCTCTCCAAACTCGCTTTCATCCTGGGCACCTTTGTTGAACTCACTCTCAGAATAGCGCTCCCACCGGGCAGAGGCAGATGCTGCCAAGGCCTCATGGGTCCCAATTTTGGAACAGGTACAAGCTTGTTTCTACCACTCTTTACTGGTCAGAGCAAGTCATAAGGCCAGCCCACATTCAAGCGAGCAGAGGGATAAATTCAGTCTCTTGATGGGAAGTGTGGCAGTGTCACATACAGAGGGGCATGAATGCAGGGAGGTCACTGTATAATGACCCATCACAGCTAAAACAGTATTTGACATAAGAAAAGCAGTGAGAAAGGCAAAGGAGAGTTCCTCAAGAAACATCATATTTTGGGGAAGAAGTTTAATTTGAAACGTTAAAATCCATCTAAGAAATATGTTTTATTAATATCTATGCAATGTAAAGCATATTCATATTAAGTATGTTATTGTAAGGATTTAATTTCTCTCCTTGGCGCATAACAACATGCTACCTCCACTTGGTCACCTTGATGTCTCCATCTTTCTCCTCTGTGCTGGGGGCGGGGGGGCAGGCTTGGAGATCAATTATATTTCAATATGATTGTATATAATTTGAATTCAGTACCTCTAGTGATCTTAGTTCAGTTAATTTAACTTCTCTATACCTCTTTTGTTGAATTAGTCTGTAAAACAAAGAAAATAATACCAACTCATAGGGTATTTATGATAATTGGATGAGAAAATGTATGGAATATAAATAACTATCAGTGCTTGGCACATAGATTTGCTATAAATATAAGCTTTTTTTTTTTTTTTTTTTTTTTACTGCTCTCCCTTTTTAACTCTATTAGAAGGGAAACCAGGGGATAAGCATCACTGTAAGCTAGGAGTACAATGGTCTTGTATATACTAGGAGTACAATATATATAAATTTAAACAAGACACTGGGATGGGGAAGGCCCCTAAAGAACTTACATTTGTGCCTTCTGGAAATCTGTATATATATATACACACACACATATATACATATATATACACATATATATATATACACATGTGTATATATATATATGTATACATATGTTTAATCCATATATATGTTTAATCCATACACACACACACACACACACACACACACGTATGTTTTTGCTTGTTTGTTTATTGTTTTTTTTTTTTAAGTAACCCCGAGGCCCAACATGGGGCTTGAACTCATAACCCAAGATCAAGAGTTGCAGGCTACACTGACTCAGCCAGCCAGGTGCCCCTGAGTATGTTTATATGTGTGTATATATAAATATACCTATACATATATATACACATACATATATATACACACACACATAAATATATATGTGTGTATATATATGTATATATAAATATAAACATATATTTTTATATGTTTATATTTATATGTATATATATTTATATTTATATGTATATATATTTTTTAAGTAGGCATCATGCCCAGTGTGGGACTTGAACTCATGACCCTGAAATCAGGAGTTGCATGTTCTACTAACTAAGCCAGCCCGGCACCTCTGTTTATATTTTTAACTCACTAATTCATTTATACTTAACTTATAGTTACAGAGGGTAGCATCTCAGTGTGTAGCCTGCATGCTCAATGCAAGAACTCTGGAGCATCTCAGCAGGCCTGAAGGGGTTGTATTTAAGCATAAAGATTCCCAGGTCCTTTCGAAATTCCTATTAAAGAAACGTTGAGGAACACTGTCAGGTCCAAGGAAACAGGGATTTATATTTCACATGCAGAATGAAATATAAGTGCCCCTTCATCACTGTGGGGCTTGGGAAGGCAGGAACCTGGGTGTTAGGTGAGGGAACCTTGAAGGATGGGTACTCCACCATGTCTAGGGTAAAGAGGTTTGCCTTCAGCTCCAAGGATTTTTGTTCGCTTCTCCAGCAGACAAACTTGTAAGCCCGAAAGAACAATGCCATGTTCAGAGTTGAAAACGTGCTATGTTTTGCAGACACAGTAGAGGAGGGGTGCAGGCTTGACTGTGGTCACAGAAGAGTTTTCAGTTAATTTGTCCTGGATTGCCTGTCACTATCTCAGTTTCATCAGCAAAATGGGGGATAGCTGTCTTGTATCTCATAGTATGCTAATATGCGTAAAATAAGACACAAGGTTTATAAGCACCCTCCAAAAGAGAAGAGTGAAATGAAGTTCAAGAGAGGATATGTGACCTGAACTTGTGTAGAACTTTCCCTGTTGACCCAAAACTGACAGCCAAGGTCCAAAGCTGAAGATAAAGAAGCAGTAAGTATTTGCACATACTAAATCAGCAGCACTGGCCCCTCAATAACCACAATTATCCCAAACCATATAAGCCAGAGAAGGAGGAGAAAAATTGAGAATCACTTGAGAATCACTGGAGTCATAAATTGTTGGCTTAACAAAGTTCTACTGTGGCTTTTCCCTACCCGTTTCCAAAAGGCCAAGTGAGAAGGGCTGTAAGAGAATTACTTGCAAAGTCTGGGGGTGCCTGCACTCCGTTTTCTACTCATACCTCAAATTAGGACACAGGCCAGTCCATCTTCCTAAAGTCTACGTGAACAGGAAAAAAGGAATTGGTGAATGTCAGTAAGAAACAGGAAGGCTTGTGGTGTAGCCCATCTATCACTTCTGCTTTGATGAGAATGTGAGTTTCTGGTAGGCCAAGTGAGTACCACAAAGCTGGGCTTGTGCCATCATGTTCACACCAACACACACATACAAAACTAACTACTGGGCAAAAAAAGTTCCCCGGCTGGGGCGCCTGGGTGGCGCAGTCGGTTAAGCGTCCGACTTCAGCCAGGTCACGATCTCGTGGTCCGTGAGTTCGAGCCCCGCGTCGGGCTCTGGGCGGATGGCTCAGAGCCTGGAGCCTGTTTCCGATTCTGTGTCTCCCTCTCTCTCTGCCCCTCCCCCGCTCATGCTCTCTCTCTGTCCCAAAAATAAATAAACGTTGAAAAAAAAAAAATTAAAAAAAAAAAAAAAAAAAAAGTCCCCCGGCAATAAAAACAAAAGTTCAGGAGTATGCCACTTAGTGCAAGAGCTGAGGAGAGTTGGAAAAATTTAAACGAGACACTGTGGACTGGGAAGGCCCCTAAAGAACTCCTATTTGTGCCTCCTCTGGAAATCCAGTATCTGAATACCTGCTATGGAGAGACCATTGCCAGTGGCAGGGTGGTGTTGGTCCAACAGTGAGTGCCAAACAGCCTGAGGAAGATGACAATGATGGCCCCTTTAATCCCTCTGGCTCCTCCCAGTGTCCACTCCCTGGAGAAGCTAGGAACCAGAAAAGGAAGGAAGGACCTACAGCCCAGAAGTAAACTACACTCTTCCCTCCAAGGTAGAAAATGGGAAAGAGGTAAAGAGAAGGCCATACCCTCTCCCCATTTCCAGTCCTTCAAACCGCCATGCTAGCAGATGACAGAAAAAAGAAATCTTTTATTTGGATATGAAATTGGAGTTATAGACTGAATGGATTTTTAATCGCTGAAATTGACCAAAAAGTTATAGAACCTACAGATGTGACAAGATATCTGTGATAGGAGGTGGGGGTGCGGGGGGGCGGGATTTAAAATGGCTGTTTTAAGGGCAGTATATGGAGGAGACTATAACCATTTCTTATTTGTACCTCACTGAGTTACATTTGTTTAGTAAGTCGGATAGATGGATAGATGATCGATAGGTGGATAGATAGATACAGAGATACAGAGATAGAGAAATATATATGACTGCTGCCCCAAATTCAAGCTTTCCTGGACTAAAACATTTTTGACGAATAAATACAAGTATCTAGTACTAAATGCTGTGACTACAAAGATGAGATACAGCATTTAAGAGGTAATTAAGGTTAAATGAGGTCATAACAGTGAGGCCCTAATCCAATAGGTTTGATGGTCTGATACCTGAGCTTGTGCTCACGCACACGTGCTTGCTCTGTCTCAGCCTCTCTCTTTCGATGAATCTGCACTGAGGAAAGACTAACTGAGGACATAGTGAGAAGACAGCCATCTGCAAGCCAGAAAGAGTGTCCTCATCAGAAACGCAGCCCTGTTGGACCTTGATCTTGGACTTCCCATCTTTCAGAACTGTGAGGAAATACATTTCTGCTCTTTAAACCAAGCAGTCTGCAGGCATTTTCCTATGGACACTCCAGCACACTAATACAATCTGCAAAGAATAAGATTGCTTTTTAAAAATCCTCTTTGCCCTTGGAAACACCGATTTTCACAGAGAAACCTATTTGAGACCAGAGGAGCAGTCGATAAACGCAAAAACACGTTTTATGATGAGAAACTTCCTTTTCCTATGGTTTCAGAAACCAGTTGGGTAAGAAAAGTAACTGTTACCTCTTTAGAAATTGGTATTCCCAGAATTTCCTCCTAGGAGATACAAAACACATTCTAGTTTTATTTTCTGCACGTCTAGGCTTTTGATTCTGTCTTAGCAGAAGGTCAGACAGAGGGTCTGTCTGACCCTCAAGTGCACCATCCAGTTTATTTAACCAGTCCCCTATTTTTTTTTTTTTTTTTTTTGAAAGGCAGACTGCCACGTGCAGCGCCTCATTTGGATGTGTCTGGAGTCTTGGAAGCTTGACTACCCTACGTTCTCCTTCAAATGGACCTTGAGAGCTTGTTTGGAGGTTCTAGCAGGGGAGCGCAGCTACTCGTATACCCTTGACCGAAGAACGGTCCTCCTCTATCGGGGAAGGTCGTCCTCTTCGACCGAGCACGCAGCTTCGGGAGGGACGCACATGGAGCGGTGAGGGAGGAAGGGGACACCCGCCTAGCCAGCCAGATCAGCCGAATCAACCCTGGCGATCAATGGGGTGACAGATGTCGCAGCCAGATCGCCCTCACATCCAAGTCCCCTATTTTTTAAAGTTTCAGAAATTTTGCAATATTTTATTCACTCATTCAACAAACACTTACTGAATGCCTTCCATGTGCCAGGCACTCTTCTAGGAGTTACAAAACCCCTGACCTCATTACAACTGAAGACCAGTAACACTCAGGTGAACAAGGATATGTAATATATCAGGTGGTGATAAATGTGATGGGGAGAAATCAAGCGGTGTAAGGGGAAATAGGAGAGAGAGAGGTAGAGGGGGCACATTGCTTTCTTGCATGGAGGAATTTGGTAGGCTTCCCTGATATCTGAGCAGAGATAGGGACAGTGAACGGCAAGGTCCCGAGGAGGGAACACACTTGACACGTGCAGGAATGGCAAGGAAGCCTGTGTGGCCAGAACAAAGTGAGCTGGGGAGTGGGGGTGGGGTGGGGGAGTAAAAGATGAGATCAGAGAAGTTTGCCATTGACCTGGGTGTGGCAGGTCATATGCAACCAGTTTGACTTTTCCTCTGAGATGAGAAAAGTTTGGAGCTCTTGGAGGCTTTTAGGGTAGAGGAACGACACAGGTTTTAAAAGAATCATAATGGCTGCTTGTGTTAAAATTGGACTGTAGGTAAGAAAGATAGAAGGACTAAAGGTGGAAAAAAGGAGTCAGATTTTGGATATACCGTGAAAGTAAATCTAACACGATTTCCTGACGGATTTCATGTAGTGTATGAAAAACAGAAGTCAAGGATGACTTCAGTCAATCTTTGAACACTTTTCTGAGATTTATTTATGATAAATTTTTTTGAGTGGAAGGCCAGATCAGAGACTATGCACATGTAAAAATTTGGGGGCATATATTGTCAATTGCCCTCTGGAACTTGGAACCATTTTATACCCTCACTTGTAGTGACGGAGACTCTCCATTTCTCAGTAGCTTCGGAAAATAACATGGACCATTATTTTTAATATTGACAGCTTAATATAAAAAGTAGTTTTTTGTGACTTATTTAACTTTATCCTTAATGATTCTTAATATTCTTGAATATTTTTAGTAGTCCTTGGTATTGACCACTTTTCCACTGGGAAGTTCACCTTTTTTATTATCACTTAAAATTTTTATTTATAAGTTTAATTTAAAATTTTATTGATCGACAAAATCCATTCCCTTCTCCTTCTAAAAACCCAGCTAAACCACATTTCCCAGCCATCCTTACACTTAACAATAGTTATATGTCCAAATTCTGGCCAATGGAAGATTACAGAGGTACTTTTAGCCTGGCCCATAAAAACATTCCTTTCATGATCCTGCAACCCTCTTTTTTCCTCTAAGAGAGATGGCAGGGAATGACCCCCAAGGAGACCGTGGGAGTCACATTGTTGAAAATGGTACAAGAAAGAAGGATCTCGAGACACTAATCACTATGTACAGGAGAGTTACCCACCAAGAACACTGGATTTGGAGAGTTTTGTGAGAAATGCGCTTTACTGTGTTAAGCCACTGAGATTTCAGAGTTTATTTATTACAGCAGGGGATGTTTTCCCTAATCAAGAAATACATAGAAAGAGTTATAAAGAATTTCTTTATCTTCAGATAGGCAAATATACTTGTCTTTTGCCTGTGTGGAGAAATGTAAAATTTTCTTTGAAGGTACACGGACCCTGGTGCTCCCTGGTACTGAGAGACTAATCCATCCCTCTAAATTCCTTCTTTGAGTTAACGACTCCAAGAACAGGATGTAATGGACTATAACAGGCCAAATCTCTCTTCCTACGCCCCCACTCTTTTTTTTCTCTCTCTCCCTATCTCTCTTTCTTTCCCTCTTTCTCTCTCTCCCTATCTCTCTCTCTCCCCACTCCTCTCTCTCTCTCTCTCTCCCTCTCTCTCTCTCCCCCTCTCTTCCCCCCACCCCCACACACGCATGCGTGCACTTTTTCTGAAAGATTGCCTGATTGCTTACCAAACTTGTAATTGGGACTCTGCCAATTTGTTTCTTTGCTATATAAAATATCTCTTGTTTCCCATTTTCCAGGAAACACTGCCTTTGGATATTCTCTCTGTTGCAATAGCCTGAATAAAATACCTATCCCCTTGATTCGCAGTCAGCTTTTGAAAGTTCAACATATATAAAAAAATAAGGCAAATGTTTTTTCTTGGTTTATTGTCTTTCTATTTTGTCTGTGAAAATATTTTTAATGGCTGTCTAATTTTTCAATATATTCTGTTTCTGGATATGATCTTTCTTTATATGCTCTGTAATTTATAGCCCATGAAATAGCAAACTGTCTTCTTTTGCTCATAGAAGTTCTATCTACATTCTTTCTCATTTTGTGCTAAACCTAGAATATATGGTACATGAGTTAACAGAGTACAATTTCCTGCCTTGTCCTTCTCATGTCTTATTGGGCATTTACTCTCAAGGCTACTGTCTTGGTCATCTGACTGTTAAGGATATGCCTCAGGTCACTGAGTCTTTCGAAGGCATCTTGTTTTGTCTGCCTGAGTCAATTTGCCACCGGCCTTATGTGTTATGTATTCTCACTGGTCACCAATCACCCTGACCACACTAGTAAACACTAGTCTGACTAGCGAGACTGATCACATGCAGCTGTCTCTGGCCTGCATGACGGGAGGGGCTTTTCATTTACCAATAATATCATGTATACAGAATAATACAAAGGGAGTGTATCAGTTTGCTTTGCTGCTGTAACAAATTACCACATGCACATAGGGCAGTGTAGGATTTTGATCATTAGTTGCGAGTGCAAAGGCTCCATTTTTATGGATGGCGAGTAATATTTTCCTTACAAATTAAAAAAAAATGCAAAACTACTATCTTACATTTCTGGAGCTCAAAAGTCCAAAATGGTTCTCACTGGGCTAAACTTGAGCTGTCAGCAATGCTGCATTCCTCAGTGGAGGCTCCAGAAAAGAGTCTGTTTTCTCACCTTTTCTAGCTCCCAGAGACTGCCTGCACACCTCCCCTTGTGTGTCCCCTTCCTCCATCTGCAGAGCCAGCAGTGCAGCCCCTTCAAGTCTCTGACTCTGCCTGTCCTGCCTTCTTTCACATAGAAGGGCCTTTGTGGTTATTCATATGGAAATTCTTTCCATGTCAATATTCTTAACTTAATCACCTCTGCAAAGTCCCATGTTTCATGTAAGTTAACATATTCCCAGGGCTTAGGATGTGGTGGGCCACCGTTCTACCTTCCACAGAAGGATTTCTCCGCACTGTAACACAATGGCAAATCCTCTTAATCTTCCTAAGTTGACTCTTAAATTATGTCTGGTCACGGATCACGCCGTGCAGACAAAAATCTCAATTCTTAACTAAATTCTTAACTACTTTGTGTTAATGAACACAAAGTAAAAAAATTACTAGAAGAAAGTAAAATATATACAAATAAAGGTGATACTCTTTATGGTGTAAGAAATCTATAATCCCTTGGTAGAAATACTCAGAGTGATAATCAGAGATAAAAAGGTAGCTTTTAGTGGGGCTGATACAAAAAAGATCTACATTTATATGTGACTTGCTTTTTGTTTCTAAAAGTTGAAAATATCTCTTGAAGATAATAATATGAATTTCCATTTAGGCAAAATTGATTAAAATAAAACATAAGCTCTAAACAAATGTTTCTACCTTTAAGTTTTCTATTTCTTTTTTTTAAATGTTTATTCATTTTTGAGAGAGAGGCAGAGTGCATGCAGGGGAGGGGCAGACAGAGAGGAAGACACAAAAACCAAAGCAGGCTCCAGGTTCTGAGCTGTCAGCTCAGAGCCTGATGTGGGGCTTGAACTCATGAACTGTGAGATCATGACCTGAGCTGAAGTCAGATGCTTAACTGACTAAGCCATCCAGGTGCCCCAAGATTTTTCCTATTTCAAATGACCCAGAGGATTAAAAACATAAATCAATACAAAATGCTTCCCAGGATTAGTCAGTAAGATAACATAAAATTTTTCAATATTTGAAATTCTTTCATTACAATAATATTAGAGTTTCAGATTCAACTGCTTGATTTGTTTTCTCCAAATGGCTATTCTTATCATCTGCCCTTTTCTTCAATATAAAAATCATTTATTGATTGCTTCCTTTGTACAAGCACTATCCTAAGTGTGGGGACATAAAAATGAATAAAGTGTGGCTTCTAATTTTGGACTTTGCAGTCCAGTGTGACAAAACTTAGAAAATCAAACCATTTCTGCACTAATGGTTATATGAAGAAAATACCATGAAAACACAGGTAAGGGAGCATCTAACTATTTTTTATTTTTAAATATTTATTTATTTGTGATAGAGAGAGAGAGAGAGAAGGGGAAGAGAGAGAGGGAGAGAGAGGATCTGAAGTGGGCTCTGTGCTGAGAGTGGAGAGCCCAATGCAGGGCTCGAACTCACGAACCGTGAGATCATGACCTGAGCTGAAGTCAGATGCTTAACCGACCGAGCCACCCAGGTGCCCTGGGAGCATCTAATTCTTAAGCAATCGCACTTTAGAAAATAATGTACTTGGTCTCAGCTAAAAATACTCGTACTAATAAGGTAAAAGAACAGTGAACCGAAAGACAAGATGTATTAACAAGTAATGGAATAAAGGAGTATTTAGGAATGAAAGATGATTTATGAGCACAGATTGCAGTAAAATTATTGTTATAGATACCAATATTTTGGTTACAAATCTTCTCTCTCTTGGGAAAATAGAATGGCTTCTTTGAGAAGCAGATTTCTCTTCCAAATGTTTTTCACTAACACCAATCTGGACGAGAGGAAGAATTTATCTTCCAGGACTGAATTTAACTTCTCTGTTTAATTTCAGTAAATATGAACTACTTATTGGGAAAAGAATTTCTTGTGCAGGTAGTTGCGTGGTTGTCTTTTACAATTTGAAATTCTAAGCTAAATGTGCCTTCTAATTCATCATTACTCAAAAGCATGTAAGAGTGGCCCTACATTTAAACAAAATACTGTATGAAGCAGTTTACACTTGGAGAGGTAAGGAACTATAATAATGATACTCTTATTATTGGAAAAATGATATGTGCCAAACATGCCAAGTCTAGAACATACCAAGTCTACTCAACAAGACCGGCAGCAGTCATTTATAATCATAAGGACTATTAACTAAACAAGAGAAAACAGAACAAACATGTTTAGAAAGTTCCACTGATGGGGGTGCCTGGGTGGCTCAGTCGGTTGAGCGTCGGACTTCAGCGCAGGTCATGATCTCGCGGTCTGTGAGTTCGAGCCCCACGTCGGGCTCTGTGCTGACAGATCAGAGCCTGGAGCCTGCTTCGGATTCTGTGTCTCCCTCTCCCTCTGCCCCTCCCCGGCTCACACTCTGTCTCTCTCATGCTCTGTCTCTCTCACGCTCTGTCTCTCTCACGCTCTGTCTCTCTCTCTGTCAAAAATAAATAAACATTAAAAAAAAAAATTAAAAAAAAAAAAAGTTCCACTGAGGGAAGTAAAGACAGATGATGGATAGATAGGCAGGTAAATACATAGATAGATAGATAGATAGATAGATAGATAGATAGATACACGGATGGAGTTATATAAAGATAGAAACGAGCCATGAGGTAAAAAAGGAAGGGGGAAACTTCCTGTTCTGAAAAACTGAGCTCAACTGTAACCCACAAATTTTTCAAAAAATGTATTACTATTTTTTAAAAATTTTAATGTTTATTTTTGAGAGAGAGAGAGAGCGAGCAGGGGAGGGGCAGAGAGTGAGGGAGAGACAGAATCTGAAGCAGGCTCTAGGCTCTGAGCTGTCAGCACAGAGCCCGACGTGGGGCTTGAACTCACAAGCAGTGAGATCATGACCTGAGCTAAAGTCAGATGCTTAACTGACTGAGCCACCCAGGTGCCCCCCAAAATGTATTATTTTAATAACATTTTCTACTTTCTCTATTATTATAGAAGAATGTATTTTCATAGTTTTACACTTGGAAAATGGACAGAGGACAGAGAAGACGATAGAAACCCCGTTAATCTCATTACCAGTGATATCCACTCAAAAATTTACCTGCATTTGCTTCATTATTTGTCTATGAAAATGTATCTTACCCATAAGCAAAATTAAAATCCTTGTGTAAACTTTGTTTTGTAAATTTCTTTTCTGTTTAAAAATGTGTTATTATATTTCCCATGTCATGAATAGATTTTAAAAATATATCTTTAATAACTGTACTTTATATCTTTTTGTGGATATTCCATGATTTATTTACATAATTTCTTAATATTAGACACCAGTATTACTTCCAATATTTTGCTACTAAAAATGTTGCATTAAGTAATTTGCAATAATTATACAAAATTTGTTTCTTCAGTATAAAATGTCTACTTTAAAAGTGGAATTTCTGGGTCAAAATACCTGGACTCTTTCAAAAGTCTCTTAAAAAGGGGTCAATTTGTTTACTCCAGCCTTCCCCACACCGAATGTAATACATAAGAACTTGTCTATCTTTTTTATTTACAGAACTTGAATAATTCTACATGCATTTTTCTGTGTCGTGTTTTTACCTACTCATTTATTTTGGAGATCTTTCCATATCAACACATAAAGATCAGTTTCACTCTTTTTAGATTAGCATTTATTTCCATTGTATGAATTGTATGAATATTTCCATTGTATGAATTCCCAAGCCTTGACTTGTCCCATCCCATCATGAGCAAGTACTTTTGGGAGGGCACAGAAGTTCATCATCAGGTAGAAGATGGGAGCTAGTGTGGAACCCAGTGTCAGAGAGGCACTGACCTCCCAGAGAGAAACAGGAGCCGATTGGATAAAAAAGTATAAGAGAAATGGGAGGGTGGAAGGAGTAGAAGATAAGAAAGAAAGAGCAGGGGTGTCTGGGTGGTTCGGCTTAGGTCATGATCTCACGGCTTGTGGGATCAAGCTCCACCTTGGGCCCCAGGCTGGCAGTGTGGAGTCTGCTTGGGATTCTCTCTCTCCCTCTCTCTCTACCCCCCTCCCCCACTTGCTCTGTCAAAATAAATACATAAAAAATTGGAAGAAAAAAAAAACAAGAAGGAAGATAAGGGAACAAAAAAAGTGAGAGAGGAGACATACAATGAAGTAGCTAGCCATGTCAAGGAAACAGACAGGGCCAGAGAGGAAAAGGAAGGGAGAGCTGACAACAAAAGAGGAACTCTGTCCACTATCATTATAGTGTTATGATTTATAGTTTAAAATATGCTTTGTGTACAGACTCTAATTTCACAGTAAATACATGCAGCAAATAAGTAGGATAGTTAATACTGTTGAGCCATATGATATCAACCCCACATTTCTTATCTTATGAGATATGTCCATGCTTTTTTTTTTCTTTTATATTTATTTAGTTTTAGTAATCTCTACACCCAACATGGGGCTCGAACTCACAATCTTGGGATCAAGAGCTTCGTGGTCTTCCAGCGGGGCCAGCCAGGCACCCATCCGGGTTTCTATACCACAACTCAGACTAGCTTGGCTTTGAGGTATCCTGGGAAATACTAATTAGTTTGAAAGGGAAAGGTGAGGTGTCCGAAGCAAGAATAAATAGAATTGATGGGAGCATAGGGCAGGCTGTAGGAGCAAGTTAGCACTGTCCAAATAGTCAAGGAAAACTGAAGTTTGTTCCAGAACAAATCAGTATTCAAAAGGGCTTCTGATTTAGCTGTTGAGGTATAGCAGCAAGGGAATCGAGGAGGAACTGAAAATCAACATTAGGAAAGCAGTCATCCAGTTGATGAAGAGTTAGAAGCCAATAATCGGAGGCACAGATCTAACCTCTGTGGAAAGGGGCTAGCATAGGCTCTCCACAGGCTGCTGGATATCAATGAAATAGGCTTATATTTAAGGAGAGGCTGCCATGATTTCTGAGCAGCAGAAAACAGGAGCTGAGGGCAAGTGGGGGCATCACCCGTTCATAGGGATGGACAAATATAGGGAAAGGCTACAGCTTGGAGGACACAGGTTTATAAGCTCAGAGTTCAAATCAGAGACCAGACGATATCCTATCCATGCCCTGGTGGAAATGGGGATTTTGATCTTTTTCTTGTCCTGATCAGGAATGGCAGAGATACAAAACTGAGCCCACTGGGGAAGCCAGGGTTAGGCATACTTTATTTCTACCTCAAGTGACATTTCTTAACAATAAGGTGGGTTATCTTTGTCAATCACAGTAGCTAATATTGTTAAATGAGGGCTTACTGCTTTATGTGAATGATCCCAATTTATCCTCAAAGCAACCCTTGAAGCAGGTACTGCCATTTTATACATTTTACTGAGGCAGGTACTTTTACCGAGGCAGTTGCTGAAACCCTAAGAGATCAGGTTGCTCACTTACCCTATTACCAGCCTTAAGCATTAGAACTGGAATCTCAACCCAAGTCATCTAATCCCACACTCTTTGCTTTTAAACATAACTGCCTTCCTTATAGAGAGATTGGACATGTTGGGAAATATGAAGCCATATACAGATGGAAGTATCTATTACAATCCTTTAGCCTAATTATTTTTAGCTATTGTCTGCCAAAGTCTATCTTTTTCAATTTTATTAGGATGATCTGCTCTTGAATCTGAAAATTAAGTGTTTCACTTGACCATCTACCTCCATTTTGTACCACTCTTCCTCCATTTACTGCTAACCCTGAGATTATTTGCATCTGGTCATTTATCTTAGCTGCCTTCCCTTTCTTTGTCCTCTTCTCCCAAAGGTTTTTTTTACCTGTTATTTGAATCATTTATTTCGGTCTCTCCCTATGGAACATTAACATGATAAAGATTCTTATCATCACTAAAACACAACTTTTGAAAATATATATATATTTAATTTTAGAAGTGTGGATTACAACCTCTTACTATCTTTTTTTTTTTTTTCAATGTTTATTTATTTTTGGGACAGAGAGAGACAGAGCATGAACGGGGGAGGGTCAGAGAGAGAGAGGGAGACACAGAATCGGAAACAGGCTCCAGGCTCTAAGCCATCAGCCCAGAGCCTGACGCGGGGCTCGAACTCACGGACCATGAGATCGTGACCTGGCTGAAGTCGGACGCTTAACCGACTGCGCCACCCAGGCGCCCCAACAACCTCTTATTATCTTTAAGCCATGCAGAACTTCAGTGCTGAATTTTAAGTTTTAAAAGTAGGATCATCATTCAGTTATAAGAATTTCATGCATAACTATAATAGTTGCTGTTCCATCCATTGCTGCCTTATAGTAACTTCTTAGTATTAGTGATGTTTCATGTTTTTCTTTTAATTGTTAAAATCTCTGCTCCACTAACTGTAAATTTACGTATAGTTTTTCAGACAAAACTATTTTCTTAAAAGTTTTTCAAAATGAGAGAATTTCTGTCAGGCAGAAATCAGTCTGAGAATTTACTGTGATGAGCCTGCTAATTAATGGTGGGTGACACTTTGCAGGAATGCTATTAGGAGGTGGAAGGCATCCGAAGAAATCAGAAAATTGCTCTTCATGAATAAAGGAAGACATGCTTTTCCCTCTGACAGAGAGATGGGAAAAGAATAATAATAATAATAAACTAGTTGAAGAGATAGAAGCCACAAAAGAGAGAAAGGAACTAGAAAGACCAGTAATTTTGTGTGATCTGGCAATAACAAGATAGGAAACAATAGAAAAACTTACTTTCACACTACCAGTGAAGCAAAAAATATACAAAAATTAATCTCACAAAGCAGTACCTAAGAGCCTAAACCCTTACTAACAAAATATTAAAACTGCATTAAAGAGGGGTGCCTGGATGGCTAAGTCAGCAGAGTAAGCAACTCTTGATCTCAGTGTTGTAGGTTTGAGCCCCACGTTGGGTGTAGAGATTACTTAAAAAATGTATAGTCTAAAAAAAAAAAAACAAACCTATTTAAAGAGCATTTAAAAGGTCCAAAACAGGGGCACCTGGGTGGCTCAGTCGGTTGAGTGTCAGACTTCGGCTCAGGTCATGATCTCTTGGTTTGTGAGTTCCAGCCCCACAGAGGGCTCTCTGATGTCAGCACAGAGCCTGCTTCAGATCCTCGGTTCCCCTTTCTCCACCCCTCCCCCCCTCAAAAATAAACATTTAAAATATAAACAAATAAAAGGGCCGAAACGGCTGTGTACAAAAAGAAATACAACATGTTCCAGGAGGAGAAGTCTGGAAGGAGCTAGGGTAAGGGTGAGTGTGTGCCTAGGAAGGAGCAGTACAAGGGAGTTTTTTGACAGTTCTGTGCCCTGATTGTGGTGGTGGTCACATGAACCCATACATGGAGTAAATTTCATAGAACTATGCCACAAACACACAAAAAGAGTACTTGCAAAACTGGTGAAATACACATTAGATCTATGGTCAATGGCATTTTATCAATGGCACTTTCTTGCTTTTGATAAAATACCGTGAAGTGGCTGAAGGGTACACAGGAACTCTATTATTTCTGCAACTTCTAAGTGAGTCTAAAATCAAATGAAAATATAAAGTTTTTTAAAAGTCACATTCTAAGAGATTCATGAATCACAAATCTCAAAGGAGAAATTAGAAAGTAGCTTGAATTGAGAAAATAAGATCGGGGTGCCTGGGTGGCTCGGTCAGTGTCCGACTCTTGGTTTCAGCTTAGGTCGTCTCACGGCTAGTGTGTTAGAGCGCCACATCAGGCTGTGCACTGACTGCAGAGTCTGCTTGAGGTTCTCTCTCTTTCCCTCTCTCTCTCTACCCTTCCCCTGCTCTCATGTTCTCTGTCTCTGTCTCTCTCTAAATAAATAAATTAAAAAAAAAAAAGATAAAACATATAGCATGGTGACTCCAGTTAGTAATACTGTATTGAATACTTGAAATTTGCAGAGTGCATTTTAAGTGTTCTCAACGCACACACATATACACACACCCACCCACACACAAAAGATAAGTGAAGTGATGGATGTGTTAATTAACCTGATAATCATTTCACAATATATACATATATCAAATCATTACATCATGCAATTTAAATATGTACAATTTTGTCTGTCGATTATACCTCAATAAAGCTGATAAAAAATCATGAATGTTGTTTTTAAAAATAAATAAATGTTGGGGCGCCTGGGTGGCGCAGTCGGTTAAGCGTCCGACTTCAGCCAGGTCACGATCTCGCGGTCCGTGAGTTCGAGCCCCGCGTCAGGCTCTGGGCTGATGGCTCAGAGCCTGGAGCCTGTTTCCGATTCTGTGTCTCCCTCTCTCTCTGCCCCTCCCCCGTTCATGCTCTGTCTCTCTCTGTCCCAAAAATAAATAAACGTTGAAAAAAAAAAAATAAAAATAAAAAAAAATAAATAAAAATAAATAAATGTTAAATAATTACTATATGGTAAAATAGTTTCATGTAATATTTGAAGAATGACTTAAATGTTGAAAAATTAAAGTAATCACTATATAAGGATAAAAGAATGGAATTGTCTGAGAAAATATGTAAATAAAGCAGTAGTAACCAGACAAATGGTTATAGCTGAAACTTCAATACTGTTAAAAAATAATATAGGGGCGCCTGGGTGGCTCAGTCAGTTGAGCATCTGACTTCGGCTCAGGTCATGATCTCACAGTTCCTGAGTTTGAGCCCCACATCAGATCCTCTGTCTCCGTCTCTCTCTCTGCCCCTTCCCTGCTAGTGCTATCTCAAAAATAAATAAACATTAAAAAAAATATGTAGTTTTTCATTGTTTTTTCTACTTGATAATTTATAGCTTTTGTTTAAAAGGTAAATTATTATAATTTGTAGCTGTTTACAAAATAAAATTAATTTTTCTTTAAAATCTAAGAGAGGGGCGCCTGGATGGCGCAGTCGGTTAAGCGTCCGACTTCAGCCAGGTCACGATCTCACGGTCCGTGAGTTCGAGCCCCGCGTCGGGCTCTGGGCTGATGGCTCGGAGCCTGGAGCCTGTTTCCTATTCTGTGTCTCCCTCTCTCTCTGCCCCTCCCCCGTTCATGCTCTGTCTCTCTCTGTCCCAAAAATAAATAAACGTTGAAAAAAAAATTAAAAAAAAAATAAATAAAATCTAAGAGAGTAAAGTGTTGGAAATCTTCAATGTGTTTTTGTTTTTCCTTTCCCAGAGCTTTTCATTCTTAATTCTATTTACCATGCTACTCCAAACAGGCACCACTGATTACTTAATTTCAGTATAATCAAAATGCTAGAAATAAAGTACTTTAATCACGTCTTAAGACTTCCTTGATATAAACATCACAATGACAAAATCTGATTTTTCCCCCACCGTGATAGATAATGCTGATTTAAGTTAAAATCTAATTTTTTAAAACAAGATTAAGGACATTACATGAATTCCTTCAGAGACAATAACAATCCTGCCAAGAAAATTACATTACCCAGTGCACTATCCTAACCATATTGGCTGGGGGGAGTGAGTAATTACCACAACAAACAATGGAGTTGATTTTCAACAGCAGTTCCCTCTCTGTTTCCTATTTGAACTCTTGCTACTTATGTTGAAAATTGTGTATTATCTTCTGATGCATTCTGCCTCATTACTTAGATTCCCAAACTCTCAGGTTCCTCTAAAATCTAACTTCTCTTTCACCTTTTATTTCCTGTTTATTCTCTGTTAGCATACTAAGTACTTTGACAGTAGCAACCCAATGAAGTGTCTCTGATACCAATTCCTTGTACACTGGTGGGAAACAATTTTAAAAATGGAAGAGACATCAGGAGAAAATCCTGCATTTAGAAAAATGAAGCCAAATTCATTTTATAAAGGAGATAAGTAAAGAAGCAAAATGTTTTAAATAATTTTTTTAAATGTTTATTTATATTTGAGAAAGAGAGAGAGAGACAGAGTGCATGAGTAGGGGATGGGCAGAGAGAGACATAGAATCTGAAGCAGGCTTCAGGCTCTGAGCTGTCAACACAGAGCCCTAGGCGGGGCTCTAACTCATGAGCCACTCAGATCATTACCTAGGCGGAAGTCAATGCTTAACCAATGGAGCCACTCAGGTGCTCCAAGAAGCAAATCTTGAGATCCAGCAAATAATATTTTCAGTTGACCCAAAGTATACTTCACCCAAAATAGGTTATTAGGATTTGTTATTTTTTTCATTGATTATCAAACTTTCAAAAGTCATCACTGTCAATATTCTTACCTCTATTCTAGAATAGTAAAAATAACATGTAGGAGGAGAAGGGTCAGAAGCCACCCTAATGTATCATTTTCCTTACCCATGGTGAAACTCTTCATTTAAATAAATTCTTCAAATTCTACCAAATGGAGATATTCAGGTTAACAATAGTTCTTAAAATGTGAAAATCTTAGAAAAGCTTAAGACGCATTTATTAACTATGGTCATTCATTTTGTCTCAAGTAAGTTTAATAAACAATTGTTTTCAACACCTAACAGATGCTTAGGAGCAACTGTTTGTCTCTCCCTCCTTTTCTTTTTTTCTTTGATGGTGTGGGTAGGAGGATGGGGTAGAGGTATATAATTGTGAGGTCCGGATCTGCTTAGTATAAGCAAAGAGAACAACTCTGGATAAAGAGAGAAGAGCATAAATGTTTGATTTGACTGCGGCTTGTGGGAAAGACTAACAAAAGGTGGGAGGGGCACGTGGAAGGGAAGACAGGAGGGCACTGAAAAGAAACTCTGCTTTTTCCACGGTTTTGTCTAAGGTACTCATGTAATGACAACAAAGTATCATCCTTAGTTGACTCTATCGGAGCTAATGGGCTCGTTTCATTTGCCATGGATTTTTCCCTCCACAGGAGATCCGGACCAGGAACCTACCTACATCTGCTTCAAATCATGCATCGTACAGAATCTCTGGGCAGCAAGGGACTGGGGGTGGCATGTGGCATCTGTGCCACAGGTAGGAGATGGCTAACCCTTGTTCAAGGTCACACTGGTAAGCAAACAGCCTGGAAAACGCTGTTTCTCTTGGAAATGCCTGCCCCACTTATTCTGAAACGTTGACTCCCTATGTTTCATTCAGAATTTTGCCTGCTTATTACCTTCTCAGATCTAGACCATCCTGGACAAATCTGAACAGATTCCCACCCCCATCCCAACCACCCTATTATTCTCTATAATAGCGTACTTGGTTTCTTTATAGTAATTAATACAACTTGTACTTGTCTACTTATCTGTTTACTTGTATATAAAATATTATCTTGTTTGGTACAAGTAAATAATAAGCCTTGATAAAAAGAATATGCCTTTGTAGTGGTCTTCATGTTTATATTTTGCAAATATTTATTTAGCACCTATGGTATTTCAAGAAATATTTGTAGCACAAGAGATCAATGGGACACAAGCCAAACCTAGTTCCTTATTAAAGCTGAAAATATATTAGTGAATACTGATAATTGCAACTTAATTTGCATTTAATAATTGCAACTTAAATTGTATTTTTTTTTTTAAGTGGGCTCCATGTTCAACATGGGGCTTAAACTCACGACCCTGACATTAAGAGTCGCATGCTCTACCAACTGAGCCAGCCAGGCACCACTTAAATTGTATTTGCTTCAAGTTTATTTATTTTTGTTTTTTTTTTTTATTTTTTTTTCAACTTTTATTTATTTTTTTTGGGACAGAGAGAGACAGAGCATGAACGGGGGAGGGGCAGAGAGAGAGGGAGACACAGAATCGGAAACAGGCTCCAGGCTCTGAGCCATCAGCCCAGAGCCCGACGCGGGGCTCGAACTCACGGACCGCGAGATCATGACCTGGCTGAAGTCGGACGCTTAACCGACTGCGCCACCCAGGCGCCCCTATTTATTTATTTTTGAAAGAGAGAGCAAGCAGAAGAGGGGCAGAGAGAGAGAGGGAGAGAGAGAATCCCAAGCAGGTTCCACACCATCAGCACAGAACCTGATGTGGGGCTTGAACTGATGAACCGAGAGATCATGATCTGAGCTGAAATCAAGAGTTGGATACTTAACTGACTGAGCCACCCGGGCACCCATAAATTGTATTTTTTTTTAATATACACATACTTTTTTGCCTGTTTAGAATCAAAGAATATTTTTCACTTCCACAGGTAACTGTGCTCTCATTTTTCTTGATACATGGGGTCTTCTTGGCTTGGTTTTTATTTTACCACCTGTGGTAGACACATGGATACAGAAAGCAGTTCATATTTAACTCTGTTATGAGAAAACCCTGTGCAAGTGCCATGTAAATAGCAACTGATCCCTGGTCTCTGTGATGAGGACACAACAGGAAATGGAAAGACGTGGGGAGCTGGAGAAAACATGCTCCAAATAAAGGGTGCCACACCACCGCTGTTCTGTAATTTCACTGTTTGTGAGAGCTCAGTTTTTCAAGAGAAGCTAGAAGTCTGGGTTGGATTTTATTTATATTAAAGTATCCAATTTTTAAATTGTTTGGGCTAATTAAATGAAATGTGGCAACACCAGGCAGGTCAAACAAATATGATGTTAGACCATATTCAGCCCTCTTGATATGTTTCCTCCATCCTAATGTTCATTAGGATTTCTCATTTTCAACTGATTCTGACTCCAAGTCCCAAGTATCAATCACTTAATTATTATTCCATGTTCATTTGTATTAAAGAACAACCATAACATAATAAAGACCTATGAAACAAATATTGTTTTGTTCTGGAAACTGACACTGGTTTTTGCATCAGCTACGTAATCTAAGAGAACAGAGATACAATACGAGGTAAGAACTTGGAAAAATCCAAGGACTTTTGGAGAAGTTGTAGGTTGAGAAGGAAAACATAAGGCCCCAGAATGGAACGAAAGACTCGCTTTAATCAAAAGTGATGAAAAGTGGAGTGCTAGGAATCAGAAAAAAAGCTATCTGGAAAAGTTTTTTTCGAATCCTGGCTGCATATTAGAGTCATCCGGGAAGTTTTTAAAAAAAGACTCCTGCCTGGTTGCAAGGGCAGACTCTTTGAGAAAGAGACCACAACATCAGCATTAGAAACAAAACTAATCAAAACTCTTTAGATGGTTCCAAAATACAGCCGGATGGAAATTTCTGCCTCAGATTATCCAGTGATAGTCAAACTAAACTCTTAGAGGATCCTCAGAAGTGCCTCAAGTTTAGAGAAGAGTAGGTCAGACTTCATGCCGCTCGTTCCCGTCAGTCTCATTGGCTCTGCTTTGATCTGTTTCGTATACTGGACTTCTGCATTAGATTTCATTTGAAAAAATAGTTTTGTAGTAAAAAATAAAGAGATGGCTTTTCGTCGTTCTATCCCCCTCAGTTTTAAATTGGAACCTGAGGAATAAAGGGGCCAATACAGAGGCTGCCATAAGACACGTGGATTTCAAGAACCCATCTCCGTGGCTTTGATCAGAGACAGAGAGACACATAGAAATGAGGTGTCAGGCACTGGACACTGGAATGCTGCCTCAGTGCCACGCGCAGTCTCCACAGATGTCCTCGTCAGTGGTGACAGTTGAAATAACAGAAAAACCAGCCGGCTCAGTTAATCTTGGGCAAGTTCCTAAAAATGATGGAAACTAATTTCCATCCAGAATCCTGTAAGAGACAACACAGTACTTGGTGTTCCAGTCTTTGAGATTTCTTTCAACTTCAGGAAGAACTTGGACTGGATGCTGAGTACCAGTTGTCAAGTCACTACACCAGGCTCCACCATGTTAGGACTCTTAAATGCCACGTGATTGTTGAGCGATAAGCAAAGGTCAAAAGTGAAAAACAAATATGAAGGAAAAAGAAAAATAACTTAGCAAAAGGATTTAAAAATGGGCAAGGAAACAAAAATGAAAGATTTTTAAAAAACTGCAACTGAAAAAACTTGAAAAAGCTGAAATACAATATAAATTAAGACACATACTAGAAAGTTAAAAGGCCAAAAGAGAAAGTTCTATAAGGTGTTTCTTTGTCACTTACTGGTATTCTGTTAATTACCATTGGGTAAAACCTCAGTATAGAGACAAGATCTGATCTTTTGTCTTCTAATTACCACTGATGACTGATTTGAGTCTGAGAATATTGATATAAAATCAATGGACAATGTTTTCCATTGTAGGACAATGTTTTCATAACCGTATGAAGATGAAAGGGACCTTAAATTTTCTTTTTTTGTCTTTATTATTGCTAAATGGTCATCTAGTCCATGTTTGATTTATTAAAATGTTTACTAAATGGCTTTTGTGTGCTAAGTACTATATTAGGTAATGAGGACAAAAATGTGAAGACGACAGATCTAGTTAGACATATCTGTGCTTCGTGGAGGTATATTCAAATACAGAAAAAAGATAAAAAGTAAAAGTATTGTAAGGGGAAGAACCAGGGCACTTACAATAGGGAATGAATGGATAAAAATTGTGCATTACTTTAGATACAGTGGTCAAAGAGTGATGGCAGATCAATATTTCCAGTGGTGAGAAAGCACTATTTCCAAAGGCACTCCATTTCTGAGGGAAGAGAAAGTGTGAGAGTTCAAGGTACCACAGTCCAGAATGGCTTAAACAGATTATAACAGAATGTGGCATGGGATGAGACTGGAGATGGCCTTGAGGAGCATATTAAGAAATGTACACTTTAGGGTGCCTGGGTGGCTCAGTCTAAATTAAGCATCTGACCTTGGCTCAGGTCATGATCTCACAGTTCATGGGTTCAAGCCCTCTGTCGGGCTTTTTGCGGGCAGCACAGAGCCCACTTAGGATTCTCTCTCTCTGCCTTTCCCAATGCTCTCACGCTCTTTCTCTCTCTCAAAATAAATAAACATATAGGAAAAAACAGAGTTGAAACTCGTAAATTTGTGTTGAATTTTACAAAGATCACTTATATCGTGTATAAAGAATAAACTTCAGCGGTGCCTCAGTGGCTCAGTCGGTTAAGTGTCCAACTTCAGCTCGGGTCATGATCTTATGCAGAAGGTAAAGTGATTGACAGTGCCTTGAGATAAGTGACATATACTTATCATGGGATCCCCCTCTCCCCCACCACTGGCAGGGATCTCAGGTAGCTTGTTGGTTAGGTGATGAATCTCTGATAAATGAAACACAGCAGTTTTGACCTGAATGATAACAGAAGTCAGCATTACAGAATATTTTTCCCACGTCAAAGAAGCACCCAGTGAAAAACTTTTAGGCATCAAGATGCTTGGTTTTTCTTTTCTTTTTTTTTTTTTAACGTTTATTTATTTTTGGGACAGAGAGAGACAGAGCATGAACAGGGGAGGGGCAGAGAGAGAGGGAGACACAGAATCGGAAGTAGGCTCCAGGCTCTGAACCATCAGCCCAGAGACCGACGCGGGGCTCGAACTCACGGACCGCGAGATCGTGACCTGGCTGAAGTCGGACGCTTAACCGACTGCGCCATCCAGGCGCCCCTGGTTTTTCTAGAAACCGAAAAAAAGACCAAGATGGCTGAAGTTCTGGGATTGGGAATAGATGAAATCAGAGACGAAGGAACAAAAACATGTGGGGTCTTCTATGAGGTGGAGTGGTGCCATTTACTGAGATTAAAAAGAAATTCTGGAAATGCAGAAATGTTATTCAAAAAAGAACAAAAACCCAAACAAAAAACCTGGGGTACAAATTTAGAGAAAACCCAACCATTTAGCATGTTAAGTCTAAAGTACTTGTGGGGAAATCCAAGTGAAGTCACCCAGGAGGCTGGCACTTGGGAGAAAAGTCCAGTTGGCACATAGATGTAGTAATTGAAGCCATGGGAGTTGGAAGTTGGGAGAGTGTATAAAGTGAAAAACAGGCCTGGGACAGAGTCCTAAGGGACCCAGCAAATTTCAGTGAGAGAGAAGGAGCAGTTAGAACCAAAGAAGAAAAAGTAGGAGAGGGTGTGTCACAGAAGCCAAGGGAGGAGATAGGTAACACTCAATTTAACAAGGATATACATAATAATATCAGATAGTGGTAACTGTTAAGGAGAGAAATCAATCAAGGTAAATAGGGAAATAGGAAAGGTGGGTGGGGACAGCACATTTCTTCTTTCCTTTTAAATGATGGGCAAGGCAGGCTTCATTGATATTTGAATAGAAATGTGGGCAGAAGTGATAGCCAGTAGTGTCTAATATTGCTGAGAAGCAAATTACAAGCTGAAAAGTGGTAATTTTTAACAGTTGGTTTATGTGATGGGAAAATATGCAGCAGTTAAAAATGTTTTTGAAGAATAAATGACTTGGAGAAATGTCTGTATTATAATTGCAAGTGAATAAAAAGCAGAAATTTATATTATTAGCCTAAATTTGAAAAGTAATTTAAAAATAATTTCCAGAAGGAAATATCCTGTTCTGAGGGCATCTATGCATGGTGGGATAATGGGTAACACTTATCTCTATCATGTTCAAAGTTTCTGCAGAGATGTTTTTAATTAAAAAAAAAATAAAATGTTTTTATTTTGCTGTGAACATGACACATGATAAAGAATAAGGAATTATTCTAAAAAGCTACCATCCAGGCGTGCTTGGGTGGCTTAGTTGGTTGAGTGACTAAGAAATATATGTGTATGTGTGTGTGTACACATACATATTTTTATCATTATGGCAGCTTTTAGGACAAGAGGCTCAAAATCGCCAACTAATTAAAACCAAGGCTCAATTTCCTTCAGCAGTGCATATAACTCTTACGAGCTTTGCAGTTGAGTGTGACCCTTGAATATCAATCTCATTTCATAATTGGTTGCATGATCTCTCAAATATGCAGTTTGGTCAAACATAAAAACACTTAATTTTCCTATACTCTTTTGGCATAGAGATTTATACTAACAATTAGTCTTATTGAGAGTTAATATTTGGGGCAGGCAGTCTAGATTTCAACTTGCTCTATTCCATATTGGGAACATTCTCTTGCTGTCCCAGACAGGACAGCAAAATAACAGCTGCTAGTAAGCCAGACCTGCTGGCTCAGTGCTAACAGAAAGGAAAGAAGCTTGTGGCACCTGGGTGGCTCAGTTGGTTGAGTGTCCACCTTCCACTCAAGTCATAATCTCACAGTGAGTTCGAGCCCCATATCAGGTTTTCTGCTGTCAGCCTGTCAGCACAGAGCCTGCTTCAGATCTTCTGTCCCCCTTCCCCTGCTTGCACTCTCTCAAAAATAAACATTAAAAAGAAAAAAAAAAGGCGAGGAATGGGGTGCCTGGGTGGCTCAGTCGGTTGAATGTCTGACTTCAGCTCAGGTCACAATCTCGCGGTTCGTGGGTTTGAGCCTGTGTCGGGCTCTGTGCTGACAGCTCAGGGCCTGGAGCCTGTTTTGGATTCTGTCTCCCTCTCTCTCTGCTCCTCTCCTGCTCACACTCTGTCTCTCTCTCAAAAATAAAGATTAAACAAATTTTTTTTTTAAAGGCTGGGGGAGAAAGGAAAGAAGCAAACCCCTCTGAGTTCTTGATAACCATGCACAAGTTTTTCAGGACCTTTGCAATAATCCTTAGTTCCTTGGGAGTCATCAGTGTTGCACCTTCTCAAAGCTGCATTCTTTGGCATCATTAGTGTAACTATGGCTTCCCAAATTCCAGTTGGAAAGATACTTTAACAAAACCATGTTGAATTACAGTCCAAATTCACTTCTTGCAGATTATGTTTGTGAAATTGCTTACTACAATTTATTAGTAACCCTCAAATCAGAACTTCTGTTGCTTTCATGGGCATGTGTATGTTGCAGAGTAGCAGCAAATCTGTCATCAGACATGTATGGGCCCAAATGAAGTGAGACCAGGTGACACTGTCTTACCTCTGCTCTCATACTGTAAACAAGTACCCTTTTCATGGTATATATTTTTTGCATTATATATTTTTGCATGGTATATTTTTTTGTTGGTGATTTTGCTGTTTAAAATGGTTCCTAAGTATAGTGCTGTGTAGTGATTGTTCCTAAATGCAAGAAGGCACTGATGTACCTTACTGAGAAAATGTTAGGTAATATTTGTTCATGCCATGAGCTGTTGGTTGAGTTTAATGTTAGTGAATCAACAACAAATCCTAAATAAAATATCTTAAAACAAGGTTATGTATTGATCAATTGATGAAAATGTGACCAGAGGTTCACAGGAACCCAATCCTAGATTCCTCCCAGATGCAATGCTACAATATTCACTAATTCAGTGTTTGACTTTATAGAAATAACTGCGAGTAATAAAAATAAACTATATACAGTTACATAGTAGTGAACTAGAAATTAGAATATTTAGGACAATGGGTGTGCCATTTAGAGCTTTAAAATTATAAAAGACTGCATACAAAAAATATCGCATTACTCCATTATTACTCATCTCTAAGTATATGGCTGACTGTAGTGCATTGTTTTTGATGTTGAATTCAACTGAACTATAAATCTCAATCTTCTATTCCTCTGTAATACCTACCCACCTCCTTTCCTTTTTCCTCCTATTTCTTATCATCCTTTCCAGGGTAATTGCTCATGGCCTCAAATACCGTCTTCCAATCAGAAAACTCAAACCTAAATTTCTAATCTTTACATCTTTTCTGGCTCTGGATTTGTATTCCAAATGCCTGTCTGACATATCCACAAATTTCCCTGTTACAAATCATGCCCAATTTTACAAACAAAACTCATTTTTTTCCCCTCCATAAGCCATTCTCTTCTGCGTATATACATCTGAAGTAATGAACTTTTTTATCATATAAACCAGAAGTTTACTCTCACAAAAATCATTTTTTTTTTTTTAATTTGCATCCAAGTTCGTTAGCATATAGTGCAACAATGATCTCAGGAGTAGATTCCTTAGTGCCCCTTACCCATTTAGCCCATCCTCCCTCCCACACCCCCTCCAGTAACCCTGTTTGTTCTCCATATTTGAGTCTCTTATGTTTTGTCCCCCTCCCTGTTTTTATATTATTTTTGCTTCCCTTCCCTTATGTTCATCTGTTTTGTATCTTAAAGTCCTCAAATGAGTGAAGTCATATGATATTTGTCTTTTCTGACACAATCTTTTCTTAAAAAAAAAAAAAAATTGTTTCTTTTTGAGGTGGGGGGAGGGTCAGAGGGAGAGAGAGAGGGAGACACAGAATCTGAAGCAGGCTCCAAGCTCTGAGCTGTCAGCACAGAATTTGATGCAGGGCTCGAACTCACGAACCGTGAGATCATGACCTGAGCCCAAGTCAAAGAGTCGGACACTCAACCAAACCACCTAGGCGCCCCTCAGTGAGAAACTTTATAGATGCTTAATATATTTTATAATCTAATCCTACGTTATGAGCCTGAGATCCATTTCTAACAAGCTCCTAGGCAATGCTGAAGACCATAATTTTCACAGAGACCACAAAGCAGGAAGTATTACATGGAAGTCTAAGAAAGAGATGACACTTTAGTTAAAGTTTTCGTATGGGGGGGCAGGTGTGGTGGTAAGACTTAGACTGGAAGGTAACTAAATTTAGAAACTCCAGTTACTAAGTCTATCTTATTAGGTGCATATTCCGCTCTTCACCTAATGTTCCTTGTTCCTTGCCTTTTATGCATCCATCCCACAACATGTAATGTAGAACATCCTTATTGTAGCATTTCCTGAATTACCAGTGTTTGTTGTAATTTTCTCTTTGCCCAAGTTATTTAAGAACATTCCAAAAATTCCAAGTGTGTGATTTTCCAACATCTAGTCTTAGCTTCAAGGCTGTTTTGCAATGTGGTCATTTGTACAATGTGATCATACATTAAAGTTTTCTCTGTATCCTAACGTTAGATCATTTAGACATGTTTCAGGATAATCTGAAAATACAAATGAAGTAGCAAAGTAATACCTACTATACATACATACACACACACACTCCTATTTAATTACTTTATCTCCTTTCACTTACTTTACTAAGGACTATGAACGTTTAAGAGTCCATCAGTTTTTGCCATATGTATGTTAAGAATTACTTTATTAAATACATAAAATGCTACAATTTTAAGTCTACACTTAAAATGACTTATGTATACATCAGTAAAACTACCACTCAGATACTGAACATCTTACATATGAATGCCACGTTATTTACCACATAAAGCTTAAATATTACATCCTACAGCTTTATACTTTGTTATAGCTTAAATTCTGATAAGAACGTTGCTCCTACTTCAATTTCTAGGACTTTGTTTCCTTGCTGTTTTTCACACTTCCTCTCCAATCCATAAAGCTGGTATATTCTAATTTACCCATAACCTTATTTCAGTGTCAAATTTACTTATAATGAACTACTACATGAAGCAGGAACTACTGCTTTTCCCTGGACAAGATGTACATAAAACAAAGTTTTCATCTACCACCTCCCCAACCAGGAATTTAGAAATTCTTTTTACACAGTATTCACATTACAGATAAAATTGTTACTTTTTTCCCCTCTATAATTAAAAATAGAGGACACAAAACTGTACCGATTTCCCATTTTGTCAGATTTAACACTTGGAATGCCTTAACTGTGTCCTGTCCACACTGACAAAGCCCTTTTATTTTACTTATGTTCAGCTGAAGAGCTTGCATATCTTTGTCTACAATGCATACTAAAAATAACAGCTCTTACTTGCTTTCTAAATTAAACATTTACCACACCTTTGCAGTTTAAAATGAGAGAAAGTGAAATTTTACATTTAACTTACAAATCTATTTTTTGCACTTAGTCTTATAACCCCACATCTAACAAGTTAATCTTAAGGCTGTTTAACTAGCTTTAATGCTTACCCAGTTTTTTTTTTTTTTTACCCTATTTTTTTCATACAATTGCTTCACTACCTTTGAATTGTTTTAACTTATGGTTTTTATGGGTTGCAGTAACGTCATTTAACAAATTTTTCAAGGACAGCATTTGGGTGATATACTTTATACTTTAACTCCTGAGTATCTGTGAATGTCTTCCAGTTGCCCTCGTATAGAAATAACTTAGCAGGATACAGAATTCTTGGCTCAAAATTATTTTCCCTTAAACCTCTGTACACATTGCTTGTCTTTTTGGCATTCGGAGCTGCAAAAGAAATTTCAGGTCAGTCTGACTTTTACCCCTTTATGAGTAACCTGCTTTCTCTAAATACTTGTAGAATTTTTTCTTTATCTTCCAGTTTAACGTCACTAGGGTATGTCTATGTGTTGCTTTCTTTTCGTTAAGTTCTGGTAGCCCATGAGCTTTTCTATTTGCCGATCTAGTTAGTCCCTCAAGTCTGGAAAATTTTCTACTATTGGTTCCTAAATTTTGTCTCTGCTTCAATTGCTTTGTCATCTATTTCAGGTAGTCTTATTATGCGTAGATTGCATCTCTTGGACAGATTCTCTAGTTGTCTCTTCTATCTTTTCCCTTTTTTTCCTCATGCTTAGTTTCTTTTTTCATTTATTTCTGTAATTCGTTTTTGTGGCCGACCGGGTTTGCATGTTTCCGTTCTCTTTCAATTCTCTTATACTTTTCCAACTGCTCTGACAGTAGCCTCTTTATCTTCGAGCATAGGTCTGTAAGCTCCTGTACCATATGATGGTCCATCCTTAAAACCTCTTCGGATTCCACTTCTATATCCATTTCAAGAGGCGGCATTTTCTCAATTGCGAGCGGTTTCTGAACTCAGGTATTACGACCTTTAAAACAATGAACAAAACTTAATTCCCTACCGTTTGACTGACTCAGCCCAAAGATTCCCATGGATAATTATTAACAGTTTTACTTATATGTTTTCTTTTCTTCCTTACCTTTTGAACAGCACTTCTCACGAATTTGACCAAAAGAAACGATTAGAGAACGCCGTCCGTCTGAAGACCCAACGAAAGGTAACGAACTTCCAAAATGGCTCCCATCACGTTATCACTGCGCGCCTCACGTCAGAGCCGGTAGCCTGACGCCTAGCTTTATTCCTGAAGGAACTATAACGCGCTAGCCAATCACGAAGCAGCAAACTGCAGCGGTCAAGCCACACCCCCACGCGCTGTCGTGCCCCCCCCCCCTCCCACCGCCGCGCCTCCATAGACCAGAGTCACGGGAGTGCGCATGCGTCTATCGCAACGCCTTTCTCTTCGGCCCAATGACTCTGCTTAGATCCGGTACCGCCTCGAAGGCGGGACTGGGTCCCAGCCGCGACCAATGGCACCCCGGGTGAGGGTGAGGGGTGGAAGGTGCCTGTTAGCTCGTGGTGCAGCTACCAGCGTGTGTGCTGGGCTACCTGGTCGTCATGGAGGCAATCTTGACGGAAGAGCTTGCTGAGGAGGAGCAGCTAGTGAGAAGGCATCGCAAAGAGAAGAAGGAGCTGCAAGGTGACCAGGGGGTGGGAAGTCTCCCGGACCCAGGAAAGGGCGCGTGGCGGGTCGGTTCTGAGGAATCTTGAGAGGCTTCTGCTCTGGCTCCTCCTAGACTTTCCCAAAGTAGCTAGTATCCTCTTCCCTCCTAATCCCCTATCCCGGTGGTCCCTTAATCCGCCAGATCTTCAGAAGCTTCCTTTTCTTAGATCCGCCACGTCTCCGCTTCCCCATGCCACCGCCTGGGTGCTGGTGTCTGAGAATACCTCCAAGCCGTGATGTTGGGCCCAGACTGTACCGCCCCCTCCCGTCTCCCTTTCCCGTTCCTGAACCTGTTACCGACACTTGGATCTAATGGATGCGTCTTAAAATACCTCACCTCAATTTTGAGGACTCAAAAGGGATAGTTAAAAGATTTAAAACTTGAGTCATTTTTCTTTTTCCTTTTCCTATCACACTAAACAAACGTACAGTTTTGAGGATTTTCTTTTTGTCTCCATCTGAGCTCCTATCTGTAAATGTCTAATAACGCAATTACTCTTCTATCATTATTTGTTTCCACCTTTCTCCCCTTATTGTCCCCATTTCTCATTTCCTCTCAATCCAGAATTGTTGACTTAATGATTTTGGTGGCTTTTCAGCCAGAATTCAGGGTATGAAGAATGCTGTTCCCAAGAATGACAAAAAGAGGAGGAAGCAACTCACCGAAGATGTTGCTAAGTTGGAAGCAGAAATGGAACAGAAACATAAAGAAGAACTGGAGCAACTGAAGCTGACTTCTAAGGAAAGTAAAGTATGTAAAGTAATGTTTCTCTTTGCCTACAGCATTTGAAAGCCACTGCCCATCTCTAATTTTAAACTATTGACTATATGACATCGTACAATTAGAGGGAACGGAAGTCACAATCATGCGTCATCATTCATTAATATTTCTGTGACCAGGTTTACATGGTAATGTGTTTTTGTAAGGGAGGTCAGCAAAAAAAGTACGCGTCAACTATTTACTTGCCCCTTAGAGGAACAGATTGATAAAGTGGACTAGAGGAAGCTTCACCAAATGGAAGTTAGGACTTCTAGTCCCAGAATTGCCATTAAATAGTATTGTAACCTTGGTAAAGTTACTTAAACTTCTTGAGCATAAACTTCTCCACATATAATGTGATATAAATACTTCTGCTGCTTAAGCACGAGATTCTGTTAAGAATCAAATGGGACAGCAAATATGAAATCATTTTTAGATTATAAAGTGCTTTATGGACAAGTTGTAATGAGTGAAAATTTACGTTTCTTGGGTAAATTGGAGCATACTGTCATTTTGACTAATACTTACTGTGGCTAATAGGTATTGTGTGCCAAGCACTTCAACATATTTGTATTATCTCATGTAATTTTTATAGTAACATACTAAGATATTATCTATGAAGTGAATGTAAAGAATCTCATTTTTCAAGAGGGAAATAGACTCAGAGAGATTAAGAACTTACTTCTGAACAGCTATTAAGTGCCAAAGCTAGAATTCAAAATCAGGATGGTCTTACTCCCAAGATGTGAATATTGAATTCTGTTACAACTTTGTATGGTGTGGTAGTTTATTGCATGAGTTTGGATACCAAGGATCACAGCCTCCATAACATTATTCCATTTTCGATAGTTAGAATGTTGTTATGTCTGTGCAAAGTTTTATCTACTGTAATGTGGTTTTATTAAGTTTATTTTTGGTCTGTTCTTGATAGGGAAAACAACTTGTCTGTACTAACAGTGGTCATTATATTAAACATATTCTTATTTTCTTTAGCCCTGTTAGCTAGTCATCAAGATCCTGGCCTTCTGTGCCTTAACATATTTTAATAAAAAAATTTTTTTTTATATTTATTTATTTTTGAGAGACAGTGAGACATAGTGAGAGTGGGGGAGGGGCAGAGAGAGGGAGAAACAGAATCTGAAGCAGGCTCCAGGCTCTGAGCTATCAGCACAGAGCCGGACGCTGGGCTCGAACCCACAGACCATGAGATCATGACCTGAGCCGAAGTCAGACACTCAACCAACTGAACCACCCAGGCGCCTCTGTGTCTTAGCATATTTTATTCCCAAGTAACCTAGTATGATGCCCAGGTGTTTGTGTTGTCACAATCATGGTATTCCAATTATCTTCTCATTTGCAATTTTGAGCTTTCCTAGGTTTCCAAGGACAAAAATGTTTGAGATTCTTAAGCTACATGTTGTTTGTTAAAATACAAGCTCCCATTTTACTTTGACCTATTGTCTTTTTCATTGACTTAAGCTTGTTTTCTTTCTGAATGCTATATGAATTCTTATGTCATTGCTTTCCAGATGCTTTTCTGTTTCTTGCCTATTGTCAGCATGGCAGTTTGTAGATTTTAGCAGATTCCTCTGAAAAATATAACAATATTCATTTTATTAAAGTTGATGTAACGATTATTTGAAATCTTAATTTGGTTTTGATATTTTGATAATTTGGGAATAGCCTTGAAGAGTGCTGGCTCTATTGTTACTAGAGGTCTCTATATGCATTATGTATGTATCCTACTAAAAACTGGTTTAAGCTATAGTTGCAATAATGAAATGCTAGCTACTAATCCTGATCGTTAAAAGTCTAGCATCTTCTTTAGCAAACACATGACAGTCATTTGATGATTAAGATTGGTTGTGCTATCTGAACAATACCTTAACTTTTCTACCTATAGTTACCAGTTTGTAAATGGGAAAGGATAGAGAAAGCTCAATATGTTACTACGGTCAAGAAGCAGGGTTCATCAGGTTCTGGCTAATTAAGATGGAGAATGGCCTTTCCTGCCACATTTGAGCTTATGAAGGCAGTAGTGAACTGAGCCAGTGTAGGACCTTATGTATCCTATAGGTACTGTCAACACTTAGAGAAGGGAAGGGTGGACTGCTGAATGAGTTGGCACATACAGAAAGTATTTGGGTTAATGGAGTAGGAATTGGAAGCAAGAAGGAAAAGCCTGCAGGGATGAGCATTATCTTTGGAGAGCTGTAAGAAAACCTTTTGGGAATCGGATGAATTCTCCCTTAAAAATAGAGAAAGGAGACACAACCATGTCTTGTAATAACGTGTCTAGTAGTATTATTCAAATTTGAGTTGTGGGATTACATGCATTTGTGATTTTTTTCAATAATTTAATAGTCTAATACTTTGAATGATAAATTAAAAGTATTTTTCATTAATTCGTTAATGCTTTTTGTTTCCTTCAGATAGATTCTGTTGCTGTTAACATTTCAAACTTGGTTCTTGAGAATCAGCCACCTCGGATATCAAAAGCACAAAAGAGACGGGTATGAATGTCATGTCACCAAGTAATTAAGTTAGTGCTGAATGCTTATTACTCTCTTAGGTGTTGTGTAGGAAGGGAGTAGGAAAAAAAAAATGATGGAGTTCCTTGTCAAAGGCCCTGAGCTAACATTTATTAGGCATTTGCTGTTTGCTAGGTACAATACTAGGCTTATTATAGATTATATGAAATCTCATTTACTCCTGATTATAATCCTGTGAAGTAGATTCTTAATCTCATTTTAAGAAAATAGGCCTAACCAGTATAAAATAACATGTTCCGTTTCTAGTTCTCTTAAGAGAGTGGGCATAGAAGGGGAGTGTGCAAAGAATATTTTTTACAAATATATTATCCCAGACTTCATAATTTAGAATCTACACAGTGTGGGCCCAGATGGTTCTGATGCACAATTTTGGTTAAAAACTATGGTACTAAGTGGTGAAACAAGGATTGAATCTAGAAATTAAGCAAGATACACAGGTGTCCAAAATTCTGAGGTTTATGCAGGTACCTATGTAATGGTTAGCTGCAGTGGGAATTCAGAGAAGGAAAAGTTCATTGTGACAAGTGTTAAATGAGTTAGAATTTTAAGAAAATAGTTATTTAAAGAGGATATTTGAAGTACGATAAATAGCACGCATGTGGGCATGAAATAATTCTGCATCACGGTGAGAGCTATAAGGAAACTGATTTGTTGGAAGTAGTGAGTTCATGAAATCAAAACTATGGGACTGAGATTAGATAAGTAAGGGCTGTTCACTTGGGAAAAGAAAAAGGGGTTTTAAAAACAGTCTGTTTAGTCTCTAGTATTGTTTTACTAACACTTGATGTTTTATAGGATTTAAATACTTATTTTTAAGCTAACTTAGCGTTTTATAATTTAGTAGTACCCAGTTTAATTGGGCATGGTATTTGGTATCAGACGTATGGAGGTTTTAATCCTACTTACTGTTGTGACTTTGGGTAAGATTCTCAACCTTTTTAAACCTCAGTTTCATATGTATAAAATGGGTGAAATAATACCTGCTTTGTAGAGTTATTGTAAGTATTAAGTAATGTACTGTTGCCAAAGCCCTAACACAGTGCCTGGAGAACTAGCGGGTCAGCCAATGATAGTATGTTTACTGTGTTCAGTCCTGTGTAGTGTGCCTCTTACAAATTCAACCCAAGACCAGTAGCTTGTTTTTTGTTGTTTGAAAGTTGATTAAGTTGCAAATGGTCAAACATTTTCATGCTTATATAAGATTGTATTCTTGAGTAAATATTATGACTGTGAATTTCACAGAATCATGAAACTTAGATTTTATGGTATCTTGGAGGTTATCTGTTTTAACTCCCTACTTAAGATACATGTTCTCTTTGTGATAGCCTTATAGTTGTCATCTAGCTGCTATAGATCAAAAGCAAAGGGCAGAGTTTTTGCTTGGCAGTAGCATAACAAAATATTTATTGGGATTGCCTCTACTTAGTAATTGATACATCTTGGAGTAGCCTATTTAATTTTGGAAAACATAGGCCCCAACTCCTTCCTGCCTGTATCTAATCTTATTCATCCCCAGCTGGACTCCAGCTGGACCAAAACAAAAAATTAAACTCCCTTTTCTCAAACATTTTGTTACTTTTCTCCTAAAACAATGCATAGCTAAAATGCATACCTTTTCAACTATACCCTCAAAAAATTTAGTATCTTTTGTAGTCAGCTGCTTAAATACTTGGCAGAGAAAACACCCTAGAAGTAATTCCCAAAGTTTTTTTTTATTGCTTTGTTATATTAATAGTATTAATAAGATTCTGGAACTGAAAACACTTAAAAGTTTATATAAGAAAATGAAACTTGAACTTTTTTTTTTTTCTTTAGACAAAGGCACCAAGGAATAAAAAGAATGGTGTTTGTCTTTGGGAGAGATACAACTCTCTTTTAGAAAAACATGACAAAAAATTATAAATATTTATTATTGGAGTATTGTAGAACAAATCTCTTATTTTTAATTGAGAAAAAAAAGGGGAGTATTTTATTTAATTCAGCAGACTTGAATGGAAGAAGCTCTTTGGTATGCTGGAAAGAGCCCCAAGTAGAACTCAGGAG
The DNA here is from genome assembly GCF_018350155.1 of Leopardus geoffroyi. Taxonomy (NCBI): domain Eukaryota; kingdom Metazoa; phylum Chordata; class Mammalia; order Carnivora; family Felidae; genus Leopardus; species Leopardus geoffroyi. Next base: position 115,608,454 of record NC_059338.1, on the reverse strand, counting down.
AACTGGGTTCCAAAAATAGGAAATTTGAGAGCCAGAATGAGTTCTAGTTGAATTTCTTCATTTTTCAAAATTGTCAATGGCATACTGAAAGTTTGATACCAACCCAGGACTGGTACCCAGCTCTTAAGATTCCTCTTCAGAGTTGATTTTGCTGCATGACTTCATTGACAGGACTCTAGTTTTACTGACAATATATTTATGAAGTTAAGTGCTGTTTTCATCTTACATATATGCTTTTATTAGGTTTAATTGTTGCCATTCTGTCTCCAGCACTTGGGCTGTAGAAACCACAGTGCCTAGTGCCACTGGGAAACTATTAGTGGCTGGGAAAAGAATCCAGTGAATTTCCCACCTTGTGCCCTGGAAAGGAAACACAGTTACTGTGTAACATTAAAGTGGAGCTTGAGGACAAAAATGAAATGCTTGGATTAGATTTTAGAAGCTTAAACGGTTTAGTATAAAATTCCACTCTTCCAGTAACTAGTACATAACATCATTAACTCCAGCTCCCATCTGCTCCAACTTTTATTCTGATTTAGGTGCCTGGATAGAAGGAGCGCTCTGTGTTGTCCTTGGTCCCACTCTGCTTCTAAACCAGCTGTATGGCCTTTGGAAATCTTTCTGCGTGCTGTTTCCTCAGAGGAAAATGAGGGGTTTTGGATTAGATGATATCCAAGGTGCTTATCCTCCCTCTCCCCTCTGAAAATGTTTTTTAGACTTTCATAAAGTAACAGTGCCATCTTGTGTTTTAAGATTTTTATGCCGCTGTGATGCACAGTTGTAGGTATGCAGTGAAATAAATTTGTTCATGTTATTTCTGGCATGGTTGGATTTGGGTGGAATAAACTTAAACAGGTGTATATTTCATTAGGAAGATAATACTGCTTTTGATTCAGGTAACTTACAAATCACTTTAGGTTCTAGTATGGCACCTACCAGGCAAGTAGTTCAAATGTGTGACAGTAAGTTACATTGAAATTTGCCTTCCATTAATTTTTCTGCCCCAAGGAGGAATGAGAGCTAGGGACATGACAGTCTTTACCTTTTCTTACTTTTTCTTGATTTTTATTCTCTTAAATTGAAAAGCAGTCATGACCAGCATATAAATGAAGTGTATTCATAGAGAATTAGATGCAGAAAAGCATGCATGTGTGCACACACACAAAACAAAACTTATTTTGTAAACAAAAATGAGACTCTTAAATACAGAGAACAAACTGATGGTTGCTAGAGGGGAGGTAGATGGGGAATGGGCATGGGGGGCAAACAAATTATTTTGTAATTGTACCATCCAGAGAAAAGCACTATGAATATTTTGTGTATATTTTTCTAATTTTTAACTATGTATGTGTAGATTTAGTATATATTAGCTATATACATATCTTTTCTTAGCTCTTGACATGTTTCTGTGGTACCCTAGCTATATGAACTGTGTTCAGCTATGAAACAGTGCTTTCTGGCTTTGATCCTTGCTAGTCCAACTGTCAGGATTTCTTTCTTTCCCCCCAGCCTTCCCACTCTACTTCTCATCCATCCTTCATGTCATAGATCTCATGCCCCACCCATACCTAATCCTTGCATATGTTGCCATGGGAAGAACTCTTCTGACATTTGAATAAGGAAAGCAAGTTGCAGAATATAGTGTTATATATTATATAACCATTTTTGTTAAAGTATTTTTTCTATACTTCGAGTACATCAGTATTTGTTAAAGCGCTTAAGAAAAAAAATCTAGAAAGATACACACCTGACTTCTACAGCAGGCACTGAAATTGGCATTGGTCATTAGAGGAACTTTTGTCTATCATGATACTTTAATTTTTTGTAAGAATGTTTTTATCTGTTGTTTCAGTTAAGTGTGTGTGTGTGTGTGTGTGTGTGTGTGTGTGTGTGTGTGTGTGTATACATACACATGCACTGTTTTTTTCTTTAGGCTAGATAAACAGAATTCCCCTACCCTTCTAAAGTCTTTGGCATATTAATACTGCACAGGTGATTTAGCATGCTAATGCCTCAGTAGTGGAGTGATAAGTTAAAAAGCTTGGATTAGCTTGGCATAAATATGATAATGATGTCGCTTTAAGGCCTAGCACAACACAGTATTAAGGCAGTACTTTGAAATCAGTAACTAAAGCTTTTAGAAACGTATTTAAAAAAAAATTTTTTTTTAATGTTCATTTATTTTTGAAAGAGAGAGACAGAGACAGAGACAGAGTGCAAGTGGGGGAGGGGCAGAGAGAGAGAGGGAGACACAGAATCCTAAGTAGGCTTCAGGCTCTGAGCTGTCAGTACAGAGCCCGATGCGGAGCTTGAACTCATGAACCGTGAGATCATGACCTGAGCCAAAGTCAGATGCTTAACTGACTGAGCCACCCAGGCACCCCTCATGTAGTTTTTAAGTAGACTTTAAAGAAAAATTTGAAGGTTTTTTTTTTTTTTTTTTTTTTTTTTGTCCTGGTATAGAGCTCGGTGCTGGGTACATGCAGATGAGAAAGATAGTTGCCCTTAAAGGAGTTCCCAGTATAGAAAATTCTACAAGTGATGAGATCATCAATATGATAATGCTTGTGGGAGAAGGGACAAAAATGGCAAAAGTCTTGAGGGTCTTACATTTCTATCCCCTTAATAAATGTAAAATAGTCCTCATTATTGTGAATTAACTTTCCTATATTCTCCTCCTAGGACAAAAAAGCTGCATTGGAAAAGGAGCGGGAAGAAAGGATAGCTGAAGCTGAAATTGAGAACTTATCTGGAGCCAGACACTTAGAAAGTGAAAAACTTGCTCAAATATTGGCAGCAAGACAGTTGGAAATTAAACAGATTCCATCTGATGGCCACTGTATGTATAGAGCCATTGAAGATCAACTCAAAGAACAGAAATGCCCTTTGACTGTGGCTGCCTTGAGAAGTCAAACTGCTGAATATATAAAAGGCCATGTGGAAGACTTTCTGCCATTTTTAACAAACCCTAATACGGGAGATATGTACACTCTAGGTAATTTATTTTTCTTTACTATGTCTTGTTGCTGCTGTTAAATAAAGTGATTCCTGGCACTGAGAAGAAGAAAAACCTATTATAGTTCTTATGGAGGAAAAAGTCTCAAAATTTAGGCAGAATTGTTTTTTATATTATAATAGATACTAGTATATTGTTTAAGGCAAAAGTGGAATAGGATTCATTGTTACTACTGAGAAAATTATGTTTCTGAGTTCACATGTCACAAAGTAGGCATAGAGGGAGGTATGCTTTGACTAGTCTGTGGAAGTATAGGGTCCAAAGACCATAAGCAGAGAATGATCAGAAAACCAAATCCTTTTATCCTATACTTTGGGAAATTCAATTTTACTTTCAATAAGCCACAATACTTAGGCAAAATTTGACTCTGCAAAACCAAAAACAAATGAGTTAATAACCTGCCTTATTATTCTCTCTAATACCTTTGACAATTAAGATAGAATATTTATGGGGAGGTAAAAAAAAAAAAAAGAAAAAAGAAAAACTAGCCAGTAAAGGAGAGAGCAGGTGAAAATCTGAAAGAGTGTTGGGGAGAGTCAGAGATACAATAGAGGAAAGTTCGTCCTTAAGAGAAGATTGCAAGTGTGGCAGTATCCGTTAGCAAGTCAAATGACCAGGAGGGGTAGGAGAAGGGATGGTTAAGGTTGACTTTGCTTTAATGGAGTCCCTGACTCTGCTAGTTGCAGGGCAGTGGAAAAGAGTTGGCAACTCAGCATGCTGAATTTAAAAAAAAGACAAAAGACTTAATTTCTTATTCATTTAGTCAATATTTATTGAAGGCCACTATGTGCCAGGGACTCTTCTAGGCACTTCTAGGACCCTGAGCGCTGGGAATATAGCAGTGAATGAGGCAAACACACAGGACATACTTTTCTGTACATGTCCATAATTTTTTTCCTTTCTTCTAAACAGGAAGGGTATTAGTTTCCCATTTTTTTTTTTTTAATTTTTTTTTTTTTTTCAACGTTTATTTATTTTTGGGACAGAGAGAGACAGAGCATGAACGGGGGAGGGGCAGAGAGAGAAGGAGACACAGAATCGGAAACAGGCTCCAGGCTCTGAGCCATCAGCCCAGAGCCTGACGCGGGGCTCGAACTCACGGACCGCGAGATTGTGACCTGGCTGAAGTCGGACGCTTAACCGACTGCGCCACCCAGGCGCCCCTAGTTTCCCATTTTTAACTTTCTGTATAAGGTGTGTATGCTCAAGATGTGCCATTAAACTGCACTTAGGTCCTACTGTCATGACTAGTCCAGGAAGTCCTTTCTTTGGCTAGAACTGATACTGAAGCAAATAAGGTAAATGCTTTAAAAATAACAAATAGAGGCACTGTTTGATGCTACTGCTGGCAAAGGAGTTTCAACTCCTTTCTAGTTTTACCCTGATTCTCTTTTCACATCTTTTTTTTTTTTTTTTAATGTTTATTTTTGAGAGAGAGAGACAGAGCGCGAGCTGGGGAAAGGCAGAGAGAGAGAGGGAGACACAAAATCTGAAGCAGACTCTAAGCTCTGAGCTGTCAGCACTGAGGCTGATGCAAGGCTCAAACTCACAGACCGTGAGCTCATGACCTGATCCAAAGTTGGATGCTTAACCGACTGAGCCACCCAGGTGCCCCTCTTCTCACATCTCTTGTGGGGTCTTACAGTGGACCCAATTTAAGGCTGCAGTGTTTTAGTTCAGTGTATTTTTTCAGATGCAGGTTTGGATTTTAAAATACATGTCAAAATATTGAGTATGGTGGCAGTTTTGAGGGTTGCTTAGCCAAAGAGAGAATAGGCTTGCTATGTAATTAAGGTCCCTAGGCCTCAGCGTGAGGGAGAGAAACAGAAATGAATTGCTTTCCTCTCAGATGGAGAGGTGGTGGAAAGTTGGAGCGAGTTAAGTTTGGATCTGGGAATTGGATTAAATTCTAGAGAGTGCAGGTAGAGAAAGGAGTAGGTTTACAACTTGAGTAATGATCAGGAATTGTGGGAGCTATAAAAGGGATCTGGTAACATGAGTTATGAAAATTATTAAGTGCTATATTCTCATTTTTTCTACAGAAGAGTTTAGGAAGTACTGTGATGATATCGTCAACACAGCTGCATGGGGAGGTCAGCTTGAGGTAAGTTTGTAATTATTCATAGTATTTGTGGATTGTTAAATTATTTCTAAATCCCATATCAGATGTATTTTTCAGATGGTCCCACTTTCTCTTTGAGTATCCCTTTTTGTTACGTATTTGCCGTTTTCTACTCATGAAGCATTGAAATGGGGAATTAACATTCTTAGGCCGTTAAGTATGTATCTTTGGGAAGTAAGCACTATTTCATTTTCAATAGCCCAGTGGTTGATTTGTGGGTTGGTAAGGCTAATGTTACTCTTGGGTGTTTCCATTTGTGATGCTGCTCCTGGCAATATATTTGATTTTCTGGACTTATGAAAGTGATGATTTTATTCAAGTATAGTAAGATTTAGCCTAGTGGCTCAGCTGATGAAAATCACTATTATAAAGTAAAGAGAAAACCGTATTTTTATGTGAAATTATGGGTCAGATCCTGCCACAGTACATCATAATTGGAATTCCAGTTGATACTGACTTCAGAGCAGTATCTGATGCATCAAAATTCACATGTAGGAAGACAGTATGTTCAGCCACTTGTAGGGAATTCGTCAGGATTTTTTTAAAGCTTTATCTCACTTTAACTTTGTTTTATTAAAACAGAATAAACATCTAATAGTTCCAAGTGGTGATAAGGCAGCCTGGGGTATTCAAAAGTCAGGGGATAGGAGAGAAAGTCCTAGGTTTGGGTCCTGGCTTTCCTTCTACCTTTCAGTTTTGTGACCTGCGGGGAGTCAGCCATGTTTCCTGAGCTCGAGTGTCCTAATTGAATAGGGATAATAAAACCCCTGTGTGTACTTGGTAGGTCATTTGTGGACATTAAATAAGACAAGTATTGTATGCATAGAACTTTGTAAGCTAACGTGCCAGATGGATGAATCTAGCAGTAGAATTAATATTGTGTAGTGGTAATTAGTCACCTTGAATGGTTTGTGGATCTGAGTATTTCACTTCAAGAACTATACTTTTTGGAGAAATGACATGAATGCTTCTTTAACGTCTTTTTCTCAGTAAGTCTGTATTTGTACCTCTTCTGAGCCACCAGAGGGAACTGTGTCCATTCGTTTTGTATGCCTCTCCTGGGTCTCTGAAACTCAGGAAATTGTCATAGTAGCTTTGTGACTACGTTAGGAGTAAAGGTGCTTGAACTTTCTTGAGGAGCACAAATTAATAGAACTACAGACCTAAGCAAGTCTTTTTAAAGAGAGAAAAAAAAACTTTACAACATCTTTTGAAGGACATTTACTCATAAATTTTTGGTCTATGAATTCATTTGACATAGGAATTGCTGTTTTTACAATGGGGTAAATTTAAATTATTCAAGAGAAATTCTTTATATGATTTTTAAAGACTTCGAAGGGATGTTAAGATTTCCAGAGCTTGCTTCACACTCTCCATTCTGTGCTGGCTTTTAAAAATGTAATTTCAGGTATAAGAAAAAAATACCTCAAAGGAACATTTTATGAGGTAGAGTGTGGGATTAAGTTTGCTACTGTGCAGTATAGAATTTCCATATATTTGAAGAAATTTCTTAACCTTCTTTTACAACATCCTAAAAGGACCATGTTCCAGACAAAATGTTCTTATAATTGGGCAAATACATAGATGTGAGGGCACTAAGATTGAGGACTGTTGAATGATTAATTTATGAACTTGGGCTCCAGAGTCAGACTTCTCAGTTCAGTTGCAGGTCACTTTATTTCTTTACGCTTGACTTTGGGCAGGCATCTTGACCACTCGCTTTAGATTCTAGGTCTTTACCTATCCCATAGGATTGGTGTCAGGATTGAATGAGTTAATATACATAAAATGCTTAGTGTTCCTGGTCATAGTAGGTCTAAACAGTGTTACTACCAATATTTATTATTAACTATTATTCATCTGCCTTTAAACTCTATTTTTATAATGTATGGTATGAAATTAACATTGTGTATTAATCATGTGGAAAATCCATGAAAGGATAGTACAATTCACATACATAACTTATCTACTCATGCCTTGAATATTATGGAACAGTGGTTTTCAGCACTAGTACATTAGAATCATCTGAAAGCTTTTAGAAGAATAAACCTCCTAATATTTCCTGTTCTTTCTCTCCTTCTCCCAGCCCCTCCCAAATTGTAATTGATTTGATCTGGTGCCTGAGTGATAGTATTTTTTTAAAACTGGCAGTTTTCAAGCAGTATTCAAAAGTAGAGGGACTAGTATAATGAACCTTTACTTCATTAACTATGGTATTGCTATTTCTAAAAAGCTGTTGTGTAGCCAGGGCTTGAAATTTCTGCGTTTGATTTAATAAATATTACATTTGTTTTTTCAACAAATCGTATTAAATGTCTACTCTGTGGCAGGCAGGCTCTTGGTGTATAGTGAGGAACAGAGTAGATCTCTGTTGGATGATGGTTGCCCTATTCATGCATACTCAGTAGTTTATGACTTGAGTAAGATTTACCTTTTTATTTTCCTTACTAATACATTTTCTTTCCTATAGCTAAGAGCCTTGTCTCATATTTTACAAACACCAATAGAGATAATACAGGCAGATTCTCCTCCTATTGTAGTTGGTGAAGAATATCAAAAAAACCCATTAATACTTGTGTAAGTACCTGGAAATTTCTACTGTTACATTTTTCATAGTTAAGACAAAAAGAATTATTCAAAGATGTTAGGTTGTATATGTTGATTAATTAGAAAAAATATGTCTTCGGTTGCATTAATTACGCTTATTTTATGTTAAAGGCAATTATAAAATTAGAAAGCATTGTCAATATGTGATTTAGATAATTGTTTAAACTTCTAGTGGTTTATTCTTGTGTATGAGTTAAGAATAAAATCATTTCTAAAGATTACAGATTTTAGGATTAGTTTTCATACTGTCTTAGTGTGACATTAATAATGCTAAGTTTCAACAAGAACAAAAGCAGAAATATATTCATGTTGCCTAATTGGTTATTCCTTAGAGAGTTTTTCTTCGTATTGTCAAAGTATTTTACATGATTGAGAATTCTTTTCTGAAACACAGCATGGAGAGTTTGCTGTTGGCTTTAGTGTTTATTAGCCAAACTACCAAGGTAATCATTAATGGCTTAGATTTAGGTAAAAATTTAAGGTTATTGAATACTCAGCATCTCAGTAATTTTCCTTTGCCCCCTAATGATTGTGTTTTCCCTGACTTAAACTCAGCAGACAGAGTTATTGAACCAGATTTTACTGACTGCTGAAGCTTTTCAAATGGGTTTGAACTTTTAAGTAATATGTCAATGAAGTCTTTGAATGATACCCCTGTGGAGTGATTCATTGAGTGTTTGCTTTTATATACATAATAAACATTTATATACGATGAATTACTTTCGTCTAAACTACTCATTTCTCCTTTTCTCATTTCAGATATATGAGACATGCATACGGCTTAGGAGAACATTACAATTCTGTTACACAGTTGGTGAACACAGCTACTGAAAATTGCAGCTAGTTTACAAAATGTTACACAATTATGTTTTAGTACAGTGTGCTGATCTGAGTCTTCTTACAAGTGCTGGACTGTTCTGACATTACTGAAAAACACAACTACCTTAAATCAGTTTTATGGCAAAGCTACTAACAGATTTTTTTTTAAAGTATGCCAGAGATAAACTTTAACCAGTGTTCCCTTTGTGGTATTTAAAAACACTTGTGAGTCGTTGTGGAATACATCATTTACAGACCAAGATAGTACCTATTTGCTGATATTTTTACTAATATAGGATCTTGAACATTCTGTTATGCGTTGAAATAAATTTGATTTTTCTCCTTATTACTAAAAGCTTTCAGTAACCATTTTAATGTAACTTTCTTGAAGAAATGAAATGACTTGGTCATTGCAAAAATGTGGTAAAGGTGACAGCAAATCTAATTAATGCTTATAAATGTATCTGATTTCAGTAACCCTGGTACTTGATGGAATTAATACTATGAAGCTTTTTATATAACCCCATCAAAGTGCAGCTAAAAAGCTTGCTTTAATAACTAAAAATTTTAAAATATTTATTCACATGGGAATCAGTTAAGTGTAAGAAATGAGAAATTTAAAGGTAAATAGGTGTTCTTATCAGATCAGACCTCTAAAGAAGTACCATCATGTTTTCTTAGTTTTTTAGTGTCTTTTATTTTTTTATTCTATTTTTTTATTTTTTAAGTAATCTCTCCACCCAACATGGGGACTTGAACACATGACCCCACAATAAATAAAGAGTTGCCTGCTCTATCAAGTGAACCAGCCAGAAGCTCCAGTACCACCATTTCTTGATCATATTCAAAACTGCAAATTTTTATATTCTTCGTTATGTTTTCCTCGTCACCACTTAGCTGCTTTGCTTTCCTTGTGGTCGTTTCCACTCATAAATAGTTTGTGGCCTCTCATTTTTTTTTTTTTTTTTTTAACGTTTATTTATTTTTGGGACAGAGAGAGACAGAGCATGAACGGGGGAGGGGCAGAGAGAGAGGGAGACACAGAATCGGAAACAGGCTCCAGGCTCTGAGCCATCAGCCCAGAGCCTGACGCGGGGCTCGAACTCACGGACCGCGAGATCGTGACCTGGCTGAAGTCGGACGCCCAACCGACTGCGCCACCCAGGCGCCCCTTTTTTTTTTTTTTTTTTTAACTTGTACACACTGAAGGAGTAGCAATGTAAAAGGGTCCAAGGCCAACTTTACTTCAGATTCTCCTCACTTTCAATTTGTCTTACCAGACCTCTGTTTTTGTTTCATTCTCCAGGATTAGAAGAAAGTGAGTTAGCCTACATTTATTTCAGATATGTGAGAATGTTTATGTTACATATAGGGATCAAGTTGAAAGCCACTGTTTGGGAGCTAAGACTGAATAGTAAAATCAGTATACAATACTTTCTGATATGAATGATTTATCTGGCTCAGATTTCACATTATTCTTAACACTATTCTAAGAAGATAGTATCCGTATGTAGAAACATGTCTCGCTGATAATTTGTTATGTAACTAAGTATTAATGAAAATGAAACTTTTGGTTTCATCTGTTTTTCCCAAATTAGGAGTAAATACTAAGATTTAGCATCAAGGAGCAAATATTTGCTCCATGAGCGCAACTAATTTTTGTAAGTAAATATTGGGTTTTATGATACTAAAACCAGTTGTTAGTCTCACATGCCCACCTGATGACAATGTGGGAAGCTGGCAGGGACTGTGGTCAGCTATAGCAAGTACTGCACAAAGGTGTTCTAGCTCAAATGATGAAAAACTGTTCTGTTTGCCTAACAAAGTATATTCTGAAGGCTGACTGTTTTGTAATCCTTGATCTGAAATTGTTTGGGTCTGAAATTATAAAAGAATTAAATTATAAAATGGTAAATGGCTGACCTTTTTTTATGAAATGATCTGTTACTTTAAAATCAAAAGATAAGCATTAAGAAGTAATAAAAAAGTATCATAAACCTAGTTAGTACAGATGCCATCTATATTTAAAATAACTTCTTGGGAATTATTTTTTCTTAAGATGAATGGAACCTTCTTGATTATAGGTTTATTTTTATTATTTTTTATTTTTAAATGGGCAGATATTGTTATGAGTAAGATTTGTGTGGTCAGCTTCTGTTCTTCCATAAAACTTCAAATAAAAATCATTTTAGCTGTAACCAAAAACTGAAGTCTTTAAAAAATGGCAGATGTTAATTTAAAAACAGTATATACTAATTTAGTTTGCTGTATGATTATGGTCTAATGGAAGTTTCATAAGCTCTCTTTTCTCTTAATTCAGAAGAGTATATGTCAGAGTTTTGGAATATGTCTTTAGCCAAGAATTTTATCCACTTACATATGTTTACAAACTTATATAAAGCAAAAAAGAATGTATGTAACTATAGTGAGCAATATAGTTTTGCTCATGTTATCTGATGTTTGCCAAAAGAAGAATAAAAGATGTATGAATTAAATCATTTGTTCGTTCAAATTGTTATTCTTAAACAATTTTACAATTTAGAAATAGGGAAAATCCTCTTTGTTTTAGAATTTTATCCTGGCTTTATTTTGTCCTTATATATAATTGAGAATAATACAATCCCAAATTCTTGCTTTAAGGGTTTTGGAATAAATATATAAACATAGCACTATGTCTCAGACAAAATAGAGGAAGATAAGGAGATAGGCATTTAAGCCATGGCTCTTAGAAATCAGGTTGAAGCTTAAAACCTTTTAGAATAATGAAGGTTATTTAGGGTAAATGAAATTGAAGAATATTCTAAGACTTATGGGTGTTGGAAGAAGGAAATTTGCACAAACTAATGCTGGTACAGGATTGTTAATGTATTGTTTTGGTCCAGGTGTCATGAACTAGCTGAAGGAGCAGATCTATTGTGTTTCTGAGAATTTAATTGGTAATTTCATCATATTTTTACTGTTATTGAACAAATGAGTGTGATTTTTCTTCCTTTCCGTATGTTTTCACATACTGATTCTTCTTTCCTGTCTTAGATCTTCTTTAAAACCACTTTCCATCTTGCAGAAAAAATATAACTCAAAGGGTTTTGATTTTTTTTTTTTTTTTTAAAGCAAGTTGTAGGAATTATCATTTCTTGCTCACCACCCTTCCTACTTGAAGGCCTTTGAGCTGCCATTGGGAGTTGAGAGCTTCACCCAACCTATTTCACCTAGCTTACTGTCCTGGTCTCCATTTCATCAGCACCAACTCCCACCTGGCCGGGGCTGGGTACCCCAGTTCATACATGTTGGTTTCTAGTAACCACACGCTAGTAATTAGTATTATTTGTATTTAGTTTATTATTATTGTTATTATTATTTTCCTTTAGTCTGTAAGTGCTTAGAAACAAGAACTTGTTGACTTACTAAATTATCTAGCACACTGCCTGGCCTATATAGTAAGTGCTTATTAATAAATGTTGACAGTCATAAGATCAATTGAGAGGATAAGATTGGACTCTTAAGGAGATGTCATTAGGTTAATGGACCATTAAGAGTACAGAGAGGTATTGACTTAGTATTGTGTCTGCTCACAAAAGGGCTGCTTTCTAATTTACCTAACCCCTTGGATAAATCCTTAAGTCTTTAGGTCAATTTAAGGGAGGAATAGAACCCAAGAGAGCTTTTCTTTTTTCTTCTGACACTGTGTTTTGTTTTTTTTGTTTTTTGTTTTTTGTTTTTTTTTGCCTTCATGTATCAATCTACAGAATATAAAGATTCTTTATAAGTATACAGACCAAGAAACTATTAAGAACTTTGTTAATATATTGGCCAGGAAGAAGTTTGTAGTTGTCTTCTTTCAGTAGAATAAGGATGATGATTAGTGTAACTTATTGAATCAGATTACAGCTCTCTGCTGAAACTATCAATGCTCTGAACAGAGATGACTTCCAGTCTTCCTGCTGATTTTTCTTCTCCATGTTACCCTTATCTTGACAAAAGGAAACCCCTGTTTACTGTTTATTTACTGTTTATAATCTTAAGCAATACAGTATCAACCTGAGGACTAGTGAGAACCCAGTGTAGGAGTTTGCTGAGCAAAAATAAGAATCTAGTTTTAAAGAATAAACTGCTGTTTTTGAATCAGATATTTTCTCCCCTGAAATGAGAAGGGCATTCTACACCTATCTCAGAGTTTGTCAACAATGACACTACAGACATTTTGAGCTGTATAACTGTCATGAGGGCTGCCCTGTGCATTATAAGACACTTAGCATTGCTGGCTTCTAGCAACCAAGTGCCGGTGGTACTCTTCCCCGCACCCCCCACCCCCGGAGGTGTGAGGAAGGAAAATGTCTCCCAACATTTTCAATGTCTCCCTGGGGACAAAATCACCCCTAAATGAGAACCACTTACTATATCATAAGTTGTACTGCTAATGAGGTTGGCAAGTTTTAAGGAAAACCATTTAGAATAAAAATGGGGCACATTAGAGCTATTCGTCTGTTTTCTGTAACTTTGTCAACTGCCTAAAGCTAGACTTTACATGAACCCGCTTTGAAAAGCTCAATGGACCTTCTTTTTTCCCTTCTATTTTCAGACTGTATCCTGACCCAGTGAGATGTGTTTATTTGACTTTTGAGACCACTGGTGGTAGTCAGGATAGACTAAGTCAGTCTGTGGTAACAACTCAAAAATCTTGGTGGCTTGTTCGACAAAGGAGTGTTTCTTGTGTGTGCTATGTTTTTGCCAGTTGGCTGGGAGCTGTGCTCCATGTCTGTATACTCTGGGACCCAAGCTGTCACCATCTTAAACTTTTCTAGGAGAGAGCATTCTGGAGAGTTTCACTCCAACAAATACATTCTGTGGTTCAGAAGGAACAGTCTGGTTTCCATTCGTTGACTTCAATTCTTCATACGGCGTCACCCAAACAGGAAAGTACCCAGAGGTATAACCCTGCCATGCATGTGTCCTTAAGACAGCTGAAATAATTGGTGAACATCATTAAGGATTTTCACATGTACTGGAGAGACTGGAATTTGGAATCAGACCTAGATTTAAGTCTTGACTGGCACTTAACTAACTTTTCAAACTGTGCATAAATTGGGGTGCCTGGACGGCTCATTAGGTTAAATGTCTGACTCTTGCTTTCCACTCAGGTCATGTTATCTCAGTTCGTGAGTTCAAGCCCTGCTTCGGGCTCTGCGCTGACAGTGCGGAACCTGCTTGGGATTCTGTCTCCCTTTCTCTCAGCCCCTCCCCCACTTACTCTCCATCTCCCTCTAGAATAAAAATAAACTTTAAAAAAAAGCGCATAAATTTAACTTTTCAGAACACCAGTTTGCTTGTTCTAAAATAGGAATAATAACATTTACCTAGTAGAATAAAATATGAAAGTTTAGACAACACATCTTGCATTTTAGCATATGCTCATAGCATAATTTATGGTAAATAAAAATAATGGTTATTTTGCTGTGGTGTGTGTGTGGGGGGGAGGGGGGGATGTTTTTGCTAGTTATGTCACCAGAAAGGGAGGCAGACATGATAGAAAGGCTGTTGATTTCTTTTGGGAAAGTGGGATTGGGATTGTTGAGGTGGTCCACAAAGCAGAGCCCTGAGATGCTAGAAGGAGGGGGAGTTTCACTGTTGCCCTTGGTATTCAGCATGGAGGAATTTTCAGTAGCTTGTAGGCCATTATGACACGTAGGAAGCACTGAGATGGTAAAGTGAAAATTCTCATAGTATTTGTTTAGCTTCCAGTTATCTCAAAGGTTGACATTTATATTCTGTTTGGAATTGAGCTGTCAAGATTCTTGATCAGAATAGAATTTTTCAGGCTTGGCTGGGATATTCTTAACTGATTTTTTAAATGATATTGGTGAATTAATGTGAATTAAGGAAACACCTTTAGTAAGCTCCACAAAGAACACCCACAACTATCTGGGTTTAATCTCCACCACTGCACTGAAACTGCTTCCAGAAGCGGTGCCAGTGATCACCTTCCTGTTCTTATGTCCTCCTGGAAATTTCTGCTGCATTTAACACTGTAGACCACTCACTCCTTGAAATTCTCTCTTGCTGTTCACCACACTACTCTGCTGGTTCCTCCTCCTCAGCTCTGTTCTTGCTGCCCCTGTTCCCTTGACTGTCTTTCAGGATGTTCTCCTTGACTCCTTTTCTCTTGCTCCACCAGACTTCCGAACTGGTGGGCTGAATGTGACCCAAGAGATATTTTGTTTGACCTATGCAGCTATGTAAAGAAAATTAGAAAGTGAATTAGTTGATAGTATTTACAAACTGGGAGATTTCACTTAATTAAGATCCATATTTCCACTTCTCAAAAAAATCAAAACTGTCAACACGGGGCCAGGTTTTCCTCATGGCAGCACTCAGCATGCATGTTGTTCGTCCACCACCACCCCCAGCTGGTCTGTGAAAATAAATTTCATGTCTCCATCAAGAATGCCTCGTTCTCACTTTTGCACTGCTGGTGGGAATGCGCTCTGGTGCAGCCACTCTCGAAAACAGTATGGAGATTCCTCAAAAAATTAAAAATAGAACTACCCTATGGTCCAGCAATTGCACTATTAGTTATTTATCCAAAGGATACAAAAATGCTGATTTGAAGGGGTACATGCACCCCAATGTTTATGGCAGCAACAGCCAAATTATGGAAAGAACCCAAATGTCCATCAACCGATGAATGGATAAAGAAGATGTGGTATAGGGGTGCCTGGGTGGCTCAGTTGGTTAAGCGGCCGACTTCGGCTCAGGTCATGATCTCGTGGTCTGTGAGTCCGAGCCCCGCGTCAGGCTCTGTGCTGACCACTCAGAGGCTGGAGCCTGTTTCGGATTCTGTGTCTCCCTCTCTCTGACCCTCCCCCATTCATGTTCTGTCTCTGTCTCCAAAATAAATAAATGTTAAAAAAAAAAAAAAAAAAAAGATGTGGTATATACATACAATGGAGTACTACTTGGCAATCAAAAAGAATGAAATCTTGCCATTTGTGACAATGTAGATGGAACTAGAATGTATTGTGCTAAGTGAAGTAAGCCAGAGAAAGACATGATTTCACCCATATGGGGAATGTAAGAAACAAGACAGATGAACACGGGGGAAGGGAAGGAAAAATAAGATAAAAATAGAGCGAGGCAAACTATAAGAGACTCTTAAATACAGAGAACAAATTGCTGGAGGCGTGCTGGGTCGGGGGATGGGCTAAATGGAAGATGGGCATCAAACAGGGCACTTGTTGGGATGAACACTGGGTGTTATATGTAAGTGATGAATCACTACATTCTACACCTGAAACCATTACTACACTATATGTTAACTAACTTGGATTTAAATAAAATTTAAAAAATAATATACATGTGTGTGTGTATATAGATACAAGAATGCCTTGTTCTCAAGTCAAAATCTGGCTTGGTATTATAACATCCCACTTAGATTCCCCTTTTTGTTCTTTAATTCTATCTTTAGATTTTATAAATGTTTAGCTATCTTTATCTTACTGGGCTTGGTTTCATCTTATTGTTCTCTTTCCTAATCCTTTCTTTTCTACTTTTAGTGGTTACTTCTTTCTGTTTTCTAATGTATTTGAGTTTTGGTATAACTTCCAAAATATATGTATATGTGTATTTGTATGTGGGTGTTTAAGTAGAATCTAAGAGTTTCATCTAACCTAGTAATCAAATGCTGATGTATAAGCTGATACCATTTGGAAAATAAAATTTTGTATAAGATGATGAATTTTTTGTAAAGCAAACTCACTGTAAATAAATTTATTTATATTCCTTTTTTACCAGAGGGGTTTAAAATGTCCTTTTATGAAATTATGGTGGCAGTAGAGGAAAGAGAACTTTTAAAAATGACTTTACTTGGCAAAATTAAGAATTGATAACTGAATTTCATACAAATGTTTGCTGTGTCAAAGCCTGTGAACCACCAATGTTTCTAACCTCATGGATAAAGAAGAGGACAGCGCAGTGCAGGTCCCGGTAGAGAGACCGGTCTTTGGAACAGTAGGCTTATATTCGCACCATATATCAGTCCCAAGAATGGTACGTGCACACCTGAGATTTCCCAAAAGGTGGAGATCTTGACTTAAAATGTACCACAGGGGCACTTGGGTGGCTCAATCGGTTAAGTGTCCGACTTCGGCTCAGGTCATGATCTCATGGTTCATGAGTCCGAGCCCTGAGCTGAGCTTTATGCTGTAGAGCTCAGAGCCTGCTTTATGTTCTATTTACCTCTCTCTCTGCACCTCTCCCACTCACGCTCTCTCTCTCTCTCTCTCTCTCTCTCGAAAGTAAATAAATTTAAAACAATTTTTAAAATAAATTTAAAATTAAAAATTTAAAATAAATAAAAATTTAAAATAAATAAATAAATAAATAAATAAATAAATAAATAAATAAATAAATAATTTTAAATAAATGAATAAAAAATTAAAAGAAAAATGTACCAGAAAAACCACAACTACCTTTTACTGAGCATTTACTATATGTGCGCTAAATGCTTTACATAAGTGGGCTTATTTAGCCCTCACAGAAGGCCGCGTTGGTATTCTCATCCCTGTACTAGACATAATGGGAATGAAACTTGAAGAGCTTGGGAGCGAGCAACTTGCTAAGCCACACTGCCAGTGAGTGGTAAGGCTGACCTCAGAAGGCAGGCTTCTGAGAATCCAAAACCCTTGAAATCAAAACTTCCATTTCCATATTTAAAAAGGAAATGAACGAAGACAGAGGCAATGCCCTTTTTTATTACAGGACAGAAGATTTCTACAGTAGGATTCTAGTACATGAAGCATCTGCTCATGTTTGAAAACTTTTATCCCAAGTTTCAGACCATGTTTTCATCACGAGATAAGATTGCCAAAACAAATCAAGTAAGCGTGTTGTTTTCTGCCATAACCTGTTTGCTGAACTCCTGTTTTTAATGCATTTTTACAGCTTTGAAAATCTTTTAATTTGTCATAGGGGCCCGTGTCATAGGATTGAGCCAGATTCTTTTGTGTTATAGGTGTTCATCAATGTATTAATGTAATTACTGAGTGTTTTAAAGTCCTTTAGATTCTAGGATGCTATATATTTTAGCATTCCTACAGCACTGTATACTTCCAAAGTATTTTATAATCATTAGTTAGATGTTTCCCATACAGTCTCAGTGGGATAGATTGGTATTCTTTCTTGTTATTTTACTGATGAGGGCAGAGATAAAGCCAGTTTGACTGACTTGAAGTTTACAAGTCACTTGCTCCATCTAGATTAACATTCAGTTTAAGGTTCCTCATCTTGCGTTGAGTTCACAGGATGAGGCTGTCTCAAAAAATTGGTGATTTTTCAATTTTCCTGCAAACAGACTGGTTTCTGGTTGTGGGAAACTCTGGATGCCAACATCCTATGGGGCCAACCCACACAGCAGAACTCACAGCTCTTTTAGCTGGGTGTTTCTAGGGAACACGTTTAGATGCAGGTCAAAACTCAGGTCTGAAATGGTAAACCCCATCTCCTTTACTCTATTTCTCTTTGTAGATTTAAAAAACATTTTTTAATGTTTATTTCATTTTTTTTTTTTTTTTGAGAGAGAGAGCATGAGCAGGGGAGGGGCAGAGAGAGAGGGAGGCACAGAAAGCAAAGCAGGCTCTAAGCTCTGAGCTGTCAGCACAGAGCCTTACGTGGGGCTCGAACCCACGAACTGTGAGATCATGACCTGAGCCGAAGTCAGATATTCAACCGACTGAGCCACTCAGGCTCCCCTCTTCGTAGATTTTTTAATGCCTTCAGAAACTGGGCTTGTGCCACAGCCTCACCCTGCCAAATACTACCCAACTCTCATTGCCCCACTTCATACCCTAAGTTGTGGTTCACCCCATCTAATGTACCTCCGAGATCACGTTCTAGTGGCAATCTTACCCACATTATACCTTCTCATTTCTTCTCTATCCCTTTTTCCTCTCACCTAGAATAGTACACAAATGTCAAATTGCCATCCTGCCCACAGGGCTACTCCCTGAAACTCCCCCTTCCTTCATGCTGCCAAAGTGAACGGCCAGAAATGCAAATCTGAGTCCTATCTCCTAACCTAAACTTGCCAAGTCGCTCCCTGTTCCTACAGGATGAAGTCCACTCCTTAATATGGCATTTAAGGGAGATCCTTCATGAATAGTCCTGTGTACCTCTCCAACATCACTTCCCATCACTTCTTTCTTTAGAATTATGCCCTCAAATTATTTATATTCCCTATGGCCCCATTATTTCATGCCTGTCAACATTTTTCTCACACTCCTTTTATTGAAATACATCCCCTCCCCCCCACACACATGTATTTTGTCAACTGGTTAATTCTTTTTAACCCCTTATGACTGGACTCAGCAGTCAACAGCAGAAAATATTCCTTGAGCCAACAAGGTGCCTCAGTGCAAAATGGTACCAAGCATGTAATGGGCACTTAATAAATATTTGATTATTGTGGTATTCATTTTGCAACATATACACATATCAGGTCATTAGTTTGTACATCTTAAACTTGTACAATGTTAAGTAAAACTGAAAAATGATAAATACCTGAGGAATGAATGACCTGTTTACACTTCTAATTTCCCTCTAGATTTATGCCCCTTGAAGACAATGACTATTATTCATATTTGTATACAAGGCATCTTGGACAGTGCCTAACAAATAGTTACTCAAAGTTTTTGTTTTAGATTTTATTTTAATTTTATTTAATTGCATTAAAAAATCTTTTTAATGTTTATTTACTTTTGAGAGAGAGAGAGAGAGAGAGAGAGAGAGAGAAAGTGAGTGGGGGAGGGGCAGAGAGAGGAAGACATTGAATCTGAACCAGGCTCTAGGCTCCGAGCTGTCATCACAGAGCCTGATGCGGGACTCGACGTTATGAAGCATGAGATCATGACCTGAGCCAAAGTCGAACGCTTAACCTAGTGAACCACCCATGTGCCCCTTGTATTGTATTTTAGAAAGAAAGTGTGAACTGTTGAGAGGGGCAGAGGGATAGAAGGAGAGAATCTTAAGCAGGCTCCATGCTGACATGGGGCTCGATCCCATGACCCTGGGATCATGACCTTACCCAAAATAAGAGTTGCATGCTCAACCGACTGAACCACCCATGTTCCCTGTTACTCTGTGTTTTTAACTTCTGTGCCTTCACATGTCTTTTCTTCTATATTTTCATGAACATTGATTTATGCTACTAATAGATTTTACATAAGGTGCTCTTTTAGACAACCCCTAGCCATAAAACTCAATTTAATTTAATGAATATTTAAATTAAATGTTGGCCTGCTCTATGCCAAGCATGGTGATAGAGATTGCAGTTCAAAGGTATAGCAAGGGAGAAATATGACAAGAACAATAATACAAAGTATTAAGTGTTAAATTAGAGTTTGTACAAAGTCTTCTTGAAACAAATATGGAAGCAATTCTGCTTGGAGAGAAGATCAAGGAAAATGATAGGGGAAATACTTGATCAGATTCTTCGAAGGATTAGGGACAGTTAGGCAGATAGGTGCGTGGCAAAGACATACAGGCACAAGGAATGGCAGAAGCAAAGGACTAAATACAGTTGATGCTTTTGACGAATAGCTAGTCGTCTTCTAACGGCAGCATACTAGGTTTGTGAAAGGAAATAACACAGAATGAAACTGGGGCTAGACTGGTATTTTGAGCCCCAACTCAATAGTTGGGATTTTAACTTCTAAGCAATGAGAGGCCACTGAAAGATTTTATTTAGGGTTATGGATTTATTGTTGAGGAAGATGGATTGTAAGATGACTGATGGCAGCGACAGTGTATGTAATGGCAGAGTGGCAGGATACGTAATGGAAGCGGTAATAGGTAGAGATAAGGAGAGATGAGGAGATGAGGAATAAGGTAGAGATGAGGAGACTTTGGGCTGGGATAGCAGCAGTAGAAAGAAGCAGATAGATGTGAAGGGTGATGGTGTGGTGGATTTGTACTGGATCAGTTTAACTAAGCTCAGATTATATCTCAGAATCCCCTTCACTGCATAGTTTCAGGCCAATCCTGGCCACAAGAGACATTTTGCACACAATGTGGAAGGCACAAGTCTGGCGGAAGCTTGGAAAGTTTTTGTGAAGGCATCAAGTGTCAGTAACATGCGTACTGTTGCGAATCTGCTGGCTCACTTCTGGTGTGAATTAACCATTGAGCCTGTGGCTTCCCCGACTTCTGCCAGATCTCCTTCAGCATCTCTGAATCCTGGGTCAGGCACAGCACCACACATCAGCAACAACCCTACATAGATGGCTTACACGGTTCCCATAATTATCTCAGGCCAAAGTCTATATAATTCTTGTTGGTCTTTTCCTCTGATACAAAATTTGCTGCTGTAACAAAAAAACTTAAGCCATGTAATGGGTTCTGGGACTGGGCCTCAGGGTAAGTCAGACGGGTCTTGAAGAGACTGTTAGCAGGAGCCTGATGCCACCCCAGGAAGGTGTTGGTGAGGGTTTAAAAGAATATGAGGGAGATATTACTGGAAATGTTATTGTTATGTTGTTGGAAGAAAGGTGACTCTTGTACACAGTAGCAGGAAGGTTAGCAATGATGCCGGCAGCATTAACATGGAAAATAAAAAGTATACCTCATTAACTGGATGATCTACCTATGGGGATTTCTAGACAGAATATTGAAGGTATAAGATTCTTCTAGGTGCCTGTAGTAAAAGAGGAGAAAGGCAAGCAAAAAGAACTGTAAATGAGCCACAAATTGGGAGGTTTGAAAAATAAAATTTTCTTATTCATAGCCTCTCCAGACAGTAAATGTTGCTAAAATTACATGAGTTCCAGACAGAGAACAAATCAGGGAACTGTCAGGAAAATGAAGCCTGAAGAAGAAGCCACGGGCATGTTGAGACCTTTGCTGAGACCTCAGGAAGATGAAAGATGCTTTCTAGTCAACACATGAGAGAGCTTCTCAAGTTCTTAAGGCTTTTGTCCCGCAGTAGTCTCACAGGGAAACCAAAACAGAGAGGAGCTCTTGCAAAGACATTCTGGGTGTGGCTTCTGTTGGATGAAGAGAATTGTAAACTCAAGACAAGCCTACAAAGTTTTAAAAGGGACTGTATCAGTTTGGCTCAAATGTGACACCATAAAATGACAGGATGAAGCTTCACATGCTGCTGGTAGGAAGGTAGACTGATGCAGCCACTTTGGGAAACCGTCAACCAGGTCCTCAAAAGTACTCTGACTCAGCAATTCCTCTTCTGGATAGACACTCAAGAAAACTGCACGCAAATGTCCATGGCATCATTTGCAACAGTTGAAAAGTAGAAACAGCCTAAATGTCCATCAACTGGTAAGTGGATAAATAAAAGTAGTAGAGACCTACGATGGAATCTTGTTAGGCAATAAAAAGGTACGAGGTACTGGTACATGCTGTGACACGATGAAACTCAGAAACACTGAGTTGAAGACAGTCTCAAAGACCATGTGTATGATCCCATCTATAGAAAATGTCAAAAATGGGCAAATCTACAGGGCTAGAAAGGATGTCAGTGGATGCCTAGGACTGGAGTGGGTGGGAAAAATGGGAGGATGATTGCTAAAGGACACATGGCTTCTTTTTGGATGATAAGAGTTCTAAAATTGATTGTGGTGATGGTTGCACAACTTGGCGAATATACTTAAAAAAGAAAAAAAAAACATGAGAAGACCTTTGGAGCCTTGAACTTCTATGGACAGAGAAAAGTCTGAGAAAAAAATAGCAAACATGAGCTATGTTCTATGAAGAAGGAAAGATAATTCAAGAGCCCAGAGAGAAGACCAAGAACCAGTCCCAAGCAGTAGGGCTGAACGTTAATCAGGGATCTGACAGCATGTACCCAGTTGAGTTCCAGAATTGCTACAAACCAGGGCTGCCTTGTGCCTCTAACTTTTCCCTTTTTTGAGTGGTGCTATTGTCTGTCCTATAGTTCACCCATTGTTAATTTCTGGGTACATGAGGATGAGATAACTTGTCTCTTTAGTTCCTAGGTTTTCAGATCAAGATGGACTGTCCCTGAAACGGACTCAAAGAACTCCCTTTAAGGAGCTGCATCCACCCTTGTTACTTGATTTAGATGACGAGATTCTGTAATCTGATGCTCTCAACAGATCAAAGTTTTGGGGAAGGGGGCTCTTGGGAGAAAGGGGCCCACTGGGGTGGATTTTAAGATATGTCCACTTACCATCAAGAGGTGGGGTCTAGTTCATCTTCCTTTGAATATGGGCCATTCTTAGGGACTTGAGTTCTAATGAATAGAATGTGGCACAAGTGAAGCTACCTGATACTGAAGCTAGGTCATGAAGTGATAAGGCTTCCATTTCACTTTCTCGCTTGAGATGCTCACTCTCAGAACTAAGCCACCATGCTGCGAGGCAGCTCAGGCCCCCTTGGATAGGCTACATGGGGGTGTTCTGGCTGATTGCCTGAAGGTCCCAGAACCTACCACCAGATACAGGTGAATGAGTCTTTACACGATCTCCACCTCAGCCTTTGAGTCACCCCAGATGTCACCAAGAGCAACACTGATAAACTTTCTCCACTAAGCCCTGCCCAAATTCTACATTTGTGAATAAAATAAATGTATTAAGCCGTTATGTTTTGCAGTGGTTTGTTACCTAGCAATGGATAACCAGAATAGGTGGCATTTATGGGGCTAACTGCATGCTGGAAGAGACGAGGAGGAATCAAGAATTACCAGATTTTCTAGGTTAAGCAAATTAATAGAAAGTAGTATCAGCTTGCAGTGGCCGTTTTTACTCCTTTAAAGCAAATTACCCGTGTTTGGGTAGTGTCAGCTGGTGTCCTGGCCACATAGAGTTATTTCAGAGGAGATGAGTGTCCATAAGATTTTTTTTTAAATTTTTTTTAATGTTTATTTATTTTTGACAGAGAGAGAGAGAGAGAGAGAGAGCGCGCACGCATGAGTGCGGGAGGGGCAGAGAGAGAGAGGGAGACACAGAATCGGAAGCAGGCTCCAGGCTCTGAGCTGTCAGCACAGAGCCTGACGTGGGACTCGAACCCACAGACCGTGAGATCATGACCTGAGCTGAAGTCGGACGCTTAACCGACTGAGCCACCCAGGCGCCCCATAAGATTTTTTTTTTTATGCCTCATGATTAGTTTGTTTAGATAGTAACATGTTTGTTCCTAGGAAACGTTTAAGTGTCAGAGTAATGAAGCTGGAAGATAGGTTTGGAAGAGATAAACCAAAGCGCAGTGATTAAGTAGCTGAAAAATGATTCTACTCTAGCAACTGGAAGTCACTATTAATCAGCACCTCTTGTTTTACTGTTATGATGATACTGATGCACCTAAGACTCTTTAAAAATTCGGGGCACCTAGGTGGCTCAGTCGGTTAAGCGGCCGACTTTAGCTCAGGTCATGATCTCGGGGTCTGCGAGTTCGAGCTCCGCGTCGGGCTCTGTGCTGATAGCTCAGAGCCTGGAGCCTGTTTCAGATTCTGTGTCTCCCTCTCTCTCTGACCCTCCCCCGTTCATGCTCTGTCTCTCTCTGTCTCAAAATAAATAAATAAATAAATAAACGTTAAAAAAAAATTCAATGATTCTCCTTTAGGACTTAGGCATTGCTTTATTCTTTTACTGGAAAAGCTCTTTCCCCTAACAGCAGCCTCTTAGTGAGGCCTTCTCTGGACGTCCTGTCTAGAACTGCAAACTCCCCACTCTCACACTCCCTATTTTCCTTACCTGCTTTGTTCCTTTTCCCCTTCTCTAATGCCATCTAACATACTAGACTTACTTATTTATCTTGATTGTTCTCCTCCCCCTACTAAAATGTAAATTCACTGACAGAGGGATTTTTGTCTTTTTAATTCACTTTTTTCCTCAGTGCCTGGGACAGTATTGAGCATATCGTAGGTGCTCCTTAAATATTTGTTGAATAAATAAATAAAGTGATTTGTGAATTACAAAGAAAAGATTGAATTGTGTCCTGAATACTTTCAATACAGTACATATTTTATAGTGTTCAAGTTTTTGGAAATTAACAACCAAAATAGGCATATTTATTTATATAATCCAAATAACCCAAATGCCTCCAAGCCTCATATGGACTCAAATCGAGTGTTGTTTTTTTTAAAATTTATTTATTTTTGAGAGAGAGAGAGGGAGAGAGAATGAGAGTGGGGGAGGGGCAGAGAGAATTGCAAGCAGACTCCACGCCATCAGTGCAGAGCCCAACTCTAGGCTCAAACTCACGAACTGCAAGATCATGACCGAAGCTAAAACCAAGAGTCGGTCATTTAAATGAATGAGCAACCCCAGCACCCCTCAAGTGGAGTTCTAATAGTAATCAGATGCCACTGGTTTCAGCTCCTCCCCATTCCCGTTATTTTTGTCTTTGTCCTAATCTTTTCTCTGAATAATGAGAATAGTATAATGTACTCATATGTACCCATTATGGAGCACCAATAAGTTAGATCTGTTTCTTTTCACTCACTCCCCACACCCAAGTTATTTTAAAGAAAGTTCAAGATATCATGTCATTTCACCTGCAAATTTCAGATGCATTTCTAGATGTTAAGTACATTTTTAAGAACACTACCAGCACGCCATTATGACAGATAACAGAATTAGCAATTCCTATCATCTAATAACCCATCCGTGATCACATTTCCCCAAACAACTCCACAGTATTTTTATTCAAATCAGAATCCAAACAAGGTCCACATACTGCATTTGGCTGTTATTTCATGACAGTTTCTCCTCCCTTTTATTAATACCATGGATTTGTTGGTCAGACCTCGTGTCATTTTGCCCCGTAGAATTCCTTGTGTTCTAGATTTGGCTCACTGCTTCCGAGATGAATTTAGCTTGTTTTCCCGTCCTCATATTTTCTGTAAATGGTAGTTTTGTCTGGACACGTGATTAGGTTCAGGTTCAATTTTTAGGCAATAATATTTCATAGGTGGTGCTGAGTACTTTTTATTGTATCATGTCCATGAGACTTATAACGTGACTGTCTCAATTGTAACGATGCTAAAATTGATTACGAGTTTAAGTTATAGCCTGATTTCTTACTTATGAAGTTCTCATCAACCTCATACCTAATGCTTTTAGCATCCAATTATCATATTTCCTTAGATCTGCTATTTCACTAGGATCTGCAAAAATTGTGATTTTCCTAAATCAATTTTTCCTTCCTCATTTATTAGCTTCAATTTTTCTTTGAATAGGAACTTTGTTAACTATTAGATTACACTCAAATGAACTTTGTGCTGAAAAAGCAGAATGCTTCCTTTTTTTCATTTATCAATTTTCAGACTTATGAATGAGTTGGTTCCCTAGCAATCCCTGTGTAATCAACACATTTATTTTTAAAATACCATTATGAACTCTCAGATTTTAATGTATTTTTACGTGTTTCACTCTAGATTATTCCTTATGATCCTCAAATTTTCCATTTTAGACCAATGGGAGTCCCTAGAAGTTGATTTCTGTGTCCTTTTGATGTGATCTCATTAGTCTGATAACATCCATGTCTCTGGCATAAGGTATCGTAGGCTCATCTTATACATTAACTGCTTTAAATGAAGAGTCAGCTATTTCCTATCCGTACCTTTTACACAGGAAACTATCTGATGTCTCCCGTCTTCAACATGGTACATCTCAGAATGTTTTTGTTTCCATGACACCCTAATTCTGTCATTAGAGGTTCTAAAGATGCACAATAAGTAACTTAATCCCTAGTGATTACCTTCTCCCTTTTCTATTTCTTTTCTAAGGCCATGACTGAAAAGATGTTAGTAAGGGCGCTGAAAGGTGGTAAAAATACTAAGATTGTTACCTTGAGTGGGAAGAAGATTACAAAGATGCCCTCATCATTAGATAAACTGCCTGGCCTCAAGACCTTAAACCTTCAGAATAACCAAATTTCCAAGGTGTGCTCAGAGATAAGGACCTTGACCCAGGTGAGGAATAAATAGCATATCTTTTTGGACTGAGGTTGGAAAACAGGAAGAGAGAAAAGAGGTGAAAGAAAAATACGGCTTTGATCTCTGGAGACGTAGCTCTGGGGAGACTTATTGTGGAGTGTTATTGGAGAGGCATCAAAAAGCTTTCTCCCTTAGGGGATTACATATGGTAGGGGAGAAGATGTTTCAACTTATTCATGTGCTCTTTGGCCCACATCTGGAATCAGAGGATTAGATCTCTGACACACTCATCTTTCTGGAGGCTGTCATCTGGAAAAGGGTTGGGAAACTGGATCTGCTTGTCTACCTTGGGGGCTCCATCTGGAAGTGAGGTTGAGGATCCCAGAGATGTTGTTCACCTTGGGGACTATCCTGAAGCTTTTGCATATTGAAGGAAGAGGCTTTGGGGTTGTAGGAAAGGGGTTCCTTTTCAATTTCCTAGAGCAGGCTGAACTTTGAAATGGGAGTGCTGGCAGGGAATGGGAAGGAGGAGACATTCATTTCTTCTGAAGCAGTCTTTTAGAGAAGGTTAGTATTTTAAATAAAGAATACCCTTCTTAAAGAGCAACAGTTGACATGAATGAATCCCAGATGCTCGTGTTAAATATTTCTGCCCAACAATGTGAAACTTCAGCTGCTAGAAATCTTGAGGTTGGGAGAAAGCAAGGGATATTAACTTGTGGTTTTCTTTTTCTCACTTCTAAACTGTTACCAAGAGCTAAAAGAACCTATAAACAGTAAATTCATTGCAGTTCACTAGTTCTGAGTTCAGAGTTACAAAACAAACAAACAAAAGACAAAAAAACCGTCTATTTTCTTACCTACCTCATTTCCTTTTAGGCTCATAAAATCATTTGAACTTGCAATCTGTGGTTGAGTCTTTGCCAAAAATAAGAGTAATATTCACAAACTCCTCCCTTTAATGATAATTTCCAGAAGTGCATATATATGGTTATAGGATGAGGATTTGGACTTTTCTGATAGGAGAGAGGAGTTTATATACAGAAGAATTTAGGATTTGACTGAGCCATGAGCTAATTTTCTCCCCCCTACTAGATTGTTTTTTTCCATTAAAGTAACACAGTGCATTGTTTCAAGAAAATCAAAAACCACAAAACCTTGTAAGAAAAAGCTACTACCTTCTGTCCCACTCTCCCCCATCTCCAATTCTCATCTCCATATATAACCATGTTTCACTCATCTTTTTTTCCCCTTGATTTGTGCATTTTAGATATCATTGTCCTTCATTCTTCCAAATACAACATATTTAGTTTCTCCATAGCTATCTTTTAAACTTAGTATTACTGCACCTTCATTTCTGCTTTTCCCAACTACAGTCTCTTTTTAGTCCCCACTTTGTAAGATGACAATGTTAGCACCTCTACTCCATCGTCAGCTCTCCTTCCCTCTTCGCCACCAAAAATTTTAAACTTGTTACTTTAAAATTTTTTTTAAGGTTTATTTATTTGTTTTGAGAGAGAGAGAGAGCAAGCGGGGTAGGGTGAGAGAGGGAATCCCAAGCAGGCTCCTCACTGTTAGCACAGAGCCCAATGTGGGGCTCGAACTCATAAACCATGACCTGAGCCAAAATCAAGAGTCAGATGTTTAACTGACTGAGTCATCCAGGTGCCCCTAAACTTGTTACTTTGATAACATGTAGAGTGTTTACAGTATAGTCGGTTATAACTGTGGTTAAATCTCTGTCTCTTGGAGAATTCTAAACTTCTAAAATATGTCATTAATAATTAAATATCATTCACACAGAATCAATTAATGTATTATGATCATATCTTCTTCCTCATATACCATTTTTGCTCCCTTGGAGTTTCCAATTGCCTTTCTTTCATTCTTGTGTCTTTTGCCTTTGTTGTGGCCTCATTTTCTTTCAAACTTGATTATGTTGCATATTTTAACAAATATGCTTTTTCCTTGAGTGTCTTCCCTCCAGGAGCCTCCGTTCTCCTGCCCCAGTCTAAGCTGATTACTACACAGGTTCACTGGATACTGTCAGTCTAGGGCATCCCTTTGCGGTTCTCCTGAATTGGACCCCCTGTGTCCTGTGGCCCATATGTTCCTCTTTCTTGGTTTCCCTTGTTATTTTGTAGAAGTTAAGTCTGCAGATACCATCCGAGTCTGGGTATGTGGTAGTTTAATTTTTTGAACTCTTGTGTATCTGAAAACATGTATTCTTCCTTCATGTTTGGTTAATAGTTGTTTAGTTAAAAATTACAGACTGTAAAATACATTTCCTCAGGAAAAAAAAGCCTGGGTCTGATTATCATTACTTTGTCTTCTTGTGGCTCTCCCAGTACTTACCTCCTTATCCTTTTATTTATGAAAGCCTCTAAAATTTTGACTTCTGTTAACTCACAATTTCCTTAAATAGGGAGCTGGCAAAACTCAGTCCTTAGAAATTAGGTTTCTTGTGGTCTCCTTTGTATTTCTTTTTTTTTTTTTTTAAGTTTGTTTGTCGATTTATTTATTTATTTACTTCCTTACTGATCATGACCTGAGCTGAAATCAAGAGTTGGGTGCTTAACTGAACCGCCCAGGTGCCCCTATTGCAGTCAACCTTTAAAGCACTATACAAGTCAGATTCAGGCTAATGCCACTGTTTAGCTATTCATGAGTTAGCAGTTTTCTCAGATTGAGTCTCCACGGTTGTGGAATTTTGAAAAAATCAATCTCTCCTTAATTTTTCTTAAGTTTATTTATTTACTTGAGAGCAAGAGCACATGCACCTGTATGAGCGAGCGAGTGGGGGAGGGGCTGAGAGAGGGAGGGAGGACCTTAAGCAGGTTTCAAGCTGCCAGCACAGGAGCCCAATGTGGGCTCAAACCCATGAACCCTGAGACCATGACCCCAGCTGAAACCAAGAGTCAGACGCTCAACCAAATAAGCTACCCAGGCACCCTTCAATCTCCCCTTTATAATGGGAGTTCTAGAAGTAGCTCGAATAAAATGTGCTAGATACCTTCAAAAGATACAGATTGTTCATACGGTTCAGAAACACTGCACAGTTATTCCCACGATTTCTAACGGCAAGGACAGACGATAGTTTCTGAAAAGAAGAGAGGTAAGAGGGGCTGCTGGCCCTGGAGGAGCATTTGGGAGCCTTGGATATCTTACCTGGTGCAGCCACTTACCGGCTAAATAAAAGGAGCTTAATCCCCGTGGGTCTCAATTTCTGCCTTCATTTACTCAGTCCATGCAGAAGTATTGAGCACCATCTGTGTGTCAGGTGTTCGGAACTGGTGATTCAGCAACAGGTGAAAACCCCTGCCTTCATGGAGCTTCCATTCCAACCAGAAGGGCTGTAAGAAACAAACAAGCAAAACAAACAGGACGTGAGGCAATGATCAGTGCTAAGGAGAAGAACACAGCAGAGAAGTCAGGCAGGGCATGTCGTGGAATTCAAGCCCAAACGTTGAGGAATGATCTAAGCCACAAAGTGTCCTTGTGATCTTTATAACCTGGTGATATGTATGTCACAGTTCTAAGATCAGAATTTTTCTTCTAACCATTTTCTACAAAACCCCTGAATATATTTTTCAAAAGTTAGTTTGAACTCTTTCTTGTATTGCTTCAGAGCCTACCTTTTATTAGTAATTATTGAAAGTATCTCCCTACCACATTTTTGAGGGGGTCTATACTGTGCTTGCTTTTTGGACTAGCCTTTTTATTTTATCATCGTAAGAAGTCCACTTTGCCCCAGTATTCTGATTTTTGGTCATATTTTCTACAAAATAAAAAACATGAAAATAGTCTTGATATTTTTTAAGTTCCTGAAACAAAAATAATACTTTTAAATTTCAGCACCCATAAAATGCTATCGAATAGAATAACAACATAAATCATTTCTTGAGAGCCAGGCACAACGCTAGGAATTCCGTTCCTCTTCAAGGAAGTTACTATCCTCATATTGTTAAATAACATGTATGGTTTGGTAAGAGGTTAAGTCACTTGTTGAGGTCACTCAATCAGTGACTACATCTATAAAATGAGGTCTCTTTCAAGGTTCCTTTCAGCTGTACAGGTTCATTATTTATATATTTAGTGTGAAATTTACCAGGGTGTGGTGTTCAATTTGTAGTTTCTGAAAACAAAAACTGGGTTGCCTAAAAATTGCAGGTTTGAATGCTACATGGATTGTCCCCACTTTCCATTTGTTTACGTATGCATTTGTTTAACAAATATTTACCATTCATCTTCTTGTGTCTGTGCTGGTTCCAAGGATATAAATGTAAAAAACACATGGACCCTATCTCCTTGTTTGAGGATTAAGTTGAATGTTAACATATGTGAAGCTCAAGGCCTGGTACATAGGAACTTTTCAAATAAGTTATAGTTGCTATTATAATTAATATTACCATTATAGTGTAACTGGCAACAAGGGTAAAGTGGGAGGAGTTTCTTTAGAAAATATAGATCGTATTTCTTCTTTCTTTGCTTATTTGACTAGTGAAACTGGAAAATTTTAATCACTTCTAATGACATGAAAAATATGAGTTGATGCCCTATAATTTACGGTGAATGCATTTGGTCTGTGACTGATGAAGTGCTGGGATATCAACAATTTTCAAAGAAACATTTTATAACTCTTGAGGGCGGTGACCTTGTCTTGTTCCTAGTGCCTGGCACCTAGTAAACCATATAATGTAGACTTGAGTGGAATGGGATGGAAGCCATTTTCAAAGTTCAGCTTAACCAAACACAGTGTTACCATAATTATGGCATCATCTAGGAACAAAGTTCCCTCATAGGTAAATCAGTCATAGTTTCAAAATCCCCAGAGAAACAAATAGCCATCATCTCTAATTGTGTGTAGCAGTGTTGACATGCATCATAAGGTCCAATGGCAGTACAGTAATACTCCTTTATGAGGCTCACGTGTGTGGCTGCCCAGAACAAAGATACGGTCTACCAGAGTTTCTTATTTGACCATAAACAATTGACAGTAAATAAGGCCAACCCTAAGCAGAGTTGGGTAGTTTGTAAATTTGTTATTGTGTTCCTGGTCTCTCCTTTTTCTATTTTCACTGTCCTCCTTGATGACCCCTAACACAATTAACTTCCCTTCTGCCTCCGACCCTCCCTCCCTTGCTTACTAGCTTGCTTCCTTCTATCTGTCCTTCCTTCCGATGTTCAGCAAATAGTTATGTGTGCCTGCAGTGGATGAGGCATCGTGCTGGATTTGGGCAACAAAAAAAGGAACAAAAACACTCATGTGTCCCAATTCTCAGGTTTAGTGGGAAAGGCAACCAAAAATACAGACAGATGTAAAATTACTATTGTGAAAAGTCCCATGAGGGAGAATTATACTGTGCTAGGAGCATCTCTAGTTAGAAAGAGAAGGTGGTCGTGAGAAGTGCAACGGAGTTAAGACCTGGAGGATGGGTTATGCAGAGGAACACAGGAGGGATGGCACAAGCAAGGACTCCCCTCTCTCCCTCCTTGGGTGTTCTGGGTCTCACTCTCTAAGCTTAGTAGAACAGAGAGAGCTGATGTCATCTGTCCTGTTGGTCAGCAGTGCTATCCTTTCTTCTGTCCTTATCCACTGGAAATCTCTTCTTCTTCCATCAATAGGTAATGCCTCTGTTTTCTAAGCCTGGCTTTTCTATCAAACAGAGATTGATTATCCTGCTTTCCTGTATCTGTCCAGGTACAGAGGCACCTAGGAGTTCCTTCTCTCCAAGCTTCTTTACTCTTTCTTTGCATCTGCTTCTTTGCCCAAGCCTGTGTTAAGCCTCTTACACCCTTTCTGGAGCTTCGGCATCCTCTGCTAGAAGCAGTCAGCCTCTAGAAGAGACTAAGCCTCTTCTCTCACTTGCTGGCTGGGTGATGTGAAACAACTCACATTATATCTGTGCCCCGCTTGTCTCATCTCTAAAACACGCTTCATTATTCTTAGTGCCTAAGGTTGCTATTAACATTACCTTGTGTAGAGTGCCTTCATACTGGTTACTTAGAAAGTTTTAGCTCCTACCCTAAAGGTACCTAAATATAAGGTATTAACATTACCTTGTATAGAATGCCTTACCCTACTGGTTACTTAGAAAATTTTAGCCCCTACCCTCAGATATCCAAACGCTCCATTCTTCCAAATACTTCAGGTTTTACATTTTTAATTGAATGTCAGTTTTGTGCTGTAATTCCCCTTTTCTGATAGTTTGAAACTCTTGTCTGTTTCCTCTGTATTCTTTCCTTAAGAAGCTTCTGACAGGATGCTAACAGGTAATTCTTTGTTAATGATTTTAGTATAAATGCTAATCAGAGAGCCCTTCTTATACTGAGTGAATAGGACTTGCCCATTCCATGACACTGGATTTAACCCTGGGCTCTAAGGGGACAGGGCTTAAAGGTTGCAGGGATCTCTAGAGATTAGATGCCATGCTGGACCTTAGAACTTTTGCCTCTCTTTCCAATGAAATTACAATTGTTTTGAGAAATCTGACATTGTGTACTAAGAAGTTTCTGTGAAATTAAATAATAGTTTTGAAATCTGTAAACTTATTCAAATAAACAAATTCTTTCAGAAATAGCTGGACTTAGAAGAAGCATTTGGCAATTGTGTTAAACTGTGGTTTTAAAGATGCCACAGATTCCTTTAAAAAAAAAAAGCATTTATAAGAATTAGCAGAGTGAGCCATAATGCCACCCTCCCTGATAGGCCTTGGCCATATACATGCTAGTAAAAAATGTAAAAATTCTGTTAGTCTTCTCTCATTAATTTGGTTACATTATTTTTATTAAAGAGCTTACAGAACTTGACATTATGTACTACTTAGGTATAGCAAATGGGAACATTCACTGTCCTTAAGGAATTTAAGGATTAATAATCACATACTAGATCAAACATATACATATACATGTTATAGGCAAGTGATCGAACAGCTTATTCCAAAGTGGTATCATCAAGCATGATTTAGTTCAAAAAGATGTCCAGATAAAATGGACATTTGAACTCAGTTTTTTTACACTTCTAAAAATGTTTTTATCCAAGTTAGTCATAGATATCATTTTAAACATCAAATAAACAATTGAAAGACACAATAAATAGCACAAAGTTCTCCAGTGGTAATTAATAGCTACAAGCACAGTATAATTAAATGTTAGGAGAAGTTTCCTGGTATAAGTTCTAGGCATACATATGATAGGTTTTACATTGAAATGAGTATAGGGGCTAGTGAAAATGAGCAGATGGCTAGAATAAGGAAAGCAGGCAACCCCTTAGAAGAAAGTAAATCAAGATGGGAAGATTGGAGCTGATTGAGCTCAACAGATACTTGATTTTGAAATAAAAAAAATGATATAGAGCCATATGAGTATTCCACCCACAGTATGAACCATTAGCTTGCAGAAATGATCTAAGCAGGCAGCATTCAACTAATGTTTATTGAGAAGCTATTCTATTTCAGACACTGTTCTTTGAATGCTAGATGAACACAAAGAGACCCTGTCATTGCAAAATTTCCAACTTAATAGTAGAGGTATAACATATACATGAATCACTACAACACAGAGCAGAAGATAATAATTGGTCATAGAAAGCACGTAGTGCTTGGGGTGCCTTGGTGGCTCAGTCAGTTAAGTTTCTGACTTTGGCTCAGGTCATGATCTCATGGCTCATGAGTTTGAGTCTCGTGTTGGGCTCTGTGCTGACAGCACGGAGCCTGGAGCCTGCCTTGAATTCTGTGTCTCTGTCTCTCTCTGCCCCTCCCCTGCTCACCCTCTGTCTCTCCCTCTCTGTCTCTCTCAAAAATAAATAAACATTAAAAAAAAATTAAAAACAAGAAAGAAAGCAAGCAAGCACACAGTGCTATAAAACTACAAAAGGAAGGTGGCTTCCTGGAGAAGATGGTTTATGCCAAGGGGGGCCAGTAAATACAGAAACCTATTACAATAATTGGAGAACTAAGGTATAGTGATAGTTTAATGGAAACAGAATCCTGAAACAATTATCACTATAAACAATAAATTTTTTTTTCCCATCAAAATTGACAATTTAACAGAAAGTCATTATTCTGTGGCCAACATTTTTCTCTTCCCTGAAAACGTCATTGAAAAGGGATCATGACCTCAGCCAAAGTCGGCGCTTAACTGACTGAGCCACCCAGGCACCCCTGGGTGCCTGGTATTTCTGAAACCCTTTGTGAATTGAATACCATTTGGAACAGCCTTGTCAAGGTATCTCAAATACCTCAACTCAAACAACTTGTCAAGAAATCCCAGTTAGCTCGGCTCAAACATCACCTTCTCAGGGAAGTTTTCTCTTATGACCCAACCTGGCCTGGAGTACTTTCCAACCCATTATCCTGTTTTCTTTCCTTTATATGAAGCCCTTAACACTAACAGAAATTACTTGTTTACTTATTTGTTGCCTGTCTCGCTTCCCAACATATAAGCACTATGAGAGAGGGACCGTGGGTGTCCTTGTCACCCTAGCACTCAAAACACCATGCACGTAATAGACACATAATAAATATGATTGAGTTAATAGAGCATTTAGGTTGGGTCTTGAGGTGTTTGTCACAGGTAATTCAGTCCTGTTATAGTGTCTCTGGAACTTCTGTATAATTTATGTAATCTAGGCTGAACTTCTGACATATTTGTTCTGATGACAGAGTGTAACCCCAGTCTTTCAGATACCTTTATGAATTTAAAGGTCATAACCAAATCTTCTTTTAGTTACCCTACTCTATCAAGAATAATTCCAGTTCCATTCACTCCATCTTAATGTTAACACTGGAATCCTTTAAATCTTGAGGTTTTCATGTCAGAGTTTTGGTGTGGAGCTCAGAATTTCACACGGTAGCCTTTTCTAGCCAAACGGCCATGTATTTAATGTGTCCTCCAAAGCAGGTGACTTTTCCTGGGTCATCTATCCATTTTATATCATCTTTGGAGCTGTTCAATCAGAAAACCAGCTGTGATTTTCACAGCTACCCTACCACATTTGCTCAGATTGCTCTTCAAAATTACATTTCCTCAAACCTCGTTACATCTGCTCCTCCAAGCACATGGTTTTGTTTCATATTTCATTGAAAAAATAGATACTGTCAGTCAGGAACTCCCTCCTATTTTATCACCCAATCCATCCATGGCCCTGATCTGCATGTACCTTCTCCACCTTCTTTCATACAACCTTGGTGAAGAGTCCTTACTCTTATGCAGGGCCAGCACCCACTTGTACTCCGGATCACATCCTTTCTCATTTTCTAAAGGATTTTTTTTAAAGTAGGCTCCACACCCAATGTGGGGCTTGAACTCACCATCCTGAGATCAGGAATCGTATGTTCTATGAACTGAGCCCGCCAGGTGCCCTTCACTTTCTGAAAGATTTTGATCCTGCAATGATCCCTCTCCTTATATCATTAGTTTCTCATTCTCTGCAGAATTATTTCAATCAGCATATCAATAAGCTATACTATCTTTTATTTTTGAAGAAACAAACCCTACAGCTCCCTGATAAGTTTTTAAGATCCCTTTATAGCAAAAGTTCTTAAAAGAATTGTCTGTTACCCATTATCTTCACTTTTTCACATTTTCTCCATAGCCCACTTCAATCAGCATTTCTTCCCCAACACTTCACCCCTATTGCGAAGGCCACTAATGATTTTCATGTTGCTAAATCCTGTGGTTATTTCTATGCTTTTATTTTACTTAACTTTCCCTTGGGATCTGACCTGTATCTTCTTTTTAAAAACAGCTTTCTTTTCCTTTTCTTTCCCCTTGGCTTCTGTGACACCACGTATGTTGGAGAACCTAAGTCACAGATTTTTGTCATTTATTGAGGCTGTGCTCTCAGAATAAACCTGTAAAAGTGTGAGGAAGAACAACAGGGCAGGGAAAGAATTAAGGTTATGATGTGATTTCAGGAGAAATTTAGCCTCAGCCTTATCCCATCAGAGTTCTGGAACATGCCTTGCGCCACAGAGGCAAAGGGGCTGGCTGTTACATCCCTGCATCCATTATGGGATATAGGCCACCTTAGGAGGATGGAGTAGAGGCATAACCTTCCAGGCATTTCCAGGTAAAGTGTCTCCTAGTAACCAAAGGAAATTCTTCACAGAAGGATGCAGGAGAAAGTCCTCCATAGGAAAAATCCAGTTCCTGAAGACTGAACACTGTTTCAATAAAGCAGATCTGCTCTACCAGACGCTGTAGGTGTCACACCCTCCCTGTCTACCTCACTGGCCATTCCTTCTCCCCCTTTGCTAGTCTCAATCCTCTCCTCACACCCTCATCCTCACTGATCTCTTACCATCCCACATGATACCTTTTACCTGGTAAAAGCTCAGATTTCACCCTCTGGTCTTGACTACTGCAGAGAATTCCAGACTTGCATTTATAACTGTCTACTTTTCTCCAGAAAGAAATGAAGCCCTGTCAACCCTTTGTTTTTAGGTCAGTGAAACCCATTTCATTTCATCTGATAATAAATTTGCCTTGTTTTAAGTCGCTAAGTTTGTGGTAATTTGTTATAGTCCAATAGGAAAGTAATATAAGCATAGACTCTGGATTAAGTCTTTCCACTAGAATGGCTACATGAATATATTTGAACTTCACCTTTACAAAAGAATAAAGCCTTCAAGATGGTATATGATGGTCATTCTCAGTGGAAGGCAGGTATAAAAGCAAAACCTTTTCCATGAATTCTCAGGACATGGAATTTCATTGTAAATATACTATGCTTTATATTACTTTAAACCGTTAACATACATCCAAATCAAATACCAGATGATATTGAAATATAAACCATAATTTGCCTAAAAATTCTTATTTTTCTTGTCTTATGTTAAAGCCATTAATTTGTCAAGACTCCCATTATTCTGGGGCACCTGTCTGGCTCAGTCGGTAGAGCATGTGACTCTCGATCTCGGTATCGTTAGTTCAAGCCCCACCTTGGGTGTAGAACTTACTTTAAAAAAAAAAAGAGGGGTGCCTGGGTGGCTCAGTCGGTTGAGTGTCCGACTTCGGCTCAGGTCATGATCTCACGGTTCGTGAGTTTGAGCCCCGTGTCGGGCTCTGTGCTGATGGCTCAGAGCCTGGAGCCTGCTTCGGATTCTGTGTCTCCCTCTCTCTCTGCCCCTCCCCCACTTGTGCTCTGTCTCTCTGTCTCTCAAAAATAAATAAATGTAAAAAAAAAAAAAAATTAAAAAGAAAGACTAAAGACTCCTGTGATTCCTTTTTTATACGTTTTAATATTAAAACTCTGAAGGCTGGTGTTGAAACCAGGAGTTGGTATTGAAATATGAATGGTAAATTCTGTTTGGGAGTGAAAGAAAAGACTCTTTTTATATCTTGGAGGTTACAATTAGATCTCAAATAAAAAAAATTATAATTTTTTAGGGACCAATCCAGTGATATATTGGATTAGAAGATCAAGGAGTATCTTTCTTTCTTATGTGCGGTTCTTCCTATATCTGACCCATCAGTCATTATATGATAGGAGGATCTCAGATCCTGGGTCCTAATTTCTAATTTCAAGAAATTAGCCCCTTTGCCAAGTTTTTTTTTTTTTTTTTTAACTCAAGTATAATTAACAGACAATGCTATATTAGTTTCAGGTGTACAATATACTGATTTAAGTTCTATATATTTCTCGGTGCTCATCAAGATAAGTCTACAAGATAAGAGGGGGGTGAAACAGATAAAGGGGATTAAGAGTACACTTATCTTGATAAATCCTTTGCCAACTTTTTAAAGGTTTTGATTCTGTGGGTCGCAATATTAGGATACTCTTTGAGATGCTCAAGTGAATTACGAATGAATCATTTGTGTTTTTAAATGCCTTTGGAATGGTTTGCATTACAATTTTAATAAAGTTCAGTGGTTTAATTAAAAATTAAATTGTGCTTTAATTAACATAAGATGTTTGAACATGAATATTAAATAAACTTTAGTTATAAAGCTCATTTTAGGTGTATGTGAAATAATTGTTTAAGATTATGCTGACATTTTCTTAGGTTACATGAATCTCAACAAAGGTCCTTTTTAAAATATATATAAAAATAATTTTAATGTTGAAATTGTAAGGTATCACATATGTGTAAGGCATTGTCAGACATAAATTTTGAATAGAAAGAATTTTATATAGAACAATAACCAAGAATAATGATGCTATTTTTCATAGCAGTCAATTTAGTTGGCCTTTCCTTGTTTTGAATTACTATATTATTTTCAGCACATTCTTCCTAACATTTCTCATTTCTATTCCAATATTTTTATTCTGACACGTACTTTTCTTGTGTCTTATCATTTCCATTTTTCATGCAACGTACCCAAAAGACTGTTTTTTAAATTTAATTTTTTTCTTCCAAGTATTTATTTCAATTCCAGCTAGTGAACATACAGTGTAATATCAGTTACATGTTTAGAATTTAGTGATTCGTCACTTAGATACCACATCCAGTGCTCATCACAAGCACCCTCTTCAATACTCATCACTCATTTAACCCATCCCCCTGCTCACCTCCCCTCCAGCAAATGTTAATTTGTTCTCTATAGCTAAAAGTCTGCTTTATGGTTTGCTCTCTTTTTTCCCCACTATGTTCATCTGTTTTGTTTCCTAAATTCCACATATGAATGAAATCATACAGTATTTGTCTTTTTCTGACTTATTTTGCTTAGCATAATATTCTCTGGCTCCATCCACATTGTTGAAAATGGCATGATTTCATTCTTTTTGATGGCTGAGTGATACTCCATTCCATATATATATATACATACATATATATATACACCACATTTTCTTTATCCATTCATCAGTTGATGGACATTTGGGCTTTTCCCATAATTGGCTATTATTGATAGTGCTGCTATAAACATTGGGGTGCATCCCTTTGAATCAATATTTTTGCATACTATGGATAAATACTTAGTAGTGCAATTGCTGGGTCTTAGTGTAGTACTATATTTAACTTTTTTTTTTTATTTTTTTTTTAACATTTATTTATTTTTGAGACAGAGAGAGAGACAGAGCATGAATGGGGGAGGGGCAGAGAGAGAGGGAGACACAGAATCAGAAGCAGGCTCCAGGCTCTGAGCCATCAGCCCAGAGCCCGACGCGGGGCTCGAACTCACAGACGGCGAGATCGTGACCTGAGCCGAAGTCGGACGCTCAACCGACTGAGCCACCCAGGTGCCCCAATATATTTAACTTTTTGAGGAACCTCCATACTGTTTTCCAGAGTGGCTGCACCAGTTTGCATTCCCACCAGCAGTGCAGATTCCCCTCTCCCTGCATCCTTGCCAACATCTGTTGTTTCCTGTGTTGCTAATTTTAGCCATTCTGACAGGTATGAGATGGTATCTCATTGCAGTTTTGATTCATATTTCCCTGATGATGACTGATGTTGAGCATCTTTTCATGTATCTATTAGCCGTCTGGATGTCTTCTTTGAAAAAAATGTCTTCTGCCCATTTTTTAACTGGATTATTTGTTAGGTGTGGAGTTTTATTAATTATTTATATATTTTGGATACTAACCCTTTACCAGATACGTCATTTACAAATATCTTCTCCCATTCTGAAGGCTGTCTTTTAGTTTTGTTGATTGTTTACTTTGCTGTGCAGAAGCTTTTTATTTTGATCAAGTCCCAATAGTTTATTTTTGCTTTTATTTTCCTTGCCTCTGGAGACATGTCTATTAAGGAGTTGCTCTGGCCGAGGTCAAAGAGATTGCTGCCTGTGTACTCCTCTAGGATTTTGATTGTTTCCTGTCTCACATGTAGGTCTTTCATCCACTTTGAATTTATTTTTGTGTATGGTGCAAGAATGTGGTCTAGTTTTTTTCTTTTGCATGTTGCTGTCCAGTTTTTCCAGCACCATTTGTTGAAGAGACTGTCTTCTTTCCATTGGATATTCTTTCCTGCTTTGTTAAAGATTAGTTGACCTTATGGTTGTGAGTCCATTTCTGGGTTTTCTATTCTGTTCTATTGATCTATGTGTCTGTTTTTGTGCCAGTACCATACCGTCTTGATCACTACAGCTTTGCAATATACCTTAAAGTCAGGAACTGTGATGCCTCTATCTTTGCTTTTCTTTTTCAAGGTTGCTCTGACTAGTCAGGGTCTTTTCTTTGAAGGTGAATAATACATGCGTTCATTAAATTTATGTATGTTTACAGTTGACAGTACTAAATCTGGGAAATAATCTTTTAGAAGAAATTCCAGAAG
This sequence comes from Leopardus geoffroyi, assembly GCF_018350155.1. Classification (NCBI taxonomy): domain Eukaryota; kingdom Metazoa; phylum Chordata; class Mammalia; order Carnivora; family Felidae; genus Leopardus; species Leopardus geoffroyi. Next base: position 115,567,769 of record NC_059338.1, on the reverse strand, counting down.
AGATGAAATACCTTATATCCCTGAAGAAGCTTCATTTATTTGGAAATAAGATTTGTAAATTTTCATCTGGAGCATGTGGTAAGTTAGTCATAGAAGAGCAACATTATAAGGCCAAACTTAATATCCTTATATTGAACAAATGCAAAAGTAAAAAATTTTACCTTTTAATAATTTTTTGTTGGAGTTATTTACACATTGTTCTTGAAATTAAGGAATTCTTGGGACTTTTTTTTCAACTATTGTACTAGGTGGATCTAAGAAAAGAAGTTAGTATTAGATTAATGAATATCCCGTTTTCAGAATCAGTGTATATTTTGACTCTTGAATCTGGGCACCCTTTCTCTGTACCTAAGAGGAGACTAGTTGAAAATCAAATCAAGAAAAGTTCTCCTTATTTTTTACACTTTTTATTTTGTCTCAATTTTAAGCTACAATCTTTGATCAAGATGTTAAGATTGAAATCAATTTGAGGAGGACTTTAAAGAAAAAATGAGATCCAATAATTGGCATTTTTTTTTTTGGTGTTTCCTTTCAAACTATAACTTCTCCATTCAATAGGACACTCTTCCAATTGAATACAGGTGGAGTGGGCTTAAAGACAAAGCATATGACAAAGAGATCTAGGTGATTTTGATAGCTTCATATACTCATGTACAACACTTTGTCATTATAAGGCTTTGACTCTACTAATAAAACTAATGCTATGCTATGAAATTTATAAGGTTCTGTGGACTTTTGAGATATGGGTGCTATATATAATTCCTGTCATCATTAAGCAGAATTTACTAAGGATATCATTGGGGGGGGGGCGAAATTAGGGGTATATTTGGCAAACAGCACAAACAGACTCTGGTACCATCTCTTTACTTTAAGATCTTAAATCATGTATCTTGGAGAAATATTTTTTCTTCAAAATAAGAACAGTAACAAACACTTATTAATGTTCATGCACATTATATATGCAAAGCCATTGATTCAGGGTTCAATTACAATCTACTTAGGAAGAAAACAGTTTACATGCGAAAAAATTAAGGGCATGAAAACAAGCAGAGAATTTTATAAACTATTTTACAAACTCTACTTTGGGGACAAACATGGGCAAAACCTGACACATATAAATAATATTACGCAACCTAATTGATGCTAATTTAAGGCTTTCTTAAAGAAAAATTTTGTCTTGTGTGCCCATAAATTTGAGGTTTATAAAATATATGTAATCTCTGTACAGTAGTCTCTGGATTTCTTGGTTTTGGGCTGTTGAACTTTGGAAATCCCATGTGAGTGGCAGAAGTTATGTTCTATGGCATGTTCTTATTAACCAAGGGCAGAAGCAGTTTTGTGTCAGGTAGTTGAGCATTATCTGGCATGTATTACATGACTCTGTCCCCCCTCACCAGACCAGGGGGCTGGGCCAGAGCTAGATTTGTGTCCCATGGTGGGCCAGTACTTGTCTCCTTCTTGGGAATTACGACAGAATCCAAAACAGTTTAATCGGTCTGAGCTAATCATATGAACTAAGGCAGAGGTTGCAAACTGGTGGCCTGTGGGCTGAAACTGGTTCACAAATAAGTTGGTTCTATTTTGATTGCCTTTTAAAAAATGTGAATTAGGGTACCAAAACTTGCAAATCAAAAGAGTTCACAAAAAGAAAAAAATCTGGTTCTCTGGATCTTTTTCATCCGCTTGTTTTAAGAAAGAAAGACACGGCAATACTGGAAGCATATTCCTACATGATAGCAATGGCCACGGGCTGGCTGAATGGCAGCTGGCCTGTTAGATAAGGCCGGTGCTCACCAGTTCAGCACACTCCTGCCAGTTACACTCTGGCCAGGGCCACTACTACCGTTTGAGTTAACTTCTCAGCTCCTGCAGGCATTTCAGTTCAAGAACTGTCTACCCTGTCTGTGAACATACAAACGCAGGAGCTGTAGGATGGCTATCAATATAGGGAAAATTAGAGAAAATCTGTTCAAAAGAAAAGCCTGGGGAATGGGGGAAAGAAAGGAGTAGCGAGAGACAATATGAATGTGAAGCTGAGAGAAGCTGTAATGAGAAATAAAACTCTACGTTCTGCAGAGACTCCCGGAGAGTATATCCCCCCAGACTTTGAGCAGCTCCTGGGAAAGACAGCATTAGCCTACAGCGTGGTATGGTGTCTTTGGACATCACAACCTGGTTCAGTGGTTCAGAAGAAGCATGAGAAGCCCAAGAAACCCTGGCATGATCATTTCTGTGATTACCAAGAGCAACCAAAGGCCTATGTATATACATACACAGCCAAACGTATCTATATGAGCCTATAATTACATAGCACTCCATATAGGTTATGTATATATACACATATATTTATATTAATATGATATACCCACCCACCCCCCCCCCCCCCCCATCCCGAGGGCTGAGGGCCCAGTGTATTGGGAGGCAGGAACAGCCATGGCCTGGTTCTCAGGGAAGTTCAAAGCCAAGCCCAAAAGGGAGAAGCTTACCACGGAGATGTACCTGGAGCCACCGTGCACCACATCTGGAGTCACAGATGTAGAGTTCAAGAGCCTGGTGGTGCTGCCTGGGGAGATGGGCCTCAACGAGAGGCTGGCAAGCTGCACACCTGGAAGTTTTCCCACTGGCCGGCCTGCAGGACAGCGCCATCTCAGAATTCTGTGCCGGGGAGGTGCGCCTGATACGCTGCGTGGACACGCAGTGCTGTCGGTTCAACGAGCCGGCAAGGAGGATAAGTGCGAAAGCCCCCAGTCCGTCCATCTGGCCTTGAGCTCCGTGCAGAGAGGCTGGTGGCCGTGGAGGACGCAGCCCCCAGGACATGCGACAGAGAATGCGTCAGCCCCTTCCGGCCCGGGGCAAAGAATATCCGGGAGTACTCCCGCCACGTGCTAGCGCACGTTGACGCGTCCCCGCTTCAAGGACACGGGGGCCCTGGAGCTCCGGGGGCACTTGTGCACACGGTACGCCCATTTCCGGTCCTCCTCACGGTGCAGGTTCACGGGCTCGGCCCCAAAAAGAGCGCCACCCTGGGCCGCCTCCCGGCGGTCACGTGTAGCGGCGGGGCTGCGGGGGGGGGGGGGGGGTGCCCAGTACCGGCCCGAGGGGCGTGCGCATGTGCGGAGAGACGAGGTACGCGTGCGTGCCCGCGTGAGTGCGCACACGTGCCCGCACGGTCGCCGGAGGTCTGGGAGGCCGCTCTGCGCACTGCCCGTGCGACTCGGGGTCTGCAGCCCGGCTGCTGTGGGGGGAAGGGGTGGGGGGTGGCTCCCGTGGCGGGGGGAGGGGGTGGCACCCCCTCCCCCCCCATTTGACTGCTCTCCCCAAGTCTTGCTGATGGATGGGTGAGTGTGGCCTGTAAGGAGGAAGCTTTGGAATGATTCATTCACTCAACAAGCATTTATAGGACAACCCTTGTGAGTTGAAACTAAAGCATAACCTTTATTTCTCCAAAGGATACAGGGGTGCTGTTTCTAAGGGTCATGCGCACCCCAATGTTTGTAGCGGTGCTATCAATAATAGCCAAAGTACGGGAAGAGCCCGGTTGCCCAGCAACAGATGAATGGATGAAGAAGATGTGATAAATTCCCCCCTTTTTAGCTGAAGCTAGTTTAAGAGGGTATCTGTCACCAGGAACCCCAAGAGCCTTAGCCAAGGCAAGAAACCAGAAGGAAAACAACGGTATATTGAAAAGTGGCTGCAAGTTATTTTGTAAGAGATGGCTAATGTGATTAAAATGATTTTCTGACAGATGGCTTACAGAATTTGATTCTGCTTAATCTGAACAACAATGAGCTGGCATGGATTCCTCAAGAAATCAGCAGGTAATTTTGTTTATAGTGAGACTTGGTTAAACAGCCCTTCCCCAGCCCCACCCTGGTCATCTGTTGTGCCTCAATGGCCTCAAGTCCTTGTGGGGTTTTAATTTTAAGCAGGTGATTAAAATTTTAAGCTAATTTTAAGCAGGTGATTCTCTGAACACTTGAGGGAAATGAGAAATAGCATAACTTGGTGGTCTTGGTGTAAGGGTGAGGGTTCGAAACATTAAAGTTCTAAAGTTGATTGTAATATTGATTTCCTAACTCTGGGGTTCTTGCAGTCTGCCCTGATATGGGACTGGGGACATGAAATTTTACTTCATATAAGTATTGGAAAACATTTTCAGCTTGATAGAAAAGGTAATAGAAAAGCAAGGTGTTGAAAATCAAGATAATCATTTTCATTAAAAACCCCCACATTTTATTATCATTAACAGCAACAAAATGCTGCACATCTTATCCTGCACATCTGCACAGATGGGCTGCTGTTACAGTGGCTTTCTGGAGCCAGCTGAGGGCCTTGTCCTTCTGCAGGCAAAATGGTCTCTTGGGCTTTTCCTCCGACAGATGGAGAAAAAACCCTACTTGAGTTTACTTGACTTTGGAGATTCTCTTTATTGCCTGTTGAATAGAAACAGATGTGTTACAACATAAGAGCATCCAGATTTTTGAAGGATACAAAACTATGAACAGTCTTTAACAAAGGGATTTTTGCAGCCCCTAAAGTCTATTCCAATTCACTTGTCTATACCTCTAGCCAATATATTATGCTTCCCAGAGAGATTTTCACAGAGAAAGTAATGTTTCTAGTCAGAGTAACTAGAAAAAAGTTTTAAGTGTTCTACTTTCTGAAGAAAAGGAACATAATGATGAAAATGCCAATAGCTGTCTGTTTGCTCCTTCATTTATTCAGCTTCTCAATGGATTTGTGTATCAATGATACAACGAAAAAAGGGAAGATCTGGGGGACTAGGTCATATCTTTGTGCAACTAGCCTTATGACTTTGGGCGAGTAATTTAACTGCACCTTAGCTTTCTTACCTCTAAAGGAAAAATTTTGAGCAGATGAACTTCAGAACCTTTGCAGCTATAACATATTATGACTTCACAATTCAGCTTAGCTCTGTTTGGAGTACTAAGCGTAATATTCAAAGAACTATATAAATCTATAGCGATATGTTAGAAATTTCAATGAAATGAAAGCTTTTACTGAAGAAAGTAGGGTTACAAAATATATAGGTAGATGCTATTTTATAGATAATTCTGGATTGTCTGTATTCTGGCTGTGTCCTTTATGTAAGCTGATTGGTCACCTCCTCAAGCAGTATTTCCATTTTCTGACCTTGGGAAAGTTTCTTCGCCTTCCCATGCCTTAGTGTCTGCAACTGAAACAGGAGAACAATAATAGTGCCTGTTCATAAGGTAGTCTTGACAGTTAAATATTCTAATTAACCAAAAATATTTAGGCTTGAGCCTGGGACGTAGTAAATTGCTCCGTGGATGCCAACTTTTTTTATTATTGGTTATTATTTTTATTTTCCCTTCTGTTCCTCCCATTCATTCCTTTTTAAAGGCAGAAGATTGACTTAGTGGTGAATTTGGGAAAAGCATTGAGCATACATGGCTCAGCATCCTCTTTTTACTCTGCCACCAAGTAAGCAGCTGCCTTAGGAGGAAAGGCTGGGACTGGATGGGTGTGGTTAATTCAGTGGAGGGCTGGTAGGAAGCCTGAGAATGTTCATGGAAGCTCTATGCTGATGTGTGATTACCTTCGTTCTGAATCTCGTGTCTCATTTCTCAATTTGTTTAGAACCTGGGAGGGGGAACATTCTGTTTCTTGGCTTACTTAAACTACAGAGTAATGGTTTATGGACTTGGAGTGGAACCTGGACAGGTCAGAGTTTTGCCCCCAAACAACTCTATATGGGCAGAGTGGCACAACCACAGAAGGAAAGCGAGAACCGAGAACGTGGGGCATCCTGGGAACAGGATGTCTCTGAAAGAAAGAGGGAAAAAGGAAGAGACGAAACCAGTAGGCACAGTTCTTCCTCCAAACTCGCCAGTCAGTGAAATTATTCTTTGGCCCACTGGAGAGGAAGAGGGCAGGGAGAAGCTGCAAGTGTACCTCCTGTGGTTTTCTCTTGGAAGAGTAGGGAAGGTCTCCCTGCTCCTGGAAATGGCAACGTAGCCATTCCTTGTTTTCTCTTCTGCTCTTTTTCAACCAATGAGTGACGACTAATTTACAGTAGCCTCTGAGCCCAGCTTAGTGCCTTGAAATAATGACAAAATGAAAAGCCAGCTGCCATAATATTAATTCAGAGTAGAATCAATTAAAATAGTGATTATAACAATGATTAATGAAGAAAATTCCTTGTCCCTTTCTCCACAGGACCTACTCCACACATTTTCACTCTTTTAACACTAGGTCGTCCATTTTTGACTCTATATCCTCTCTGCAAATGACTTTGCACCTTATTTTACTGAGAAATTTGCACTCCCTTCATTCCTTTCTTTTCAGCCTCTTTATCTTGCCTTAAGCAGACCTTAAGACAAAGTCTACTTCTGGGGCACCTGGGTGGCGCAGTCGGTTGGGCGTCCGACTTCAGCCAGGTCACGATCTCGCGGTCCGTGAGTTCGAGCCCCGCGTCAGGCTCTGGGCTGATGGCTCAGAGCCTGGAGCCTGTTTCCGATTCTGTGTCTCCCTCTCTCTCTGCCCCTCCCCCGTTCATGCTCTGTCTCTCTCTGTCCCAAAAAATAAATAAAAACGTTGAAAAAAAAATTTTTTTTAAAAAAAAAAAAAAAAAAAAAGACAAAGTCTACTTCTTGCCTTTTCTCCTCCCTCATGGTCTCTCCATAACCAGAGTTCTCTAAACTGCCATCTGTCTATTGCTTTTGTTTCCTACTTAACCCCTTGAAATTCTGTTTTTTCCCTCTTCGTTCTACTGAATATTATTTTCAAAGTTCATTAATGTCCTTTGGGCAATCAAGTCTAATGGCCTTTTCTCTCTGCTGAATACCACGTTACACAAAAATAGTGAGTGTTCCATTCAATGAGTTTGGACAAATGTATACACACCAGTAAGGTATCAGACATTTCCTTCAACCTACAAATTTCCTCTTACATTTCCAGTAAATTCTTACCTCTCATAAGCAACTACTATTCTGATTTCTACCTCTACAGATTAGTTTTACTTGTTCTGGAACTAAAGAAATGGAATCATACAGTATATATTCTTTTGTGCCTGTCTTTTGCTGAGCATATGTTTTTTTGAGATTCACCTTATTGTTGCATTTGTCAGCAGTTTGTTGTTTTTTGTTTATCCCCAGTAGCATTTCATTGCATGAATTATGCCACAAATTATTTTCTCCTGTTTATAGACATTTGGATTATTTCCCATTTGGGGCTATAATGAATTAAGCTATTATAAATATTCTTGTGCAAGTCTTTTTGCGGACATATGTTTAATTTACTTTTCATTTCAATTCCTAGGAGTAGAGTTGTAAAGTTGTAGAGTAGGAGTGTAGGTGTATATGTTAATTTATAAAGAACTGCCAGTTGTTTTGCAATGTGGTTGTACCATTTTACATCCCCAGCAGTTTTAAAAATGTTAACCATTGTAGTGGGTATGAAATCACATCTTAGGGTATTTTTAGTTTGCATTTCCCTAATGTCTAATGACAATTGAGCACCTTTTCATGTTCTCATTGCCCATTTATGTATCTTCTTTAGTGAAGTGCTTGTATCAAATATTTTTTCCATGTATAAAAATTATGTTTTTTTCTTTCCTAGAATTGACTTGTAAGGGTCCTTTAGGGGCGCCTGGGTGGCTCAGTGGGTTAAGTGTCCTACTTTTGATTTCGGCTCAAGTAATGATCTCACTGTTAGTGAGTTGGAGGCCTGCCTAGGGCTGTGCACTGACATTGCAGAACCTGCTTGGGATTGGCTGTCTCACCCTCTCTCTCTCCTCTCTCTCCTCTCCCCTGTGTGCATGCATGCACTTTCTCTCAAAATAAATAAACAAACATTTAAAAAAAGAGTTCTTTATGTATTCTGGATACAAGTATTTTCATAAGTGTATGTATCGCAGATATTTCTTCTATTATGTGGCTTGCCTTTTAATTTTCTTAACAGTACTTAGAGAAGAACTGAAATTTTTAACTTTGATAAAGGCCAATTTATAAATATTTTTATTTTCAGATTAGTGCTTTCTGTGGCCTTTTAAGGAAATATTTGCCTACCCCAAAGTTATCAAGATATTATCCTATACTTTCTTCTGCAAGCTTTATAGTTTTAGTTTTTATATTTAGGCCTATCATTCGTCTCAAATTAATGTCTGGTGTGCTGTGGGGCAATAGTCAAAGTTGATTTTTTCCCCATATGTTTATCCAGTTGTTCTAGCACCATTTGTTGAAAGACTGCCTTTTGAGGGGACTAGGGCACTGGAGAAGCCCACAAGCAGGGGAGGGGTACAGGGAGAGAGTGGGAGAGAATCTTAAGCAGGCTCTACACCCAGCATGGAGCTGGTCTTGGGGCTGGATGTCACAAGCCTGAGATCATGTTATAAACTGAGAGAAATCTCAGTTATAAACTGAAAGAAACATTGCTAAGGGTCAGTTACAGCTGACATATAGTATGAAATAAAATAAGAGAACCAGGCGACAGACACACAGAGTCATTTTTTTCTTAAAACTTTTTTATTTTTTTGGTTATTTATTTATTTTGAGAAAGAGAGAGAGCATGAGTGGGGGAGGTGCAGAGAGAGAGGGGGGGAGAGAGAATCCCAAGTAGGATCCACACTATCAGTGCAGAGCCCAACGTGGGGCTCAATCTCACAACCCTGGGATTATGACCTGAGCCGAAATCAAGAGTTGGGTGCTTAACTGACTAAGCCACCTAGGCTCCCCTTGACTTTGTCTTTTTTATAATAGTTTTGGCCACACTAGTTACTTTGAATATCCATATAAATTTTAAAATTGATTTTTCAATTTTTACACAAAGAAACTGTTAAGATTTTTATTTGGGCTGAGTTGAACTGTAGATCAATTTGGGGAGAATTGGCATCTTTGCAATATTGTTTCTTTTTATATATGAATAAGACATATCTATACTTTTATTTAGAGCTCTCTTAAATTTTCTGTCATGATTTACAGTTAGTTGTTGGTGTAGAAGTCTCTCATATCCTTTGTTAAATGTATTCCTAACTATTTTATAGGTGTTTTTATGTTACTGTAAATGGAGTTTTCAGACCTATTATTTTCCAATTGTTTGTGGCTACAGTATAGAAATCCAATAGATTTTTCAATAGTGACTTTGTAGTCTATGACCCTGCTTTTGGTTCTAGTAAGTTTGTTTGTATTTCCTCTCTTGAACATTAAAAAAAAAATTAATGTTTATTTATATTTGAGAAAGATAGTATACAAGCAGGGGAGGGGCAGGGAGAGAGACGGAGACAGAATATGAAGCAGGCTCCAAGCTCTGAGCTGTCAGCACAGAGCCTGATGCGGGGCTCGAACCCTCGAACCGGGAGATCTGACCTAAGCCAAAGTTGGATGCTTAACTGTCTGAGCCACCCAGGCACCCCATATTTTCCTTATTTCTAAATTAAGGGTAATAATTCCAACCTTAGGGTTGTACTGATGATTAAATTTAATGCATAGGTGCATAGTTGGTGTTCAACATTACTAATGTCTTTCTCCTTTATTCAAAATATGAGTATTTTCTCAGCTTATTGTGCCCACCATTGCCCCGATTTTACAAGTTCTGTTATTCAAAGCCAAATTCAAAATGTTTGTTCTTCCAAAATGCTTGTGATAGACATCATGTACCATATCTGCAATTAGAAACTCAAATTTCCTTAATCTCTTTCCCCAGGTCTGATGGCATTTCCTATCTTCATATTATGGCTCCATCTAATATCTCCTTCTAGACCCTGACATACATAAGGGCAGAATGTGTGGCTGATTCATCTTTGCATCTTTCATAGCAGCTAAGAGTGCTTATATCTGTTTGGTGCAAGACATTTAATCTGTACCTATATCTCTATCTCTGCCTCTATCCATTTATGTCTACGTATGTATGTGTATGTATATTTGTGCATATGTATGTCTTCCTTTGTCCTCTGGCTTCCTCTTCAATATAGCCAACGTATACATACAAAGAGTGAAAATGGAGTTTCTTCTTTTTTAAATCTATGTTTTGATTTTATAAAATACTTTTAACATAAGGGATGCCTGGGTGGCTCTGTGAGTTAAGTGTCAGACTTCAGCTCAGGTCATAATGTCACTGTTCATAAGTTTGAGCCCTGCATCAGTCTCTCTGCTGTCAGTGCAGAGCCTGCCTGCTTCAGATCCTGTCTGTGTCCTCTCCCCGCGCCCCGCCCCCCCCCCCCCCGCTTCTCCCCTGCTTGTGCTCTCTCAAAAATAAACATAAAAAAATACTTTTAACATAAGTTATCCAATTAAAAATAGCTTTAAAAGTTAAATTATAGAAAAGATTTTTTATGCTCAACGTATTTGTAATAGTTGTGAACCTGTGACTAAAGTAAGGCTCAGGTGAGCTACAAAAGAATGAATTGACACATGACTTCTGATAAGTGGTATGCCCAGTGGACTTTCTTATTTTCATGAATATCATTCATATCCTTTTTTTTAGATTAAAAAACCTTAAATATTTGAGTATAAATCATAACCAGCTAGCCAGCATTCCTAAAGAACTTTGTTTTCTTAAGAATCTTTTTGAACTTCACCTTAACTACAATCAGCTCATTTGCATACCTGAAGAGATTAAGTTCTTGAAGAAGCTCCAGAAGCTTCTTCTGGTCAGGAACAACATTGAAGTTCTGCCAAAGGTAAGCAAAACGTGGAACCAAATTTTCATGGGTAAGAACTCATTGCCACATGATGGGGAGTGACTATGGAATAGATTTGGACATCTCAATACAAGCCATCATTTGCTTTCCCTCCAATTAGACATAGTTAGTTCCCAAAGACCTATGACATAGGAGGGTAATAACTTGGATTATTCCACATAGTAGGGGTGCCAAATTTAATAAATAGGGACGCAGGATGCTCACTTAAATTTGAATTTCAGATAAGGAACGAATAATTTTTTAGTATAAATATGTTCCAAATATTGCATGGGACGTACTTATAGTAAACAAAATTGTTCTCTGAAATTTCTATTTAAGTGAACCTCTTGTGATTTATCTGGCAACCCTGTGTATGGCATAATATGTAAGTACACTTTAGGTTTGGAATATGTGCTATCTGTCTTCCATTTTTCCTACACAGCTACTCTTCATCCTCTTCCAAACTGTTCTGTGCCTGGGAGACTGACCTCATGGGCATCAGTAAGCTTCTTTGTCCTCTGACTTCCTCTTGGATGTGGCCAATGATAGCCACTAGTAGGATGTGAAAGGGAGGAGGAGAGTGTGTACCAGATGGTATTCCCCTGGTACCCTCCCTGATAGGATGTTGTAAGTTGCTTGCACACTTTTCTGGAAGACCGTAGTTAGTAAGTATAAGGTGATCCTCATATGGACCATTACTACCTCTCTTGGCTCTTCAGGCCTGTGGCAGTAAAGAACTCCCTGCTGTTTGGGGGATGTTTGTCAGAACCTTGCCAAACTTTTATACATGGTGGTTTTATTAAACTCTCCTCAAATTTCCCATTTTGAGAGTACTGTTTCTTGCTGGGAACCTGTCAATGGGTTTACTTTCCTTCCTTATGCAAATTAAAATTAATTTGATAGGAGGGAATGCATGTCATACAGTAAATTGAGGAATACAAAAGGTAGATCCATTCCTACTGTTTCATTTTTCTCTCAAGAGGATAATATTCCCTTTAAAAATTCTGTGCACACTGTAACGTGATAAATATAGCAAGGTGTATGGGGCACTTGGGTGGCTTAGTCGGTTAAGTGTCCAACTTCAGCTCAGGTCATGGTCTCACAGTTCATGAGTTCGAGCCCTGCATTGAGCTCTGTGCTGATATCGTGGAGCCTGGAGCCTGCTTCGGATTCCATGTCTCCCTCTCTCTCTGCCCCTCACCTGCCCATACTGTGTCTCTCTCTCTCTCTCAAATGTAAACATTAAAAAATTTTAAAAAAATATAGCAAGGTGTAGGCTTTAAATAGGTATATTTCAAAAATGTTATTCTTGGGGTGCCTGGGTGGCTCAGTTGGTTAAGTGTGCAACTCTTAGTTTCAGCTCCAGTCATGATCTTGTGGTTTCATGAGTTCAAGCCCCTCGTCGGGTTCTGTGCTGAGAGCACAGGGCCTCCTTGAGATTCTCTCCCTCTCTCTCTCTGTCCTTCCTCGACTCGTGCTGTCTCTATCTCAAAATGAATAAATAAACTTAAAAAAATTAATTTTTTTCTTAAATTCCTTAAAAATCCCAATTTCTATAAATAAGAATATTTCCTGAAATTACAAAGTAAATCTGTTAGAAGTGTAACTCCTTTATTTGAGGGAAAAATAATAACAGTAGTAACAGGATCATGGTCATGAAGTATTATATTATTAGTGTTCATAACTCTGGTATGTTGCTCTTCTTATTTACCCACTCTAAAATAAGGAACAGAGAGGTTAGACGACTTAAACACACTTTACAAAGGTCAGAGAAAGGGCTCAAATCCATGTCTGTCTGACTTAAAAGTCTGGACTTCCCATCAATACTCCTACTACAATTATTTTTTTAATCCCAAGGAGTTTGGACTCTAAAAATTTAAATCCTAGTAAGTCCTGTCCCAAGTTATTATGTAAAGAATGCCTATGATTATTTATGTCTTTGTACATTTAATCTGATTCAGTCTATCATTGTGCTTTTTGGTCTGCATTATACATAAGGTATTCTAGAAAATACTAGTTTGTTTTGGTAATGAGCAAATTATGAATCATTTTCTGGTACATTATAAATTATGTGTGTGTCTGCACATGTGTGTGAATGTATATGCCTATTCAGTCACATTGGACATGTAGATAGAGACACTAGTAAGTTTAATTTTTTTTGTATAAGGAAAGGATTGAGTGAGCACAGAGCTAAGCAAAAGGTAGATGTGAAATAAATGCCTTTGGAATTGTTGATAGACCTTTTACATCTGTTTTTCTGTTTCTCTAAGGTTCTATTTTAGTTTTAGTATGTTTACTGAGTTCTCTCACTATAAGGCCTTTCAGTAAGCACTTACTGATTAGTAACTTATTTAACCCATTCAATAACCATATCAAAGTAAGGGCTTCCATTACCATTTTCATTTTACAAATGGAGAAAGTGAAGTACAAAGAGATTGAGAAATTTGTCTGTAGTTACATAGTGTTGGAGATCTGAGCCTACAAATAGTCTGACTCTTGGCCACCATGTTATGTTGCCCTGGAGTGGTCAGAGGTAATGGAGACCTTAGAGAATCTGGGACCCCAGGACATAGTAACTCCTCAGGGAGGATGTACTGAAGAACCGATCAGGTAATTAGGAAAGATGGTCAGTCCTATCAAGTTTGAACTTAGAAGAAATATTTATGATTCTACATACTAGATTTTTAAAAATCTCTCTTGTTTTCTGACACAGGGAGTTTGTCGTCTTAAAAACCTAAGAATCCTAGACATAGCTGGAAATATTATTCAGACATTTCCATCAGAAGTAAGTAGAGCCTACTTCTATTATAACTAGAACATGACTTCACTTACGCTATTGAGATTAGAGAAATATGCATAGTCTTAAAACCTGTAGTAACTGGAACCTTGGATTATACAAATGACTCAAAGATTTGCTTCGTTCTAGAATTTCAAAACCTGTTCTCTCCCATTCCTTCCTGTGTGTTCTCTGCCTAATGAAACTGTTTGAACTAAGTGAACTCTGATTGCTATCATAAATATTTTAATATATTGGTTACGGTTAAGTGTTTTTTGTTATATACTGCTTTTAGTCACCTCAGACTTTTTGAAAATATGACTTTTCAAAGCATAAATTGTTATCCTTTGTAATTTGTCCAAGGTGACACTTTTGTTAGTTGTTTTTGAGCCATAAACCATGAAAAAATATTTTTTTCCCATTTATAAATGAATTTTGACTTTACCGTATTTCCAAGAACTGAGAAACAGTTGGTCTTGACAAGTTTTGAATTTTGGGAAAGAAATGGCAGTTTTTGATATCACATTTTATATCTGAGCAAGTATAATTCCACATGCAAGGTAATAATTAGAAGCCCATCTATCCAGAGGGTGTACAATAAATAGTTTTTGATCTATTAAATCCTTTTTCTGATCAAGTCCAAATTGAAATTTCAATGCTTTTTACCCTTAGAGAAATTGTTTGTACCGAAGGTGACTCAAATATGAAAAATAAGTATAAAGTCTATTTTAGAAAAAATGTAGTTATTGTTGTGTTAAAATATACATAACACAAAATTGATCATTTTAACCATTTTTAAGTATTTAGTTCTATGGCACTAGATGTACTCAAAATGTTGTACAACCATCATAATCTATCTCCAGAAGTGTTTTATCATCTCCAACTAAAACCTTGTTTCCCTTAAACACTACTGCCCCAGATAGCTGCCATTTTCTGTGTCTACACATTTGACGACTCTGGCCACCTCCTTGAAGAACGATATACATCATACAAACATACCATAATTTGTCTTCTTGTGACCATATTTCACTTTTAACATGTCTTCACGGTTCATCTATGTTATAGCCTTTGTCAGAATTTCCTTCCTTTTTTTAGGACTGAATAATATTCCATTGGATGTATACATCACATTTTGTTTATTCATTCATCTGAAGCACTTGGGTTGCTTCACCTTTTGGCTTTTGAGACTAATGCTGCTATGATCATGAACATACAAATATCTGTTTGATTTTCTGTTTTCATTTCTTTTGGGTATATACCTAGAAGTGGGATTGCTGAATCGTATGGTAATTGCATGTTTACTTCTTTTTTTTTTTTTTAAGTTTTTATTTAAATTCCGGTTAGTTAACAGTGTAACATTAATTCCAGGTGTACAGTATAGTGATTTAACACCTCCATACAAAACCTGATGCTCATCATAACAGGTGCACTCCTTAGGAATTGCCAAGCTGTCTTTCAAAAATACACAGTTTTGAATGTTTAATAATAATTGGATGTTGTTAATATTGACCTGGTAAAGGCTACCAAGTTTTTATCATCTTACAAGTCTTAGTTCAACTCCGTCTCTGCCCTGTGATGCCTTCCCTGTTTCCCAAAGCACCGTTATAGTTTGTACCACTAGTAGAATAATTCTTTTCAAGTCTGTCTTGAAAAGCTACCATTAGGCTGTAAGCTAATTAAATTGCTGAGTATTTTAGTTCCTTGAAACAAATATTTTTAATATTTTAATTTTTATAATTTTAATATTTAATATTTTAAATATTTTTAAATTAAAAAAAATCTTTTAAGCAAAAATCTTTCTGTAACTCCTCTCTCCCTTAAGAGCACAGTTATTTTTCATTTATTTGAAGAAAAAGTTGACCTGATAAAACTGAGATTAAGTTTTAATGATCATCACCAGGGGGCATCACGACATTTGTCTTTGATATGAAGTTTGTGACAAAATATCGTCTATAAAACATTTGCAGACCTAACAGAAAACTTCACATTTCTGTAACACTCTTGATCAAGACCCTCCATTAGCAATCTAAACTCCCCGAACTATCATAACTGTACTTTTCAGATTGAGAAGTGGTGCTAAAAGTTGTATTTCTTTTTTTTATTTCTTTTTATTTTTTAAAATTTTATTTTTTATTATTTTAAATTTACATCCAAATTAGCATTAGTGCAACAGTGATTTCAGGAGTAGATTCCTTAGTTTCCCTTACCCATTTAGCTCATTCCCCCTCCCACAACCCCTCCAGTAACCCTCAGTTTGTTCTCCATATTTATGAGTCTCTTCTGTTTTGTCCCCCTCCCTGTTTTTATATTATTTTTGCTTCACTTCCTTTATGTTCATCTGTTTTGTCTCTTAAAGTCCTTATATGAGTGAAGTCATATGATTTTTGTCTTTCTCTGACTGACTAATTTCACTTAGCGTAATACCCTCCAGTTCCATCCACGTAGTTGCAAATGGCAAGATTTCATTCTTTTTGATTGACGAGTAAGACTCCATTGTCTATATATACCACATCTTCTTTATCCATTCATCCATCAGTGGACATTTGGGCTCTTTCCATACTTTGGCTTTTGTTGATAGTGCTGCTATAAAAATGGGGGTGCATGTGTCCCTTCAAAACAGCACATCTGTATCACTTGGATAAATGCCTAGTAGTGCAATTGCTGGGTCATAGGGTAGTTCTATTTTTAGTTTTTTGAGGAACCTCCATACTGTTTT
Organism: Leopardus geoffroyi; assembly: GCF_018350155.1. Classification (NCBI taxonomy): domain Eukaryota; kingdom Metazoa; phylum Chordata; class Mammalia; order Carnivora; family Felidae; genus Leopardus; species Leopardus geoffroyi. The sequence goes on along the minus strand of NC_059338.1, from coordinate 115,551,617 downwards.
CCAGAGTGGCTGCACCAGTTTGCATTCCCAAAAAGTTATATTTCTAAAGCAGTTCTTTGCAGTTATTAGTAATTTGCAGATTTGCAAAGCAATTTTGCATGTTATCAAATATTTGTAACAATTTGATATTGAATATCCCACTGAAGAAGACAGATCTGGTATTATTATTCCTGTTCAGCGCTCTGGAGAATTAATTTGGCATCAGCAGTTGCCCTTAGACTTGAGAGGGCATCAGAGTCCCTGGGTGATTTGTGAAAAGACAGAGGGCTGAGCCACACTTGTAGAGTTTCTGATTCAGTAGGTTGGGGAGCCCAAGAATTTGCGTTCCTGGTAAGTTCTCAGGTGATATCGATGCAAGTCTAGGGACCACACCTGGAGCACCACTGGCCTGAAGTATAGAGCAGTGAGAGAGTTTGAACTTGCACTCCGGATTTTCAGCTGCAAGCCCAGGGCTCTTCCCATAATAGAATGCTGCCTCTGAGAAAAAAAGAATTGCTGAGGAATAAATTCTTTGTCTCAGGAGTGACAGGCAGGGCCGTCCCTGTTATGCTACACAAATAAATGAGACATTTCTTTCATCTCACTGGGAGTTTGGGTTCTGAGAGTTTCCCTGTGCCCTCCATGAAAATGATACTCAAGGAACATGCCTTGAACAATACAATTCTTGTATATTCTGGAAGACACAAGGAATGCCTGTAAAGTTGGAAGCTGAGTTTTGTATGTTACTTACTCCTCTTCAGCCACCCCGTGGATGTATTTGGAGCATGTGTGCCGTTGACGTAACTTCCTAAACAGTTATTCATCAGCCAGTCTACACATCAAAGAGATTTTTAGCATGTGACTTCAAACACTAAATTTTATTTTTGGAGAAAGTTTGGTCACGCCATCATCATGTAACTTTTAATTGTTTCTGAGGTTTGTCTTTATAAAGTTTCCCATTTATATCAGGTGGTTGTATTTGGAAGTGAGGCTCAGGTCTAGCTACAATATTTACAAGGACACATATAAATATGAAACTTACGGGAAGGTGCTTTGCTGAGCATAGATATTGAACAAATATGCTTTAAAAGATGTAAACCATAGCCAATGCCACATTTTCCACAGTTGCTGATTGCTTTCAGTTTCAAATTCATCATATTAGCATTCATTTGAAGCTGTGGCCTCCATAAACAGATTCTGTGTTGGAGTTAAGAATCTTGAGTATTTGTATATCCCTAAAGTCTGTAGACATACAGTGTTTTTATAAGAAAAAAATACAAGGAGAAAGAGCTTCATGCAGTGGTGTTGTCATGAGAAAAATATGCTTGGACTATTTATGGGATGGATAATAGTTATAGCACCTATTCCATTTTATCAGTGCCCCCCTTTTTTCCTTGAAGAATTCTTCAGTCGTCATAAATCATATTTGAGAACAGTGCTAACACTTTCCCCTTTCACAGTATGAGAAACATAGGAGGGAAAAAAAATGTAAGTAACTTTCCCAGAAACACAAATCATTTGAATGGCAAAGGGACTATTCAAATCCACTGTTCCCAAACAAAAATTAAATATGCCCAAGTTAGTAATTTATCAGTTGTGTGACCTTGAGCACATAACTCAATCACTTAGTGTTACGTTTTTTTCCCCCTATGGAAGTTGGGCAGATTAATAACGCTTACAACATTGTTGGGAAAGGGGTGACACAGCACTTGGTGTTCAGCAAATATAGAATGAGTGAATGATTAAATGAGATAATACATATAAATCTTTTACTAGCGTTTGGCACATGATAGATAGCAAATGTTATTTTCTTTTTATTTTAAAGTTGGGTCTGAGCTACATGCCACTGAATCCATCCCAGATATAGGGACATTTTTGCAAGCCTTTATTTTATTTATTTATTATTTAAAAATTTTTTTAATGTTTATTTACTTTTGAGAGAGAGAGCAGGCACACATGCAAGTGGGGGAGGGACAGGGAGAGAGGGAGACACAGAATTTGAAGCAGGCTCCAGGCTCTGAGCTGTCAGGACAGAGCCTGACATGGAACTCAAACTCCTGAACCGTGAGATCATGACCTGAGCCGAGTCAGACGCTTAAACGACTGAGCCACCCAGGAGCCCCTACATGCTTTTAAAGTCATGAGAGCACTTGATGATTTTAACTATTTCAGATAGCAGGGTAATGGTTGATCTGTATGTGTGGGTATACTAGGGGGATACAGTTTTATTAGCAGTTTACTGTGCTTTCTGTTCTCCATGTGTTCTTTACCTGAATAGCTGTTCCAAGTTATTTTCCTCTGTAGACCCATTTACAGTCTTCTGACCTACCTTGTTGAAGCAGTAAAACAACCAACAGATGATTTCCCTGAAGACGGTCCTTCTTTCCCTCGATCTTCACTTGTGATTCTGTTTATTTCTGTCTCATCCTTTCACCCTATCTCTTGGCTCACTTGCTTTCTGATTGTCACACCGGATTATGCTGAAAATAGGACCCCTCATCACTGAACTCCCTTTTTCTTAGACCCTTTTCTCAAATTGTTGTCTATTACTTATCCTGAGGTCTTTTCTTTCCTCAAATACTTTCAGTTTAAAATGGTATCTCTAGAGGTGCCTGGGTGGCTCAGTCAGTTAGGCATCTCACTCTTGATTTCAGCTCAGGTCATGATCTCCCAGTCCCCAGATCGAGTTCTTGCATCAGGCTCCACCCTGAGTGTGGAGCCTGCTTGGGTTCTCTCTCTCTCTCTCTCTCTCTCTCTCTCTGCCAGCTCTCTTTGTCTCTCTCAAAAACAGAAAAACAAAACAAAAAAACAAAACAAAAAAACCTTTCTCTACGTATAGCCAATGCTGATTGATTTTGATCCATGCCAGTCTAAGCATGTCTTGCTGTAGTGTTCTTGATTCCAGACACTTGCCTTACATCTAACATGGCACATAACCTGGCTTAGTGTCATTTCAGCCTCATATTTGTCTAACCCATAAAGCCTGAATATTTCACAAATGCTTCCACTGTCTTTTGTTTTACTTTTCTGTGGTTAATTCAATATCAAGTGAAGAAAGCCATGTTATTTTTTTAAAAGATATTTTTTAATGGTTATTTTTATTTTTGAGAGACACAAAGCATGAAGGGGGAGGGACAGAGAAAGAGGAAGACACAGAATCCGAAGCAGGCTCTAGGCTCTGAGTTGTCAGCACAGAGCCCAACACGGGGCTCGAACTCACAGACCGTGAGATCATGACCTGAGCTAAAGTCGGACACTCAACGGACTGAGTCATCCAGGCTCCCCGAAAGCCATGTTATTGTTGAATGACGTTCATCGTTTATAAATAAGATCACCTGCCTTCAGTAGAATGATTTCTGTATATGAGCAGTTGCATACACATATGTGCACTACACATAGGCCATTTAGCTTTGGATAAAGAGAAATATTTCTGTGAAACTGACCTAACATGTGGAGAACGGTTATATAAAATTTCAAAATGTCCATGATCAAGTGTCCTTGAGTGGTCAAAAGTGCGGTGCAATCGTGGGAAAGGAGATGCTTGGGAAAATGAAATTGTGATGTTTCCTTAAATCAAAACTTCTATCCAAACTTTTGAAACTCTGTTGCAAGATGATTAGAAAGCAGCCTAAAAGTTTAAAACTGATAATCAGGGAAATATGCATGAAGCTGTGTTCAAGGACACTTCCAAATGTCTCCACCATCTAGTGTTTTGGTTTGAGGTATTCACTTTGTTCAATAGCCCATGAGAAATTTCAATCGTCTACCTCATCCTCTTTGCTTTTCTGCCTCTTGAACAGCAACATTAGAGATCTGCTTTGTTCTTGTTGCCATATCTGTAGTTTATTTTCTGTCTCTGTTGAATATTAAGGAAAGGTCTACCGTATCCTTGAAGCTCATTAAATCCTCTCTAAAATTTGACCTTAATTTGAAAATAGTATATTTTCTTTGGTTGTTGGTGCTGCCTGCAGTGGCTCAGTTTATTAGGAGATATACATTTAAAACAACATTCAGTGACCTTTAAAAAAATGGGATATGGGCCAACGCTTGCCTAATGAAAACCCCTTGTGGCCTCTGTGGTTTTATGTAAGTGATGTAAGCTTAGCTAATAGAGAATTAGTGAGTTCCAAAACTTGACTAAATGCCTTGCCTGTCACTACTTTTACGAGAATGAGATCATGTTTTCTGCTCTTTCTTATATGGGGGAAGGCAAAAAGGAGGGTGTCGAATTATATGGGATTGCTTCTTTCACCATTCTAATTCTAAAATTTCATGAGATAGACTTTTTGAAATGAAAAGCTTAGAGAAAATTCATAAAATATTGCCCTGGAAGCAGTGAGGGTTTTGTGAAAACTCTGGTTCAAAAATTGAGGGCTCAATTAAGTTATAGGTATAACTGATATTCCCTGCTTAGCTAAAGTAAATAACCTGAGTTCTGCCTTTTTACTTCTGTACGTGCGCATATCAGAATTCAAGACGGGCTGGTCTTGGATTCCTGTAAGTGCCACAGAGTACCCTGTTCCACATGGTGGGGGTGGTTGGTGGACAAGGTTTAACTCTCATTTGTTACTCTTGGAAATTTTCTTGTTCTAGCCCTGTAGCTAAAGACACTGAGGAGACAAAAGGGATGCTGTTTATCTTCGAAATGGAGATCCCCAAATTTAAGTAACACCCACCTCATGTGTTGAAAGAAAGGGAGCATAGGGTTATTTGCTCATAGAGTCAGAGTGAGAGGTACTATTTTTCTTGCCTTGTGATAAAAACTGATTTTAAATGATTTCAAAATGAGGGCCAGTACTTTTCAAGGGTAGTAAAAAATGAGAAAAATTTTAAAGAGAGACTTTGATTGACATTCAGTAATGCAGCCTATTTAAGCATTGATTTTTATTTAGATGATGACTTTTTTTCCACCCCCTATCCCCACTCCCAAATGTAAGCTCTTTGAAAGCAGAGATTGTTGTGTCTTTTCAATGATGTATTCCCAACACCTAGAACAGTGCCTCTAATGCAAACTAGGCACCCAGTAGATACTTGCTAAATGGACAGATGGTGGATAGAAGGATGGATTGGGTGGATATGGACTTTACCTAACAAACATATCTGCTTTGTGTTGCCCGAAAAATCAAAACTCCTGTGTGAGAGTGAGTAACCAAAAAGTTGCACCAAGGCAGTAATTTTCAACCAGAGAAGATTTTGCCCTTCGGGGACTTTTGGCAATATCTGGAGGTGTTTTTGGTTGTCACCACTGAGGAATTGTGGTGGTACTATTAGGTAGCATCTAGTAGGTAGAGGCCAGAGAGCCTGCTAAACATTCTGTCAAGTACGGGGCAGTCTCCTGTAACAAAGTACTGTCTGGTCTAAAATGTTGGTGTCTTGGTTTGGAAACCCTGGTTTTAAGGATTTACTGTTTATTCCTCTGTGGTTTCCGGCTCATACTCCTTAGAAAGTGTGTAGCCTTATCAAACGGATTTTAGAGTGCATGGGAATCATCAGTGGTGCTTCTTACAATTTTGATGTCTTGGCTCCATGCCTATGTATTCTGAATTATGGCTAATAATGCTTTTTTTGCTTTAAAGTTGGATTTTCTCATATTAATGTGGCCGTATCAGCTACATCTATTTTGATTCATGTTTGCAGAATATATCTATTTTAATTCCTTGCTTTCAGCCTTTCTATATCCTTAGGTTTTAGATACGTTTCTTATAAATAGCACATGACTCTTTATTTTAAAAAGCCCAATATGATAATCTTTGTCTTTAAATTGCAGCATTTAGTTCATCTAAATTTAATGTAGTCGCTGATTTATTTGGGGCCGAATCAGTATCTTCCTGTATATTTGTAATGTGTTCCTTTTTCTCTCCTTCCCTTCTTTGAAATGATTGGAGATTGTTTTTTTTTTTATTTAAGTTTTTTAATATTTATTTATTCTTTGAGAGAGGGAGAGAGAGCAGGAGCAGGGGGAGGGGCAGAAAGAGAGGGTGACACAGAATCTGAAGCAGGCTCCAGGCTCTAAGCTGTCAGCACAGAGCCCGACGTGGGGCTCGAACTCACGGACTGCGAGATCATGACCTGAGCCGAAGTCGGACGCTTAACCTACTGAACCACCCAGGAACCCCGATTGGAGATTTTTATGATTCCATTTTTTAAAAATTCTTTGTAAAGAGTTTGTATACAATTTTGTTATTCTTTTGATATACTACCTTAAAAAAATCCTACTTGCTTTATGAAAGTGTATTATTAAGAATTGTGCAAAAACTTTAGGATACTTTAAATCTATTTATTGACCTCCATTCTTAGATATTTTGTATGTATTATAATTTCGTATATTAAATAAAATAGTATTTTGCGGGGCCTGTGTGGCTCAGTCAGTTAAGCATCTGACTGTTGATTTTGGCTCAGGTCATGATCTCATGGTCGTGAGATTGAGTCCTGAGTCAGGCTCAGCATGGAATGTAGAGCCTGCTTGTGACTCTGTTTCCTTCTCTACCCCTCCCCCACTTGTGTCTGTGCGTATCTCTCTCTCTCTCTCTCTCTCTCTCTCTCTCTCTCTCTCTCTCTGGATAACTTTACAAATAAATACATAAATACAATTGTATTTTAAATGTAACTTTCTAGTTTAAAAGGTTTTATTATTATTTTACACGGATAGTATTCATTTAGATTTATTTGCAGGTTTCACATTTTTGTTGTTGTTCATTTCCCCACCTATCTTGCATCTTCCTTTGGGATTCTATATTTGCTTCCAGCTTCAAATCACAGTTTTTAGTCTTCTTTGAGAACGAGTCTACTTGTTCAGTTTCCCAGTTTTTGATAGTTTGAGTTAAAACTATCATTCTTTTAACTTTATTTTTGACGAATAACTTTTACTGGATATAGAATTTTAAGTTGACAGTATTATATTTCATTACTTTCAAAACGTCCTTCCACCAGCTTCTAGCGTCTATTGTTGCTGCTTAGAGGTCTGGGAAAACTGTAGCTGTTGTTCCCCCTCAGGCAATCTGTTTTTCTCTTCCTGGCAGCTTTAAACATTGTCTCATTGTCTTTCATATTCTGCATTTCAAATATGATGTGTCTAGGTGTGAACTTCATTTAATTTGTCCGACCTGGAATTTATTTGGCTTCCTAAGTATGTAAATTACTATCTTTCATTGTTTTTTGAAAAATTCTTAGTTATTGTCTTTTTCAGTACTGCTTCTGTCTCCCCCTTCTTCTTTGGTAACTCTAATTTCCTATATGTCACAACCTCTCACTTTATGTTTTTTTTGTCTTACCCTGTTTTCTCTCCTTTTGTCTCTCTGTGCTTCATTCTAGATATTTCTTCCTATTGTATTTTGTATTTTACAATGTGATAATTTACTCTTCAGTTGTGTCTAATGTACTTTTAAACCCATCCATTAGGTTATTTCCATTTTATTCAGTGGCACAATTTTTGGTTGGTTCTTTTTCAAATCTACCATGTTTTTTTTTTTTAATTTTTTTTTTTTTAACGTTTATTTATTTTTGAGACAGAGACAGAGCATGAACGGGGGAGGGTCAGAGAGAGAGGGAGACACAGAATCCGAAACAGGCTCCAGGCTCTGAGCTGTCAGCACAGAGCCCGACGCGGGGCTCAAACTCACGGACCGCGAGATCATGACCTGAGCTGAAGTCGGACGCTCAACCGACTGAGCCACCCAGGCGCCCCGTCAAATCTACCATGTTACTTTCCATATTTTTCAGTTGTCTACTAAAAAATTTAAGTTTAGCTTTTTTTTCCTGGAACGTGTTAAGTATGGTTGTTTTAATGTCTGAGTCTGGTAAACTCAGTATTGGGAAGTACTTTTGGGTTGACTTCTGTTGTTTGTGTAGTTTATCTGTATCACTCAGAGTTCTCCAGAGAGATGCTATTCAACCCAATGTACCATCTTTTCTTCTTATGTGATATATAGATATGGATCAATATTCTCTCTCTAAGTGTACACACACACACACATATTTAATATTGCATTAGTTTCAGGTATATAACATAGTGATATGACAACTGTGTATACAATGCTTGGTTATATTTGATTATATCCAGGACGTCGTATTTGAAAAATTATTTTTGAAATAGCTTGAGGTCCAGATGATGTAACTTCCTGGAGAAGTTTTGTTTTCTTTTTTCTTTCTTTTTTTTTTTTTTTTTTTTTGGCCACTTTTACAGTAATGTAATGGCATCACTGTAATACAGTGGAAATAATAATACAGTACCACTTTAGTTTCAATGCTTAAGAGTTACCTAGAATATTCAAAGTAGGGCTGCTATCTACATGGGGTGGATATTTTTTTTATTTACCCTTATTCAAATATGAAAATTTCTTTCTGGTGTCAGGGAACAAAAGTGGTTTTAAATGTGGGACTCATTTCTTTCAATATCTATCTGCTCCTAGATCATGTCTTGGTTTTTCTATTGGTCATATTAGTTCTTTGATACCTTGAAGATTTCTAATATATATTTATGTTTATTGAGATATTTTGTCTGAATTACCTTATTTTCTGTTACTGGATTTGGAAGTTTTTGATAGATTTCATTAAGACAGTGAGAAAACTTGAGTGACTTTATTCTGAAAACCTCATTTGCCTTCTTCAGCAAGCAACACATTTCCTTTTCTTTAATGAACATTCACCTCTGCTCATTTCTAGGTAGCAGACTATGAAACAACAAAGCACTCTAACTGTGACTCAGTCAGATCATTCTCTTGCTGATGCATAGATACTAGATCTGGTTCTCTGGTTAAGTAGTATTTATGGTCTCCTTATTTCCTGCCTTTCTGAGGAAATAGTCTTCCCTCATCTCCCCATGCCTGCCCCTTTTGTATCATTATAGGTCTCTGGGTAGATATCAACTTCTCAGGAAATCCTTCCCTGGACACCCAATCAAAGTAGCCATCTCATTGTTATGTCAATTTAAAAAAAAATTTCTTTATGGTACTTACCACTGTTATAAACATTTATTTATTTGTTTACCTGCTTTTTGTCTGTCTTTATCTACTCTCCATTCTTTTATGCCCGAGGGAATATAAATTCCCATGACAGCAGGATACTTGTCTGGTTATTCATTGTTATACTCTTATTGCCCAAGGGAGTGCTTGGCAGGTAGTAAGCATTCAATATGAATTTGTTGAATGAATGAATGGCTGATGGCCTGATCATAGCCATCCTTCGATTTCCCTACTCTTCATTTGATGCCAATAAGTCACAAGCATTGGGAGGGTCTCAAGATTCTTCTCTGACTTTGAAGTCTGTCCCTACTTCCTACATCTTCCACTTTATTTACTTGGTCATATATTGCTTTCCTGCTCCATTTTCTTTAGAAGACTCTGTGTTCCTTAGTCTTACAAGACAACTCTAAGGTAAATTTCTGTTTAATAGCTGTGTTACTTTTCTTTTATAGTTATACTTGCTTTTTAACTTTAAGAGATAATTAAAGTTATACAAGCTCTAGTCTTCTTTTTGCCTTGGGTGCCAAGAAGTTCAGAACAGAACTGAGAGATTGAAGTTTGTTTGTTTACTTATTTGTTTACTTTTTAAATATTTTATTTTTATGTTATCTCCATACCCATTGTGGGGCTCAAACTCACAACTCCAAGATCAAGAGTCAGATGCTGTACTAACTGAGCCAGGCAGGCACCCCTGACAGATTACAATTTTAGAATGATCATCTTTTTCTATATTTTTGAGTTCTAATTATATTGGCCACAATTTATAAGTCTTCTACTATAAATCACCTAAAGTTCTTGGAAGATAATTGAGACTATATTAAAATACAAACCGAAGCAAAAATAAAAACCTGAGCCCTGGCTGAGTAGGTATCCCACAAGACTTCCAAAGCTCCCTATATTAAATTGCAGGGCATTTAACATTTTATTTATAATCAGTAGTGAGGGTAGGAGGAAAGGAGGCCACTTTTCTCATTATTCATAAGATTTTTATGTGGCGAGGATCAAATAAATTTATGGAAAATTACTCATGTATAAATGTTAGCTTTCTCTTGTTTTTTTGTTTTTTGTTTTTTTGTTTTTTGCCCCTTTAAGTTTTTTGTTTTTTGTTGTTTTGCCCATATGCAAAAAATTACACTGATGTGCAGAGGAGATATAATGGTAGATAGGTACAGTGATTAGTGACAGTAAAGACTCAACGTTCTAGAGTATAATGAAGGCGGAAAAAAACCACCTTTATCAAGAAGACAACTACCCAGAAGTGTCAGGGAAGTAGGCCCAGAAAGTAGTTCTTTCTCTTGTTAGTACCTGGGCAGCTTTCCTTTAGGAAATTCTGGAAAGAAAATTCCGTGGACTAGATTGAGTCTGAGCATAGGGGCAGAACCATCAGGGTGGACAAATGCCATCATAGGAGGGGTGCTCTTCAGTTTGTGATATATTGTTGTATTGTTAGTAATTAAGGATTTCATCCACCCAGGTCACAGATGATTGTGAGAAATACTAATATGCTAAGGAGGATGTATAAAAGTTACTGCATAAAAACCAACAATGATAACTAATATTCTTTGAAAACTATATATTTGGTTTTGTATTAAGTACTTTAGAAGCACCATCTTATTTAATCTTCATATAGCTCTATGAGCTAGGTACTATTGCTTTTCCCATTTTACATATGAGAAAACCAAGGTCTTGGGAAGAGATTAATGTACCTATAGCAGAGCTGAAATTCAAACCTAGGTCACTTCAAATTCCAAATACTCTTAATTACTGGTAGTAACTTATATAAATATACCATGCCTGATTATCATAGATGGTTCCTGTTTGTCACGATTGTATGTTCTTTTAATTTTTGTGGAAGGCATGGCTGAGTTGAACTAGCCAGAGATAGGACTGATCTCTGAATCCTCTGCCCCTGCTGCCTAGCTCCCTATGCTCCTATAGGCTCTGGCTAACTTTACAAAATTGAAGTCAAGACCCTTGAAATAGGTTCATTTGAGATAAGGAGTGGAGATTGGAAGTTGATGCTGCAAGCTCTTGCTGAAATGGGCTTTTTGTGCCTAGTAATTAGGAAGAACAATTGGTAACATCTGAAGTCTCCCTCAAACGGAACCTCTAACCTTACTGCTGAGGGTAAGAAAACATACTGAGTTTGGAGCATATTTTTAGGTACATGTCAGAGAGTTTGTTGCTGGCATTCCTGGATTAAAGGGGGAACTTCAAAGAAACTGCAGGTGCGACTCTCTAGGAGGGTAGACTAAAGAGAAAGCAGTGCTATAAATCAAGGAAATAATTCCAGACAGAAGACACTGGGTTCGTACAAGGCTTAAGACAGCTAAGCAGTGCAGTGGATATCAGAGAACCAACTCACAGATGGGGAGACAGTAGGTGACATTACGAAAAGCTGAGTGTGTCACTGTGGGGAGACCGTGAGGCTTTTGATACTGTAGTTTTTTTGTTTCAGAATACACACATTGTGCTTTTAATAATACAGATAATACTGGCTGTTGTAGTAATTGCCTGAGCTAGCAAGTGTAAGTCATTAGAAACCTAGCTAGTGCTTTGTGTTACATTAGTCCTGATTCCTGTCTTTGCCTCTCACCTTCAAAGCCCAAGCGCTGTTACAGTGCCATGGGGTTGCCATCATTGACGTCAAGGCCTTAGAGAAGTTATGCTAGAAGATACCCCTCACTTTTTCCCCTAGGTTATCCCTTACATATCTAGGTGCCCCTTGGGCAATCTGAGCCAGAGACGAATGAGGGGTTGGAGGAATAATGGAAGAATGGGGTTGGAGGAAAAAAATATAACCTATGCATACCTGAGGTGTATTGTTGGAAATCTAATTAGTGCTAGTAATTTTTTAACTGGATAGCAGGAAGAACAGTTATAGTTTATGCTCGTGGATCAAAGATGCACTGCAAAGCAGGAACAAAACAAAATAAAGCAAACATGTAGCTTGTGTTTAATATTACAGTGGAAGAGGCCACTTTATGAAATTATTTTACAACACTCCCATGGAATTTTTATTCAGGTATTCACTGTTTTGGAGTACAAGTTCCACTGAATGTCCTCTGGGGAATAACAAGTAGAGTCAGTCCAGCACTAACTGTCCCCATAAAAGGAACAAGAGGATTTATGCGTCTTCAGAGTAAGACCAGGACTGCCAACCAGGCGCTGTCTTCCAGTAAAAGTTCTGCCCCTGCCCATTTTCATAGACAGAGAGCTGGTCATAAATTCTGCTGTTCTCTTTCCCCACCTACACCTGATGATCTTGCCTGATTTGCTTGTTGAATAGTCACAATTTTTAGTTACTGTATTGCCCCACCCTTGTTGGGCTGTGATCCTTATTCAAAGATTTTGAGATTTGGCAAGTGGAGAAAGTAAGAGGAGGGCACCATGCTGAAAACTCAGAGTCCCACAGAAGCAGCAAAGTAAGGACAGCTCCTAGGGAGAGAAGGAAGGGTAGCTCATCTAAGTGCTTTCAGGATGAATAGATAAGGAAGTGGGATGGGAAGGAAATATCCAGTGGTGTGCCGGTAAGTGTTTGACAACTAGCTCTTTTTGTGACATCTACCGATTACCATGGGGTAAAAACTCCCACCATAGTCCGTTTCAGGTTACCAACATGATATCACCAGAAGCCAAGTTGAACATTGATGCTCATAATTGGCTTTCCTGATCTTGTACCAGTCAGCAAATCAATGGCAGTCACCTTGTTACCACTGGTTTAGAATTTAAGGAGATGATATGTCTTTCTTTTGTGTCAGAGATTCATAAAACACTAGCTTTGCTATTTATAAGCTGTCTAATCTTGGGTAGAGGTCCTACAATTCCGTTAGTCACATTTCTTTACTATTAATTCATTTGTTCAGTATGTATTTGCATGTCTTTTGTAGGCTAGGAACTATTGTTCTAGGCATTCTGGATACAGAGGTGAATAAAAATAAACTCCTTACCCTCTGAAATCTTATATTCTAGAGGGGGAGACATAATACGCAAGTACCTAAAATATAACTTTAGGTAGTTCATGAAGAAAGCACACAGGGCACTTTATGTCCTGGAGGGCAGATTTTGTGTGTTTTGTGCACTGCTCTGTTTGCAGGCTTACAACATTGCAAGAACAAATCACAGTATAAAAGAGAGTCTGCTACTCATATGATCAGAGGGACTTGAATGAACCTATGTGGCAGGTGCTGTTGGGAAGCTGGTTGATGGCTCCATCTCAAACCCTCTACCTTTGAACTCCTTTTGTGGAGAGTGGCCATGTGTCACAGTTCTGATCAGAGAAAATCTTTTGGATGGGGTTTCTGGAAAAACTTTTATTATTGTTTTAATATTAACTAATGTTAATAGCTGTCAGTTGACACTTCTTCAAAGCTTTGGACACTTATATTTGAAAACAGAAAGCAACACAATGCTTAGAAAAAATCTAGCATTTTATAATTTTTTGTCTACACATTTGAGTATACAGGCAAGTTGTTGAAGAGTCAGTTGGTTGAGTTTTTTAAAACAAAAGAACATGTGTACATACATGTATGTGTGAGTATGTGTGTAATAAAAAAAATAAATAAAAGTAGTGAATGCTCTAAGCAACCTGAGAGAGGATATGTGAAAAAAAGAATTTGGGTTTTCTGTTCCTATAGCTGAACCAACATTTCTCACTATTTTTTTTCCTTTTTTTTTTTTTTTCATTATTGTCCTCCTCCTGCTAGGAGATTTTTAGATATTTTCCCCCTAATAATTCCTCCCCTACCCCATTACATGTTAGCACTAGAGAGAGAATGTACGTGTTTATATTGTCAAGTAGGATTGAGTTGTGAGGGCCACAAGCAATTATAATATCTAAGATTGTTTTGCCTCCTCCATAAACCAATTTTTACCTCCTTAGGGATCATAACAGCCTTCACTATTGAAATGCATGAGCTGAACCAGCAGAGAACTTGAAAAAATACTTCCTACATTCTTACGTTTATACTTCATGGGCCAGATATGTGGGAGAGTTTTCAAACTTCTGAGAGAATCTTAGAATCAGCACAGATGTTGAGATAGCTTTCTTGAAATCCTTGAAATACTTTTAGCCCTGGGAAAATTCTGTCTACTTTGGGAAGCTGTATTTTCAGTCCTTTAACCCAGTACAGGAGGTGTCTATCTCCCATTGCTACCATTCCCAAATACATCTTCTGAAAGTTTGCAGATCAGAAATCAGAATTAGGGTGATTAATCATTTCAGGAAAAAACTTTTGAAATATCTTTTCACTGTGGATTACTTGGAAAATAGAGATAAGCAAAAAGAAAAGCAAAATGACCTATAATGCAAGCATACTGGGGCCAAGGGAAAGCGCCAGGGAAACCAAATTAACATGTTGGTTTATTTTTTTCCTATTCTTCCAGTTTTCTTTTTTTTTGGGGGGGGGAGGAGGGACAGGGGTGTCTGTGAATGCATGTGTGTACATGCACATGTAGATTTTTTTTTAATGGAATAGTCATACACGCTAATGTGTTAGTATTAGTATTACTCATGCATATTAGTGTATTATTTATATATACATGTTTTATAATCTGCCTTTTCAATTTTTATTTAAAAAATTTTCCCATTTCTTAAAGTATTTCCCTACCTTTCTATTTCTTTCTTTCTTTCTTTTTTCCCCATTGGGTATCTAGATTTATTGTGGACATTTGACTTAATTATTGAATTTTTTTTGCTTGGCCTAGTTTGTGTTAACTTTTTTTTGAATTACACTTGACATTAGTATCAGGTGTACAATGTTATGTTAGTTTCAGTTGTATGACATAGTGATTCAACCATACCTCTCTATTTCTAATGGATGCATCATATTGACATTGTTTATATTAAAGCAGTCTCCTATTTTTTGACAAGTAGGAGATTTAAACCTGTGTGCCACAATTAAGATGTTTCAATGAATATCATTGTAGCTAATCTTTATACATACCATTAATTACTCCCTTAGGAAAGATTCTTTGAAATGTAATTGCTAGATCAAAATTATGCATACTTTAACTGCTTTGATGAATGTTGCCAAATTTTGCTTCAGAAAGCCCAACATTCCCAAGTTTTAAAATTGGTTCTTATTCTTGCGTTAAGCGATATTTCACATACCTCTTCAAAGATATTAATTATACTAATTACGTTAGAGTCTTGTTTTATTAGCTCTATTTCTTCTGGTATAAGTTCTTACCTCTTATTTTCAGGTAGTTTTATTTTTAAACTTTATCTTATTTTTGAATTTGGAACACAAGATTCCTGAGAGCTGGCAGCTGTCTTTGCAGTTCACCTTATGGGACAAGATAAAGTTCTTACAGGAGTTTGTATTGGTCAGTGACACTAAGAAATACTTAAAAATATTCCAGCAGGTATAATGCATTCTGATAGCTGCTTATTCTTCCCTTGTGTTGCCAGCCACTCAGGGTCCCTCTTACTTCTTTCTATTCAAAGCACTGCTCCTATTAGGGTATAGGTGTGCAGGATTCAGGGAAAGGAAGTTTGGGGATGGGAGGTGGAGTGTGGCTGTGGGATAAGAATGGGTGAATGAGCCCAGTGTCTACCTGCTTCTGAGAGAGTACAGTAATCCTCCTGTCTGTTGTTTCACTACCCATTCTTTTCTGGAGACCTCTACTGCCTTTGTGTACTGAGTTCCTTCATTTCTATTTGTGTGTGTGCATGTGTGTGTGTGTGTGTGTGTGTGTGTGTGTGTGTAGGGAATTTTTTCTGGGGTTTTCATATCATCCTGGGTTGATACTTCCTTCTTCAAATGATACTATCTACACATGATTTCTGTTCCTATGAGGATTTCTCTTCCTGTATTTAAGTGGCTATTTATTCTTTATTTTAGAAGGTATCTTTGTGTCATTTCTAGGATTTGTCGTGGGAGAAGGATATTGCTGATTGTGCTATCTTACCATCTTGAAACTGGAAGTACTTATATCAGTTTGCTAATACATTTGCAGCATGTGAAATGCCTTTACTCTTGCCTGGTAGAGCTTAAATGAAGCAAAGTATTGGGGGTGAAAAAGGAAGACAAAATACTGGCTGATCCTAACAAGCCAGAAAAACAATAAATGTGACTTGCTAAATGGACTACATGTTGGTATAGTACCTAATTTTTCTAGAATGCTTTAAAGTTTCTTAAGTATTTTATACTTCCTCATTTGATCTTCACAGTCATTGAGGGGGGTATTGTTATGTTTATACATTAAGAACAGTCTCAGATACTTTATTTATTTTTTTTTTCAATGTTTATTTTTTTGGGGACAGAGAGAGACAGAGCATGAACGGGGGAGGGGCAGAGAGAGAGGGAGACACAGAATTGGAAACAGGCTCCAGGCTCTGAGCCATCAGCCCAGAGCCTGACGCGGGCCTCGAACTCACGGACCGTGAGATCGTGACCTGGCTGAAGTCGGACGCTTAACCGACTGCGCCACCCAGGCGTCCCTCAGATACTTTAAATGACTTGTACAAAGAAGTTGTGTGGAGGACTTGGATTTGAACCAGTTCCCGGCCTTTGAGGACAATGCTTTCTCTGTTCTACTACTACATATAGATTGAGTTATATGAAGAGCTTAAAAGAAAGGGTGTTTTAGTTAAAATAACAGTGACTTCAGAGAAGGTAAAGAAAAGCATTCAAGAATTCTTGAAACATTGATACCTAATATGAATAAAGAACAAAGGTATGTTGAGTGGAATTAAAGGTGTTACACCTTTGAGGAGCTTTACTTAAAACCACATTGGGGCTTGCGTGGAAACCAAGGCAGAAGCTACAAATTGGCATTCTTTCTTCAGTTCTCATCAAGAATTTGGCCACTAAAATTTTAATTTCCTGTCAGAATAAAAAAATGGAAGACCAAAGATCTCACAATTGGTTTTCAAACCATAAACAGCTTTCACAAAATCTTTGAATATCTTTCTTCTGGTTCACTACTCTGAATTGTTGCCTGGTCTGAATAAATTTTAAGATGGAATTCTTCAGTTTAAATTGTAGAATATTTCAGGGCAGAGGTTGGGAACTTTGATTTCTTTGTTATTCCCCAAGGAAGGTGCCTTTTATAGTTTAGTTACTGCTGATTACTGCTTTTTATCTGTAACTAGGTCTGTGAGATTTACAATTATGGGTGAAAGAACATCAGTAGGTATACGGCTTCCCTATCCTGTGGAGAGATACTAATTACATAATTTTCTTTCAAAAGCCTGAAACTGTTTTTAAAGAGTAACTAAGGTTTGAAAGTCTTAGTTAGATTGAGAGGAGGGAGAAGTCAATTTTTATGTTTTACAAAGAAGGATTCGCATTAAAGTACCCAAGAAGGTTATTTGGAGCAATTCAGAAACAGTGGAGAGAATCATTTATCTGTTGAAGGTGGGACAAGAAAATTCTATGACATGTTGGAATTGGTATATGTGTTTTATTTTGGCTCTTCGGTTACAACATAAATAGAAATTAAAGTTACATAGAGAAGATGTAATGAAGAGAATTTCACAGGTATTTAAGAAGGAGCTACAGTAAGGCTGGGCAGAGCCCAAAGGTATTGGAATGAATGTTCTCAGCTCAAAGAGCATCTGGGATCTTCAGTGGCGTGAACTATTAGGTCATCACACTTGTTGCAATTGGTTGGTATAATATTGGAATAACGTGGCCATATTCCAAATGCTGCTCTGCTTATACCTTGGTTCCAGTCTCCTATAAATTCAATATACACATAGCCTACTGTGGAGTCTCCAGGTCCTTGACGTAATAACTGTTCTATTCCAGCTTCCAGAACTCAATTGCAAATTATTTCCATATTTCTTGGTTTAAATTCCCAAGAGAGTATTTGATTAGGCAAGCCTGTTGGATTTCAGATGATTGGGTCAGGCCTATGATTAGCTTTCTTTGGCTCAAGAGTCAAGCCCCTGTTCAAATGTCCAAGTAGTAAAACCATACCGTGTAAAATCTGTAGGTAGCGGACTCCCTGGGTAGTGGTGGAAGATGGGTGTTGGGGAAGCATCCGCAGAGTAGGAAAAGTTTGGTGGTCCCAGTGTAAATTTCAGTGGAACTGAAATTTAAATAAGGCAGTTTGATTCCGAAGTCTGTCGTCCTAAACCCATACATGTTATATACTAAGTCCTGCACTAGGAACTGGGAATATAATAGTGAGGAACCAGATGGGATCTCTGCTCTCTCAGAGCTGCAGTATAGTGGGAGACATATTAATCAAGTAATTAACATTATGAATGTATAATTACAAACTGAAATCAGTACACTAAAAGAAAGAACCCACTGGTCTGTGAGAGAAAACAGAAGCCTGACCCAACAGATTGGTTAAGGAAGGCATCCTGGAGGAGGTGACAGCTGAGAGCTGAAGAGTGAGTAGGAATCAATTAAGTGAAAGGAAAAGACATATTTCAGACAGAGTGACAAGTATGTGGAAAGGGCTTGGAGGGAACATGGATGTTCAGGGAACTGGAGATAATTTATTGTGGTTGGAGCTCAGAGATTGGATGAGAGGAGGCCATGGCCAAAGAATATAGGATATGGTAAGGATTTTGATCTTTATTTGAAGAGCAACACAAATCTCAAAGGATTTTAGGCAGGAAGTGACATAATCAGATTTGCATTTTGAAAAGATCATTCTGTCTGAAGTGTGGAAGACGTACTGGAGGAGATCAGAGGGAACGTTGGGTGGACTTCTGGTAGCTGTTTACCGAAGCCAAGTAAAAAAATTGTGGTAACTTCGTCTAAGGTGGTAGTAGTAGGAGTGGAAAGACCTGAATGGATTCATGGGATGTTTAAGAGGTAAATTTGGAAATGGTGATGGGCTAGTAAGCTTTCTGTGGTCTGGGATAGAAAACACTGGAAAAAGACAAGCCTCAGGAGAGCAGATCATGAGTTCAATCTTGAACATGGTGAGTTTGACTTGTATTTAAGACATTCAAGTGAAGATTTTGAGTAGGCAGTTGGCTATCATGGGTGGAACCAGAGTCATTGGCACAGAGATTTAATTGAAATTGTGGATTTGGGTAAAATTGCCTAGGGAAAAGAAAATAAAGTGAAAAGAAAATGTGGTGAGCTCTATGGTGGACTCTTTCATGGTTGGGCAAAGAATGATAGGCCAGCAAAGAAAAAATGGAATTAATGTTGGCTAGCATACTGAATAGAGGAGAATTTCTGGCAACCACTAAGAGCATTTTGGAAGTTGGTGACTATGATTCCTGTGTACCCTAATGTGTGACTCTGCAAATGGGACTTCTTTATTTGGGTGCAGAGATAGGGAAAACTGATGGCAGGGATGACCCAGGGTTTTGTTTCCCTAAACATAGGGAATTAAAAGACAGAGGGCAGAGGATTCAGGTATGTCCTATAACTTACCAGGTCATTTTTTTAATGTGGGAAAAGATTTTTAAATTTTAAATAATTCTGAGGAACATATTTTGTGTATAAACATTTGTTCCCATTTCAAATATTTATTTTGGGTGAATTCCTACTAGTAGAATTAACAAAGAGTAAGAATAACTTTTAGGCTTTTTGATGACATTGCAAATTTGCTCACAAACTGATTGCCCCCATCTTGTTTACATTGGGCAGTGGGTGTTCTAATTTTAATGTTTAATTTTTTCTGTAGATGGATCTAAGAAGCTACTTTATTTATTTTCATTGAAGTAT
Source organism: Leopardus geoffroyi (assembly GCF_018350155.1). Taxonomy (NCBI): domain Eukaryota; kingdom Metazoa; phylum Chordata; class Mammalia; order Carnivora; family Felidae; genus Leopardus; species Leopardus geoffroyi. The sequence continues at coordinate 115,532,032 of NC_059338.1, read as the reverse complement.
AATTAACATACAATGTTATCTTAGTTTCAGGTGTACAATATAATGATTCAGCAATTCTGTACATTACTCAGTGCTCATCACCATAAGGGTACGCTTAATCTCCTTTATCTATTTCACCCATCTCCCCACCCACCTCCTAATTTTTATTGTTTGCATTTTGGCAGGCGGAATAAATGTATTCCCCAAATTTTTACTTTTTGTTACTCTCTTTCAGTTGCTTTGTGTCTTGAGTAATTTTTTTGGTTAAGGTAGTTAGCTCATGCATGTGACAATGCCTTTCCATTGTGTTTGTGCATTAATGAAAACTTTTCTGGCTGTTGAATCTGAACTCCTAAATGTATGATTCCATTTTATTCTGAATTTTAATGGTATGGACAAATCTGAGACCAGAATGCCAAGAAGAGGTGCAGAATTTCTGGAAAAAAAGCCAACATTGCCAGAGTGGAGGGAGAAATAGAGAAAGTGAGAGAATGAGTGCTCAGGGTCAAAGATGGTGCAGGGTCCAATCATAAGAATCATATAAGCCAGTGTGAGGAATCTTGTGTTTCATCCTGAGTGAGATGAGAACCCCTGGATGGTTTTGAGCAAGGGAGTGATGTGATCTAATTTCCATTGTAAGGAGATCACACCATTGGGGATGGAGCACACAGGGCCTCATGGAAACAAAATCCTGTTTCCCTGCTGGTTCCCAGGTGGTATGAGGACAAAATTGGGGTCTAAAGCAGGTGTGGGATGGGGATTGTGAGAAGATGCAAACAAGCCCTTGCAGACCAGTTGTTCATTTTACAGTGATATTTAGACCAAGAGGCCTGACAAGGATTCTGGAGCCACTGTCCCATCAACTTTAAAGCCAAGTGTATTGAAGGCAGGCAGGAAGGGGCTTGAGCTTGGGGACCTTTGGTCGCTTCTCCCTGGCCAGAATTGAGGAAGGGGTGTGTGTGTGTGTGTGTGTGTGTGTGTGTGTTTAGAGCCTGGAGTTTAGTTATCTCCCTCCTTCCAGGCTTCTCTTGGCCTCCTCTCTTCAGCTCCTTCTAAGGGTCTTCTCTTGGGACAAGTATCCAGCAGATAGTAAAGGATCCTCCCTTGAGGTCACTTTGTGCCTGTTTTCACTCCCACTTGTACAGGGTGTGTGAGACAAGGGTTCCCAGAAGAGAGTTTTTGGCTTTCTTATGTTCAAATGATATCATCAGCCTACTCATTACACAATTCTGATTAGATATAAAGTGTATCACTTATTTCCTTGAATTTCTCATTGGTCACAAATCTTATTCATGTCCCTTTTAGAATTGTTAACATATATTTTTTTGAATGCCATAGCCCCACACTTAAAATCTTTTCCTCTTTGCAAGTTAGGCTTTAGCTTATTTAGAAATTCTAATTCTTCCTAATGGGTAACCCCATGAGTTCTGAAATGGTCTGAAGAGTCCATAGTAATTTGCTGTTAGCCTACTTATCACTTCTGGTTTGGTCATTATTAAATCTCAGCCTCCTTTCTCCTTGTTTACATTAACGGTGTTCTTGCTAAACCAGATCCTTCTGATCTCCCTCACTACTTTAGGCTAGTGGAAGTAACAGAAGGACTTGCTGAATGTATACATTGTTCCTGAGGCATGGGGCTTTGAAGGAACAGTTACCACAATTGACCACTTGTGGAGAAGGAGGCCTTTGAAAATTTTGAGTTTCCAGGGAGAGCTGTGGGTACCTGGGGATATCTGAGAAGACATTTGTTAATATAGCAATTATTTACTGGGCATCAGCTATGCTCAAAGTACTGAACTTAGAAGTTGCATTTATAGGCACTTAAGATATCGTTCTTAAAGAGACAGAAGCCTGGTAGATGAAGATAGACTTTTCAACAATGATTATTTCATAGTGTTTGTAGGTGGTATGATTTATATATAAGGCCCAAGGAGTGGACGTGGAAACATTTGGCAGAAGCCAGAGAAGCTTAGGTGGGTGATATTTTCATTTTGAAGAAGTGTTCCAGGAATGGGGTGAGAAGAAGGCACAGCATTAGTAATAACTGTGAGATAAGACACAGGCCTCTTGTGAGACCCCTAAGTACCTTGGGATGGCTAGCATGTAAGGGCAAAGGTTGAGCTTACCAGGATATAGGGTTGGAGAAACCAGCTGAAGAGAGCCAATTATGACATACTAAGGATTTTGAATTCATTCTGTGGACAAAAGAGAACATTGAAAATTTTTCAGCAGGACTGTATTATGATCAAATTCTTATTTTAAAAGACAATTTTGGCAGCAGAGGTTTGCATGGAGACTAATTTGAGTACTATTGCAATAATTCATGTAGGGTGAAGGCCTTAAGGCAGAGTGTTAGTGGCTGGGGTCGGAAGTAGGAGGAGATTCTGCAGAAGTAGTGAGGAGGTTGGTGGGAGAGCAAGATGGAAAGAAAGGATAGATTCCAGAAGTTTCAAGAAGGTAGAACTGACAGAACATGGCGGGAGATTTGATGCGGTTGATCAGGAAAAGGAAAGAGGAAAATTTGGAGGAAACATGAGTTCAGTTTCAGATGTTAGACTTTTTAGTCATTGTGGGACTTCCAGCAGGAGATTTTTCATAGACACCCAAATATTTGAGAGAATTACTCAGGAAGTTCATTTGTAAAGGTGGTTGATACAAGCAACCTTCAGCTTGTGGTGCCTGGGTGGCTCAGCCAATTAAGCAACCAGCTCTCGGTTTTGGTCCAGGTCATGATCTCATGGTTTGTGAGTTAGAGCCCCATGTTGGGCTCTATGCTGACAGTGCAGACCCTGCTTGGGATTCTCTCTCTCCCTCTCTCTCTGCCCCTCCTCCACTCACACTTTCTCTGTCTCAAAATGAATAAATAAACTTAAAAAAAAACAAGGAACCTTCAGTGCAGAGCACCTTGAATCCTTGATTTTAACGAGTTTTTCAGTGTTTACTTCAACAAACCACCTCCACTCTCACGTCTGGATCTTTTCTTCTTTTTTGTTAAAGTTTATTTATTTTTGAGAGAGGGAGGGGGAGACACAGAGGGGGGCAGAGAGAGAGGGAGAGAAAGAATCCCAAGTAGGATCCACGCTGTCAACATAGAGCCTTATGTGGTGCTCGATCTCACGAATTGCAAGATCATGACCTGAGCTGAAACCAAGAGTGGGACACGTAACCAAACTGAGCCACTCAGGTGCCCCTTATGTCTGGATCTTAAAATCATCTTCATCTGCTCTAAATTGGAAGAATTAAAGTCCAAGATGGCAGTTTGAGCACTGGTTCCTTCTGTGTTCCAGTTCCCTATTGCTTTATGGCCATATCTTTTCTTCTGGGCCACTGAGACTTCACATCCCTTTACTTCTCCTTTTACTCCTGGTTAATTGAAACATTGTACTATCATTTCTTTTTCTATCTAGTCTAGATCATAAAGTCCGAATCATTTGCTCTTTAGTACATGCAATGCATTCATTCCCTTGCTTTCTGATGCACATATTCTGTAAATTCTCAGTGTTGGATCTGGGCTACTAAGTGCTAAATGGAAGCATAAAATATATGGACGGGAAAAACCACAACTGTGTGGATTCCAGTAGGTCATCCCTCAGCACCTCTGTCTCTGGCCAGGTTTCTCTTCAAAAACCTGTAGCATATTCCCAGCTTTCACCACCTTCTTCATGCCTTTTTCCACAATGACACCGTGCTTCACAACTCAGTTAACAGATGGTCTGACTCTTTATTTTTAAGACAAAATTGAAGGCATCATGTCTGATTCCTTCAGTGATCCAAACCTGCACCTTCAAACTTACCCATGCCTGCATTTATACCTCCTTTCCTGTGGCCACAGAGGAGGAAATAATGCAAAGATGTTAGTATTCAAAGGTCATTCTGTGTTCACCTGATCGTTATTATTTCAATTATTCTTTTTCTCTCCTTTACATTAATCTATGTTGGCATTTACCTTCTACATGCTCAAGTGACCCTTATCTTAGAAAAGTAAAAAAAAAAACCCTCATTTTAACCTTTATTCCTCTGCAGCTGCCAGTCCCTTCTCCAGATATGACAGGTCAGTGAATGCTTATGATGTTCCAACTTCAACACTACTTTGGACCTGATAATTCTTTGTTGTTGGGGCTGTCCTATGCATTGTAGGATGCCTAGCAGCACCCCTGGCCTTTGCTAATTAGATTCCAGCAATACTTCCCCTTACCCAGTTATGACAACCAAAAATGTCTGTAAATCTCTGTTGTGGGGGAGGGGCAAAATTGTTCCAGTTGAGATAAAACTCCTAACTCTTTAAAAAAAACTTTTTTTAGTGTCTATTTATTTTTGAGAGACAGAGAGACACAGAACATGAGTGGGGGAGGAGCAGAGAGAGAGGGAGACACAGAATCCCAAGCAGGCTCCTGGCTCTGAGCTGTCAGCACAGAGCCCAACATGGGGTTGGAACCCACGAACCGTGAGATCATGACCTGAGCTGAAGTTGGATGCTTAATTGACTGAGCCAACCAGGCGCCCCTTAAAAAAATTTTTTTAACATTTATTCATTTGTGAGAGACAGAGAGAGACAGAACATGAATGAGGGAAGGGCACAGAGAGAGAAAAGGAGACATAGGATCCAAAGCAGGCTCCAGGCTCTGAGCTGTCAGGACAGAGCCCAGCTGGGGCTCAAACTCAGAAACCACGAGATCATGACCTGAGCTGAAGTCGGCTGCCCAACTGACTGAGCCACCCAGGTGCCCCAAAACTGATAGCTCTTACTGTTTGAGTAAGCACGTGCAAAGAGACGCTGACAAGCTGTAACAACATTTTACTAATAGAAGATAATGTAACTGATTTTGCTACTGGACAAAAATATTGTTCTATTAAGTTACTAGGCTGACAGGAAATCCAGTAGTGAACAGAGAGAGAGGGTACAAAAAGTGTTTTTTTCTGAATATTCTGGGGAATATTCAGAGTGGACATTGAGAGATTTTGTCACTTTGCAAAACACATGCTAATGAATTTCAGTAATTAATTTCATTAGGATCACCTCCTTTTGAAATATGTGTGGTAAGTTAGCAAACTGAATAACTCATTACCATGTATGATGGAAGTGTAGTGACAGGATTTGAAGGAAGAAAAGCATGATTCCATATAGAGAAATGTATGCTCTTTGAAGCACAGTTCAACTTGAAATGATGTTAATGATGTTTACATATACCAAGATATTCAAGTTTGTATCTGTTTTGAAAAAAAGGGGCTATGAGTTTTGATATAAATTATGGACTGTTGTGCTTTAGGACAGAAAGGAAAACATGATGGTTCCGTTAAGCACAGGGAGTGCTTTCTTCATTTCAACACACTCAGCACTGACTGGGGGCTACTATTGGATTCAACTGTCTAGGTTGCTCCCTCATGGTGGGCAACATAGGAAGCTGCGTTAGGAAAGGCAGAATGTCTGTGGTGGGACCAGGAGACAAGGTGATTCCAACATGGCCTTGAGCTCTGTGTTTTATTTCAAAATCTTGTCTGTGTTGTAGAGATTTCTGGAGACTTTTGAGACCTAGTGACATGACACCCTGGAAAGATGTTTTAAATCAATTATTTTAGTTTATTGAATGCTTGCTATGTTTCAAACCCTAGGCAGAATTCAGGGAACTATCTGTAACTTTCCTGTAAGTGTGAGACACAGCGGTGTGATGATGTCAGCGCATGCTGGCTCATAAGAACCAATTTTCCATATTTCTTCCCAGCTCTGTGTTTTGTGACTGCAATCGCCATGGTAGAAGTAGTTATACTAAGGAATAAGGAACCAAAATATGCCACAAATCAGGGCTTTAAAAAAATTATATTCTTTCCAGAGAACTGTTTTACCAGCACACCACCAAAGATGGGTCTTCTTTTTTTTTCCATTTCAAAGCTGAAACTGAAGTTCAGGCAAGTAATTCCCTAAAGTGAGTTTAACTTTGAAAACCGCATGAGTTCCTGGGAGGCAAGGCACACTATTAGTATGAGAGAATCCCTTATTTTTCTACTCAAATGGTAGAGTCCAGTTGAGGTTAGGTTTTATTCATAGGGCGTTTTGATTTTCCTTTGTTTCTCTTACCTTTCTTACTGAACATAAATGGGTCATGGTTCACAGTCTTTCAGACCTGGATTTTGGTGTAAATTAGAATGTTATTTTTCATCATACTTGGTTTTCTAACAAATATATTATTTGCAAAATATTCCCAGCATTTGATTATTTAACTAACCCCTATTCTATTACTAATCAGTTCTGTTATCCTCAACAAGTTTTCTCTGCTGTTTAGTATTGGGGATGCCACCAGGGACCTCTAAGGTCAATGTCATTCATTCCAGCATGAAGACCTTCATGCTTTTAACAATAGAGTATTTCCATGTGAAAATACTAACATGGAATATAAGTTCTAAATAAAGTAAGATGAGCCTCAAAAGTGAAGTTTCTTATTTTATGATGAAATGAAGTTTTTATTTTGTTTTGAAAGTTTCAGAACCTGAAGCTGAGGGAATTCTACTGTGAAGGAAACCCTCTGTTCCTGAAGGAGCCAGTTACCGCTGTACAACAGGATGATGTCTGGAGTCTACAGGTGAAGCCTTATACCATTCACACAGCTCTTGAAACTAAAGCTATGATTTAAGTTTTAAAGAGTTTTCTTTTAAAGCATTCTTGCCAAACTGGTAAATGATTACAGCAACCCTAGTCCATTGGCAATGTGGATCCTAGACATAATCTCTTTGACTGGCTTATAGAATCCAATGTAATACTGATTTCTAGAGTGACCGAATTTGGAGAAATGGAAACATTTTATTGGATGAAAAGAAAAGAGAGGAAGTTGTTTTCACTTTAACCTTCCAAGTATTTTTTCAGTATTATTTAAAGGGTGTATTTGATTTGTTTTTACCATGGTTTTTGCCTCTTCCTTCCCATTTTCACTTGTCCCTGTTTCTAGTGGATAAAGGAATCTGACCCAGAAATCATGTTCACTTTAATCAGACAAATTGATGATATTAAAATATGGAATAGAAAAGCATAGTAGAGGACTCTCTTTGTGTGTTTTTTAGTGACAGATGAATTAAGATTGCAGATCTTCCCACAGTTGAGTATGAGTCTCCATCATGAATTTGGACTTCTCAGATTCTAGGTATTTAACAGGAATGAATTAATTTATGATTTAGTCCTCCGATAACCTTAAAAAGTAGTGCCATTATTGTCCCCCTTTTACTGATAAACTGAGATCAGGGTAAGTTAAATAACTTGTCCATGTTCACAGAGCTAGTATGTGTTAGTATGATGATGCCAACCTAAAAGCTGGGCTTCAGACTCCATGCTTGGAAAGCTCCATTGTCTTAGAAAGAGTCTGCTGGAAGGTGAGGGAAAGGGAAACAGGGCTAGTCCCTTTCTGGAGGGGGGTCTGGTTTGTGGAGGGGGCCGAATGAGCAGTCAACCCAATGTGGCAGTAGTCTCACTGGGATCCCTTGAGGGCAAGAATGTTGCTGTGTGTCCAGCATGAAGATGCAGAGTGAGAGAGAAGTATTTCTTCCCCCTTTTCTAAAACTATAAGGACCCAGGAGGACAAGAATTTTATGCAGGCATGTGCGTGCGTGCGCACACACACACACACACACACACACACACACACACGTGCACAGTTGACCCTTCAACAACATGGGGGTTAGGAGCACAAATCCCCAGGAAGTCAAAAATCCATGCATAAATTTTGATTCCTGCAAAACTTAACTACTAATAGTCTACTGTTGATGGAAGTCTTACCAGTAACATAAAGAGTTGATTTACATATTAACACATAACAAATAGGTGTTAATGTATATATGTATTATGTACTGTATTCTTACAATAAAGTAAGCTAGAGAAAAGTGAAGGTTAAGAAAATCATAAAGAAGAGAAAATACATTTATACTACTATGTTGTATTTATTGAAAAAAAAATCATTGGTTTTGAAAAGCAGAGGGACTTAACATTGTGAGTTTTTATAATCAGTGGGGCTTAACTCCTGGAACTTTAAAAATCAGCAGCTTGGGTCTGGGGGAACCAAAGGGTGGTAGAAAACTGGTTCCCTGCCCTTAAAGAGACTGCAGTATGGCAAACAGCCCCAATGATATGGCATAGAAGCTGCGGTTTGAAAAACACCAGGGGTATGGGAAGGCTATTTGTTTACTTATCTCAGAGCCTCTGCAGCAGGGGCAGGGATCTTTAGGAGACTTTTCTAAGAACAAAAGAGCTGACAGGCTCTATTTCCCTCCCCCACCCCCTAGCCGAGATACATGGAGACCTGCAGGAACCAGTACAGTGTGAACACTACCTGGCTTGCTAACAGTGTACCCCATACCCATGCAGTTCTGCAGACTCACCCCTCTAGCCCCAGTCTCCCCGGGAGTTTTCCAAAGTGACTACAGGTCCCCTGACACAGTGGACCTACACAAAACTTGCTAACACTGTGCACCCCACCCTCGCATTCTCCTATTGACCCACCCCCACCAACCTGTCCTCCGTAGGAGTCCAGAGGTGTGCCACAAGTGTGGCATTGTGCAAGCAGCCCCAGTAGGGGCCAGCACCACTCCAAAGTGACTTCTGTCCCAGGGAGTGTGGAAGATAACCACACATACCAGTTGAACTACAGCTCCAGCAGTGGGCTAGGACAGATATCTGGTCCCACTATAGGCCCCACCCACCAGCAAAAGCCTCCTGGGGGACAACACAGGGAGAGTATCCTGCAGTTTGGTGCAACTGCATCTCTGCCCAAGGCAGCCCCAGATTGGTCCATTAACAACAGGGACCAAACCTTGCCAACAACAGGGAAAGTGAGCCATTGTTGGCAATTCCACTGAAGACAAATGCAGCTCAGCCACAAGAGTAGGGTGCACAAAATATATGTAGGAGACACCCTTGAAGCTCCAGATTCTGATGAACAGGAGACATTGCACTACAGGGCATCACAGGACATTTCCTTCATAAGGCCATTACCTGCAAGAGCAGGAGACATAGTTGATCTTTCTAACACATAGATACAAAGAGACAAAATGAAAAGACAGAGAAATATGTCCAAAATGAAAGACCAGGACAAAATCATAAGAGAGCTAAACAAAATGGAGATGAGTAATATGCCTGGTAGATAATTTAATGGTCACAAAGATACTCACTGGGCCTGAGAAAAGAATGGAAGATCTCTGTGAGAACCTCAACAAAGGCAAAGAAAATGAAAAAGAACCATTTAGAGATGAATTCAAAAGATGAAATTAAAAATACACTAGAGGAAATAGAGAATAGATTACAGGAAGCAGAAGCATGGATCAGTTGACCTGGAGGACAGAGTAATAGAAGGTAAACATGCTGAACAGGAGAAAGAAAAAGAGATTAGTAAAAATTGAGAATAGATTAAGGGGACTCAGCAACACCACCAAGCATAATAACATTCACATTATAAGGATACCAGAGGAGAAGAGAGAGAAAAGGAGGCAGAAAATATATTTGCAGAAATAATAGCTGAAAACTTCCCAAATCTGGGGAAGGAAACTAGATCTGAATCTAGGCAGCACAGAAAGCCCCCAACAAAATCAGCCCGAGGAGGTCCACACCGAGAGCATTGTAATTAAAATGACAAAAAGTAGTGATAAAGAGAAAAATTTAAAAGCAGCAAGAGAAGAGAAATCAGTTACATAGAAGGGAAACACCATAAATCTACGAGCTGATTTTTCAGCAGAAACTTTGTAGGCTGGAAGGGAGTGGCATGTTATATTCAAAGTGCTGAAAGGGAAAAAAACAACAACAACAAACCTTCCATCAGGAATACTCTGTAGGAGAGTTAAAGAGTTTCCCAGGCAAACAACGGTTAAAGGAATTCATCACCACTAAACCAGTCTTGTAAGAAATGTTAAAGAGGAATTTTAAGTGGAAAGAAAACACTATAATATAAGCAAGAGTAAGAAAGATAGGATGGATAAAAGCAGCAAAATTAAATATATCTATAAAAATCAAAGGATTCATAAAATCAAAGAATGTGAAGTATGACACTATATACAAAAGACATGGAGGGGAGAGAAGTTAATATTTAGTGCTTTTTAGAATGGGTTCAAACTTAAGTGACCATCAACCTAATATAGACTGTTATATGCACAACATGTTATATATAAACCTAATGGTAATGACAAAACAAAAAACCAGTAATAGATGCACAAAAAATTTAAAAGAAAAAGGAATCTAAGTATAACACTAAAGAAAGCCTGCAAACCATGAGAGAAGAGAGCAAGAGAAGAAAGGGACAGGGAACAACTACAAAAACAGCTATAAATCAAGTAACAAAATGTCAATAAATACATACCTACCAATAATTAATTTTTTTCATGTTTATTTATTTATTTTGAGAGAGAGAAAGAGCATGTATGCACACAAGTGGGGGAGGGGCAGAGAGAGAGAGAGAGAGAGAGGGAGAGAGACAGGGAGAGAGAGAATCCCAGGCAGGCTCCACACCATCATCACAGAGCCGGCTGTGGGGCTCAAATTCATGAACCATGAGATCATGACCTGAGTCAAAACCAAGAGTTTGACACTTAATCGACTAAACCATCCAGTTGCCCCAGTAAAGGAATTCAAATATATCACTAAAGAAAGCCAGCAAACCATGAGACAATAGAGGAAGAGAAGAAAGGAACAGAGAAGAACTACACAAACAACCATAAAACAAGTAACAAAATGTCAATAAATACATACCTACCAGCAATTAATTTGAATGTAAATGGACTAAACACTCTGATCAAAAGATATAGTGTGTCAGAATGGATTAGAAAGCAAGACCTTTCTGTATGCTGCCTACCAGGGACTCATTTTAGACCTAAAGATACATGCAGATTGAAAGTGAAGGTGTGGAAGAACACTTATCATGCAAATCGAAAATAAAGCCAGGGTAGCAATATTTATATCAAACAATATAGACTTTAACACAAAAGTTGTAACAAGTGACAAAGAAGGACACTATATAATAATAAAGGGGGCAACGCAAAAAGAAGATATAACAATTGTAAATATTTATGCACCCAACATAAGAGCACCCAAATATATAAGGCAGCTATTAACAAACATGAAGTAATCAGTAGTAATACGATAATAGGGGGTAATTTAACATCCCACTTATATCAATGGACAGATCATCTAAACAGAAAATCAATAAGGAAAGAGGGGCTTTGAATGATACATTGGCCCAGATGGATCTAATAGAAATGTTCAGAACATCCCATCCTAAACAGCAGAATACACGTTCCTTTCAAGTGCACATAGAACATTCTCCAGAATAGATCACATGAGGCCATAAAAGAAGTCTTAAAAAATTAAAAAAAAAATTTTAAGTCATATAATGCATCTTTTCCAACCATAATGCTATGGAACTAGAAATCAACTACAATAAAAAATCTAGAAAGAACACAAATGCATGGATATTAAATAATGTGCTACTAAACAATGAGTGGATCAACCAAGAAATCAAAGAGGAAATAAAAAAAATACATGGAGACAAATGAAAATGAAAACACAATGGTCCAAAATTTGGGGGATGCAGAAAAAGCTGTTCTAAGAGGAAAATTTATAGCAATATAGGCCTAAATGAAGAAGCAAGACAAATCTCAAACTAACCTAAAGAAGAAAAAGAACAAACAAAAACAAAACAAAACAAAAAAGAAAAGAAAGAACAAAGCCCCAAGCAGTAGAAGGAAGGAAATAATACAGATTAGAGTAGAAACAATGGAATAGAAACTAAGAAAACCAAAACCAAATAAACAAACAAACAACAATAAAAATACCCGTAGAACAGATCAATGAAACCAAGAACTGGTTCTTTGAAAAGATCAACATTAATAAACCTTTAGCCAGATTCATAATGAGGGGGGGGGTAGACAGAGAGATACAACTCAAAATCAGAAATGAAAGAGAAGAAATAACAAATAGCACAAAAATACAAAGTATTATAAGAGAATAGTGTGAAAGATTATAGCCAACAAATTAGCCCAAAGGAGATGAATAAATTCCTAGAAACATACCTCCTAAAGCTGAATCAGGAAGAAATAAAAAATTGGAACAGACTGATTACCAGTGATGCAATTGAATCAGTAATCAAAAAACAAACAAACAAAAACCAAAAAAAACTCTCAACAAACAAAAGTTCAAATGGCTTCACAGGTGAATTCTACCAAGCATTTAAAGAAGAGTACCTAGTCTCCTCAAACAATTACAAAAAAATAGAAGAGGAAGGAAGGCTTCCAAATTCATTCTATAAGGCCAGCATTACATTGATACCAAAGCCAAATTAAGAAACTACAAAAAATGAGAGCTACAGGGCAATATCTCTGATGAACATAGATGCAAAAATCTTCAACAAAATATTAGCAAACAATCCAAAAATACATTAAAAAATTCATTCACCACAATCAAGTGGGATTTATTTCTAGAATGCAAGAGTGGTGCAATATTTGCAAACCAATTAATAGGATACATTACGTTAGCAAGATAAGGAAAGAAACCATATAGTTATTTCAATGGATGCAGAAAAAGCATTTGACAAAGTACAATATCCATCCATGTTAAAAAAAAACTCTCAACAAAGTAGGTTTAGAGGGAACATCCCTCAACATAATAAAGGCCATATATGAAAAATTCATAACAGACACCATACTCAATGGGAAAAAACTGACAGCTTTCCCCCTAAGATCAGAAACAAGACAAGGATGTCCGCTCTCACCTCTTTTATTCAACCTGGTACTAGAAGTCCTAGCTGCAGCCAGCAGACAAGAAAAGAAGTAAAAGACATCTGAATTGGTAATGAAGAAGTAAAAGTTTCACTATTTGCAGATGGCATGATACTGTATATAGAAAACCCTAAAGACCACCAGTAAGCTGCTATAAATGATAAATGAATTTAGTAAATTCTCAGGATACAAAATCAATATACAGAAATCTGTTGCATTTCTATACACTAATAACAAGGCAGCAGAAATAGAAATTCATTGAATAAACACTTTTATTTATAATCGCACCAAAAATAATAAAATACCTAGGGCAAACTTAACCAAAGAAGTGAAGACCTATACTCTGAAAACTATAGCACATTAATGAAAAAAATTGAATATGACATAAACAAATGGGAAGATAGTCCATGGTCATGGACTGGGAGAATAAATCTTGTTAAAATAGCCATACTACCCAAAGCAATCTAAAGATTAAATGTAATCCCTATAGAAATACCAACAGCATTTTTCACAGAACTGAACACCTTAAAATTCGTATGGAACCATAAAAGACCACAAATAGCCAAAGCAATCTTAAAAAAGGAGAAAAAACTGGAGGAATCTCAATCCCAGATCTCAAGATACACTACAAAGCTACAGTAATCAAAAAGTATGGTACTGGCACAAAAATAGACACATAGATCAATGGAACAGAACCCAGAGTCCAGTAATAAACTCATATGGTCAACTAATCTACAACAAAAGAGGCAAGAATATACCATGAGAAAAAGACAAATGGTATTGGGAAAAGTGGATAGTTACATGCAAAAGATTGCAACTGAGTCACATTCTTATACCATTTACAAAAATAAACTGAAAATGGATTAAAGACTTAAATGTGAGACCTGAAACCATAAAATCTAGAAGAGAGCACAGGCAGTAATTTTTCTGACATTGGCTGTAGCAGCATTTTTCTTGATATTTCTCCTAAGGCAAGGGAAACAAAAGCAAAAATAAACTCTTGGGACTACATCAAAATCCAAAGCTTCTGCACAGCAAAGGAATCAATCAACAAAACAAAAAGACAGTGTACTGAATGAGAGGAGATATATGCAGACAATATATCTGATAAGGGGTTAATATCCAAAAAATGTAAAGAACTTATATAACTCAACACTGAAACAACAAATAATCCAATTAAAAATGGGCAGAAGACATGAGTAAACATTTTCCCAAAGAAGATACACAGAAGGCCAAGAGACACATGAAATGATGTGCTCGATATCACTCATCGTCAGGGAAATGCAAATCATAACCACAATGAGATACCACCTCACACCTGTCAGAATGTCTAAAATCAAAAACACCTGAAGCAACATCTGTTGGTGAGGAAGTGGAGAAAAAGGAACCCTGTGCACTGTTGGTGGGAATGCAAACTGGTGCAGCCACTCTGGAAAACAGTATGGAGGCTCCTCAAAAAATTAAAAATAGAATTACCCTATGATCCAGTAATTCCACTAGTGGGTATTTACCCAAAGAATACAAAAACACTAAAACAAAAAGATATATGCACCCTACATTTATTGCAGTATTATTTACAATAGCCAAATTATGGATCCATTGATAGATAATAAAAAGATGTGAAATACACACACACACACACATATCTACACACACACACACACACACACACACACATATCTACACACACACAGTCGAATATTACTCAGCCTTAAAAAGAAATGAAATCTTGTCATTTGCAACAACGTGGATGGATCTAGAGGGAATAATGCTAAGTGAAGTAGGTCAGTCAGAGAAATACTGCATGATTTCACTCATGTGGAATTTAATAAAAAAAATTAACAAAGAAAAATGAGACAAAAAAAACCCAAACTCATAAATATAGAGAACAATCTGGTGGTTGCCAGAGGGGCGGTAGGTGGCGATGGGTGAAATACGGGAAGAAGATTAAGAGTACATTTATTGTGGTGAGCTCTGAGTTATGGATAGAATTGTTGAATTACTATATTGTACACCTGAAAGTAATATAACACTGTATGTTATACTGGAATTTAAAATAAATAAATAGGAAGGAAGGAAGGAAGGAAGGAGAGGGAGAGGAGAAGGGAGGAGAGGAGAGGAGAGGAAAGGAATCAACATATGACTAGATCCACACAATTCAAACTTGTGTTGTTTAAAAGGGTCAATTGGGGGTGCCTGGGTGGCTCAGTCGGTTGAGCGTCCGACTTCAGCTCAGGTCACAATCTCGCGGTCGGAGAGTTCGAGCCCCGTGTTGGGCTCTGGGCTGATGGCTCGGAGCCTGGAGCCTGCTTCCGATTCTGTGTCTCCCTCTCTTTGCCCCTCCCCCATTCATGCTCTGTCTCTCTCTGTCTCAAAAATAAAAAAACGTTAATAAAAAAAAATTAAAAGGGTCAATTGTACTTAGTAGAAAAAATGATTTTTACTTATAATATATTAATAATTTGGGTATTTTTAAAAGTATCTCTAAGATTTTTTTCTTAGAAATGTGCCAAATTTATTATACATTTTATATTTGTACTTAATCCTTTTTACTGGATATTTGGGTAACATTACTGATTTAAACTACTTTAAAAAATATTTTTTAAGAATTTTAATTTTTTTAGTAACCTCTACACCAAGTGTGGGGCTTGAACTCATAACCCCTGAGATTAAGAGTCACATGCTCCACCAACTGAGCCATTCAGTTTGTATTTTTTAAAATTAATTTATTTATTTTGGGGAGTGGGGGAGGAACAGAGCAGAAGGGAGAGGGAATCCCAAGTAGGCTCGGCACAGTCTCCACAAATCATGAGATCATGATCTGAGACGAAATCGAGTCAGATGCTTAACCAAACTGAGCCACCTAGGTGCCCCTGAGGTGCCCTGATTTAAGTACTTTATCTGTCAAAGAATTGTAGCACTTTGATTTAGGCTATGCCTTGGTTAGGATTTTATTTTTAAGCTTATTTATTTATTTTGAGAGAGAGAGAGAGAGAGAGAGACAGAGACAGAGACAGAGAGAGAGAGAAGAGAGGAGTGAGAGAGAGAGGGAGTGGAGAGAGAGTCCCAAGCAGGTTCCATGCTGTCAGTGCAGAGCCCAATGCCGGGCTCAATCTCATGAACTGTGAGATCATGACCTGAGCCGAAATCAAGAGTCGGAGACCCAACTAATTGAGCTACCCAGGCACCTCTATTTTTTTTTTTAATTTAGAGACAGAGAGTGCACAAGTTGGGGGAGAGACCTTTATTTTTAAGAGATGTCCTAAAAAATACTGTTGGTCATGCCAATAGTATCTTACTTTATATATACTAGCAGTTCCAAGTAATAACTTTATATTTCAGTGGTATATGTTATTCTTCCAAAGTAACATATTGGCAGCAAGTAGGAGAATAATATAATTAATGGGTAATATAAGAGTTATCAAGAGACATATCAAGTGCAACAAACATGTTTGGTTCCAGAAATCATAAATGGAAAAAGTGAACTGTATGAATTGTGACCTTTTTATAGGTCCCATGTATTCCAACAAATTTTTCTACCATCTGCTGTTTTGGGGAGTGAATCCTTATTTATTAGTTTTCTGCTTTATAGTGAGACCTAGCCTTTGAGTTCTGGTAGCTAAAAACTTACCTCTAAAATCATTATTTCACTCTGAATCACACACTATGCTGTGTGTAAGTAGTTAAATAAAAGGTGATAATAGACATCTAATTTAGAAGTCCTGGTAATATTAGTGTGAAAGAGTAATTCTTTCAGAAAGGATAATCTTTTTATGTCACCATTCAGGAAAAAGAACTAAAATGAGTAGGAGGTTATTCTGCTGAAGGATCAGACAGTTAGGGAGACTGTGCATAAAGGCAGCTTTCTCAGTTTCTCAGATGCTTGTTAGGTGTAATGGACAGAGTAATAAGGAACAAGGAGACAGCAATTTATAGGATTTTGTTGTTATTTTTTAAGATTTTAATTGGGCACATGAGTGAAGATATGTATGTACATATGTATGTATGTATTTCCAGAGATTCCTGTTAGAGCCTGTTGTGGACCATTTTAACACCAGTGGGAAATCTTTCACTTTGGCCAGAAAAAAACAGTTCCATAAATTATTAAAATTCATGCAATGTTTGTGGAACATTTATACAGGGCTTCTATGCTACCAGCACAAGAGGCTCAGTTAGCAGAGTAAATCAAATATTTGTTTTATTTGCTTGCTCAGTGAAGATTTGATTTTATGTATTATATAGCATTTTACTGTAAAATGACGACGTTGTTGATGGTCATGGTAAAAGCCAGCTTATATTTTCTAGCCACCCTTTTGTTATTTAATATTATAATTATTACCAAAAGTTAAGTTTCTGGACATGGCTGTGTGGATAGGTTTAATACAGATTGAATTCAGACATTTGGGTAATAGAAATCAGTGCTCTTTGCTAATATGACTATTCAGGTACTCACTGAAGTAGGTAACTTAGACCAGTGCATCTTAAAGTTGAACAGGCATACTGATTACCTGGAGAAACTTGTTAAATTGCAGATTCTGATTCAGTAGGTCTGGAATGTAGCTGGAAGTCTGAATTTCTAATAGGTTTCCAGATGATGCAGATTCTGGTCCTTGAGTCAGAGTTTAAGTTCTAAAGATTTAGACATTAGTAAATGTGACAGACTCAGTTATTGAGTCCAGTATGAATATTTGCACAGTCCTTGCTGCTTGTAATGAGAGGTATAAAATTTGAACCTAAACTTGAATAATGTAATTTTTTTTAATTTTGGATTTATCTTTAAAAAAATTATTATTGTTTTTATTTTGAGAGAGAGAAAGAGAGCAGGTGTGAGTGGGGGAGGAGCAGAGAGAGAGGGAGAGAGAATTCCAAGCAGGCTCCATGCTGTCAGTGCATAGCCTGACACAGGGCTCTGTCTTACGAACTGTAAATCATGACCTGAACCAAAACCAAGAGTTGGATGCTTAACTGACTGAGCCACAGGCACCCCAATTATGTAAATTTTTAATAATTTGGATTCCTCTATGTAAGAGACATAGAAATATTAAGATGGAAGTAACTTCCTTTTCTTTCTTTCTTTCTTTCTTTCTTTCTTTCTTTCTTTCTTTCTTTCTTTCTTTCTTTCTTTCTTTCTTTCTTTCTTTCTTTCTTTCTGTTTATTCCTGAGAGACAGAGACAGAGAGAGACAGGGCATGAGCGAGGGAGGGGCAGAGTGAAAGAGAGACACAGAATCTGAAGCAGGCTCCAGGCTCTGAGCTGTCAGCCCAGAGCCTGATGCAGGGCTTGAACCCACAAGCCGTGAGATCATGACCTGAGCCAAAGTCGGACGTTTAACCGACTGAGCCACCTAGGCACCCCTCTTTTCTTATATTATTGAAAACTAATTTATAATGCCCATCATTGGCAATAAAATTCATTATATAGATATGGAAAACTAATTTAACAGAAATTGTGAAGAATAAGCCAAAAATATAAATTAATATAATTAATGTAATTTTTTTTTTAAATCTAGGAAATAACATCAAGATTTATAATGAATGAGCTCTCAGAAAAGAATCCTTTTGTAATGCAAGCTATAACATGGCACCCACTGGTCAGGAACATAATGTCTCAGAGAAGAAAATGTGCAATATGTGAAAAGTACTTTTTAACAATATGGCTGGAATGTGTTGAATTTGTTCCTCCATCAAAGGTAAATAGTGCTTTTTGTGTGAGTAGAGCATAATATCTCCTCTTTTTCTTTATCCTTCTCTAAGTGAGCCAATACTAACTAGATGTTTATCTAAGAATTGTCTTGTATGATAGTATAATGGTTTTTATTGAGCTTTGTCGAGATATGATTATGTAAGTTTAAGGCATAAAGCATGTGGATTTGCTACATTTATAAATTGCAAAGTGGTGTTGGGAAACAACAGATGGTGGGGAAAACTGGACAGCGACATATAGAAGGAAGAAACTGGACCACTTTCTTACAGCATACACAACAATGAGTTCAAAATGGATGAAGGACCTACATGTGAGATAGGAAATCATCAAAATCCTGGAGGAGAACATAGGCAGCACCTGCTTTGATCTTGGCCATAGCAGTTTCTTACTAGGCACATCTCCCTGAGGCAAGGGAAACAAAAGCAAAAATAAACTATTGGGACTTCATCAAGATAAAAAGCTTCTGTGAAGGAAACAATCAACAGAACTAAAGGCAACCTTTGGAATGGGAGAAGATATTTGCAAATGACCTATCAGATAAAGGGCTAGTATCCAAAATCTATAAAGAATTTACCAAACTCAATACCCAAAAAAACTATATAATCCAGTTAAGAAATGGGCAGAAGACATGAACAGACATTTCTTCAAAGAAGACATAAAAATGGCTAACAGATACATGAAAAGATGCTCAACATCAGTCATCATCAGGGACATGTAAATAAAACCACAATGAGATACCATCTCACACCTGTCAGAATGGCTAAAAGTAACAACTCAGGCAACAACAGATGTTGGCAAGGATGCAGAGAAAAGGGGATCCCTCTTAACACCATTGGTGGGAATGCAAACTGGTGCAGCCACTCTGGAAAACAGTATGGAGATTCCTTAAAAAGTTAAAAATAGAACTACCCTATATCCCAGCAATTACACTGCTAGGTATTTATCCAGAGGATACAAGAATACTGAGTTGAAGGACACATGTACCCCAATGTTTATAGCAGCACTATCAACAATAGCCAATTGTTTGGAAAGAGCCCAAATGCCCATTGACTGATGAATGGATAAAGAAGGTGTGGTATATATACATGATGGAATATTACTCAGCCATCCAAAAGAATGAAATCTTGCCATTTGCAATGGTTATGCTAAGTGAAATAAGTCAGAGAAAGATACACCATATGATTTCACTCTTATGTGGAATTTAAGAAACAAAACAGATGAACATAGAGGAAGGAAGTGAAAAATAAGATAAAAACAGAGAGGGAGGCAAACCATAAGAGACTATAGAGAACAAACTGAGGGTTGCTGGAGGGGTGGTGGGTGGGAGGATGGACTAGATGGGTGATGGGCGTTAAGGAGGGCAACTGTTGTGATAAGCACACCAGGTGTTATATGTAAGTGATCAATCACTAAATTCTTCTCCTGAAACCAATACTATACTATATGTCAACTAACTTGAATTTAAATAAAATCTTGGAAGGAGAAAAAAAAAAAACCTGGGAGTGTCAGAAACTTGTGAGAAGAAAAAAATTGAAAAGGAAAATTGCTTTGCATTGAAACAACCACTGATCCTAACTTTATTAAAGTAATTGAAAAAATTAAAAAAGTAACATTTAGTAAGTATGTGATAGTGAAAAAGTATGTAGCATGGAATTAGAATAAGTGTACAGTAGGAATTTATAAATATGCCAAAATATTAAAGATATTTAAAAATTGGATACAGAAAATTTAGATTGGGGAGGGGTGCTGGGTGGCTTAGTTGGTTAAGCATCTGGCTTTGGCTTAGGTTATGATCTCATGGTTTGTGAGTTCAAGCCCCTCATTGGGATCTCTGCTGTCAGCAAGGAGCCTGCTTTAGATCCTCTGTCCCCCTCTGTCTCTGCCCCTCTCTCATACTCTCTCTCGCTCTCAAAAACAAAAACAAAACCAAAAACAAAAAACATTAAAAAAATAAAATTTAGATTGGAATATACATTACCAGGTACTTAGCAACTGAAACATGGTATTTTCATGGGTTTGTTTAGTTCCCTGTTTCTTGAGCGAAAACGTGCACAAAATACATGGGGATGATAATCAGATTAACCATGTTGGTAAACAGTTGCTTTCATATATTTTTAGGATTTTGTGCTGCTTTTCCCAGTTAAGCAGAAAGAGATTATACAAAAACTAGTTTGCCTAGAAGCCTCCCTTTGTATTAAAAAATTTTAATATCTTAATTATCTTTTAAGGAGCTAAACTTAGAGAATGCTGACCTTTAGAGTAAATACTTCATCATGACGGGAGAGCCCATTTGATAATGCCAACGTCTGGTCGCTCTATTGTGCCTTACAGAATGTTCTGTCTCTGATGGAATTTGCCATCTGAAGGCACAGTTGAAGAAGGGTGACACTTGATGACAAATGGGTCTTTATTCTTGACATAAAACAACTAGAAACAACCAAATATCAAATTGTAATTGCTTTTATTTAGGTGAATGTGAAATGATGTGGTACTTACCTTATGAAGTAGTGAGGTGAGGAAAATAGTTGATGAAGAGTTTTGCTCGATATCGAATATTATTAACCTTTACCATAATTCATCCAGATGCTTTTGTCTTTTTTCAAATGTTATAGCTGTTGCCATCTGAGTTCAGTGAGTCCTTAGTAGTGATAGAATTATCAATAATTTCAGTGTAATTGATATTTAAGTATTAACTGCTAATGATATAAATCTTTGAAATGAATCCTTTTTAGTTACTACCAACTTGGGCCATAGTGACTTAGAAGTAACCTAAATGGTGTTATAAAATCCATTCCAAACACTTGAGAGTGATCCTGAGCCCAAGATATGCATTTGATAGTTTTCATTTTGTATAGTTACATTAGTTGAACTTAACATTTCCCCAGATACCTTTAAAGTTGAAGAGTTTAGGGAGGGAACAGTTTGGAACATGAACTCTCAACCCTGTGTAGAATGATGTAATGTAATTAAAACTACCCTCAAAAGAGATTAGATTGAGTAAGTTTCACTACAAATGAATGAAAATGCTGATCTACTTTATGAAAATTTGCAACCTTAATTCCTTTTTTATGACAAGCTGCCAGTAATGAAACATAATATAAGATTACATTTAATAATTTTATTCATTACTTATAGAGAAAAATCTTACTTTGCAGTAAAAAGTTATTACTGTTTAGATACCACTGACATTCATTTATGAAACTGATCATTTCAACCAGCCAACTGTGAAAATGAATGTAGGTTTTAAAACATTTATGCAGTGGTTAGTCAATTTAATGTACATTAGGCACTAAGAGGATCAGAAGGCATCACATTTCTAATTCTAAACAGTCGTGAAAGTAATATGTATTTATTGTTCAGAAAAATTGAAATGGTGTGAATGATCCTTATTATTTATTCAAAAAATAACAAAACAATCATAGTATAAATTAACTCACACACTGTATCTTGATTACTTCTAGGGGAACTCGTTGAATTCTCTTTTTCTTTAGAAAACTCTCGTTGTTGTTGTTGTTGTTGTTCTCCTTCTCCTCCTCCTCCTCCTCCTCCTCCTCCTCCTTCTCCTTCTCCTTCTCCTTCTCCGTCTTCTTCTTCTTCTGAGAGAGGGTGGTGGGTGGGGAGAGGGAGAAAGAATCTTTAAGCAGGCTCCACACCCAGCTTGGAGAAGTGGGGCTTGAATCCTGAGATCGTGACCTGACCTCCCTTTTGTTCTTAAACTGCTGGGTAGAGTTACAGTTGTCTTCAATCTCTATGATTATTTTTTTCTTCTAAAGAATCTCAAATTGCATTCAACTTCAGTACATTTTTCTGAAGCTATGTGTCACCAAAACGTTTGAACCTCCCACGTGAAATTCAAAGGACATTGGTTACGCAGAGGTGGTGCTTGAAAGCAGTGTCACTCTGGAGAGGAGAGAATGCTGCTTAGCTGGATGGGTGGCTGCAACATGAGCAGGATTTTCTTTCTGGTTTCTGCCTTACTGTAGTTCAAAGTGCCCTGTGGGTGGAACAGCCATATAATCTATTAATTAAGCCAAGATGCTTTTGAGCGTAAAAGTGAACATTATCCATGAACTGGAAAACCAGCAGGAAATCGGGACTGTCCTGGGCAAATTCAAATGTATGGCTATACTTCTTAAACGGTGCCATTAACTTTAGAGTAGTGCTCATTGCTGGCTTTTATCACTGTTGATGTGGAGGAGTTGTCATTCTGAATGTTCATCTTAAGTTTTCAAATTATTTTTGGTGGCTCCGTACATATTTGAGGTCCTGCTTTAAAAGGGAAACTCTGGGTGCTAAGTACAGTGCCAATAGGTGGGGGGGCCTGGTTGGTCCCAAATGGCTTAAAATCTAAGAGTTTAAACTCTAGACATGCAAAAGACACTGGCAATAAAAACTAAAATGAGTGGTAAGAGATTTAGTGCTTCAAAGTGGAAGGTGAGATAATTGTAGGTTGTCTGGCCTGGGAAATGCCAGAAAGATTCTGGGACTTCACAAGACCTTGATACAGGTAGAATTCAGATACATGGAGAAGGAAGCCCAGGAGATATTTTAGGAGAAGAGAATGACATGGAGGAGAATGAATCTTGTTCATAGGGCAGTGAATCAATTAAATTGGTTCATAGATGGAAATGGGAAGAGGAGACATTATTTAAAAAATGAGGTCAAATTCTATGAAGCTGTCAAAGGATAGAATAAGGAGTTTGAATTTGATCCCATTTGGGAAATGGAGTCCTACTGAATATGTGAGGACAAACCAATGATATAAAGAAAGATGTATTTTAGAAGGAATCATTTGGCAGTATTGTGCAGGATTAATTGGAAGTTGAAGAGGAGGGAAGCTGAAGAAAAGAGATCTATTAGTGGTTGTCTAGCGTGGGTGTAAGACGTAGTAGTAGAAATGCAAGGAAAGGAACCTCCATGGGGAAGGAAGCATGACAGGACTTGAGTGGTTGGATAAGGGAAGCCACAGAAGGGTGTAAAAGAGAAAACCAGAAAACTCCAGAGGAAGCTTTCTGTGAGAGCAAGACCCCAGTTTTTATCTCAGATATACTGTTACAAGTGATGTGTGATAATTCAAGTGAATATGTTTAGCCAGTTGGAGACAGGTTAGAACAGCGAAGCAGTGTACTTCTGCGCATTATCTGAAAATGTGTGCACTTTTCAACAACTGTTCATTCTTTCAGAGAGTTCTGCACATTGTTATTAAACCATAATCAGAGCCCTCCTTTGGTAAAAGAAGCTGGGAGACATGCTATGACTTAACGCAGATCGAGAGTTTGGTGAACTTAGATTCTAGTCCGGTCTCTAGCTTGAACTCTGAGGCTTAAGGTAAACCACATTCCTTCTCACTATATCTGGACTAATTTCCTTATCTGGACCACGAAGAGATGAGACCAAAGTCTCTTCTAGCTCCAGAGTGACCGAGGGGCTGTCACAGTCATGCTTTTCATGGTCCTGCTAATTTGGAACATGATACCAGTATTAGTTTCCTATTGTTTCTATAACAAATTGCCATAAACTTGGTGTCTTAAAAAAATTCATTATCTTACAGTTTAAGTAGGTCAGAAGTCCAACATGAGTCTCGCTGAGCTAAAATCAAGGTGTCAGCAAGGCTACGTTCCTTTCTGGAGGCTCTAGGGGAGGATCCATTTTCTGGTTCTTTCCAGCTTTTAGAGGCCACTGACGTCGTTGGCTCATGGCTCCTTCCTCTGTCCTCATAGCAACATTAGCGGATCTGGTCCTTCTCATGTCACATCACTTGGATCTTCTCTTCTGCCTCCTCCTTCCATTTTTAACAATCCTTGTGATGAAAACAAAGCAAAATAAAACAATCCTTTTGATGAAATTGGGTCCACTCAGATAATACAGAATAATTATGGGTCTCTCAAGGTCCTTATCTTAACAACATCTGTAAGATCCCTTCTGCTATGTAAGGTAACATACATATTCACAGCTTCCAGGGATTAAGACATGAACATCTTTGTGAAGTGTTGGGGGGATATTATTCTGTCTTCTATGATACTTTTCCCAAGAAACAGGAAACCATCTTACTCTTTTTTTGTATTCTGTATGCTTCATGTAATACTGAAACCTTATTCAAAGCTTTAGTTTATACTGTGTGCTATACATATATATTTTGCGATAATTTTTTATTTCTCAGTTTAAAAGATGACAGTGACTATCACCGATAAGGCATGTGTTGAATGATTTTTAAAAAAAAATCTCAATTCCACCATTCAATAAATATAAAACTTGGTGAATATATGTTTTTAAACTTAAAGTACAGAGCTACTTTTTCCTAAAATAGGGAGAAGATGTAATCATATATTCATTTGCTTTATGAAAGAATGCATTTCACTATAAAGAGTGAAAAATTAGCCTGTGGTATAGCTTTTTTACATTTTAAAGCTTTTGCTACAAAGATATTTCAGAATAAAAGTATGTCTAATCATAGACCAATTCCTTTTCCTTTCCTAACCTCAACTTGACAAAAAGGGGCTTTCAAGTGTTTCAATTTCTATCTGTAAACAGCGAACAAAGCAGTAGTTATCTTACAGAGTCCTGAAGTTATGTTAATTGACGTTTGTGAAGAGAGGTCCTCTATAAGAGGGTGTGTGATTATTCCTTCGTGACATGCTCATGTCAAATGGACAGGTGTCATACTGGCAGAAAGCACTATCATGATCCCACAAGTGGACATAAAAATTTAAATGGTTATCAACAGGCTAGGTATTCGAGACTTTCTTTTTTTATGAAAACATTACTGAGTCCAATGACTCTAGGTGGAAAAGTATATGGCCAAGGAATTATGTTGAGTTCATTTTTCTCAGTAAAATTTCCAGGAAAGAGATTATAGCCCTGAGAAATATTTTATCAGAAATAGTAATAATTAAGTTATAGAATAATTACAAAGTTTCACATTCAGTACAAAACTGATAATGGCCCTTGGTAAAATAAACTTCTAAAAAGTTAAATAAAACATTTTATTCTAACTAAACAGTAATACCCCCAAGTAGGGGAAAGAGGGATACAGACACTTTGTATTGGCGCAAGGGAAATGGCTAAAACCACAGTGGAAATAGAAAATACCATCCATCGTTTCTGTTGTAAACTTTGTATCTCATGGAGAAACTGGACAAAGCAAATCAGATTAACTGTATGGCTCCACTTGTTTCCTTGGTAGATGTTTGACTTTCTATAACCTCCTCTTGGCTCATGGCTCTACTCTTTGTTCTAACTTCTTAAACAGCAGCTAAGTGAAGTGTGTTAGCATGGTTTATTTTGATAGCCCTTAGTTCTAGATGATAGGTACTTCAGTAGTAAGCCAAGGTTGCTGGTGGCATGAGAGGCTTGTCTACCATATGCAAAGGGAAAAAACACACTTAGCTTTTGAGTGCAGTTTCAACACTTTGTCATTATAATCTAATCGACCAGTAGGATCTCTTGTCTATTTAAAATACTATACATAATGTGTGTATCATTAGAAAACTGATTATGAATTCTTCTTCCCCTAGACTAATGTAGTCACATTGTTGATATCCCATGATTCAGCATTTTATGGTCTATTTATTGTTTATACTGTGTTGTTTCCCCAATACAATATGCACATTCCTGAAGCTGTGAATTGCTCCCACAGCTCACTCTTTCTGAATGTCCTTCATGTCCTTTCTAGGCAGTCACATCCTAGTCATCCTTTAAAACTCAGCTATTTTCTTATACTGTGAAATCTTGCTTAATGTTCAGCCTATGGTGGTGTCTCCCTTCTTGGAAATATCATAGAACCTATCATAGTATCGAGTCTTTTGTTTCTAGGTATTTTGTGTGTTTATGTCTTAGCTTTCCAACTAGATGCTGAAAAGATTCTTTGAGGCAGAGATTATTTGTTATATCTCTGCATCCTTGGCATGTTGCTTAATGTGGTTCAAGTTTTAGGTTGCTTATAATTTTTCAGAACTCTTGGTTGCAAACTAACAAAACCCAACTTACACAGTAACTAATAGCAAGTGATAAAGAAGGCTTAGGAATGGGTCTGGCTGAATATTTAGTCATGCTGGATCAGGTAACCCAAAGTTATCATGAGGAATCTCTCCTTCTATGTGTATTGTGTCTGCTTTCCTTGGTCTCCATTTTGCACTTATTGTAAGCCAAACTATGCCTTCTGGCAGTAGAGGGAGAGCTTCCCTCAGTAGATCCAGCAAAGCCCTGGGGCCGATGTTCATTGGCTTTATCGGACTGTCCTGGGTTATGTGTCCAGCTTGAATTATGTGGCTAAGTCTTCAGCCAAGGAGTGGGATCAGTTGTCTTCTCTGTTCCATAACATACGCACTGAAATCAGTGAAAAGGTGGTTCCCAAAAGGAAAAGATGGGCTTTTGTGCCAGCAGTATGGGGAATAGATGCTGGCCAGACAAAAACAAGATGCTTATTGGAGATTTCAGTAAATGTTGGCTGATTGATCAACTAAACCTCCTTCTAGGAATAGAGTCAGATTTGTAGAGATTCTATACAATTTTCTACCTTCATCCAAAATATTTTATCATTAGAATAGTGCCATGTATCCTCTGAGCACTTCATAGTCACAGTTGGAGGTGGATGTGAAGGTGATATGATGTATGACTTAGACTCCCCACCGATTTGCCACCAAAGCTGAAAGGCTCTTACTCTCTCAAGGATGGATTAATGTGCTTAGGTATTTGAACCTTTAAATGGGCCCTCAGTTCTTTCGTGGAAGACTGAACAAAACAGTAATGAAATCTCTCACTGGGGCTTGTGATGATGACAGCCCAGTGGGCTCATGATAAAAGTAGCATTGTCGACCCATCAAACTACTAGTTGTGTCACTCTGTTTTGGATTCTCTTACTAATAGCTATGTTGACTTCAGAAGTTGTTTATAAAGAATGTAAATGGCAAGCTTTTGAAGTTGCCATTATTTCCAGTATTCATGCTCAAGACATGTATACTAAGTTGGCTAAGAGTTCTGACTGCCTATTTTGTGCATGGAGAATGAAAATCAGAGATTTGAAGTACAAAAACTTAAATCACACAGTGGGCAACTTGCTGAAATCCAGCCAGTGAAAATCAACATTATGGATAGTGAGCAAAGGATACTAATTTCCATGGGAAATGGGTGATGGACAGATCAAACGAAGACGTTCATTGGGGAGTTCAGTAAATGTCTGCTGACTGATCAATTTAACATCCTGTAGGACAGATGTCAGGTTTGTGTGGATTCTGTATTTTTACCTTCATTACAGACACTTTATTGCTAGATAGTATAATAATATATTTGGATAAGAGCATAGACAATCCTTTACCATTTAAATTTTGTTTAGTGTTGAATATGCCTTTCTTAGCTAATTTGTTTATTTGTGCATGAGAAAGGAGCACATGAAGCATAAACTGTGCCCTTTAGAAATTAATGCTGTGAAATCTCTGAGAAAGCTAATATTTATTTTATTCAAAATTATTGGAATATTGCTTTAATGTTATTTTTAATCTTTACCTTTTAGAAATGGAAGATAAGCAGAAATCTACAGCTGGTACCTCTTCAAATATTAATTTGTTCTTACACATGTTTTAATCAACGCGGCCCTAACCTCTTTGGAATTGCTCAAGTGTAGAGCCTGTGAGAAGCTCATTTAGAGACTCACATGACTTGCCCCATCAGTTCTGCACACAAAGTCAGATTATGCCCTACTATGGTACCGTGCTGTCTCTCCTCTCTTTGCCAATACATTAAGCAAAGGAAGAAAAAGAATTTACTTGTAAAGATCCCTGCTTAAGCACTATAGTCTACCGTTAGCTTGTTTAGACTCTAGGTGTGCTGTTTCTTCTTTGACTTAAAAACAAAATAAAGAAGGGAAAAATAAAGGTCTGTGTGGCAAGTGTCATTCTTCCCTGTCATTTTATGACCACCACCCTCCTTTTCTAGATAAGTGTTGAGAGATTGTGATGGGGACAAGGATTTATTTTATGCATGTTTTGCAATTGAAAGAGAATTACTTTTTAATGTTAGACAGTTGTATCCCATTTGTATGATTTCAGCTGAGCTCTTATTTTTTAAGAGGCACTAACGTCTTATTGACTAAAATAAAACCATTCCACTTAAAACTGAGTAGAAGGCTGGAAACTCAGGCTTGGTTACTCCTAACATCCCTTTGTTTCCACTTTTAAAGTTTTATTCTATCTTTATTTTTGTTTTTCACAAGAAACCTACAGAAGCCAGGGCAGTAGCACTGAAATGAGAATTTGACTCATTTTCTCTGAAGGACAACAGAAAAGTAGAAAAAGAAATTACGAAAATGTACAGCATAACAGACTAGTAGTCTCTTAAAAAAAGTTTTTTTTAATGTTTATTTATTTTTGAGAAAGAGAGACAGAGCACAAGCCAGGGAGGGGCAGAGGAGGAGGGAGACACAGAATCTGAAGCAGGCTCCAGGCTCTGAGCTGTCAGCACAGAGCCCGACACAGGGCTGGAACTCATGAACCGCAAGATCGTGACCTGAGCCGAAGTCGGACTCTTAACCAACTGAGCCACCCAGGTGCCCCGGACCAGTGGTCTTTGGATGTGTGGTTCTGTCCAGCAGCAGCCATATCACTTGAGAACTTTGTTAGAGTACAAATTATCTACCCCAGACCTACTAAATCAGAAACTGGAGGAGTATGACCCAGTAATCTGTGTTTTAACAGATCCCCCATGTGTTTTCAAGGCAAGCTGTCATTTGAAAACCATAGGTACTGATGAAGAGAAATTTGCTATAGGTTCAGAAAAGCAAGAAACTTAATCATAATTTGATATTTACATCCCACTAGAAATACGTTTCTTCATGTAAGTATTTGATGGTACTTCTGGTGGAAAGCTGAGCGGGTTCTCATCTTCCATATATTTTATTATCATGACACTTTCCTAACTAGGCCTTTTATTAGTTCACTTCAGGATGGAATCCTTTATGAATCAGAGTTGCCTTTGGCATACCTGGGAAGCCAAATCAATGGAGCGCAGCTGAAAGGCCTTCAGTCCTAAAGAATACAAGTTAGGCCCCACTGAGACAGAGATGGAGCCTCAAGGTAAATTTCTGAAGGCTCCATTAATCAAGAATGCATTTTAAACAAAGATAAAAAGCAAAGTACAAACGAAAGTCATAGGAGCTCATTAAAAATGAGTTATAGGAATAAACTGCATGTTTATTGAGGGAAAACCACTCAGAAAATTGATTTTGATTAAGGAAATATTTTTGTGCAGCATGTGCTGCTCAAAAGAGTGTTTTGTTTACCAGTTGAGTCTCATGACCTCAGCCACAGTTTATGTGCCATCTTGGTTCTGGGGAGAACATTGTATCCATTCATTCATCTGAGTACTCATTTGTTCAACAAATATTTCAGGTACCTTTGAAGCCCAGGTGACATGAAAACAGAATGGTAACTCTCCACTTCCACCTTTTCGCCCCATCCTCTTCATGTGTCAGGGTCCTGAGACCTGGTTTCTGCCCTCTATTCCCAAACCGGTCTTTTGGAGGTTGTCAGTGACTTCCTTCCAATCCTGCTGCTGCTCATCTGGCTGGGCTTCCCTGCAGGTTTGAGCTCAGTTGACCATCTTCTGCCTCTTGGGACTATATGCCGTAGGTTCATTCATTCTTACTCTGGTGGCCTCTTCCCCATACCTTTAGCTGAATTCTCTTCTGTATCTTCTTCTCAAGAGAAAGACTCTGATACTCTCTTCCCGGTACCATTTTCTTCTCTCCTGGCACTTTGTCTTTACCTGAAGGAGCTCATCTACTCCTACCAGTTTCATTTAGCTTCATTTATCACCCCTGCATGAGTAGCCACTCAATCTCTTCAGTTTTACCTGATATTTCCAAGCTCTGCCACTTCAACATTTCTAAAATAGGCCGGATTCTTTTCTTCACAAATTGTTGTCAAACCATTTATTCATGTAGGAAACACATATGTATTGAGGCACTACTGTCTGCCAGGCACTGGTTTTTTGTTTTTTGGGGTTTTTGTTGTTGTTGTTGTTTTTTGTGTGTGTCTTTTTTGTTGTTGTTGTTGTTCTAGTAATATAACAGAACACACTGACAGGGCCCCTGCTCTCAGAAAGCTTATATTTTAATGGGACAGGGGAGGCAAACAAATGTAAATAGGCAAGTAATACGGTGATATGTACCTTGAAGAGAGTAAAATAAGATTTGGGAGGTAGAGAATGATGGGAATACTTTTTACAGAGGGTGGTCTGCGTTTGATAAGGTAGTATTTGATCAGAGATCTGAAGCAAGTGAGGGGAATGAGCTCTACAGATAGAATATAATGAATCAGAATAAGTTGAGTGTTTGAAAGGCAAAAAGCTCAGGATGATGCTAAAAATGCCAAGTAACCAATGGCATGCTAAAGCAAAACCACGATTCTGATGTCAGGAAATTTAGGGTTGCTGGATGCATGGTCATGTGTCAAATATCAGCATGGCAACCAGATTGGGGAAGGATGCATCTACTTCTTTTTTTTTTTTTTTTTATGTATAGTGTTATTTTAATTTAATTTTATTTATTTTTTCAATATATGAAATTTATTGTCAAAATGGTTTCCATACAACACCCAGTGCTCATCCCAAAAGGTGCCCTCCTCAATACCCATCACCCACCCTCCCCTCCCTCCCACCCCCCCATCAACCCTCAGTTTGTTCTCAGTTTTTAAGAGTCTCTTATGCTTTGGCTCTCTCCCACTCTAACCTCTTTTTTCTTTTTTTTTTTTTTTTTTTTTTTGATGCATCTGCTTCTACCCTGTGGGGCCACCCCATGTTCTGGTTCATTGGTTAATTAAATCAGAAATTTAGTTCATCTTATTCCATGTATACATGGGTGTATATGTGCACATGAGTTGGTGATCTCTTCTGGCCAATCTGTAACCCATTCGAGACACTATCGGAATCTGAAACATTGCCAAATAGTTTTACTTCCTAACAATTACAACCAACCTTTATTTATTCAGGTGAAGTTGAAGCAGCTGAAACATTGATGTTTTGTAAATTATTTGGATTCAATTTTTTTCCCCTTTTTTGTCTCTTCTATGGGTGCTCTCTGGAATTTTTTTGGTTTACTCCCATTTGCCTCAGAAAGATGTGGGAGAGGAAAGAGAGAGAAATTAGGTCTCTTTTACTGTTTTCATAAATTCTATCATCATGAGCTATGGGGAAGTAGTTTCCAAGAAGAATATATATATATATATATATATAATTTTAGGGTTATTAATGAATTCTATTTGTCCCCAGTTACTAATTTCTTCCCAGTCTGTTCTATTCATATTCTGTTCTATTCTATTTTCATTCTGTTAATGAATTTCTATATGTCTCCAGTTACTATGAGTAATTCAAGCATAATCTCTGATTATTTATATTTGTATATCTCCTTTGTCTACACAGTCTAACATGGATTTTTCTCCCAGTATTAATTACCCAATATTTCAAACAGTTGTTCAGAATGGTGTTAGTTGAGTCCAGTGGGCAAAGAATCAATATATCTAGCTAAGTAATGATACTACTTTTGTATAATCAAAGCAATCAGCCATTAACAATATTTGCCTTTTTAAAAACCTTTTTGGTTAAAAAACATTGTTTTCTTAACATTAATGTTTACATTAAGGTTTATTAATGGGGATTACTGAGAAGGTTTTAGATAAAGGGAGATTTAATTGTTTTTCATCTGATAACAAGCTTCTAAAAACTTGAGAATAACAGTTGGAACTCTCATTGGTATTTCTTCGCAAAATACCTCTTTGCAATGTTCCTTATTGTCTAGCTTATTTCCCAGACTGCAGCTGTGAAAAAATAAATAGCTGGAGGTCAGTTGCACTTGCTAAGAAGAATTGTTTTGCTTCTTGGTGCAGAGAAAGTCCCCAGGCAGTTTAATCTGCAAACCCACTGCTGGAACTTGGGGAGCCTTCTGTAGACCACACAGCTCCAAATCACGTGGTCTCCTGACCTGCAGTTCAGAAGGGACTTTGAGGCACCTAGACCAGCTGTGGCACGCCAGGATTGACGAGGGGGACTTTTCAATAATCCTCATTCTGCTAGAGTGGGTATCCTGAGGGGCCAGAGCAGTCACCTGAGGTGGAAGGGAGTGCAGGATGCGTGCCCTCTTTCTACATCCAGGGTTGGAGTGAGTGAGGATGGCTAATAGGGCAACACCATTAGTGAACGCTGGGCTGGTGGTGGATGAGTGAGCTACCAGCACTGAAAGAGGGAGGCTGCTTTAGAAGGTGGGTGGAAAAAGCAAAGGATCTCTCATGTTGTCTGGTCATGCCATTC
The DNA here is from genome assembly GCF_018350155.1 of Leopardus geoffroyi. NCBI lineage: Eukaryota > Metazoa > Chordata > Mammalia > Carnivora > Felidae > Leopardus > Leopardus geoffroyi. Next base: position 115,499,317 of record NC_059338.1, on the reverse strand, counting down.
AAGGGTAGCTGAGAGATCGGATACATTCAAGTCCTGATGTCTGGGCCTCCCGAGGAGACATGGGGCTTGTCAGCCTCACTGCAGACTCAAGGTGAGGACAAGCTTGGATCGCGGCTTGCAGGCAGATAGCATGGCGCAGGGGCCATGTGGGGCAGGGTGTTCACAAGATCTATTTTATGGGAAATCTCTGCCTTTTATTCCCTTAACAAGTTGATAAAAATTTGGAGAGGAAAAAGAGTGTTTTGGAGGATGAGGAATATGGATGCAGGGAAACGGATCATAAATAGCTACCACTCTCCTGGTAAAATTAGAAAAAGCTTCCAGTCAATCAAATTATAATCAAAACCTTTTATTTCTTTCTGGTGTAAATGAGGGCTTACACGTAATTTCTTATTTTATCTGTCCAAATAGAAGACAAAATAGAGCATTTAAAATGTTTTAAAGCTTACCACTTAAAATGTCTCAGTCAAGTATGTGATATTGTCTTTAAAAGAAAAAAGCACTTAGGAGACTAAAATATCTATATTCCATTGAAAGACTTCCATTTTATGTTTATAATTGCTCATCCAACAAATGTTTCTTGATACCTTCAATAGGGAAGACATTCTCTAAAGCTAGGAATGGATAAAGCCTTGTAGAGGTTCTATCTGTTCCTAACAAAACAACATCCCCCCACCCCCACCATCCCACAGGGAATACTTCCTTAGCCACGTATTTATTTAATTGTAAGTTCCATCCCTGGCATGACTAAACCATCTCACTCCATAATTTCCTTACCAGTTTTATTTAGTGTCTGTCTCATTCAACTCTAATGTAAATTCCATGAGAGCAGGGCAGGGCTTTTCCCCTTAACATTTGTTATAAAAACTCTCAAACATTCAGAAAAATTGGGAGAATTTTACAGTGAACACTCATGTGCCTATATCACCTAGATTCTACAATTTACATTTTACTATATTTGCTTTATTATATATCTATTCATCCCTCTATTCAACCATGAATCGTTTTATTTTTGAGATATTTTGAAGTTGGAGACATTAGTGTGTTTTTCTCCCAACATTTCAGTGTATACGTCACTAACTAGAGTTCAATACTTGTTTCTTTTTTTCCCCAAGGTAAAATTTACATGCACATGCTTGCATGCACAGTTACGTGACTTTGGCAAGTGCATTTATACACCTTTATTGACATATGCAGCACTACCACCATCCCAGAACATTCTTTCATGTCCCTTCCTTTCATGTCCCTTCATCTCCTTTCTCTGCCACGAGTTTGATGAATTGAGAGTGACTGGCATAAAGCTGGAGTTGATCACTGATGTCCACCCATTTCACTTTTCCAGCATCATCTCCAGCTTCTAGGGTTGTTAGATTTGACAAATAAAAATGCAAGACACCCAGTTAAATTTGAATTTCAGCAAAACAATAAACACATTTTTCTTTATTTTAAAATGTAAAATGTTATTTATTTATTTAATTCCAGTATAATTAACACACAGTGTTCTGTTAGTTTCATGTGCACAATAGAGTGGTTCAGCAACTTTTTACATTACTCAGTGTTCATTGTGATGAGTGCACTCTTAATCCCGTTCATCTGTTTCATCCTTCCCCCCACAGACCTCTCCTCAGGCAACCAACAGTTTGTCCTCTATATTTAGGAGTCTGTTGTTTCCTTTGTTTTTTCTCTTCTTTCTTAAATTCCACCTATGAGTGAAATCAGATGGTATTTGTCTTTGTCTGACTTGTTTCACTTAGCATTATATCCTCTAGATCCATCCATGTTGTTGCAAATGGCAAGATTTCATTCTTTTTTTAATGACCGAGTAATATTCAACTGTGTGTGTGTGTGTGTGTGTGTGTGTGTGTGTGTGTGTTTGTGTACTGCGTCTTCTTTATCCATTCATCTTTTGATGGACACTTGGGTTGCTTCCGTATTTTGGCTGTTGTATTCAAATTATGTTTTTTGTTTTATTTGAGTAATACCCAGGTGGTGGAATTATTATATCGTATGGTAATTCTATTTTTAATTTTTTGAGGAACCTCCATTCTGTTTCCCACAGTGGCTGCACCAGTTTGCATTCCTACTGACAGTGTACAAGTGTTCTTTTTCCCCACGTCCTCACCAACACTTACTTGTTGTGTTTTTAATTTTAGCCATTCTCACAGGTATGAAGTGATATCTCATTGTTTATAAACACAACTTATAGTAATCATCCACATGAGTGCACTCAGTGGGAATTGAGTTAATGGAAGTAAGAATTGAAAATGTGAATGACCTTTAGAGACAGAACCGACTGACTGAATGTCAAAGAGTAGAGTAAAGGTGGAGACATAGATACCTCTGAGTTTTTATTGCTGTTCTACAAACCTAAGTCCTCTTTTATACTCGCCCTGGATGGGATTCTAACAAGTAAACAACTCATTTCCTTCCACATTACATTCTCAGGTAACAAAGATACGGGGACAGATGGAAAAGGCTCTTTTAGTGGTAGCGGGTCAAAGACACATCTGAGAAGCCTGTTTAAAAGTCAGAAATGGCAGTGTTTGAAGGGAACCACTTAATAAGGTCTGGTTGTGGCTGTGATTCTTTTCTTCTTTTTTTTCTTTCTTCTCAAGGATTAAGAAGACTTTGACACTTTGAATCACTGTGTTTCAATTTGCAGTTTAAGGTGGATTATTTTAAGTCCAAAAACTGAGAGGAAAAAGATGGAGTCAGTGGGTGGCCATTATATTCCTGATTTCAGTGCAGGAAGTCAGTAGTACGTGACGCAGGGAAGAGAGAGAGAGGGGGGAAGTGTGTATTGTCTGTCTTCCTTGTTTTGATTCTTTTCTACTGCTAGGCAGGAATTGGAGATCAGAGAAGCATCTGGCACTGCTACTGTGGCCTTCCTTTGATCTAATAAAAACTTCCTAGTCATAGTGCTGGGGCTTTGTGTCACTTTTTAGAGAATTAGGTGTATGTAATTTTTTATCTATTATTCTATATAATTTTGTTACAGTGTGTTGTAACAAAAACTACCCAAGATTTCCAAGCTGAAAAGTCCCGTTGAGACATAATTACTCATTAAGAAAAAAAGAAACTGATCTGAGTTAATTATTTTCTCTGGATGTATTTTAAAAGTACACAGGCAATGAATAAAGTGCTGTCTTCTTGGTGGAAGTAGTCATGGAATCAGATTCTTTCAATCTAACATTTCCAGGGGTTATTTATCTAAACAAGTGAATCTACTGACAATATGTCATTTGTACTTATGTTCATACAAGGGTTTGTATTGTGAACCAGAATTCTGATACATTAAGTTTTTAAAGAGGTATTTAGACAAACTGAGAGAATCTTTCATGTAATAGATACCACATGTCCAATTCCAAACTGACTACTGATTCTGAACTTCTCATCTCATGACAGGAATTCTTTATGGTTAGAAGTACTTTTTCACCGTACTTACTGTGTTTTGTATAGTGCTAAGGGTATTCCCATTAGCTTAGCACTCAGATTTTCCAGGGTGCGTATCCCAGAATCAGTTCTTCTGGTCGAACGTGTCTTGCTGAATTTCAGAAACATCTAAGCAAAGCACAGTGACCTGGCAGGGGAGAAACCTGAGTTCCAGAATGCTTGTGTAGGTTACAGGAGGGCAAAACTAGTGAAGATGTTGCCAGGCATGCTAAATGGGCCTATTTTGTGGTGCTGGTGGTTGTTGACAGAAAACATCCACAGGATGCTAAATATTGGATACAAGAATCAGTCACTGCCTGTGCCTAAAAGGCTTATCATATATTTCTGTGAAGCCTCAATCAAAATAGAATGTAGATCTTTCTAGTCCTGTAATTCTAAGAAAGGTTATACATTTCCGAAGCTGGTGACTATTGACAAATTAAGATTTGAAAATTCTAGCTAAGAATGATGCTCAATGTTCATTGGGAGAACTGAAGCATGTTGGGAATATCTCTAAGTTGGTGGAGAATGCCCTGGGTTTGCAAGATGCTTCTATGGTCTTGCCTGATTGTATTTAAATTGTTTTTAGAAAGATCCTTTGGAAACCCTGAGGATCATTTATTTCAGCCTAGCTAAGATGCATCAGGTTGACTCTTAAAAATATAAACCAGGGTGAGCCCAAAAGGAGGGAAGAGGAAATGTGAAGAGAAAAAACAACAAAGAAGTTGGTCACTGGAAAGACAGTGTGGAAAGGGAGGAGGCTGATTTCCCCTCAGAAAATATGGAAGAGGGGCACGTAACTTGATGTTGTCTCACTTTTGAAATAAATGTATTCCTGAAACCCGAAAAGGTATTAAAGTAACTCGTCTGAAATCACTCAGTGTGTCAGTTGAAAAGCCTTCCTGGTTAGTTCAATTTGTTTTATTTAAAATATGCCTTGCCCATGGAGTCTTCCAGAGAGCCAGGCTTCCTATAACCTAGTATATTAACTTTCTTGTTGCTACACAAGGCCATTCTTTGTGTGATTCTTTAGACAGTTAAATGTAGTTCTTGCCTTCCAGCCCCATCACTGTCCTTTGCTCTTTTCTCTTCTCTAGCACCCTTAAAGATGATATCCAAATATGAGTTCTCAGAAGCATTTGCTTCTTCCAAATAGATCAGATGGCATAGGTAGAAGAACAGAGCAATAAGAAGATTGGATTTAATTTGTTTGCCATGAATCTGGAATTAATTTTCACATTTAGCCTAGTTTAATTTCTTTCCAACAAGTATAATTCTCAATTCTCTGAAACTTTCAGTGTTTCGTTTTTTCTTGCTCTTCAAAGCATGACCACCTCTGGGGGTGGAATGTTGGTCAGGAATATATTTTGGAGATTACTAGCTTTATAACTTGATTGGTTTTAATCAAGTCTGTTGGTCATATCACAAACTTTGCTCTTTAATTCTTGCTCAAAAGTGTTAAACCCATTGTTTTTCAGAGTGGCTTCCCAAAGTCTTAATAGTTGGTTTGTGTATTAGGAAATTCCCCTAGGTTTCTTAAGAAGAATAGGAAGTAGACTAGTTGCTTACCATTAAGTCATTACTAATATATATACATATTATATATGTATGTATATTATATATACGTACATATATATACATACATACATATATATACATACATATAAAAGTTATATATATTTGTACATGTAAAAATATATATTTACATATATTCATATTATATATATATAATTATTGCATAGATTACATTTAGGTAGCTCCTCTGTTATTGTTTATAAAAATGCTGCAGAAAGACTTGGCAGCAGAAGGCATGTATCTTTGCCTATTTTTCATTTGTATATTTGTATGTATTTTTCACTTGCTCATTCTCAATTCTAATTAGGGAATTGAGAGCCCAAATTTTGAAGTGTATGATGATCTTAAATAAGACAGCCAAATCTGACTGAGAGCTCTATATTATTCAGATAGGAAATTATCGTGATTGAAAACAATCTTCCCATTCAGTGAGGAGACATATTATGACCAAGCTGTCATTGTATTGCTACTTGGTTTTCTCAGACACATTCAGATAAGCGGTACACTCAAGGAAGAACATGTCATTCCTTTCCTCACCTGACTCACATGGATGAGTTCAAAGAGACTTTGCTATGTCACCTGTTACTTCAAGTTTACCGTTTCTTCTAAGAGCAGTTATTCATGCCCTACAAATAGACATGCCATGAATTAGTCAGCTGGATTCCCAGCTGTGCAGGAGCTGGAGGTCCTTCGAGGATTAAGTGGTCCGACTCTGTTGCTAGACCTGGGATTTCTACGTGGTAGAATTGTGTCTTAGCACAGTTGTGTCTTAGCACCTCTGGCCATTGAGGGCTTAGTCCCTAGATTCTGAAAATAAGCATCAGGGGGAGAAGGAGCAATGAGAGGAGATGGAAGGAAACATCACAGGAGATATATTCTTCCCTCATGTTTAGGGCTGACTTTGGGGACACTGGCATGCACTTTCTAATAAATTATCCATGTGCATATCCTTACTCATTCCAGTCAGGAGAAAAAGAGGACATCAAAATTCCTAGCAGTCTAGGAACATTGTGAAATAATGTCAGCCATGAAATATTTATGAAAGATTCTGGACGAAGCAGAGTCTGGGGAAGGAAAGGACTGGGAAACGTCTGGGAGACACAAATATTTTGGTAATTGAGAATCATTGGGGATTTAAACACATATCTAAAAAAAGATTGGTTCTTTGAAAGGACAGATTCCTAATGGATGTCTAAGATATATATATTTCTCATACACACACAGGAAAAATTTCTAACAGCCATTGATTAATAACTCTTAAGTCATATTTGAGTTGATACATTATCAGTTTTAATGACAAGTTTAGTTAATTTAACCATTTCCTGACCACTAGTATTTTGGTTTGGAACTTCTATAATATTCTCATAAAAGAAACAGATTAAAGAGAATCAGAGTAAAATCTTGCCCCAAAGCTACTTGGGATTCTTAATTTCTCTTGACATTTCTCTTGCAAGTGGAAAAAACTTCACTATTCATTACTTTTGAAACATTTTACTTACATAGCCCTGTGAGCTATAAATCTCTTATCTCTTTGGGAGGCCCTCAGGACAGAAACTATAGAATATATCTGGAGTTGACACTGGTCCCAATTAATACAGAAACAAAATTTGTAATATATTTATATCTCAATTTGAGTTTTGGGAAAATAGTATCTTTTATTTTCCCAAAGAAAAGCGTCGATCCACTTGACTGCGTGAGAAAGGAAAAAGAAACATCTAACCTAAATAGAAGGAAAAAAAAAAAATTGAGTCTGGTAATTGAGCAAGCCTCAAGCTTCAGATTTCCAGCTTTCCCCACCTCTCCTTCCCCTTCTGCCGAGGTTTCAGAGAATAATAGTCAGAAGAAGCCGTGAGAAGTCCAAAATCCATTTGAGTAATTTCATAATTCAGGCATCCTGGGCAGCAGGAACTTGTTTCTGTAACAAAGTATGTTTGATTGTCAGATGAAGTGGGGAAAAGCAGCAAATAGCCAATATCTTCTCGATGACAGGGCCCACATAATTTTGAGAAGGTAAAGTGAGAAGAATTGATGCACTATACTACAGAAAATATTAATTACCATCAATAGTCATCCCTGATGTAAATTCGGTAAGTTCTGCGCAGGTTAAAAGCCCTAGCAGTCTTTATCTAAGTCATTATTGACTTAACAACCACTAGGTGACACTGTTGCTTCACCAAGTTAATGCAGGACCCTCCATCAACCGTGTTAAGTTGTAGAGGAAAAACTATATTTGTCATAAACATATTTTTTATAGTTTCAATATGAATATTTGATTTACCAGCCTGACATGGAGCTAATATTCATTGTCAATATTCCTGAAAACAGTTTTGACAATACTATTTACTATATGAAATTTACACATGCTAGAGTAAAAGAAACTACTACTGTTGCTGCTGCTAAACACTGACGTCTAATACGCATCACCTGCTTAGTCTCTGACAACCTTTGTGCTTAGTCTTTTAGATAAATTGTTTTATTTGATCCTTCTGTCAGTCAAGCTTGCTAAAGATGCCACAGCTGAGCAGTAGCAGGACTGGAACTCCGACCCCATCTGGCTGCTTCTCCAGCCCCTTCCTTAACAGATGAAGTGGCCAGTCACCTGGTAGGTTAGTGGCAGGGCACTACCTAAGCTCTGTCACGGTATTTCCGATCCAGTTCTGTATATCAGAATAAGAGGGTCTAGGGAAAATTAGTTAGAGCACGTTTAACACACACATAATATGGTTTCCTTTACATTATTTTTAAAAGCTATTTTTGGGAACTCATATTTGTGAAAAAACCGTGTCTATTTGATATACCTGTTAATGTTTTTATTCACAGCAAATAACCTTAATTTAGGATTGCTGCATAAAACACAGGATCCCCATGTACATTCGTGTTTCAGATAAATGACTTTTTACTGTAAGTATGTCCCATGCACAAATCTGAATTTCTGACAAACAAGAGATGCATTTATTTTTTTGCATAAGTCTGTTCCAAATATTGCATGGGGTATATCTATATTTAAAAAAAATCATTCTTTGTTTATCTGAAATTCAAATTTAGCTAGGTGTTCTATATTTTAATTTGCTAGATATGGCAACATTGACTTACCTAGTTAGTTTGGGGCAGTTTAACAAAAACTCAATTTCCTTTCTCTCTTTCTTGGACTTTCTCCCTTTTTCTTTTTTTTTTTTTTTAATTTTTTTTCAATGTTTATTTATTTTGGGGACAGAGAGAGACAGAGCATGAACGGGGGAGGGGCAGAGAGAGAGGGAGACACAGAATTGGAAACAGGCTCCAGGCTCTGAGCCATCAGCCCAGAGCCCAACGCGGGGCTCGAACTCACAGACCATGAGATCGTGACCTGGCTGAAGTCGGACGCTTAACCGACTGCGCCACCCAGGCACCCCCTTTCTCCCTTTTTCTATATCTCTCCCTTCCTTCCTGTCTGAGGAATATGCATTTAACCTTTTAGAGGATGATCTTGTGATCTGTGCCCTTCATCCTTTTGCTTCCTGCCTTTTTCCAGACTTGCCCCATCTGGTATCATGCATGTTTCATTTTCACTCCCCCCTCCCCCTGACCTTGCCTATAAAAGTGATTGGAGATTTCTGTATCAAAGAGCCTCAAGCTTCTTCTGCATCCTGTTTGGTTATACTTCTTGAAAAAGTTGCCCACCATTTTCTTATCATTTCTTACTCTTCAAATGGCTGCAGTTTGGTGCCTATGTCCATTACTATAATAAAACTTCTCTCCTGAAAGTCATTCAACACTTTTCTAATTGCTAAATTCCACACTTTTCTAAGCCCTCATCTTTTCCCCCTCTATTTGATGGTGTTCCATCTCTAATCCCTTAGTTCAGTTCTCCATATTACTTCCCATGGATGAATCATCACTTTCTTGGGGATGCATTCTGAGATTCTTAGTCTCTGCCTCTATTGTAATAATAGCATCACCATAGACCCAGACAGTAGACATATTTGTCTTTGACATTTTTTTTTAGCCCTGATACTTTTGTTTTATTATGTGGCTACTGCCTCAACTGTATTCTTGCATATCCATTCCTTCTGATATTTAATCTGATTATATTAATCAACCAAAGGAAGGGGATTTTTCAAAAGAATTTAAGATTAACGGGAAAGGAATTGTATTCCATATTTCTCACTTTCGTCTCCTTACTTAATGATTATCCTGGGGTGACAGGAATAAAATTTGTATTCTTGTGATGGTGTTCTTTATTTTTCTGGACTTAAGGATAAGTTGATGAGCTCTCTGCTTTCAACTGGTTGCTTTTGGGCAGTGATTCCTTGGCCCATGAAAATAGAGATGGGAGATGAACTGCTTTTCTTGTACCTGACGTGAGCCATCAGGTTCAGAAATTGCTTTACTGATAAATGTGATAGAGGCACTTTCATTATATTCACTGTTTTGAACATTATCTACTCAAGATGTGGTCAAGTATATGGGAAAGAACATATATACAATTCGCCTTATTTGTAATCTCAAGAATCAATTCCAGAAGGCACTTTATAACTTGAACTCTTAAATCTATTGTCCTTGGTTTTACGATCCTAATTATGTTAGGTCTCCTAAAGTATAATGCTTCCTCATTCTGAGACTTCCTTGGAGATGGGTAATCCATGGAGATATGTCAGAAAACATGCTGATCATCTGCATAATTTTGAAAGCAACCCATTAAAACAGTGGTTTCAGATAATAAGAATGTTCATTGGATTGGAGACTTTGGGACCATATATTTAATTAGGTGGAGATTTTCTTTTAAGTACAGGTTAGTAGACTGTCCATCAAAAATAATTTCTTCTCCATAGACAACTAAAAGAATTGATAAGCATAAGTACCATGTGCTACTAAGCATATTCATCACTTTTTACTTTGCACTAATTTTAAATTTCTAAGTGCAATAAAACCTTGCTTTTTATAGATTGGATTGAGACTCACAGTCAATTTGTTAAAAGCAATTGTAGATAAAAATATGAAAAAATGTTTCTTCTAGTTGTCTTAAAGAATTGCCTTAGATTAAAAACTCCTAGGGCAATAGAGCAATATAAGTTTACACTGCATGGATGGTCACTCCTGCCAATGCCTATGGAAGACATTGCTGATGGATATTTGCAAACTTTCTGCTGAGCATGGATGCATTGCTTTAGATTTTTTTTCAACTTTTTTTTTTTTATTTATTATTTTTTTTGGGACAGAGAGAGACAGAACATGAACGGGGGAGGGGCAGAGAGAGAGGGAGACACAGAATCGGAAACAGGCTCCAGGCTCTGAGCCATCAGCCCAGAGCCCGACGCGGGGCTCGAGCTCCCGGACCGCGAGATCGTGACCTGGCCGAAGTCGGACGCCTAACCGACTGCGCCACCTAGGCGCCCGGCTTTAGATTTTTTTTTAACTTCACATTTCAGTAATTTGACTGAGGAACTAATTTATCTCTATTGACATAGGATACAGATGGCCTTTTGTTAATTATACTCAGAATATAGAGGATAAATACCAGAAGATAGAGTCAAGAGTTTAGGAATGTCAGGAACACCTTGAGGACATGACAAAGTTTAGGATCTGAACAGAGAGAGTGGAATTGACATGTAGATTTCCAGACTAGACAGACGGAGTACATGACCATGTTTGGAGGAGAAATAATGCTGTACCCAAGTCAAAATTTCAGATTCAAGTAAGGCAGATGGAAATAGATTTGGGTTGTTACTCAGTTTGGAGGCCAAGTAGACTGGTTTGCAAAAAATTATAAACTGGATAAGATTGTCCATTCCAGAAGAAGAAAACATTCCATTCTAATTGAATAATGATGGGAAATAAGACATATATGGTGTTCTTCTTTTAAGCTTTTAATGCATTAAGGCATATGAAACTCAATTCAAAACTGTTGAAATACCCACACACACTGTTCAAATCATCTTAGCAACCAATGAAAGAGATTTATAGGAGTTAACAACTAACATTTATCAGTGCCTCTCCCATATGCCAGGCATTGTCCTTGGTACTCTACTTATCTAAATCCTCCCCTCAAAGACCTTGAAAAGCTAGCATAGAATTTCAGCTTTGCCTGCCAATGGGCCGGTTGGTTGTCTGGCTCCATGGTACAGCACTTCAAATACTTCTTCTTTGTTGTTCTCCTTTTGACACAAACAAAAAGCAAGGTTCCCCAGGGTTTGGTTTATCTGCTCTACTATATATACAGTGGATATGGTGCAAATATCATTGCAATCTATGTGCAGTGTAAACCTTGCAACTTCTAGTGTAAATTTCAGTAATGCCAGTAATTGGGAGAATGAAAACTCTGGTACTATTCCCTATCTGCTACTTCTTGAAGCAAAAGAAATGCTTTATGGAAGGCCTAAAGAGTCCCTTGAAGGTTTGAATTTTCAATAAACTAAAATGGTTTGGGTATTTGTTTACATTTTCCAATAAGTAATAAATTTGTAATTATTAACTGTTTCTTTCTCTGGCTCCACTCCCAGAGTTCTATTTAGCTACCCAATTTGACTTCCTAAGGACAAATAAGCTTGAGCACTGAGAATTTCTGAATATTATTATTTTTAAAATATTTTATTTTTAGTTGAAGTATAGTTGACATGTAATATTAAATTAGTTTCAAGTGTACAACATAGTACAATTATATACATTATGAAATGTTCAACACAATAAGTATATTGTAATGTTATTGACTACATTCCATATGCTCTTTGAATATTATGTGTTTTTTGGTAACATTAGTGGTAGCCCACATTTGAATTATGTTGTCAGATATGGAATGTAAACCAGCAAGTAAAAACTATCTCAAAAGAAAAATATGTTCCATGGCTTCAAGGTCCCAAGAAATTCTAAGCATGGTGCTTTAAATTTTTATTGGAAAGTCAATTGATCCAGAAAACTAGATATCATTAAGTGTTGTGTAAGTCAACATGTGCCAGATCGAAGAATGTCCCAGTGAGACCACTCAAAAGATGAATTTATTATAGATCAGGGCTGGTGTAAGATGTTAACCCAAAAAAGTGCCTTGGAGCATGGGAAAAATATCCACCAATAAAAATGACATCATTGGTGATGATTCTTTGCCAGTTAGACCCTAATAATTCTACTTCTAAGGAAACAATCCAAGACTTGGCTTAAGATTTATGTCCAAAGATGTGTATCCCAGTGTTATCTGTAATTTTTTTTTAAAAGCCTAAAAACTGGAAGAACCAAAGTATCTACTCCTAGGGGACAGGTATGTAAACCATGGTACATGAAGGAATGAAGGAATATTGCATAGTCATTTAAAAAAATTGGTCTTCTCTGAGAGTTTTCTATAATATGATAAAGGCTGATGATATACTACTCAGTGAAGTGAAAAGTTATATGTACAGTAATGTCTTAACTATGTAGAGGAAAATTTTTCATGAAAAAAAAACCCCAAAAAACTAGAACAGATATACCAAAATTTCGATCACCAGTATGACTCTGGGACATACTGTTTTTTTAAATTTTTAACACTTTTCTATACTTTACAAATTTTTCTATTTCATAATAGTAATTTGACCATTTAATAACCATAAAAATGAAAAGAATCTAGAAAAATGACTTCTAAATTCTTGTCAAAGTGTGTTTTTGCATTTTTCCCTATTGATTCTTGACACAATGTATATACAAAGCCATGAGGTTGAACACGGAAAATAAAAGGAATGGAATGAGTAGGAACTTGAGCTTTAATTTTTGATATTTTAATGCATATGTATTTATGAGACCAGTTTGGTTATTTTTCAGTTTTGTAAGTTTACTCATATTTCATGTACACAATTAATTACCTTTTGGTAAAAACACTTCTTGGGGTGCCTGCCTGGCTTAGTCAGAAGAGCATGACTTTTAATCTTGGGGTCATGAGTTTGAGCCCCATGTTGGGAATAAAGATTACAAAACAGAACAAACAAAACACTTCTTGTTGCAAGTAAGTGAGAACCTAAAAGTCGTCTTGCATCTTAGAATAGTCCCCTGTTTCATGCGTTAAAAGCTGAGTGACTGTCTCTCAGGGAATGCTATAAAATTATTTTCACACTACTTGGATCTTCTTCATTAGGGATCATCTCTAAGTACTATTTCAACTTTAAGACTTAAAAGTGAATAAGGTTAGCATTACAAAATCCACACTAATGTTGAAATTTCACTAAAAGTAATTTCATAAATTAAACACCGATAATATTGGGGAATAATGTAGATAATGTTGGGGAAATTTACTTTTCTGGACTGATTCTAATGCAGCAATATAGGCTGTGTGGACTGTTTTATCTCTTTTTCTTCTAAGTAACACAACAATTCCAAAAAGCCAATTTTTCTTCTGATATTATGATCCCTTCTAGATGAGGACTGTGCCTAGAGGGAGAGTCTAATGAAACTATTAGACAAATTCCATGATCTCTTTTAATAGAAATACTAGATTGAAATGTTACATTACTACTAAAGACATAGTATATTTGATTTCAGGAGTAAGTTTGCTATAGACTCTTAAGACACCTTTTTGGACAAAATGAAAAAAAAATCCTATTTGACTGTTCTCAAATAATTCCTACTAAAGAATAAATTTTAATCTGAAGGAGTCTAGTAGATGTGTCTGGTTTTTCTTATTCATTGATTTGAATAAGGACACATAGGATGCTTAATCAATTTTTGGGTAATGCTATGGCCTGAATTCTGTCCTCTGCAAATTTATGTTAGAGCCCTAACCTCCAGTATGGTGGTATTTGGAGATGGGGCCTTCAGGAGATAATTAAGTTTAGATCAGGTCATGAGGATGGGGCCTTTCTGATTGGATTAGTACCCTTATAAGAAGAGATATCAGAGCTTGCTTATTCTTTCTCCCCCTGCTATGTGAGTAAGGACACAGTGAGAAGGTGTATGTCTACAAGGTAGGAAGAGGTTCCTCACCAGGAATCCAATTGGCCGGTACCTTAATCTTGGACTCTCCAGTGTCCAGAACCATGAGAAATAAATTCCTGAGGTTTCTAGAATAAGCTACTTACTCTATAGTATTTTTTGTGGCAGCCCGAGCTAACTAATACAGGTAACACAATGCTTGAAGGAATAGCTAATATGTTGAAGTAAAATATATAATTATCAGTATTAATAATGACTGGGTCAGATTCAGAAAGACTTTGGCAAAATTAATTGAATGACCAGATTCAATATATCAGATAAGGTTTGATGTAAAACTTGGTGCTTAGGTTGTTATAAAAAGCTCCTACATAAAAAGAATGGAGAACATATCATTTAACAGATTGGTTTGGAAATAGTTAGAATTTAATCATATGGTATTGTTTACACTTTTAGTCAGAATACAGCTAAGGACTATTAAATTCTGGTATCACATTCTAAAGGAAAATTGGAAGCTGTAGCAAATGATAAGGAAACGGTCATAATGGTGGACTGCTTGAAAGCCATATTACATGATGAATAACTTTTATGTCCAGCCAGAATGGAGTAGTAGGGACAGAACTTACCCTTCTGCCTGAAACAAATAAAAAACCTGACAATGTATGTGAAACAACACTGGCAAGAATTTGGATATTAGGCAACAAAGGACAATAATGGAGAGATTGGAGACAAATTAAATGAGTTCAATGATTGTCCCAGCTTACTGCTAGGAAAATTTCCAAGCCATGGTACAGCAGAGCATGGGGATAGATGGGAGCCCAGGAGACTGGTAGTTTCCCTAAGCTACAGAGAAGGATCTGGGAGTCTGGGGAGGCCAAAGCAGATAGATTTCACATGGCAGAGTATGAGAGAAAAGAGTGACACAGAGATAGAGTCTAAGAAATCTACACATGCTGAATATTCAGCTAAGTAAAGATCAGCACATGAATGTGAGGAATCTATAGACACTAGGTAAATGGTTACAAGGAGTGATCCTAGGGACTCACACAGGGTCAGGAATAGTTCATGTTTCCATCAGCCAGAGTGAAAATCTCATAATCCACAGAACATCAAGTAGCGAATTTGGTTTTGTCTCAATAGTGGGAATAAATGTTCCTGTGGTCCCACCTACCAGTATAACGCTTTTAGGTCTTGCTTTTGAATTCCAAGATGAAAAACACACTGGATGGAATTAACAGTAGATTAAACACTACAGAATAAAAGATTAGTGAACTTGAAGACAGCAGTAGAAGCTACCCAAAATGAAACATTAAAAAAGCCTGAAATAAATATACATAAAAGCATCTGTAAACTGTGGGACAATATCAAGTAGCCTAATATATATTTATTTGGAGTCTCCAAAGGATGTAGGGCAGAAAAAATATTTGCATAAGTAATTGCCAGACATGTTTCAAATATGATGAAAACTGTACACTCACATATCTAAGAAGCTTGACAAACACCAAGTATGTACATCAAGAAGAACAAAATAAGTTGGGAGGAAGATGCACCAAGATACATCATAAAGAAATTACTTAAAACCAGTGGTAAAGACTTAAAAGATCTAGGGAAGAGAGGCACATGTACAGAAGAACAAAGAAAATGACAAAAATTTTTTTGTTGGAAACAATGCAAGCTAAATGTGAAGCAATGTCTTTAAAGTGCTAAAACAAACAAAAGAATGCAACAATGACAATAACAACAAAGAAAACCCCTGCCAACCTAGAATCTACAACCAAATGGAATTATCTTTCAAAAACAAAGGTAAAACAAAACCTTTTTCAGATATATAAAACCTGAAAGAATTCATTTAGCAAACCTGCACAAGAAAAAATGCTAAAGGAAATACTTCAGGCAGGAGAATAATAACAGATGAAAATCTGGGAATATCCGAGGAAAAACGAAGACCAATAGAATGGTAACTTCATGGGTAAATATAATAGACTTTTTAAATTATTTAGCTGTCTTTAAAGATAAGCAACTTTAATGGGGCGACTGGGTGGCTCAGTTGGTTAAGCGTCCAACTTCGGTTCAGGTCATGATCTCGCGGTCCATGAGTTCGAGCCCCACATCGGGCTCTGTGCTAACAGCTCAGAGCCTGGAGCCTGTTTCAGATTCTGTGTCTCCCTCTCTCTCTGGCCCTCCCCTGTTCATTCTCTGCCTCTCTCTGTCTCAAAAATAAATAAACGTTAAAAAAAAGTTTTAAAGATAAGCAACTTTAAGACAGAAAGTAATAATATATTTGGGGGTTTATAACACATATGGACATGAATATGTGACAATAATAGCGCAAAGGAAAATAGAAGTGTATAGTTATAAGGTCCTTATACTAAATGTGAAGTGATATACTCTCTCTTGAAGATAGACTTTGATAAGTTAAAGATGTGCAGTATAAACCCTGAAGTGATCACCAAAATAAGAGTTATAGCTAATAGACCAACAAATGAAATAAAAGAGTCATAGAAAGTAATCCAAAAGATGGTAAGAAGAGAGAAAAATAAAGAACTGATGAAATAAGTGTAAAATAAATAGCAAAGTGGTAGATTTAAATCCAACTATATCAATAAACACAGAAGTATAAATTTGCCTTCAAAGAAGGCATAGATTGTCACATTGTATTAAAAAAGCAAGATCCAACTCTATGTTGCCTACAAAAAGCCTACTTTAAATATACAGAAATAGGTTAAAACTAAAAAGATGAAAAGCACATATGGCAAATAATTGAAGGAACTGAGGACATGTAGCTGAAAAATGAGAATACATAAGAGAAGCCCAATCACAATTTTCCATTTACATATATTTCCTTTAACATGGGGGTTAATGTTCCTAGAAATAGGACAGCTAAAGGAGCAGTGAAAGATTCACAATCATCAAGTCCTTAAAGGGGTGGATTTCTAGCACTGCACTAATTACCCCTTTTGGCATTTTCAAATCTTGTTAAGTCGTGATATGCCCCCAGCCATAGTATATTTCACTTACTGTATATCAGTTGTTGGTCAGAAATGAGAAAGGGCTTTTACTAATTCTGAATGAACTATTTTTACTGTTTCCTTCTTTCCTTTTCCTTCCTTCTTCCCTTCTTTCCTTTCTCCCATCCTTCCTTTATGTCTTTTTCAGCTCAGGCTGCTGTAACAAAATTACCATAGGCTGTGTGACTTAAATAACAAACATTTATTTCTCACAGTTCTGGAGTCTGGGAAGTCTAAGATTGGGGCACTCAAAGATTAAATGTCTGGTGAGGGCTCTCTCCCTGGCTTGTAGACAGCTGCCTTCTCATTGTATCTCACATGGCTGAAAGAAAGAACTATAGTCTCTTTTTCCTCCTTAAAAAGACCTAATCCTATCATGGGATCTCTATCCTCATGACATCATATAAAACTAATTCTTTCCCAAAGGTCTCACTTCCTAATACTATCCCATTTACTGTTAAGGGTTCAACATAAGAATATTGGAAGGACACAAGCATGTGGTCCATAGTACCTTCCTCCCTCCTTTTCTCCCTGTCTCTGTCTCTCTCTTTCTTTTTTCTTCCCCGTGTATTTGAAAATGCCTTGGATCCTTGTAAAATATGCATTTGATACCCCCCCCCAATGCATTTTTTTTAAGTCCCACCAGAGCTATCTCCTTTTGGCCGCTTTTATAAGTCAAAATAAGTCACAGAACACAAAATATTGGCAGAAGGAAAAAACATGGTGAAGAATACAGACTGGGAAGTGCTGTTTAATCCAAAGAAAGCAAAGTAAGGTACATTAGTAATCGACACTGAGAGCACAAGATTTTGTTCACACTACTATAATGGTTTGTGTGTCATGAGTAGAATATTAACTGTACTGCTCAGGACTGGAATTGACTTGTATGTGTGCATCCACATTTAAATTTTTTTTAATGTTTATTTTTGAGAGAGAAAGAGCATGAGTGGGGGAGGGGCAGAGAGAGAGGGAGACACAGAATCTAAGGCAAGCTCCAGGCTCTGAGCTGTCAGCACAGAGCCAGATGCGGTGCTCGAACTCACAAACCGTGAGATCATGACCTGAGTGAAAGTTGGACGCTTAACCGACTGAGTCATCCAGGCATCCCCAACCCCATTTAAATGTAACAGTATTTCTGAAATAAATAGCACCAAAAAAAAAAAAAAAAAAAAAAAAAAAAAAAAGATCTCAGAACGCTTTTGGGATAGCACTAAATGAATTAGTCCTAAAGCTGATTGTTAAGTGTTACAGGGATTAGGGCAAATAGTAAAGAGTGAACATTTTCGTGGGGCGCCTGGGTGGCTCAGTCGGTTAAGCGTCTGACTTCGGCTCAGGTCATGATCTCATGGTTCGTGAGTTTGAGCCCCACGTCGGGCTCTGTGCTGACAGCTCAGAGCCTGGAGCCTGCTTCACATTCTGTGTCTCCCTCTCTCTCTCTGCCCCTTCCCTGCTCATGCTGTGTCTCTCTCTGTCTCAAAAATAAATAAACATTAAAAAAAATTTTTTTTTAAAGAGTGAACATTTTCAGTAGTAGATCTTGGCACAATAATTGGGAAACAGATGTTTTAACAATTAGAATGTCTAAAGATTGGAATGAGCTATTGTTCTAAGCTGTTTCAGTCATTAGAAGAATTAAGACAGAGGTTGGAGTCAGGGCTGTGCCAGCCTATATAAAATTTTGGGTGAATTAGGAAAAGGTTTCCTAACCTAGAAGATGACTTAATAAAAGTTGCTCTCTTTGTGTGGTTGTATCCCCAGGCCAGTTCTGTGGCTTAGTAGCAGAACATGGCCTTCATTTCACAGTCTCTACTTTCCTCCTCAGATGGGAACCTTTTAAAGTGTCCTCTTGATAGAAATGCTGTAGATCAACTTCTTGAAGCAGGCATGAGTTTGGAGTGATGCCCTCTGAAGTTGATGAGTCTATATTTCCAAGTGTAACCTGGATATAATTCAGTGCTTTAGGTGTCCCGGTCGCCAGCTAGATCACAAAGAAACATAATACTGCAATCAAAAGTAACACAAGATTTTTAATCTTAACTAGTCTCTCTCAAAACCCATTAAATGTGGTCCAACTTATAGCCTGTACAACATTTCTTAGAAGGTTCTTTCCTCATTCGAGCCTGACTCAATTTCCTCATACTTCAGAATTTCTTCAGAGGCTCTTCTTACAGTCTAACCCTGTAAAACTCTATCTGAAACCCCAGCACATGAGGTTTTCTATCTTTGCTTTGTCTCCTCCCTTTCTCTTCCACTTACTATCTAGTTTGTCCTCCTTCTGTTCCCTAGACTCTATAATATAAGAAAAAGGAATTGTGTTGAAAAAGATAGAACTTTCCTTACATTGTAAGAGAACTGTGAGAAGGTGAGCAAGATAGGATCTCTATTTTCCCCACTATCTCTTACTCTCTTTCCCTCTACACCGATTTTCCTCATTCTTTAATATCACAGTCTGGAAACCAGGCTGAGATAGACTAAATAATTCTGGGGTAATTTTCAAGAGTAGGGCCATTCATATGTTAATACTTTAGTGAGTGGATCCTATGTTCGCTCAACTTTCTATTAGATCCTAAGGAAAAAGGCAAAGCAAGTTATTTAAATAATCCTTACTCACAAGGAATTTACGATCTCATGAGCCAGTTAGACTACAATAAAATCAAATAGATTTCAAAGAAGAAAACCAATAGCGGACAATGACTACAGCTGTAGATCCATAAGTAGCTTCGGGGTTACCAGGGTGTTGGATGTACATCATGAACAGAAGTATGGGGAAGCCAGGGAAGGTTTCATGGAAGAGATAGGTATTGAGTAAATGTTTAGATGAGGAAAAAGACCATAGAACAAGGAAAATTAGTATAGAGATCTACTGAAGAGCCAAAGTAATGTGCCGTAAACAGTGGCTATACTTACCTGCTGGAACAGAGGGTCTGAGTAGGATGGGAAGTCTTTTTTTCTCCGTGAGCATGCAATTCTCCCTTCTGTGTTAACCATAACATTCCTTGTGCAACCCGTTATTAACTTATCCCATTCTGCTTTGAGTGAGTTAGTTACATATTTTCTATTTCCTTCATTAAATGTTAACTCCCAGACAATAGAGACAATCTCCCCTCACCACCACCCTACTCCACTTTTATAGCACCTCACGCAGAATCTATCAAATTGTGGTTATTCAATAAATACCTACTGAATTGAATGGAGGTGATGAGAAGCTAGTCAGAGTCTGTGGATAGGGGAGTGGAGAAAGGTCGCATGCTTGTGCTAACGAGTTTGATATTGGAGATCAATGGAAGTTCAAACATGTCAAGGATGTGATCAAAATGATATTTTAGGAAGAAGAATTTTTCTTTCATTCCTCGTAGGAGGTGGAAGATATGTTCATCTTTCTAATTGTCTCTGTGTTGCCTGGACATTTGGGAAAAGAAGTCTCCTATAGATGATACATAGTACTGAACTTTAAGCTGATTTTAGTCATTGAATCTTTTGAATAAATATATTTAGCCTTCTTGCATTTTATGGGCTGGGTCTAACATACTCTGAGAATCTCATGGGTGTGAATAAATTTCTTCATAAGGGTTTTTGGTATTGTTGATTATAAATAGGAGTGACATCATGCTCTGGGGTGAGATTTTGGCATGTTTTAAATAATGTGCAAACACACGGAATTGGAAAAAAGTCTGGATATTGGAATTCCAGATTTACACTTCAACGAAGATTTGGGGGGGTGGGTAAGGTTTATTGTAATTTTTAAGTGTTTTTTGATTGAAAGACAATGGAACCATTTTGTCAAACTAATTTCTCCTCCTTTCTGTTCTTAGGATACTTTAGAACAATTGCTGGCACTAATATATATTTAGGTACTTCTATACAGATTAATCTAAAATTCTAAAAATCCATTCATGTGAATTCTTTGTTACTAACAAACATTTAACACATTTTTTTTTAATGATTGAAATTACACAAATCATAGCTATTGCTTGGTGATTTCAGTCGAGCTTTCATTTTTTTTTCATTTTGTCAGTATAGATTTGAATTTATGATCTAGCTATGTTTTGAAAAAATATCTTTAGTGTTAGTTTTGATTGTAAAAGTAATACATAGGATAGATAGATAAATATAGATATATAGATATATGGTTTCTGAATTACTTTGTTTATATCCTGAATGTAGTCTATAAAACAAAACCCAAGATTGCTGTTTGTGAAGGAAAAACAATGTAGCATCATTATTAAAAGTGGATTTGGTTATCTGGTTCTACTTCTCACACCAAAAGAATAGGGTTAAAGTACTACAACTCAGTCTGTGATATCTAAACTAAGGAAAAGTTTGTAAATTTAACACGATGTAAACAATCAGAAGAATACAAAGCAAATTCTATTCTGTACATATGAATGAAGTATACATACATCTCTACATATTTAGAATTCGTTGGATTTATAAAGAAAGGTAGACATTTTTGCACAGATAGAAAGCAATGCCATCTTTGGAAAGCTGAGGGAACAAGTCTCCACCTTAATTCAAAAAACAGTGGAAAAAGGTCCAGCAGAGGACCTTTTTTATTCAAATGTTCAAGTACTTTTTTATTCTGAAGGCTTTCAGAAACCAGATTTCTACTCTCTGGACACATAGGTATTAAAAGGGCTGCAGTAAATTTATACCATGATATTCTTTCTCTTGGCCTCACAATTTTAGTTAATATATTGGCTTTTTGGTTTAATTCCAATGGCACAACTCATAAATGCAGGCTTTTCCTTCTGGGACAGGGGGAAACAATCATAAACTAAAAATCTTTGACAGCCTGTCTGTTCTATTATAAAATGTAACACCCTATCTAAAAAAGAGAAATCTCCCAAAGGTCGTGTGAAAAGAGGGCAGCACCACACAAAAATCTGGGGATACTTCAAACAGTAGTTTGAACAATACATTATTCCTTGAGAAATTCCAGTTACTTAGCATGAGTGTGAGAATTATATGGTTTGGAGAAATCGAGAAAACTGAATGAACGATTTCAGAGACAGGGAAGAACTATTGCCACAAATATTTGTTCATAGTTCGTAGTGATGCTTATTTTCTCAGCCCATGAGATGAAATTTCAGTTTGTTTATGAGACTGGCTATTCTGTTCTCAGGCTGGGCAGTGGCCGTCTGAATATTTCTGTATGAATGAAAAGCTCATCTTCCAGGGAATAAAAAAGATAAGGACATTTAGCAACACCTTCTTATTTTTCCGAATTTTGTAGAACTGGTAGTCGTCTGATGTATTGAAAATATGCACGTCCTCAAAAAGTAAGGCTAGATTGTCTGAATGTATTTTGCACTATAAACCCCTCTGGCAGTTTTATGTTTTTGCACAGCTTGTAGGAGAGAGACTGGACTGGCTGAACGCTTCCTGGTTTCATTAGCATAACCCAGCCCACCTCCAACACACGCCCACAACTACCTCATTAGCCATTGGGAATGGAGCCAAAAACATAAGACTACAGTGAATATAAGGGGAATTACTGGCGAAAGAGCTCTAGACCAGCTTAACACTGAACCCATTACTTTTCCAAGATCAGAAAAATATTAGACTAACAGGAACCATTTCCCCGTCTTACTCAGATAAGGATTCAAGGTTTTAATCTATAGCTTTTAATCTAGACTAATTAGCTTCACCATAATAAGACATACAGCCTGGCTGTGTATATTTAAGTACTTCTGTTAATCTCTTTCCCTTTCTCCCTCTTTTATTGATTTGTTTTTCTGGATAGCTTTGACATTGTAAACCACGGACGAATTGGAGCCTGGCATTGAAAAGAGGTGTTCTGCAACGATTTTTTTTTTTTTTTTCTTGTCTAAAGTTTACTTCTACAAAAGAGAATCTGAAAAATGACAGGGGCAAAGAGGAAAAAGAAAAGCATGCTGTGGAGGAAGATGCATACCCCTCATTGTGAAGACTTTAAACAGTGGTGTAGAAGGCGGCTACCTATTCTGGAATGGGCACCACAATATAATCTGAGAGAAAACCTGGTTCCAGACACCATGTCTGGGATAATGTTGGCAGTTCAACAGGTGACACAAGGTAATGTACTGCATTTGATTTTCCTGTTTTAAGCAGAATAGATGTCACTTTGCTTTCTTGGAAGAGTATTATGACTGACCCATGATCTATAATTTAGCTAGTGAAATGGACACTTAATTAATTGTGGGAAAATAAGCGCATTGACTATCTATATACAAAAGCATTCCTAGTTGTCTTTTTTTTCTATTTTTTAAAGCTATTAAACACTGAGCCAATTTTTGAATGGTAATATTACATATTTGCAATGTTAAAATTCATACTATATAAGTGTAAAAGATCAGTAATTGTGGGAGAATGAATTTTTATAGCTTGACCTTACTGATACAGTTTGTTACTTTCACTGAGTCAAGCTATAAAATATCTCCTGGCTTGAACATATCGTTTGTAAACCTAATTAGCAGCACACAATTACCTGTTGTAACCTTGAGAGTCGCTATAAGCAAGGAACAGAGCCTTCTGTACATAAAGGAGGCTCTTTGCCAAAACCATTATTTGCAAAGAGAATCCTGTGTGTCCTTAGAGCTTGTATTTTACTGTGCATGTTGATTTAATTCTGTATCACATTACATACTGTA